>NC_068911.1:10128449-10753449 GCF_023091745.1 Budorcas taxicolor | reverse complement strand
TTCTCAAGACGTTGCACAGTGTAGGTGTTCAATAAACATTTCTTGAATAAATTTATTTAAATTAGGAAGAGAGATCCCTTCCTCCGTGTAACGGCTGAGCATGGCTTTGATTTCACTTCCCACTCACTGTCTCAGCCATACGTCCTTACAGAGGATACAACCTACACACCTGTATAGAGCAGCCCTAGGGAAGAGTGCTGCAAATGCACATCACTGATGACCCATAATTTCTGCCATGAGGGCATCAACAACAGGGCTCAAAGCAGCTTCCCAGCTCACAGGGGTCATCGGATTGTGTTGCATAGGCCCGGATGCAGATGACAGTTACCCCTCTGTTATCCTCTCTTAAAGACCAATTCTGACACCCTGAGTCATGCAAATCATGAATGACTCTCATCTTCAAGCTTATGAATATATTAGCATGTAACTATTATCTAGATATTACTTGGTGTTATAATTTATAGAAAATAAAAGGATAACAAATCTTTTGATTGATCTCCTTACTAATTTAAATAATTAATTGATTTAAATTAATTTATTTATCTCATGTTACCCTGGGATTTACCATTTCTTTTCCTTTTCAATTTTTCAGCTGTGCCTCGAGGCATGTGGGATCTTCATTCCCCATCCAGGGACTGAACTCACATGCCTCACATTGGAAGCTTGGAGTTCCAGCCACTGGACCACCAGGCGAGTCCTACCATTTCTATTTTTTTTTTTTAAGTTTCAGCCCACAGTTCAGTTCAAAGAGGAGAGACAGCTCATCACTCGGTACATGTTAATATTTACAACCCATTTTCAACCCACAAAAATTAGAGTGTTTTGTCCTGTTATGGAGCAAAAAAAAAAAAAAAAATCTCTCTTTAATTTGATGCAAACCACAGCAAAGTTTACAATGTTCTACCTCCAGGCATAAAAAGAGTAAGGTGGACTTTTTGAAAAGCTGCTAAAAGAACACATAATTCAAAGCCTTTCCTGCATTTGATTACGGTGATCTAAAGGGAAGATGATATTAGTAAAATTATAATCAACTGATCCGCTGCAGAAGATAAAGTGGCCAGTTGGAAATGAATCAAGTGCCTATATATTATGTGCCAAACTTAATTGCATATTAACCAGACGAAAGATCTATGTAACTACTCTATCATTTGTTCATTTCCTACTTTTGAGCTTTCCTTCCTAAACATCGTGGTTAAACAATCCACTCAGTGACCACGATCATTTTTGGTGTAGTCCATCCAGGGCTTTTAACAATTGCCTCATCCTTCAAATTTACATGTTTTTCTCCAACTGTTGTTGATCTTATCATCAGTAAAGGAATTAACTGCCTTTGGTAAGGGACTTTTAAATTTCCTCTTTTGCCCAGTGTTTTTAAGTTTCATCTTGAGACTCCCTTATTTTTGGGGTGGGGTAGCTGTTTGGATTGAAGTGTTCTGATTCATCACTACACCTGAATGAAGAGGACAACTTTGGTTACAAAAAGAAGCATTTAACATCTGTAGTCTATGGTGTTCAACGTTTCCAGGAAGGAAAATTCTTCAAAAGTCCTGAGAAATTAGTTTGGGCCAAAATGATAAAAATGAACTGAAAGTGGAAGAAGTCTCCTTTCAAAATGGAAATCCTACATGTAAGAGCTAAATCAGGAACTTCCTGGTAGTCCAGTGGTTAAGACATCACCTTCCAATGCAGAGGGTGTGGATTCAATCCCTGGTGGGGGAGCTAAGATTCCCACATGCCTCCCAGCCAAAAAATCAAAACATGAAACAGAAGCAACAGTGTAACACATTCAATAAAGACTTTAAAAATACACTGCTTCACTGTGTAATCTAAACATATAAATAGGGTACCCACAGTTTCTCAAGGCAGAAGCCCAGTGTGTCTCCCTTTGCCTGGCAAAATAATAAAACTATCCTTTTCTACTTCACCCTCCTATATCTATCTATCTATCTATCTATCTATCTTGCTACAGCTCGGGAGGAAAGCGGACATGCATTTCCCCTCTCCAGACGAGGACTGACTCCCCTGTGGAGACTCCAGAAGCACCCCAAGATCCATGTCAGCACTGGAGAGGAATCCTCAGGTTCCGGTCCCGACTCCACACAAGGTCTTAGGCCCCGTCACCGACTGGAGAGGAATCCCGAGAGGCCCCTCGCAACTCGCTTGGAGACTGGCCTTTCCTGAGGCCACAAGACCGGGTCCCTGAGGTTCCCGTCGTAACTCGAGAGGGACCTGCCGCAACTCGAGAAAATCCAGGAGGTTCTTCCCTCCAGCCGACAGGAGGCCCTTTTCCGCTGAGGCGTCTTGAGGCAAATCACACCTTCCCTCTTGAACTTCGAAAGCATCCTTCACACCCTTGCTGCAACTGAAGATGTTCTCCGACATACCTGTCTCCCTCCAGAGGAACACCGAGGGCCCCGCCAACATCACAATGAGCCCTGTTTCCGCCTGGTAGATATAGATGAGTGCTCCTTTCCCTGCTTCGTCGGGAAAAGGATTCCCGGCGTTCCTGTCGCATCTCAAGTGGAGGCGCTCTCAACAGGAAAGTAGATAGGAACTCCAGGGGTCCTGCCACCACTTATATATATAAAGATAGAATGGTTGAGGACATTGGTGGGGAAAGTAGACAGTTTGTGAATCAGGAACTTGATTCATGCTTCTCTCCCACTATCTCACGTGGCTTCCTTGGATCTCCCCAGGTGAGTGGTCCCACCTTGCACACCAGGAAAAATGAATAAAAAGAATCCATATGTTAGCAAGTATCTCCCCTCAACGGGCTGGAATTTCTTCATCAATAAAGCGGGTGAGAAAGAGAGTCTCTCACGGTTTATCCCTTGATAAAATTTCAGTGCATCGAACATTTCTGTCTCAGACCCAGTCTTCAATAGACTCAATTCTTGTTTATAATACTTATTCATCTCAAACACATAATCAATGCATGTTCATTTTAGGAAAAAAAGAAAAATCAAAGAAGAAAAATGAGCAAAAATTTAAAATCAGCCATTACCTCCACTATTCCATATTAACTATTGCTAATTATTTGTATAGTTTTGTTTCAGATACTTACATTTTTTTAATTGGTTCCTTCCATAAATATTGCTTTGATACTATTTTATCCCTAATTAATACAATCTGAATATCTTCACTGTCTCTAAATGTTTCCTGAATTATTATTTAATGGCTTTATATAGTCTAATCTTATAACTGTACCTTATTTAACCAGGTCTGTTTTATTAAATATTCATTTGTTTTCATTTTGGGGGTAATATAAATAACACTGAAATGTGCATTCCTATAACAGAAGCTTTGCATATAGCTTTAACTATCTCCTTAGAAGAAAAATCTAGAAATGGAATTCTGGATCGGTATCTGTACATATTTTTTAATGAGTTTTATTTGCTTATTTATTTTTGCCAGCGCTGGGTCTTCATTGCTGGGCATGGGCTTTCTTTAGTCACTGCCAGTGGGGGCTACTTTCTAGCTGCAGTGCGTGGGTTTCTCCTTGCGGTGGCTTCTTTCGTTGCAGAGTATGAGTTCTTGGGCGCTCAGGCTAAGCATCTAGAGTCTTAGCCCCAGGGCATATCGAGTCTTCCCAGACCAGGGATCGAACCTGTATCCCCTTCATTGGTAGGTGGATTCTTAACCACTGAACCACCAGATAAATTCTATATATATCTTTAAGGCTCTTAAATATCCCATCAGAATATCATCCCAAAGGTTCTACTCCCATATTTGTGCTGAAATGCCCAAGTACATCTGGCCTCACCATCACAGGGTATTACCATGCATAAATGTTTTTTTAAATCTTTGCCTAATCAATGAAAGAAAAAGAGTATCTCACTCCTTCATATTCCTTTTATTACAAGTTGAGCATTTTTTCATATGTCTGAGAGCTCTGTTTGGTTAAGAGTAATTTCACTGTATTTATCCTTCATTTTGCATTTTTCTTCTCCTTAATAAACAGTTCCATTCCCTAAGCTGCTATAAAACACCTTTTTTTTTCTTTGTAAGAAATGTTTTATTTTCATATCCTTAATTAAAGAAGACCCAGAAACAAGGCATAAATCAGTTTGGTCCTCACAGGCAAACTGCACTGATACAACGTGTGTTCCAGCTCCATGGGAGTCAGATGGTGAATGGCTGGTGCAGAGCATGGGACAGAGGGCTGCCCAAGCATGCTCCGCAGGCAATCCTGGTTCCGCATCTTCTTCCAGAACGGCTCCTCTGCAAGTCCACAGTGACACCTTAATTGTCACATTCTTAGTCTCCTAGCCTGCCTTCTGAGACCCTGTGCAGAAATCTGTCTCCATCCTTTGGGACCACACTTCCTCCTCTTGGCTTCTCTGAGTTGGTCCCCTGGGTTTTCCTGCCACTGCTTGGCTGACTCCTTTCCCACTCATCCACCCTTCTCCCTTCCCTGACTTGGCGTCTGTATTCCTTTCCTAGATGATAGACATAGCGCTCAGTCATGTCTGACTCTTTCGTGACCCCCTGGACAGTAGCCCACCAGGCTCCTCTGTCCACGGGATTCTCCAGGCAAGAATACTGGAGCGGGTTGCCACTTCCTCCTCCAGGGGACCTTCCCAACCCAGGAATCAAACTGTTGGCTCCCAAGGCGCCTGCATCAGCAGGCGGATTCTTTACCACTGAGCCACCAGGGAAACCCTACCATGTGCTTTAAGCTCATGTGTGGAATAAAAGTTTAAAGAATGTACTTTTAAATAATAATTATGTTTTATATGGGTTACTATCCTTGGTGTACTTTATGATGTAATACATCCTTAGAAATGTCTCGAGAGAACTATGCTATGATTTTCAAGGCAGAGAAAATTCAATAAACTAAAACAGTCTGAGTAAGATTTCTGCCTTCTGTATACTTTGGACATTTTCCTTAAAAATACATAGGTGATACCGTTCTAAAATATTTTTCCAACATGTCTTTTCTGTTTTTCTTCTCAAGCAGTCAATTTTAAGAGAGGAATGGTACAATTCTTATTAAATTGTATGTTAAAAATAATAAATAATAATAATTATATTTTATAATAACGGCCTTAAAACAGTTTGCAGGATCTTTTCAGTAATTCACAATCAAACAGTAAAAGGTCTGCAGAAAATCTTGAAAATGAAATCTTATAACATAAAGTGAAAGTTAGCTAGATTGGGTAAATGTATTTATGTGAGGCTTTTTTAATGAGCTTTAGCATTGATACTGATATAAAACTAGAGTTTAGTTTTCTCTGTTGGAACAGCAAAGTTTTCTTGGACTATTAGTCTGTTCCTAACAAGAGACTGTAGTTTTTTCTTTACCTTTTAAGTAATCTGCCTAGGAAACAAAGATTTTGTGTCTTATCAAAGCCATTTCTTGTGCTTTATGCTGTCTTTATCATGTCTTTGATTATATAAGAGAATCCAGTCTTCTTAATTTTAAAAGAAAGAACCTCCTAATGAAGGTAAAAGAGGAGAGTGAAAAGACTGGCTTAAAACTCAACATTCAAAAAACTAAGATCATGGCATCCAGTCTCATCACTTCATGGCAAACAGATGGGGAAAAAAAGGAAACAGTGGCAGATTTTATTTTCTTGAGCTCTAAAATCACACAGACTATAACTGCAGCCATGAAATAAAAAGATGCTTGCTCCTTGGAAGAAAAGCTATGACAAACCTAGGCAGCATATTAAAAAGCAGAGACAATACTTTGCCTACAAAATTCCATATAGTCAAAGCCATGGTTTTTCCAGTAGTCATGTATGGATGAGCAAAGCTGGACCATAAAGAAGGCTGACCACCGAAGAATTGATGCTTTCAAACTGTGGTGCTGGAGAAGACTCTTGAGAGTCCCTTGGACAGCACAGAGATCAAAGCAGTCAATTTGGAAGAAAATCAACCCTGAATATTCATTAGGAGGACTGATGCTGAAGGTGAAGCTCCAATACTTTGGCCACCTGATGTGAAGAGCCAACTCACTGGAAAAGACCCTGATGCTGGGAAAGATTGAAGGCAAAAGGAGAAGAGGGTGGCAGAGGATGAGATGGTTGGATGGCATCACCGACTCAATGGACACGAGTTTGAGTAAACTCCAGGAGATGGTGAAGGACAGGGAAGACTGGCGTGCTGCAGTCCATAGGGTCACAAAGAGTCAGACACAATTTAACAACTGAACAACAACAACAATAAGGTGTGTTGTTGGTTTTCTTTTGCACTTTTTTTTTTTAAATAACGATGCTATCTCCTTCACTTTGGAAACATTTTATTGTTACTTTGGCTAAATAGACAGCCAAGAACTGTTCCCAGTGACCTATGATTCTGTTTAGTCAGGTGTTCAAACCTCTTGACATTTTTGACAACTTTGCCTTTCCCAAATCAAGTCCTAAATGAAATCTTCTTGCTCTCAAACTGAGTTTGATATTTCCCAGAGGGCCCCTGGAAAATCTCAAAGAGTTTGTTCTTTCCCTTTTTAAAATGAAAAATGTTAAAAAGTAATTAGGTTTATTTGTTATGTTCAATTGCACAAAAAACACTGCCAACTAAGAAATGCTTATTCTTCCCTAGGTTATATTTATCTGGGCAACTGTTATTAATGTAGGTATTTCAGAAATCGTATAAAGGTACTGGAAATTTGTCAATGCCCTCATGTCCCATGCATCCTGGTGCTGATTTGGAGTGGTCTAGCCAGCTTATATAACTTGACTTGTTAAAAGTAAATAAATAAAAAAAAATCAGTAAGCTTTTCTAGAAGAGACAGAAAAGATGTATTTATGAGCTCATCAGAAACTCACCTCTTCTGAGATGACATTTAACAGAGTTGCCAGAACACGTCTGTTTCACCCAGGATGTTGTGTACAGTCAGCCGGATGACACATGCTTTTTGGTGAGTGTTTTGTTCCCTTCTGAAAATAGAATGGGCTCTGGAGAAGTCCCACAGTCTTTCTTCTTCAAATAGAACGTGGAATAGAGTCATACAAGCATGGAGCCAGACTCAGAGACCTTGCCCAAATCCCTCGTCTCACAGATGAAGAGCACGAACCTCTGTGAGATTAAGGGATCCACCTAAAGCTGCAGGTCATGTCAGAGGCATGACCAGGGCAAGATTAAAACTATCAAATCCTTTCACGTGATCTCCCATGATCCCATTCTACCAAGATGGAGTCAGTGAAGGGTTTTTCCCCAAACGCTAGAATTAGAAATGTTGATTCTAAGAAGGTCCCCTGAACATGCATTAACACCTTGTTGTTGTTTTAGTAGCTAAGTTGTCTTCAAATCTTTGCAACCCTGTGGACTGTGGCCGGCAAGGCTCCTCTGTCCATGGGATATCCCAGGGAAAAATGCTGGAGTAGGTTGTCCTTTTCCAGGGGATCTTCCCAACCCAGGGGTTGAGCCCGCATCTCCTGCAATGGCAGGAGGGTTCCTTACCTCTGAGCCATGCTTACATCTTTCCAATTTAAAAGAAGCTGATGAAGAAACCCTGTTTCCAAGGAGACCTATTTGGACTTGAGTTGGAGAGATGCAGGATGCTCCATTTCTATTTCTGTGGACATTCCAATATCCATGTTGGCTCTGGTTTGGTACCTTTGGGCCTATCACCCGCTATTCTTGTAGCTCTGTTCTTATAATGCGTAAAATTACAGTGTACCAGATTCAGTCAACTGCTTACCAGATTTCCTTAAAAGTATATAACATTGTTAAAACTATTGTTTTTATAAAGCTCCTTTAAAACATGACATTTATTAGCCATTATATTAAGATAAACTATAAAGTTATCCCCAATATAGATGTTACCCTTTGATTTAAATTCCAACTTGAGTAAACTAGGCAAGGAACATTAAAAAGAGAATGGCTTTTAGGACCCACTGGGTAATGCTAGAATTTGTGGCATGCTAAACACCAGCAGAGCATATGTGAGCCAGTCTTGGTTAATCACATTTGGGGCCCAATTAAACTTATCCCGACTTGCTGCAGTTTCTAGCCGGGCCCCATTGAGGGGAACACAGCAGGTGAAATTGCCAAAGGCAGAAAGAAACTTGAGCTGCAGTTGGTGAAGACAGATTGGCTGCTCATTAACTGGGCTCTTTGCAGGTTCTGAAGGACAAACAAGAGCAGAGTCGGAGCAAAGTCAATGGTAGGAGACTTAAACCCCCAGAGCTCTTTGCTCTGCCTTCCTACGAACCAGGACTTCACCCCCGACCTGGCTATGTTGGTGGCAAGTGTCCCCATATCTGGAAGGACAGCCAGAGTCTAGGGGATCGGTGCCTCAGGACAAGGAATGGCTTTGGGGAGGATTGTGACATCCTTCTGTGACCTTTATTAAAACAGACTTGTAATCTTCTGTGCCAGCATTATCTTTCAAACTGATTGAGAGGAGCATCCAGAAAACTGAGCTCAGTCTCCCTTGAGGGTGACTGTCCCATGTCTCCATACTCAAAGGGTCTGGGAAAAAATTCCTTAATGCTTTTTTCTCTTGGAAGAAGTGATCCCTTTGGTCAGTGTCTGCCTTAATAAAACTGGGATGAGCAGTTCCTGCCAGGATGCTGGAGGTAAGATCCATCTGGATGTGTGAGCAGGGGCTGGAGCTGACATCTGAGCTGCGAGAACCTTCCTTGGGTGGTACTTTTCTCCACTCTGACCATAAGCTAAAAGCTAGAGGTGCCCCTGGGAAAAGGAAACAGAACATAGAAGAAAAGAGACCTTGCTGCCAAGCCGTCCACTGGAGCTGACGCAAAGTAGAGAAGATCCAGAGAAAATGGTGTCGATGGCACCTGGTGCCTGCCTGCTCTCTCTCAGTCCCCCCGAGCAGACTGGTGACCATGTGTCAGGCTCTGCTCCCTCCAAGTCCCCAGACCTAATGAAAGTTTTCCAGGAAGAACTCAAGCAGTCTGAGGCCCCAGATCCTACTAGAATGGCCTTCAAATCTCAACTTTCTGGGTCACCTGCAGTGCCTTGCTCTGTGTCTGAGATCCAGCCACACCCCACTCTGAGACTCATAACTAGAGGGTTGCCAATTCTTCATCTATTCCTTAAAAAATATTTATGGAGCCCCTGCTTCTCCCATAGCATCATTCAAAGTACGAGAGCTGTGAGCACTAGAGCACCCATCCATTTGCTCCTTCTGGTTTCCAACCTCTCACGGCCAAGGGGATGAAGCCTCCACCCCTACTCCTGTTCTGGAACCCCCATCTTGCTGCCTTTGAAACCATCCTGCCCATACACTCTTTGATGATGCCCCAGCACTAATATCACACCCAGCTCATTCCCACCCTGACCGGGCTTCTCAGCTCAGCATTTCCTGCTAGAAATTAACCACTGATTCCCTGATAGCTCAGCTGGTAACAATCTGCCTGCAATGCAGGAGACCCCAGCTCAATTCCTGGGTCGGGAAGATCCACTGGAGAAAGGATAGGCTATCCACTCCAGTATGCTTGGGCTTCCCTTGTGGCTCAGCTGGTAAAGAATCCACCTGCAGTGTAGGAGACCCCGGTTAGATCCCTGGGTTGGGAAGATCCTCTGGAGAAGGGAAAGGCTACCCACTCCAGTATTCTGGCCTAGAGAATTCCATGGACTGTACAGTCCATGGGGTTGCAGAGTCAGACACGACTAAGCGACTTTCACTTTCACTTCCCTTCTGTTGCACCAAACTGGAGCTGCCAGCACCCTGCACCTAACGAGGCTAACCTAACTAGGAAAGCTCTTCCCTATCTAGCCCCAGAGAGAACACCCCTTTCCTAAGAGGTCCGTAAACTTCCTCCCTTGTCCCCTGGTTCCTTCCTTATCATTCTATTCCATTTCTACTGCAGAGCTGGCAACTGGGACATGGGATTTGAAGAGGCAACCTGACTTCCTCTTTTCCTCCCTGAGTAACCTTCAGCAGAGATTCCCTGGTGGCTCAGTGGTAAAAAAAAAAAAAAAAAAAAAAAAAAAAAATCCTCCCACCAATGCAGGAGACCTGGGTTCTATCAGTTCGATCCCTAGGTTGGCAACCCACTATTTTTGCCTGGGAAATCCCATGGACAGAGAAGCCTGGCAGACTACAGTCCATGCGATCTCAAAGAGTCAGACACAACTGAGCGACTAAACAACAAGCCTTCAGCAAGCTGGTAAACCTGTCTGAGTCTCAGTTTCCTCATCTGTGACAAGGATAACCTTGCCCTCCGCACACACACGCTCTGGGGGTAGATGAGACTGCACATTCAGGGTCTGGGCTGGGGCTACCGGGCACTCAGCCAGCATGGGGGCCCTGTACCCACTCCCACCAGTGGGGGCGCCACTGGTCCCCGCTGTCCTTCCTGCACGGCAGGGCTCTGGGCTCTCGTTCAGAACACACATCTGGATCTTGGGTCCCTATGGCCATTATTCCTCTATTCAGTCAATGAACACGGGCTGGTCTCTGCCATGTGCCAAGCATGCACAGAGGCACCGGCAACCCAGAAATGGGTGGGGCACGCTCCTAATTCTTAGACAAGGGCACCCTCCTGAGAGGGGGAGACTGACATGGAAACAGCAATGAGGGGCTCTAAGAGTAGCGCGTGTCAGCAGTCCCCAACCCCATCAGCCTTCCTCCTGGGTCCCGCCTGCCTCTGCCACTTAGAACTGCAAGAACATTCCGAGTCTCAGTTTGTGTGTGGGCATCCTCAGTGCCTCAGTCCTGTCAGACCCTACGACCTGCCAGACTGTGGCCTGCCAGGCTCCTCTGTCCATGGAATTTTCCAGGAAAGAATACTGGGGTGGGTAGCCATTGCCCGGACGGCAGGGGAGCTTCTAGACCAGAGGTCGAATCTGTGTCTCCTGCATTGGCTGGCAGGTTCTTTACCACTGAGCCACTTGAGAAACCCGAAGTCTCAGTTCCCCCATCTTTAAAGTGGGAGTGCTCTCAATGTGAAAAGTCATTTCAAGTTCCCGACACCAAGCAGGAAAACCCTCTAATTGGCTTCAAAATGAGCCACTGAGGGTTCCTTGGTTTTGCACCTGGCTTTCCAAGGAATCAGTTCAAATATCCGAAAGAAAAAATTCCCTTAAAACAATACAAACAAAACACATGAGCTGAGCTGAAAAGCCACACCAGCATTTCCTCCATGGGTGGGTTGCTCATGCAACTCTCAGCTCCCTCCCTCCCTGGCAGGAGCAGAGGAAAGGATGCTCCTTTGTAGATCAAGCCTCCCACTCTTTCCTCTCCCATCACTCGGGGCTGTGTGCTCAGAACAAATTGTTCTGTTTGAAGCTGGTGGACTCTGCCCAAACATCCTGATGATGGGGGCTCCCAAAGCTTGCCACTGTTACTGAGCAGAGAACAGGGTGGAAGTAATAAAATCACCTCTAATAGATGATTGCAGATGCCCAGGGCTTCTTCCAGGCTTCCCTGGTAGCTCGGCTGGTAAAGAATCTGCCTGCAATGCAGGAGACCCAGTTCGGTTCCTGGGTCAGGAAGATCCACTGGAGAAGGGAGCAGGTACCCACTCCAGTATTCTGGCCCGAAGAATTCCATGTACTGCATAGTCCATGGGGTCGCAAAAAGTCGGACACAAAGTGAGCAACTTTCACTTTTCAGGGCTTCTTCCACAGCTTCAACATGGAGAGAAACATAGGGAAGACTTGGGTTCCCTCTGAGGTTGGACATGGCCTCACCCCTGCTGAACAAAGTCAGCAGTGGGACACTTGGTCCCTCTCCAGGGGAGGGATGGAATCAAAAGAAGAGGCAGGAAGAGAGGACACTTCTTGAGTACATCCTACATGAGGCAACCAAGCCCTTCTAAAGCATCTCACTTAAAATTCACAGTATCCTAGAAGGTTAGTCTTACGGTCGCCGACTTATTATAGGAGTTGCCCAAAGTAGCACAGATATAAGTGGAGGGTGCATGCATGCTCAGGTGTGTTCTGACTCTTTTAAACCCTATGGACTGTTACATGCCAGGCTCCACTGACCATGGGATTTTCCAGGCAAGGATACTGTAGTGGGTTGCATTTCCTACTCCAGGGGATCTTCCTGCCCCAGGGATAAGTGGAAGGACCAGGATTCAAAACCAGCTGGTTCTAATTCCTTATTTTTCACCCTAATTCAGTCTTCTAATGAAATCTGATAGGGGAAGGGGGACATCTCATGATGACATGGGGTCTCAGGCCATTAGTGCCTCTGGAGTTAATCACTTCAAATTTCACACCTACTGCAGTCAACCCTTTCCCTAATTCAGCAAGGACACCTACCTAGCTGACCTTTGGTCCCCTCCATTTAAGAGAGGAGATACCATCTCTATTTATCAGAAACTTCTCACCCTCCTCCCCCCTGCAGCCTTTGTGGTGCCCCCTCCATGTACTTTAAGGAAATCAGATGTGTTTTTCTTAATTAGCCATCATTATTGATTTGACATCCTGCTGCGATTTAAATAAACTTGGTGAAATTAATGAGGCCCCTAATAATATTCTGTCTTCTTGTGCTAATTATTTTTTGGTGAACAAGTTCATTCTTAATGTAAAGAGCAATATCAACCCTGCCAAAGATCAATACCTGTATAGAAAGAAAGCTCTGGGGTCTCAGAGAAAGGACACTCTAGAGTTTGGGCGGGGGGGTGCTTCTCTGGTGGCTCAGATGGTAAAGAACCTGCCTGCAGTGCAGGAGACCTGGATTTGATCCCTGGGTCAGGAAGATCCCCTGGAGAAAGAAATGGCTACTTACTCTAGTGTTCTTGCTTGGGAGAAGTTCAGAGACTGGCCCAAGGAGAAGGTGGGCTTGCATTTGAGAGGGGATGAGACAGGGTGGGGACAGGGAAAATGGTCCTAGAGGGAGTGCGTGGAAGAACCAGAAGCAGCAGTCATTGTGGCTACCTGGGAGATATCTGAAGTCCAGACACTGATGGGAATTCAGAGACACTGAACAGTCAGCCACTGTCTTCACCACCACCCCCTGACCCCCCCGATGGAGCCAACTACCACCCAACAAGCACTCTCAACCAGCACCTTCTCTCCACCTTCTCTCCCTGCCCTGCTCTGCTCACAGTTGGCGCTTTGCTTGCCCTCTCACCATCAGAAGACCTGCAACATCCTGTCTCAGCCCCTCCAAGCCAGACTCCAAACCAAAGACTGACGATCATTCCCTTGCTATGGAGTTTTCCAGTGGTCCCCATGTCTAGAGCAGCGGTCTCCAATCTTTTTGGCGCCAGGAAGCAACTTCATGGAAGACAATTTTTCCATGGGCCAGCAGTGGAGGGGATGATTTCAAGATGGTTCACGCACATTACATCGATTGGGCACTTTAAAGAATCTGCCTCCAATGCAGCAGACCCGGGTTCAGTCCCTGGGTTGGGAAGATCCCCTGGAGAAGGAAATGGCAATCTACTCCAGTATTCTTGCCTGGGAAATCCCATGGAGAGAGGAGCCTGGTGGACTATAGTCTATGGGATTGCAAAGAGTCGGACACAACTGAGCAACTAACACTTTCACTTGATTTCTATTATTATTACATCAGCTCTGCCTCAGATCATCAGATATTAAATCCCAGAGATTGGGGACCGCTCATCTAGAGTACAGCAGATCGTGAAATGCAATCTCTTTTCACGAAGTTTAAGCCTTCCACACCTCAACTGTCATCATCTCCCCAAGCTGCATCTCACAAGCTTGAAATGTCCTAGGAAGTCTCCCCCACCCCACTATTCCAGATAGTTTAGTCCCGCTCACTCTCTTCCTTAAAAACCCCTCTTCCTAGAGGGGATCTTTCCAGCACCCCAGTTCAGAGCCCCTTCTCTGCTCCATGACCCTTGGCCTTCCCACTTCCACAGTTTCATCACACGGATTATAATTTTTCAGTATTTGTGTGTTTCTTATTCCCTGGACTGTGAACCTCTCGAGGGCATGACATTTGCCTGATTCGTCTCATGCTTCACAAAGCCCAGTGGCCTGAAATGCTTGATGAACAAACAAATGAGTGAATTGATCCTTGCGGAAGAAGGGGTTGGGGGAGAGACTGAGGAATCCATAGGCAGGTAAGCTGGGAATAGAACCTCAGTTAGGGCAACAGGGCACGTGGTGTGCCTGCAAGGGCCTTGAAGGTGGTTTACTTTTCCCAGTAAATGAACTAAGATGTTTATAAGGAACTGGTGGAAAGAAACAGGTCAAAGTGCAGACTCCTGCCTCCAGGCCCAACAATTACTATGGCTGCTGGCTGGGGACATGGTTTAAGAGAATATGGAAAAAATATCAACGAAGTTTGGCTCAAGCTGTGCACGAAATGAATCAAAAAGGTGAGCAGGAATAAACCAAAACTGTGTCCAGGAGACATATTTCAGGAGATCTCAATGGGCAAGAAACTACAATTGCCAATGAGGAAAAGAGCCAGGTTCCCTGCAACCCAGTGGCGGAGACTTGCTGAAGGGTAGCGTCTCCTGCTCTAGAGATGTTGGGATTCTTGTGAATGGAGTGCATTTCCTGGCTGAGCAAACTGTGTGTGCAAGAACTGTTGGGTCTCCCAGGAAATGCATGGCTCTTTCCTGGGCACACTAGGAGCCCCTGGGCTCTGATCACAGAACACTGGGGATGCTCAGGGGCCCCCCAGGATGCAGAGCAGAGGGGGAATCCCATCACTGGGCACTGGGCACACTCTCAAGCCCAAGCACATCAGCACTTCTCAGAAATTCACTCAAAGATTCCTCGTCTGGTGATTATGAGGTATCAGTCCCTCAATATCCACAGAGAGACTTACTGAGCCTGCATCACGTACCATGCACAGTACTGAGGGTTATATCTCCAAAAGCCCTTCCTGAGCTGACGAGTTTCTAAAACGCATTAGTTCACCTTCAATGAAATCTCAGGAAGCCTGTTCTGGGAAGGAATACCAAGGAGCTCTTGGGCTGGTCAGGAATCATGATCTCTTAAAGATTTGGTAGCTTCTTTTCCCGGAGCTTCCTTGGTGGCTCAGACAGTAAAGAATTCTCCTGAGATGCAGGAGACCCAGGTTTGATCCCTGGGTCAGGAAGAAGGAAATGACAACTCACTCTATCCTGGAGAATCCCATGGACAGAGGAGCCAGGAAGGCTACAGTCTATAGGGGTCACAAAGAGTCAGACACGACTGACTGACTGACTGCGCGCACACGCACACACACACACACACACACATACACACACACAAAGCCTCTTGCCCTTGGCAGGAAATGGGCTAATATGAGAACAGGGATTCCAGCATAAAGAGAGAAGATTGTCTCTATAACCTAAGCTTTAAGCTTTATTTGAATTGAAAATTCAAAAACTTTCTCCCAAATAGAAAGAGTCCAGGATGTCAGAAGGTTTAATGCCCCAGGGAAATGCACTTGAATTAATATTCCAAAACGGTGCCATCTTTCTTCAAGTTTCATGACTGATACTAAATGAAGCTGTGAAGTGCAACCGTGCTAATTGGCAAGAGGCACATGGTAGACAATAACGGGGTGAAAGTTCATTTTCTTACTGTAATTAATTATGGAAGAGGATTTTTAAAAATAAAGGAACACACATCCACGTACACCATATGGATACCAAAGACCTAGACGGACAGGCTCTGTTCTCGCCCAGTATGACTCCACAACTCCATCTTCCATAAACCTAAGCGAAACGAAATCTTTTTGTATACAAAAGTGTTAAAACACGGTGGCTCAAGTCCAGTGTGGCATTTCAATGCCATGGAATGCCTCTGGGGCCATGTATAACACAGAACAGAAATCCTTCAACTGAAACAAATATCATTAAGTCAGAATTCTATAGGGGGTACTGTCCCTCTGGTTCAGTCACTATGAATCTTTCTAGTCCTAGTATCTGATAAAGATTACCAGGAGGGCAACACTCTACCCCACCTCCACCAGGGTCTAATGCAGGGAGAAAAGACGCATGAGTCGAGAAAGGGGAGCAGACAATCCCCAGTAAAGTGCTCAGTGACTGTCAAAGAACAAAGCAAAGCTGAACTTGAGACACAGCTGAGATGAGGCCACTGCGGGGCATCCTGTCACTGCTGGTCTTAGCTTGGGTTCCCCAAAAGACAGCCTGGGGTGTGGGTAGCTGACTTGTAACAGAACCTCAGGGAGCAGCAGTCAGGGGCCTGCGATGGTGAGGGAAGGAGGAAAAACCCACCCATGGGCATATTATTGAGGTCACTGCCACGTGCATCTGGGGCTCGGTTCCACCCAGGACCTACTCAGGAGTGATGACAGCTCCTAGAATGGCCCGCCCGAGGTCAACCTGGAAGCACATACCTATGGGCTCCTAAACCCTTGGTTGGGTATTGCCCCACGTCTGCGCTGAGCGTGTGTGTTTAATGAGTCAGTTCCCACTGATGGCAGGCATGTCAGAGAAACACTAGGGGTAGGAATCAAAGGCCATCGTGGGCACTTGGGGTGAGCTATGGGAAACCCACTCAGGAAATTTTCATTATCCCTGTGGTTAAAAATGAATAGGGAACAAGAGTGTGTGAGTTGGGGCCCTGATATGAAGATATGAAGAGTGGGCCCCCCGGGAGGGAGATGAGGTCCACTGTTTGCAGACGGCTGCCTTCTCTGTCTGTCTTCACAGGGTCTTTCCTCTGCATAGAGGCGTGGCAGTCCACAGGGTCATAAAAGTCTCGGACACAATTTAGTGACTAAACAACAACAAATTTCCAAAGAACTTGTGCTATCCTCCTTACTATTTCCTTCTGGGCTGTGTTTTAGACAAAGTGTTTCCTGTAATTAGGTCACTGGAGCTGTGCCTTATTTCCTTTACCTTTACTCTTTTATAAACTATGACATTCATAAACCTCCCCATGACCAACCTGTGAAACCCACTATCTCTCACTGCTGTTGACTGAATGTCGCTGCTTAGAGAGGCTTTACTGATACCACCTGAACAATTTCAATGGCTGTTTCTCTCCTGCTCATTACAAGAATGCTAATCTTCAGATCTCTCTCTGCGAGTGCATTCGTGAAAGGACTCCAGGCTCTCCACGCTGCAGTGGAGGTGAAATGCAGCACGGTATTTGCTGACATTACTGTGGTCCGCTCACAAGGAATTATCTGATGATGCAGTGTTAAAGAATTAGGTCAAATAATCTGGATAAACCTTCAGGATTAAAAGATCTGTGGTTGTCTCACTGACCAATATTTTGAAAATCTAGTTAGAGTCAGATGCAGACAGCATAGTCATTGTTTGTTCATTCCGCAAATTGAAACGTGCACTTGCTGCATATTTGGGAACTCTTCTAAGCAACAGAGAGATCGCTCTGGTATTCCACGGACTTGCAGCAGAGGGAGGTGGGAGGCAAAGCACATTGATGATAATACTCAGATGGGATCAGTGGCAAGGGGACCTGAGAAGGGGGTGGCAAGCTCTGTCCACAATCAGGATGGATTTCACAAAAAGGTGACATTTGAGCTCATCTTGAAGGATGGGAATGAGCTTGTTGGACACATCATGGTGTGGGAACAAGAAGGTCTTCTCAGCGGAGAAACTGGCATGTGCAAAAGAGCCGAGTACGGGGCTTCCCTAGTGGCTCAGTTGTACAAAGAATCTGCCTGACTCTGCAAGAGACCAGGGTTTGATCCCCAGGTCAGGAAGATCTCCTGGAGAAGGAAACGGCAACCCACTCCAGTATTCTTGCCTGGGAAAGATCATGGGCAGAGAGGCCTGGTGGGCTACAGTCCATGGGATCACAAAAGAGTTGGGCAGGATTTAATGACTAAATAACAACAACAACAATGGTCTCTTTAGAGAGGACTTGCCTACCCGACACAGAATGGGCATGGCCAAAGATGTGCTGGAGAGGCCCCAGGGGTCAGATTCTGCTTGGCTTGAATATCAGGCTAAACAGTTGGTCTTGACATTGTAGGCCAGTAGTTTCAAGCTTGGAGAAGGAAACGGCAACCCACTCCAGTACTCTTGCCTGGAAAACCCCTTGGATGGAGGAGCCTGGTGGGCTGCAGTCCAAGGGGTTGCTAAGAGTCGGACACGACTGAGCAACTTCACTTTACTTTTCACTTTCATGCATTGGAGAAGGAAATGGCAACCCACTCCAGTATTCTTGCCTGGAGAATCTCAGGGACAGAGGAGCCTGGTGGGCTGCCGTCTATGGGGTTGCACAGAGTCGGACACAACTGAAGTGACTTAGCAGCAGTTTCAAGCTGTATTTCATGAAGTCAAAGAACGTTTAGCAAGTGAGCAAAGTCTGGCAGGAAGGACAGCCAGCAGAGTATTGAGTTCTTCACTTCGCTTCAGTCAAAGCAATTTGGCTCACATAAGAACCCACCTGCCCATGCGGGAGACATAGGAGACGCGGCTTGAATCCCTGGGTCAGGGAGAACCCCTGGAGGCGGGCATGGCAACCCACTCCAGTATTCTTGCCTGGGAAACCCCATGCACAGAGGAGCCTGGCGGGTTACAGTCCATGGGGTTGCAAAAAGTTGGACACAGCTGAAGCAAATTAGCACGCAGCACACACAGGTTTAGTGGAGGTAGTTGTGAGGATGGGAAAGAAAACACAGACTCAGAAAGCATCTCCAAAGCAGATGCATTAGGCAGGTTCTCCTGAGAAACAGAACCAGCAGCATACACACATAAAGAGGTTGATGAGAAAGAATTGAAGGCTCTGGCCTACACAATTATGGAGGCTGAGAAGCCCTGAGATCCACAGCCAGGCAGCTGGGCACACAAGCAGACTTGACCCAGGCCGAGATCAGAGGCCTGAGAATCAGGAAAGGTGAAGATGCAGGTTCCAGATCGAAAGCTAGCCAACTCCAGATCCTGGAGAAGAGGGGATTTTAATTCAAGTCCAAAGGCAGGAAAAGACCAATATCTCAGCTATGCTGTCAGGCTGCAGACAGTCTCTCTTGCTGGCAAGAGAGTCGAGTTGGCCTTTCTGTTCAAAACCCAGGCCTTCAACAGATTGCTTGAAGCCTCCCCACATGGGGGAGGGCCATCTGCTTTCCTCAGGCCACCAATTCAAATGCTAATCTCATCCAAAAACACCCCCGCAGACACACCCAGAATAACGTTTGACCAAATATTGGAAAAGACCCTGATGCTGGCAAAGATTGAAGACAGGAGGAGAAGGGGGCGACAGAGGATGAGGTGGTTGGATGGCATCACTGACTCGATGGACCTGAGTTAGAGCAAACTATGGCAGAAGGTGAAGGACAGGGAAGCCTGGCGTGCTGCAGTCTATGGGTTCACAAAGAGTTGGACAAGATTTAGCAACTGAACAACAGCAAAATATCTGGGCAGTCTGTGGCCCAATCGCCATCATGGTGGAATTAACAAAACACAGTCAAGAGCAAAGGTTCTGGAGATCAAAGACAGTTTCTGCAATAGAAAGCCAATAGAAGAGAAAGGACCAGAAAGATGAAAGGAGTAGTCATCTCCTCCATCTCTGTGCCAGGACCAGGGCTGGTCCCCATAGATCTTACCAACCTCCCACAAGCCACTTTAGAAGAAGCTTGAACAAGCATGAAAGTGAAAGTGTTAGTCAGTCGTGTCCGACTATTTACAACCCCATGGACTATGAGTTCAGTTCAGTTCAGTCACTCAGTCGTGTCCAACTCTTTGCGACCCCATGAATCGCAGCACGCCAGGCCTCCCTGTTCATCACCATCTCCCGGAGTTCACTCAGACTCACATCCATCGAGTCCGTGATGCCATCCAGCCATCTCATCCTCGGTCATCCCCTTCTCCTCCTGCCCCCAATCCCTCCCAGCATCAGAGTTTTTCCCAATGAGTCAACTCTTCGCATGAGGCAGCCAAAGTACCGGAGTTTCAGCTTTAGCATCATTCCTTTCAAAGAAATCTCAAGGTTGATCTCCTTCAGAACGGACTGGTTGGATCTCCTTGCAGTCCAAGGGACTCTCAAGAGTCTTCTCCAACACCACAGTTCAAAAGCATCAATTCTTTGGCACTCAGCCTTTTTCACAGTCCAACTCTCACATCCATACATGACCACAGGAAAAACCATAGCCTTGACTGAACGGACCTTAGTCGGCAAAGTAATGTCTCTGCTTTTCAATATGCTATCTAGGTTGGTCATAACTTTTCTTCCAAGGAGTAAGGGTCTTCTAATTTCATGGCTGCAGTCACCATCTGCAGTGATTTTGGAGCCCCAAAAAATAAAGTCTGACACTGTTTCTACTGTTTCCCCATCTATTTCCCATGGAGTGGTGGGACCGGATGCCATGATCTTCATTTTCTGAATGTTGAGCTTTAGGCCAACTTTTTTGCTCTCCTCTTTCACTTTCATCAAGAGGCTTTTTAGCTCCTCTTCACTTTCTGCCATAAGGGTGGTGTCATCTGCATATCTGAGGTTATTGATATTTCTCCCAGCAATCTTGATTCCAGCTTGTGTTTCTTCCAGTCCAGCGTTTCTCATGATGTACTCTGCATATAAGTTAAATAAGCAGGGTGACAATATACAGTCTTGACGTACTCCTTTTCCTATTTGGAACCAGTCTATTGTTCCATGTCCAGTTCTAACTGTTGCTTCCTGACTTGCATACAGATTTCTCAAGAGGAGCAGTGGCTGCGCAGGTGCAGGAGGGCCTAGAGGAGCTATCCCACGTTGAAGGTCAGGAACGGTGGCAGTAAGGAGATACCCCTCGTCCAAGGTAAGGAGCAGTGGCTGTGCTTTGCTGGAGCAGCCGTGAAGAGATACCCCCACGTCCAAGGTAAGAGAAACCCAAGTAAGATGGTGGGTGCTGCAAGAGGGCATCAGAGGGCAGACACACTGAAACCATACTCACAGAAAACTAGGCAATCTAATCACACTAGGACCACAGCCTTGTCTAACTCAATGAAACCAAGCCATGCCTGCGGGGCAACCCAAGACGGGCAGGTCATGGTGGAGAGGTCTGACAGAACGTGGTCCACTGGAGAAGGGAATGGCAAGCCACTTCAGTATTCTTGCCTTGAGAACCCCATGAATAGTATGAAAAGGCAATATGATAGGACACCAAAAGAGGAACTCCCCAGGTCATTAGAAACCCAATATGCTACTAGAGGTCAGAGGAGAAATAAATACAGAAAGAATGAAAGGATGGAGCCAAAGCAAAAACAATACCCAGTTGTGGATGTGACTGGTGATAGAAGCAAGATCCAATGCTGTAAAGAGCAATATTGCATAGGAACCTGGAATGTCAGGTCCATGAATCAAGGCAAATTGGAAGTGGTCAAACAAGAGATGGCAAGGGTGAGCGTCGACATTCTAGGAATCAGCGAACTAAAATGGCCTGGAATGGGTGAATTTAACTCAGATGACCATGGACTATACAGTCATGGAATTCTCCAAGCAAGAATACTGGAGTGGGTAGCCATTCCCTTCTCCAGGGGATCTTTCTGACCCAGGGGTGGAACCTAGCTCTCCCGCATTGCAGGCAGATTTTTACCATCTGAGCCACCAGATGAATAGGCATGGGGATGGTGGGAGGTGAGCTTCCCTGTAGCTCAGTTGGTAAAGAATCTGCCTGCAATGCAGGAGACCCTGGCTTGATTCCTGGCTTGGGCAGATCCCCTGTAGAAGGGAATGGCTACCCACTCAAAGGGATAGGCTACCCACTCCAGTATTCTTGGGCTTCCCTGGTGGCTCAGCTGGTAAAGAATCCACCTGCAACGTGGGAGACCTGGGTTCGATCCCTGGGTCTGGAAGGTCCCCTGGAGAAGGGAAGGCTACCCACTCCAGTATTCTGGCCTGGAGAATTCCATGGACTGTATAGTCCATGGGGTCGCAAAGAATAGAACACAGCTGAGCAACTTTCACTTCACTAGTGGGGAGGTGGAGAAGGAAATGGCAACCCACTTCAGTATTCTTTACTGGAGAATTCCATGGACAGAGGAGTTTGGTGGGCTACAGTCCGTGGGGCCGCAAAGAGTCGGACATGACTGATCAACTATTGTGGGGGAGGGGGGTTGGCAAAAAAAAAATCTGGCCGGAAACCAGCCTGGCTCCACCTGCAATGGGTCCAGACACCTGCTGCCTTGTATGACTCCAGCCTCACCTAGTGACTGATGGCAGACCACCAGACACCTGTGAGTCCACCTTGAGACTGGAGACACTGAGAATGCCCATCAGAGAATCATAGAGCCCTGCACCGCCCCTTCTCTACTTGGGTTAGCTGAGCCCTCTGTCCTCCTGCTGATGAAACCAAGGATTCATTCCCTTTCTTCTTGATTCTGGGCCAACTCGTGTGTCGACTTCCATGAGGTCTCCTCCATGGGACCCTGTTCTTCCCTAGCCTGCCTGGGGGGTGAGTCTGCCCAGGTCCCCCAACATAAGCACACTCACCCATCCCCACTAAAAGTTGCAATGCCTCTCAGTAAACAGGCAGCAGCTGCTGCTGCTGCTGCTGCTGCTAAGTCACTTCAGTTGTGTCCAACTCACAATGCATGAAAGTGAAACATGAAAGTGAAGTCACTCAGTCATGTCCGACTCTTCGCGACCCCATGGATGGCAGCCCACCAGGCTCCTCTGTCCATGGGATTTTCCAGGCAAGAGTACTGGAGTGGGGTGCCATTGCCTTCTCCAAAACAGGCATCACAAAGAGCATATTGAATTTACAAACATTTTTAAGAGTGCAAACGTCTTCCAATCACGTACCCTGAGTCTCCCGTTTCTGAGATGTTCCCTGAATCTCTGGGGCTCTCAACGTTCCTGGCTCACTCAGCAAAGTGGAGCTCAGCAAGCTTCCCAACCCCTCAGGTCTCTTCAGTTCTCTGGGCCACGCAAGCCTTCTATCATCCATCAATGATGCAGCTAATCCCAGCACATGGCAAAGAGGCGGCCAAGAAAGAACAGTGTGTGTGAACCAGGGGCCACTGGGGACCCCAGTTTCAAGCAGGTCGTTTGAGTTTCAGTGACTTCCCCATTCCAAGCCTCTACTCCACACAGGAATGCATCCTTGGGGTATAGCCTCTTCCTGCCCATCCTTGAGCATGTTCATAGTTTGGATGGCTGGAATCAAAACCCTCCCCAAAGGTAACATACGGCTCCTTATCTCCCAGTTCCACACAGCTTACTTGGGATGAACCCTGATGCTCCAAACCCATACTGTACTATTTTCTTTCTTTCACCTCATAGGGAATTTGTTCAGCAAGAAATGACTCTTTAGGGTGCATTCCTATCTCTCCCCACCCTTCTGACTCTGGAGTGTGGATCTCTATATCTCCCAGAGTGAGGGGCTTTGCTTTCAAATCCAAGGGCTGCCAGTGGAAGAGAGCATTCACTAGAGACGCTTGCCAGATTGCCAACCCCTTTCTTAAGCACAGAACGGTTGTCAGCTACAAATTGGCCCTTGCTAACTCATCATGGACACTTGCCATCTACCTCTACAAGAACTTGATCAGGTGTTGCCGCAGCTACTGACCTTCAACATCCCCTGGAAGGAGTTCATGGTGCAGATCAGGAAGGCCTGTAGAAAAACCGGCAGGACAGGTCTTTGAATAGATAGATATTTTCAGGAACCAATTTTATGAGCCCAATCATGTATCTCCTCATATTTAGGAAGGCCTAAAACCCTTCATGGTGACAGCTGCTCCTCGTGACTAGCAGAATGCTTCATGAGACCAGCAGAAACCTTCTGGGAAAATCTGTGCTTGATTGCATGTACTGCCACCAAAACCACATATATACAGACCTTCCCCTCCTACCTCTTTGGAGCATCTCAGATACTCCTCTTTGGAGTATCTCAGAGCTATCTGAGGTGCTATCTCCTGGGCTTCAGTCCTCATTTTTCCCTGAATAAAACTTAACTCGCAACTCTCAAGTTGAACATTTTTTTTTTAAGTCAACATGGTCCAAAGAGAACTGCACTCAGAGTCATCAAACTCTTCAACCATTGACTCACTTGTCAAATATTTATGAACTGTCGACTGTGTGGCCTGGTACCGCCCTGAGAGTAAGGAGTACATCAGTGACCAAGACAAGCAACCTTCCCGCCTTCATGGAACGTGCACTGAAGTCCCCTTACGTCCTTCAGCTGGGCGACCTTGACCAGCGCATTTGATCCCTCTGAGCCTGAGTCTTCTTCTGGTATAGAAGGCTAGTGATGTGAGCTTGCTGAAATAACATGTGGGACCATCCATGAGACAGGGCCAGGCACATTCTAAACATTCAGAAGCCATTAGCTGACACACAGAGATTTTGCATCTTGACGTGGAATTCCTGGGAACACCATCAAGCTGATGAGAATAGCCTTAGGTCCCAATTGGTTGCAAACTGGGGGTTTGGGGATCCAGTCTGTAGACATTCCAAGTGTAAAATTTCACAGACTATGGCAGAAAAGCAAATATAAACCTCTTTATGGGGTTCCCTGCTTAATTTATTTCCAACTTGGTCTTAAGTGATATTTCTTGCCGACATATATGAAATGGGAAAACGTCTAACTAGTGTTAAAATTCCCGGTGGACGCTCCAGATTCAGAAACCAGCCCCCATGGGCGCTTCCGAGAAGGTTGGTGGTGTGCTACTGCCCCCGTGTGTAGCGAGCTCGGCTAGCAAGGGCTTGAGAACTGAGCAGACCGCAGGACGGGGCTTCTTTGTGTGTTCTCTCTCTCTCTCTCTCTTTTTAAAGCAGGAACACTTAAGAAGGAGAAAATGGACTCTCAAAAATCCTCTTTATCCGAGATCAAATAGAATAAAACCCAATTAAGTCAGTGCAGCTGTCGGCTGTTTAACCAACTCCACCAGCACACCCTCCTCCTCCCCGCCTGGCTCTCCTTCTCCCCCTGATGGGTATTGGACACCAGGTTCCATTTACAGGGAATGGATCCTTTAACCCCAGGGACAGATACAATTCTCCTGGGTGTGTACGGCTCACATGCGCCCCGAGTGGCAAGCTTTGAGGCCTGGGATGGGGAGACCTCCAGGAGTCATGGGCTCTGCCCGGAAGAGTCTCTGGGGTGCAGGTGCTCAGCTGCCGTGGGTTCTTTCCCCACAAAGCATCTTGAAAGATCCCTGCCTGCCTCAAGCCAGCACCAAGGGTCCTTTTTTAAATTAAGTTTTACTGGAGTATAATTATTTTACAGTGTTGTGTTAGCTTCAACAGTATAGAAAGTGAAAGTGAATTAGCAATATGTGTGTGTGTGTGTGTGTGTGCGCGCGCGCACGCTGACCTTTCCCTCCTACCTCTCTGGAGCAGTTTCTCAGAGCTATCTGAGGTGCTGTCTCCCAAGCTGCAGTCTGCATTTTGCCCTAAATAAAACTTAACTCACAACCCTCACATTGTGCACTTTTTCCAGTTGACAAAGTCCAAAAAGAACTGCACTCAGAGTCAACAAACTCTTCAGCCATCCACTCATGTGACAAATATTTATTGTGTTGACTTTGTGGCCAGGCAGACAGTAGGATGGGGCTTTTGTGTGTGTGTGTGTGTGTGTATGTGTGTGTGTGTATGTGTGTGTATGTGTGTGTATGTGTGTATGTGTGTGTGTATGTGTGTGTATGTGTGTGTATGTATGTGTGTATGTATGTGTGTATGTGTGTATGTGTGTATGTGTGTGCATGTGTGTGTGTATGTGTGTATGTGTGTGTATGTGTGTATGTGTATGCGTGTGTGTGTATGTGTGTGTATATGTGTGTATGTGTGTGTATGTGTGTATGTGTGTATGCGTGTGTGTATATGTGTGTGTATGTGTGTGTGTATGCGTGTGTGTATGTGTGTGTGTATGTATGTGTGTGTGTGTGTGTGTATGTGTATGTGTGTGTGTGTGTGTGTGTGTGTGTGTGTGTGTGTGTGTGAATCCCCTCCTTTTTGGATCTCCTTCCCATTTGGGTCATCACAGAGCACTGAGCAGAGTTCTTTGTACTAGACAGTTGTTGTTTAATTGCTAAGCTGTGTCAGACTATTGGTGACACGTGGCCTGTAGCCCAGCAGGCTCCTCGGTCCATGGGGTTTCCCAGGCAAGAATACTGGAGGGGGTTGCCATTTCCTCCTCCAGGGGATCTTCCCGACCTAGGGATCGAACCCGAGTCTCCTGCCTTGGCAGGCAGATTCTTTACCACTGAGTCACCTGGGAAACTCATGCTATATGGTAGGTTCTCATTAGTTGTCTATTTTATATAGGGTATCAATAGTGAATGTACATCAATCCCAATCTCCCAGTTCACCTGAACCCTCCTTCCTCTCTTGGTATTCATACATTTGCTCTCTATGTCTGTCTCTCTATTTCTGTTTTGCAAATAAGATCATCGATATCATTTTTCTGGATTCCACATATATGTGTTAATGTATGATATTTGTTTTTCTCTTTCTGACGTACTTCACTCTGTATGACAGCCTCTAAGTCCACCCATGTTTCTACAAATGACCTAATTTCATTCCTTTTTAAGGCTGAGTAATACTCCATTTTACATATATACCACATTTTCTTTATCCATTTCTTTGTTGATGGACATTTAGGTAGCTTCCATGTCCAGGCTATTGTATATAGGGTTGCAGTGAATATTACGGTGCACATGTCTTTTGGAATTATGGTTTTCTCTGGGTATGTGCCCAGTATTGGGATTGCTTTCATATGGTAGTTCTTACCATGGGTGCTTGTGCAGTTTCAATCAAAAAACATTTACTGAACAGCGGCTCATAACCCTGCTGGGAGTCTAGAAGGAGAAACTCACAGCGGGGCAGACTGACACCACACATAGGGAACTGGACATGAGAAAGCATGGGCCCAGAAGAAAGGGACTAAACCCAACAGGAAGCAGGAAACACCTCCAGGAAGAAACGCGGCCAAGTTGCATCTTTAAAGAGGAAGTCCATTACTCTACAAAGCAGCATGCGTATGGGAGCCGTGGGCAGAAGCTTCGACAGAGTGTCGAAGTGTGAAAGGGCACAGTGCTTCGGGGAAACGGAGGACAGTTCAGCATGACGGGAGCACAGGGGTGGTTTCAGCAAATGGGAAAGTTACCAAGGTGACCACGGAGGCCACCACAAGCCAGGCTGAAGGACGGAGCACACGGTGTCATGGGGGAGAGCAGGGAAGTCTGACTTCTCCCAGGGCGACAAGGGGCAGATCAGCTGGAGGAAGGAGGTTCAGAGCAGAAGCCACCTGCTGGAAGCCTGGTCCAACAGTCAAAGCCAAGAAGACCAAGCTGAAATTCTAGATCAGAAGACATGACTGGAGAGTTACTACAAAGAAAACATTAGGTCTCGGGGTTTGTAGAGCCAACCCCATCTCTTCCCTAATAGCCATTCATGGGACTGGAACAAAGAATTAACTCTCTCACTCAGCCCTTGTCTGCTTCCCAGTTGTCATAAAATTTGGCCCTGCTGCCGTCACGCTGCACTTCTCAACTCCCAGGCCAGGTCACCAAGCCTTCTGTCTCCCCTCTGACTAAGTTGCCTGTCCCTCTGACCACTTGCATTCTGCCAGAGATGGAAGTGACGTGTCTTCATGGGGTGGGGGAGGATTTAACCAGCTCAAGATCTGCTGGGTGGCTCCAAGGTGAGAATTGCGAGGTTCCCCAGCATGACAGGAGTCACTTATGGTGGCTCAGATGGTAAAGAATCGGCCTACAATGAGAGAGACCCAGGTTTGATCCCTGGGTCGCGAAGATCCCCTAGAGAAGGGAATGGCAACCCACTCCAGTACTCTTGCCTGGAGAATTCCATGGACAGAGGACCCTGGCAGGCTACAGTCCATGGGGTCACAGAGACAGACACACCTGAGTGACTCAGCCTTTCACTTTCTTTCCACTATGACAGAAGCTGGCTTTGCCTGCTTTTGGACCCAGAACCCTGCCCCTTCTCTGGGTTTTAACAGCTGATTACAGAAAACTCAAGCTTCCTACTCAGAGTCCCTGGGTTTTATCAGCTCTCTGTTACATGGGCACTCAAAGGTATCATAGACAGAGAGACAGGATGAGGAAGTGGGAAGAGTTAAATCCTAGGACCTTTCGTGCCATCTGGACAAGGCACTTCATCTCTCAGAACCTCAGTTTCCTCATCCAGGGGGATGACCAAGGGCTTTCCCATGGGGCAACCGTGAGGAATGGATGAGCTCATACAAGTGGAAGCACATTACTATTTTGGAGATTTACGGGAGACCAAGACAGAGAGCCCTGCCCACCTCCACTCACTACTGAGTATAAAATGACTGCATTGCCCAAGATCACATCCAGGAGGAACAGGGTCTGTGTTTCACATTATGGCTGATCCCTGCTACTGCAACCAATACGCAACAATTGAGAACACTCAAGTGCCTCTGCTAAGGATTCCTCACAATAAGCTTGGGCAACCAAGAAAACGGGCTTCCAGGTGGATCATGCCTCCCAATGCAGATGTGGGTTCCATTCCTGGGTCTTCCCAACGTGGGTCAGAAAGATCCCCTGGAGAAGGAAATGGCAACCCCCTCCAGTATTTTTGCCTAGGAAATCCCATGGACAGAGGGGCCTGGCAGGCTACAGTCCATTGGGTCACAAAGAGTTGGACATGACTGAGCAACTGAGCACGCATAGAGGCAACCAAGGAAATGGTAGTTTTCAGATATTAAAGCTCATGTAAACATGAAAAAATCTTATCCACTGAGTGTCAATAAACAATAAAAATTACATACTATTTCTCACAGTTTTAAAAATCCCAGTGTTCAGGTGGTTTAAAAACAGAGTCAATTATTTAAAACAGATAACCAACAAGGACCTACTGTACAGCAAAGGAAGCCCTCTTTAATATTATGTAACAACCTAAATGGGAAAAGAATCTGAACCAGAATAGATACATGCATATGTATAACTGGAAAAAAATAGTACGATCCTTGGAGCAGAGGAAGTCACTGAATTATACACTTTAAAATGGAAGAATTTTACAATATGTGAATCATATCTCAAAAACCCTGTTGTTTTAAAAATCAAAAAAGGATAAACATTGTGAGTTCTTTTTAAAAAATTGTCATTTACAATTACTCTTACCAATATGGATGAATCCCATATACATAATGTTGAGTGAATGAAGACAGATAAAAGAATATGTATCTATGGTTCTATGACATATGGTTCATGTGGTTCTATTAAGATAAATAGAACAGGCAAAACCAATCTCTGCTGCTAGAAACTGGAAGAGCAGTTGTCCTGGGCATGAGGGTAGTGACTGGAAGGGCCAATGAAGGGAGTTTTCTGAGGAGCTGGGACCACTCTTTGTCTTGACCTGAGTACTGATTAGGTGAGTATGTTCAGTTTGTAAAAATGCCTAGAGCTGGGGTTCCCCCGGTGGCTCAGGGGTGAGAAATCCACCTGCCAATGCAGGAGACGTGGGTTCCATCCCCGATCTGGGAAGACCCCACGTGCTGCATAGCAACAAGCCTGTGCGCCACAATTGTCAAGCCTGTGCTCTGGAGCTCAGGAACATCAACTACTGAAGCCCTTGCACCCCAGAACCCATACTCCCCAAGAGAAGCCACCATTACCCAGATTGGACTAATACTAGCCAGAGAATAAGAACACTTACTGCAGTTAACAACTTACACTGTCGTTAACTCTATGGTGGAAGTGCTTCAGAAGACACCTGAATGGAATCTTCAAGTCAGTTCCCATATATCCCGGATATATCCTGACTGATTTACTCAAGGCAATATCTGAGTACAATTAACCATAAAGGCCAGAGACTGTGAGCATATTCAGAATATCATCTCCCAGGGATTTTCCTGGTCCAGTGGTTAAGAATCCACCTTCCAATGCAGGGGACACAGGTTTGATCCCTGGTCAGGGAACTAAGATGCCGTACACCTCAGGGCAATGAATCCTGTGAGTCACAACTAAGGCCCAAAGAAACTAAAAATAAAAATTCAAAAAATAAACATTTTTAAAAAAGAATATCACCTACCAAACAGAACACTGTCTTAATCAGAATGAGTGGCAGTTTACTTGTACCAGATGTGAAATACATACATAAGAAATATGTAATGATAGAATTCTAGGACAGCCAGGCTTGAAAGTTTCAGAGGTCTTCCTACCCCTCCCTCCAAGTTCCCTTCGGTGGGGGGACTTCCATTTTCTCAGGGTTTCACATGCATTGGGTTTGCCCAAGGAGTCAACTTATCATTTCCTTTGGTACAACTAGGGGATTTTGTGAGTAACACAGTTAAGAAATAATTATAAGGAATTGTCTAAATTCTTGACCTAAATTCCATCTGTTGAAAGCAAACTGATCTGAATCTCCTTCCAAGGATGAATCAGGGCTCCAGATATTACTTATAATATCTCTATGGAATGGTAAGGCTGGCCTAGGGTTTTGTGCTTGGGACCTAAGATTCTATTCAAGGCCATCTCCAGACACAGAGTTACCGGGGTTTCTCTGCTGGACTTTGGGGGTGGAATTCTGAGGTTCCATGAAAAAAAATTTTTTTCATCTAGCAAGAGCATCTGATGTAACCTGGCTGGAAAATCAGAGCATGAAAAAGCACAAGGCAAGCATGGAATGAATTTTGGACTCAGAAAATTGTCATTATCTCAGAATGTCATGAAGACTGGCCCCATGAGGGGAGGAGCCGTGACCGAGAGTACCTCCCAGACTCCTGCCTCAGATGAGCGTGGTTCTAGTTCTGGCTTCAGATACAGAAAGCTAAAGACACACAGAACGGGACCCCAGGCTCAGGCCCAGGGGGCCACACATCTCAGGGCAAGGGTCTGCAGCAGTGCGCAGGAAGCAGGTTCGGGTGGGGCTCTCTCTCTGTGGAAGACCAAGTCCATGCCCTTCTCCATCCCAGTTTCAGCTGTTTGACAACCGACATGTCTCCCAGCTGGTCTGACCACACACCAGACAAAGACCTTCATTCAAAGCCTCTTCTGCTCATTCAGAGATGGATGAATGTCTGATGTTCATCATGACCCTGTATGCACCACTTAGAGAAGAGAATTAAGGGCAGTCAAGATGGTCCCGGCTCCCAAGACACTTTGATTGTGTTCAGGAAAAGATGTGCATCCGTGGAATGTTGGTCACACACCAGCCTGGGAAGAAAGGAACCGCCTTTGGGAATGTTGCTGCTGCTGCTGCTGCTGCTAAGTTGCTGCTGCTGCTAAGTCGCATCAGTCATGTCCGATTCTGTGCGACCCCAGAGACAGCAGTCCACCAGGCTCCCCCGTCCCTGGGATTCTCCTGGCAAGAACACTGGAGCGGGTTGCCATTTCCTTCTCCAATGCATGAAAGTGAAAAGTGAAAGTGAAGTCACTCAAGTCGTGTCCGACTCTTGCCTGGAAAATCCCATGGGTGGAGGAGCCTGGTAGGCCGCAGTCCATGGGGTTGCTAAGAGTCGGACACGACTGAGCTGCTAAGTTGAGGGACCCATAAATCTGACTGGCAGCATAATTATACCAAAGCTGTTTTGAAATTGATCACGGGCATTTTTTAAAGACCACACAGCATGGCATGGAGGAAACCTTGTAACAGAAGAGGCAAGAGCATCAAGGTTTGAGAGTAGAAAGTCCTGGGTGTAACCAGAACTCTTAGACTGACTAACTAGGTGACTACAGGTAAGTCACTTTACATCTCTGCTTAAAGCCTCATCAGTAAAATAGAAATCAAGAATCTCGCCTCCTGAGTTCTGCTGATGATTCAATGAGATAGTGGATTTGACTTACCTAGCACCATTTCTGGAAATTATAAACACTCAGCCAATGTTTGCCTTTAACCATGACAGAAATACACCTGAGCAAGCAGCTGCTTTTCTGAATGAAAGGGCTCTAAAAAGAGCAGCAAAATGAACAGAGGTGACAATCCCCAGATCTGACCCAGATAAGCGAAAGCACTAAAGGACTGGATAATGATTCAACCCAAAAAATGGAAATAATAACGCTTGCCCTGTCCAGACCCTAAATGAATACAATCATGTTATTCACTACACTTGAACCAGAGCCAGAGTACCCACTAAGCCAAATCACTGTTTGCCCTGGTGGGTCCTAGAATCCAGGTTAATGGAGAGATGGGCATCAGGGCAAACTGTTGGAGCTCAGGGCAAGAAATCTGATTTTCTCTGGTATGTGGGAAATGTTAAGAATATCACTCCATATCTCATAACAGCGGGGAACTTGCTAGACAGTTACCTTCTGAATGCAAGAATAATCTTTTCCAGGACCTTCCCTGAAGCCCAGATTCTCAATGGGCTGGGAGGGTTCCACACTTTCCTTTCAGAGGTTGATATGAGCTCTGCAACAGCAGGGGTTTTAATCAATAGTCAAGGGCTTTGCTTTGAAGGCAAATCTGCTGGTTAGCTTTTTGCTTCTCCATCTTGCTTTAAACTATACCCATAATTAGGGTAGGGCTTCCCTGGTGGCTCAGTCGGTAGAGAATCTGCCTGCGATGTAGGATGTTTGATCCCTGGGTCGGGAAGATCCCCTGGCGAAGGAAATGGCAAACCACTCCAGTATTCTTGTCTAGGAAATCCCATGGACAGAGGAGCCTGGTGGGCTATAGCCCACTGGGTCACAAGAGCTGGACTTGACTTTGGGACTAAACCACCACCACCATTATTAGGGTTACCATATATTTTTATGGTAAGGGCCTGAGACACTTGAGGGCATGAAAAAAGCACTATTAATAATTAAAATATTAAAAAACCACAGCAAAAACCAAGATGGCCACCATATCATATGGTCATAGTGAATTGTCTATAACTTCCAGTTCATTTATTAGGACATTTCAGAAGAAATCTGAGAAGAGAGATACACCCCTGCCCTAACCTATCACGGTTTCCGTATCGTCCTAATTTGACAGATACTTTCAGCAACATGTCTGTATGGAGACTTGCTCAAGGATTGCATGTAGTTTTCACACACAAGCTCTCTTTGGTTTTCCATTCATATTGCATCCACCTGCATGCATGCGTGCCAAGTCACTTCAATCGGGTCCAACTCCGTGTGACCCTATGGACTGTAGCCCGCCAGGTTCCTCTGTCCATGGGATTCTCAGTTTCCCCTCCCCCTATAAGATGGGATTCCAATTGCACCTACCTCACAGAGTCTTCAGAGAAGACAGTGGCACCCCACTCCAGTTCTCTTGCCTGGAAAATGCCATGGACGGAGGAGCCTGGTGGGCTGCAGTCCATGGGGTCGCTAAGGGTCGGACACGACTGAGCGACTTCACTTTCACTTTTCACTTTCATACATTGGAGAAGGAAATGGCAACCCACTCCAGTGTTCTTGCCTGGAGAATCCCAGGGACAAGGGAGCCTTGTGGGCTGCCATCTATGGGGTCACATAGAGTCGGACACGACTGAAGTGACTTAGCAGTAGCAGTAGCACAGAGTCTTTGTGAGGATTAAATGGGTTAATAGAAGTAAAGTGCTTTACAATATGCCTGGAACACAGCAAGTACTATGGAAGGCTTTATCATCCTTATGATCACATAAGGACGTAGGACGAACTTTTAATCTAGTGGAATTGGTTAAGTGGAATTTGGTTGAAGGACCTTTTACAACATGTGGTCCCAAAAAATCTACAGTGTCTGGAAATAAATATGTAAAAATGGTGAGGCAGCTTTGAATTGAGAGGTAAGTGAATTACATCATCAATAGAAACTGGGAGAGGCTCATCATTGTCATCACTGGGAGGGGCCAAAACATCTAGAAATAGGGCTCTGCTGAGTGACTCTATTAATAATTGAGGGGGAGGGGAGAGTAAAAGTGTTGGTCATTCACTCATGTCCAACTCTTTGCAACTCCATGAACTCTATGTAGCCCGCCAGGCTCCTCTGTCCATGGGTTTCTCCAGGCAAGAATACTGGAGTGGGTAGCCATTCCCTTCTCCAGGGGATCTTCCCGGCCCAGGGATCAAACCTAGGTCTCCTGCACTTGCAGGCAGATTCTTTACCCACTGAGCCACCAGGGAAGTTCCAGGGATATCATGAAAAAGAATGAAATAATGCCATTTTCAGCAACATGAATGGACTTAGAAAGTGTCATGCTGAGTGAAGAAAGTCAGACAGAGAAGAAGAAATATTGTATGACATCCCTTATATGAGGAATCTAAGAAGAAATGATACAAAGGAACTTACTTGCAAAATAGAAACAGACTCACACTTAGAGAATGAGCTTATGGTTGCAGGGAAGAAGGGATAGTTAGGGAGTTTGGGATGGACATGAACCAACTGCTGTTTTTAAGTGGATAACCAATAACATTCTAGTGTATAACACAGGGAACTCTGCTCAATGTTATATAGCAGCCTGGGTGAGAGGGGAGTTTGGGGGGGGAATAGGTGCATGTATATGTATGGCTGAGTCCCTTCGCTGTTCACCTGAAACCATCACAGCATTGTTTGTTAATCGGCTATACCCCAATACAAAATAAAAAGTAAAAAAAAAAAAAAAAAAAGACAGAGAGAGAGAAATTGGGGGCTTTCAAAAGAAGGGCACTCCAGGCAAAGAATTCAGCCCACACTAAGGCAGGTGACTCAAGAAATCATGCCATGTTGGAAAATGGTTGACAAGAAGGGTGGAGAGGAAAGGGATAAAGTTGGGAGTGATCCAGGTGAGGCCAGAAAGGTAAACAGGGAGCCAGACCCGTTTCCTGGAGGAAATAGGATGGATTTCAGAGGGAGCTTCCAGAGCTGGTACGGTTATTGGCAGGGAACACCCTGGGGGTCTACTTAGCCAGGAGGAGCAGACCACCACCACGAACCCACCCAGCAAAGCTGCCCCAAATCACCTGACACCCAAATCACATATTTGAATTCAAATGTAGAAGAACAGTTCGGGTCTCTGTGCAAGCTGTCCATCACATCTGGTTGCTAGCTTGTTTACAGCAGGGTGTAAACTGATGTTCAGTTACCCACGGAACTTTTTCATTAAACCAGAACTTTAAAATATGCATGTAGAATTTTAAAAAATAGCCTGCACTAACGAAACCAATTTTTTAAAGTCTGAAACAGGGCTTTGCCAGGTTTTCAAAGCCATCTGTTTTCAAAGCCTACCTTCCTCCTTGTTTACCACAGCCTGTCTGCTGTTTTAACAACCTCCAGTGGGATTTCACACGCCTCATTATGCAAAATCACTGCTTATGCATTCACTCCACCACTTGCCTAACTAATCTCAGCTCATAACACCTTTCTGAGGAAGATCCCCAGTCTAGCGTCCTCTGACGGGGCAGTAGATCAAGAACAGTGGTAGAGTGTTGGAGGAAGACAAAACATATCCTCCAGTGAATTACTGTTAGGAGACAGGCTTGATCTGAGACCCTAGTCGAAGTGAGAAGCAAAAAAAAAAAAAAAAAAAGCCATAATGATTACAATAGAAATTCAAAATCTCTCTATTCAAAAAAAGGGAGAGGCAGGGAGATCTCACATCAGGTATGAGTTAGAAAAACAAGCTTGATTCCCTTCTTAGCTATTGCCCCCCTCCCATAAGTGATCTATTCAAAGATTTTTCATTTCTTCCCCTGCATCGAGTTTTGGGTCTGTCGTCTTTTGGTTCAAAACAGCCAGGAGCCAAGGTTCAAATCCTAACTCTTCTGTTTCTCAGTTAGAGGAGCTTAGGTGAGACATTTAGGATGACAAACAGCCGTTCAGTCACTGTCTAAATGGTGAACCAGGCAGGTATGTACCAGTGCTAGAACTGGTCGGGTTAAGAAGCCACCAGAGCAAAGCCTGGATTACCCACAATGAAACATAGTATCCAGTTCAATGATGCATCTTTAGGTGACCAACCAGTGAACCAGGCCCCCAAACCAGATACGCATGGAGCAAAGTAGTGAGGGATGACTATGAAGTACACTGGTTCTTAGTCTAAGGTAGGGACTCAACCCTGGTTGCAGGTAAAAATCACCTGGGTGGTTGATAGGTACCAGAACTCAAGCCTTGGTCCATCCTCCGTGTTCTTATTTAGTTAACATAGGGTGAGGTCCAAGGACCAGCACTTTTTTAGTAAACTTTTATGTTGAAGAATATCATGATAAAATAAATGACACAAATCTTTGATGTACATCACAATAAACAGTTTTAGAAACTGAGCATACACATGGAATTACTGCCCCAAATAAGATAGAAAGCATTCCAGCATTCCCAAAGCTTGCTTTCTGCATTTTCTCGATATTTGACCCCTACACTGCCGGTAACCAGTGTTCTGACTTCATCACCATAAAATTCCTCGATGTCAAACTTTGTATAAATGCAATCAGACAGAATTTTTCTTTTCTTCTTTCTTTCCTTCCTTCCTTCCTCTTTTTTTTTTTTTTTTTTTTTGGTCTGATTTCTTTTGCTCAACACTATGCCTGTGAAGGGTTCTCCAGAAGGCTCAGTGGTAAAAGAATCTGCCTGCCAATGCAGGAGATGTAGGTTCAATCACTGGGTCAGGAAGGTCCCCTGGAGAAGGAAATGGCAATGTACTCCAGTATTCTTGCCTGGAGAATCCCATGCACAGAGGAGCCTGGTAGACTGCAGCCCACGGAGTCACAGACCCGGACCCGACTGAACAATTGATCTATTGGTGCCTGTGCAATTCCTCCAGGTCACTGGGTGTTGCAGTTACTGCTGTAGAGTATTCCAGTCTGATTCCACAATTCATCCACTTCCTTGATGATGAACTTTTGGGTTGCTTCCACTTTGGAACTTGAATATTGCTGCAGTGAACATTCCTGTACATGTCATTTGGTGCCCATGAAGAGGCATTTTTCTTGGACATATATCCAGGACTGGAATTGCTGGGTCACAGCATCTATGTCGGACATGACTGAAGTAACTTAGCAGCAGCAGCAGCATCTATGTATGTTCATCTTTAGTAGAAAATGCCAAACCTTTTCCAATCACTTTCCCACCAGCAATGTATAAAACTCTAGTTGCTCACATCCTTGTCAATATTATAGATGTTGGTGTATCGTGGCGTCACATTTTTATTTCAATTTGCATTTTCCTGATGACTTATGATGTGGAAGACTTTGTTATATGCTTCCTGGCATTTGGATATACTCCTTAGTAGGGTGCCTCTTTTGCCCAACTTTTTAATTGGGGAGACAGTATTTTTGCACAGATTTGTAGTTCTTTAAATATTTGCTATAGGAGTCCTTTGGAATATATGTATTGCATACATCTTCTCCCATTCACCAATTTGTTTTTTCACTTCCTTAAGTTATGTCTCCTGATGAAAAGAACCTCTTAATTTCAATGAATCCCTGTTTATACAGCCTTTCCTTTTTGGCATCTGGGGGGAGGTCTTATACAATTTTTGCCTACCCCAAAGCCACAAAAAATACTCTTACATTATCTTCAATAAGATATGTGTTTCTCCTTTCTTATTTAGGTCTGAGATCCAGTTGGAACTGATTCAGGGCTATTGTGTAAGGCAGAGGTCAAGACTCTGTTTTTCCAGAGAGATGCCCAATGGACCAAGTTACTTAAAAGAACAACCTTTTCCACTCTGTTATAGTATCAGTCAGTATTTCTTTAAACTTCCATGGTGAGAAAGCTGATTTTAACATGCTTCCAAATTTGATATTTACTGGTCTGGGCTAGTCGTTCAGTTGTGTCCAGCTTTTTGCAATCCCATGGACTGCAGCCCACCAGACTCCTCTGTCCATGGAATTCTACAGGCAAAAATGTTGGAATGGGTTGCCAATTCCTTCTCCAGGAGATCTTTCTGACTCAGGGATCAAACCCAGGTCTTCTGCATTGCAGGCAGATTTTTTAACCATCTGAGCCACCGGGGAAATACTCATTTACTGGTCTAGATCATAGAAAAGGATGAAGCAAAACAGCAACTAGACGTAGACTTGTGGAATAGAAAACCTGCCAGTATCTCTGTGTGTTGGTTTAGGAAAAATTGATGCTTCATGTCTGAGTTAAGAAATCTAAACACCCACACAGCAAAGCACAATTTGGACAGCAGCAGCAACACGCCAAAATGACCGAGCCTGGAGCCCAACCCTGACGCTTTCAAGATTCCTGACCATGGCACCAGCTCCAGACCCGGGAGAGGCAGGTGGGCAGCTGAATGAACACTCTTCAGCTGTACCCAGGAACAGCTAGGCAGCTCCACAGGAAGAAAGGGGGCTGCCTCCCAACCCACGAGTCCTGTTCCTCCTGATCTCCGATTCTTACGAGTCAAACAAGGCAGGAACTGCTCCCCTTGCCCTGGAGAGAAAACTGAGAGTTGGGCATGCTGAGGACTTGCCCAAAGTCACGCAAGTAAGAGCCAGAACCAGCGTAAGTCACAGGGAAGACAAATTCCCAAAGGCGGCCATGTTTCTGAGCCTTCATCCTCAAAGGAACAACTTTCCCTCCCAAGGCTCATTCAGGGGACTTTAGCGATTAATTACTAGCTGCAAACTGGTAAATTGGAGTTCATTATCTGGACAGATCTAATGGCAACTACAACTTTGTTGAAATTAAATAAAACCACCACTTTAAAGTGCACAAAGTCTTTTTCATGGCATTACTTAAGGATGTCTGAACAGGTCCAGCCAAGACTCTGGGCTTGCTAGGATACTGAGGTGGAAGAACTGCTCTGTAGCACACTGGTGCTTGATGGACCCACTACCGCATCTCAACCACTTCCCAGCCATCCTGACATCCTCGGAAGAAAGAAGTCAGTCCTTCCTTCCTGACCCGTCCTGTAGTATGCTCTATTCAAGTCCAAGGGGCCGACTGGCATAGCCTGGTGCACTCTTCCCTGTTGCTCCCATCTCTGCATCCCCTCTGAACACAATCTTCTTATGGACCCTTGGCTCTCACTCTAACAGCCTCTTCAGGAGGGCACTGACTCCCACAACCTGAGAAATCCAGGGACTTGACGTTTCCGAGGCAGAGGGTATGTTGAATCCGGTTAATACCTGGAGGAAAGAATAGAAGTTCACCAGATCAAGGAGATAAAGGCATTCTGCACAGAGGAAAAAATGAAGTGTAAATCAGTGAAGGGGAGAAAAAAAGAGTCTCCAGCATATGAGAATCTGCAGGGCGGCTAGAGGTCAACAAGCTGTGGGTGCAGGGAAGCTGCAAAGGTTGACTGGGAGTAAGGAGAACCTTGCAGGCCATCGTAAAGAGTGGAGACCTTGCCCCCAAAGAACATTCTGGCTCTAAGAACGTATTGAAGCACGGCAAGATCGGAACATTAGCAGATAAAGTGTGACAGAAAAAGCTCTGAATTGGGAATCAGGTCACCTAGATTCTTGTCCCCAGCTGGTCAGTGGGCCAGTCATTTTACTGTTTAGTTTCTTTATCTGTGAAATGGGAAGAAATGCTTGTCTAAGTTTCCTCAGTGGGGAACACTGGGAAAATGGGCCCTTTGTGGCTGAGCTGAGAACTCTATAAACATGAAACAAGCAGAGCTGGAGAGCAACACTAGCACCCGAGAACCACTGAGCTGGTGGCCTGACCCTGACGCTTCCCATGTTCCTCTCAAAGGGTCCAAAGGAAACAGCAGCCATGGCGCCAGCTCCAGGCCCAGGAAATGCTCGTTGGAAAAAACAGGACTTCAATCACAGCCAGAAACATGTCTGAGATCAGGTCGTGCATATACAGTTGGAATCCTCAAAACGCTCAGATTTCTAAGTCTTAAAAAGAGCTTGTATAGAAAATAGTTTGACATAGACCACCCTCATCATATTCCAACTTCTTCATCCCACCCCAGGAGTCACTGTGGCCCTAACCCACAAGCCCACCAACCCCAAAGCCCACTCGAGTCAAGCATGGAGGGAACCATGGCCTCAGCCTCACCTTCTGATTAAGTTTGAAGTCATTCTGATGATGAGTCTATCTACCTGGGTGATCAAAGATTCAAGCTATCCATCCTTTCCCTCTGCTCTCATCTGCGTTGAGCAGGCTCACACCAGTGGCCAGTTTCTGAGTTCCATCTCTACCTAAGTCTCTGGTTTACCACTGAGATTGTGGCCTACTGACCATTACCTGCTTGTCTGGACCATAGCATCCTTACTAGATATGTCTGTCCCAGTCCTTGAGAACGCTGAGCCGACAGTATTGCCCGGGGCCAAGATGGAGCCAGGGCTGACCTCTCTTCAGTGGCCAGGGCCCCACAAAGTTCAATTCAGCCTATATGAAGACATTTGCCAAGTCAGCTGGGCAGGGAGGCTGAGAGGTGGGAGTGAGAGCCCCATCTGAGGGGCAGGATTCCTTATTCAACAGCTGCACAGTTTTGACCAAGACACTTAACATGTTTTCTGCTCTTTGAAAGGTCCTTTTTAGATTAAAATTTCTTGGACCCAAGACACGGACGCAACATAAATATCCACAGACAGATGAATGGATAAATAAGATGTGGTACATATCTACAATGGATTATTACTCAGTAGTAATAAAAAGAATGAAATAATGCCATTTGTAGCAACATGATGGACCCAGAGAAGGTCATACTGAGTGAAGTAAGTCAAACAGAGAAAGACAGATATCACATGACATTGCTTACATGTGGAATCTAAAAAAATGTGCAAATGAACTTATCTACAGAACAGAAGCAGAGGCACAGATGTAGAAACAATATTCTGATTACCAGGGGGGAAGGAGGGAGGGCTAAATGGGAGATTGGAGTAGACACATATGTATATAATGGATAACTAACTGCAGCCATGAAATTAAAAGATGCTTACTCCTTGGAAGGAAAGTGATGACCAACCTAGACAGCATATTCAAAAGCAGAGACATAACTTTGCCAACTAAGGTCTGTCTAGTCAAGGCTATAGTTTTTCCAGTGATCATGTATGGATGTGAGAGTTGGACCGTGAAGAAAGCTGAGCGCCAAAGAATTGATGTTTTTGAACTGTGGTGTTGGAGAAGACTCTTGAGAGTCCCTTGGACTGCAAGGAGATCCAACCAGTCCATTCTGAAGGAGATCAGCCCTGGGATTTCTTTGGAGGGAATGATGCTAAAGCTGAAACTCCAGTACTTTGACCACCTCATGAGAAGAGTTGACTCATTGGAAAAGACTCTGATGCTGGGAGGGACTGGGGGCAGGAGGAGAAGGGGACGACAGAGGATGAGATGGCTGGATGGCATCACAGACTCGATGGACGTGAGTCTGAGTGAACTCCGAGAGTTGGTGATGGACAGGGAGGCCTGGCGTGCTGCGATTCATGGGGTCGCAGAGTCACATACGACTGAGCGACTAAACTGAACTGAACTGAATGTTGCTGTTAAGTCGATAAGTCAAACTAATGTTGTTTAGTCAATAAGTCGTGTTCCAACTCTTTGTGACCCCATGGACTACAGTGTGCCAGGCTGTTTTGTCAATAGGACTTCCCCGGCAAGAATACTTGAGTGGGTTGCCATTTCCTTCTCCAAGGACTTACTATATGGCACAGAGAACTCTACTCAATAGGGAAGAGAATCTAAAAAGAGTGGGTATATGTATAATTGATCCATTTTGCTGTACAACAGAAAGTAACACCTTGTAAATCAATTATATGCCAATAAAAACTAACAAATAAAACTCCCTGAGCCCAATGAAGAATTTGGTGATACTCACACGAGAAGAACAAAGATTTGGAACAGAGTAGAGATTCTCTGGGGTCCAGGTTCTCCTCTGATCAGTACACCAAAGGTGTCTTATGTGGACAAGCAGTAGGGCTACGCAGCCCCAGGACCAGCCAAGACAGGGAGATGCACCAGGACACCCATCTCACACCCACTTTAAGCTTGGAGCGCCCTGCGTCCCAAATGCCAGCACTGGGTGAAGAGAGAGAACTCCAGCCTGGACCTCAGCACCCCCGGGTTCTGTCCCCCTTCTCCCACACCAGCCTTGTGATTTCATCAGACTCTTCATGTGAATGTGTTTCCTCAATGACAGATGTAGGGATTCGAATGAAATCCAGCTCGGAGAAGCTCTATATCGAGAACATAGTGAAAAGCAACTTGAACAACGTTCATGATGACAACAGCTTAACTTTGAGGGCTTATTCTGTTTCTGACACTGAACACACGGCACGTCTGATCTCATGCAGCCTCGTGTGACCCAAGGAGGCAGGGACTGTGTTGACACCGTTTTAGAGATAAGAAACAGGCACCTACCAAGTTCCTGCAGCTGCGGGAGCTGCCTCTCTGCCTGTGAACCTTACCTACCACCCCACACTGCCTTAGCCTCAGGTCCAACAGCCCCTTTCCGCCCAGCCCATCCCAGTGTGTGACCCCCTGTACCCTGGCACCGGCATATGACCCACCGTATTCAAATACCACCAGCTGGAATTACAATGTGGCCCTGAAATTTGATAGAAGAGAAACTTCAGCCAGGAAAGAACAGCCCCCTAGAGAGTGCGGTTTAGCGAGGCTTCAGAAAGCTGCATGTGCAAGTCCCAAGCACATGCAAGTCCCAAGACTGAAAATAATTGGAGTGAACCAGACCCAGCATCAGAATATAATAAGACCCAGAAAGGGAGGCTCAGTCAAGAGCCAGAGCCACCCCGGGATGTCTGTGAGTCACCATGGAGGACGTTGCCCCAGAGGAGGCCCTGTCTGGCCGGCGGGTCCCTCCTTTCTGCCAGTACCCACCAGGCGCCTGCTGTGAACCTCCCTGTGCCAGGCATTGCGGGGATATCAGGAGGGGCCTCCACCCCGGTAAGCCAGCAGGCTGCCAGGAGAAGGCAGGCCCAGGCAGACGGTTCAGAGCGCAGGGAGAAAAGTCAATGCTGACCTGATGAGGTGAGGCCTCAGGATGCTCCCAGGAGAAAAAGTCAGTTCTGCCTGCCAGGGTTGGGATGGCTACAGAATGAAGGTGATTCTGAGCTGATAATAGGATTTCAGCAGGCAATCAAGAGCCTTTCTAGCGGAAAAGAAGGAAGGAACAAAGTTGCAAAGACGGACTCGGGTGTTCAGATGCAGCTGGGTCTGGCAGCATGAGGGGAGGGCAAGGTCGGGAGGCTCGACACGTCTGAGAGAGAGGCAGCGGGTGCCACACAGAGGAGTGGGGACGTGTCTTCAGCCTGCAAAGGCCATCAGCAGGGGAGTCGCGCTGAGAGCAGCCAACCAGAGAGCAGAGCTAGGAGCAGAGGGTGGACGGGGAGATCCTCTGGCCAGGACAGGCGTGGAGAGGAGGCCCAGAACCCAAGAGGAAACTCAGAGGCCGAGTCACCAGGCCTCCTCGGTGCTCAGCCTGGAGCCACATGGGGACAGAGCAGCTGACCCCGGGGGTTTAGGGCCCAGTCCTGGAGACTGAGGCCACACGCTGCCGAGAGAGCCAGGCTGGAGCCAGGATGCGGAGGGACTCGCTGCTCACTTAGCTTCTCCACGGGCTCGTCGCCGCCACGCAAGGTGGCTCAGACTGGCACTTGGAGCTCTGGCAACTGGCTGCCTAGCAACCTGGCTTCTCAACACTGATCCCATCGCGCACCCACACTTGCAGTCATGCATGAACATGTGTGCACACGCCTGCATACACACATGCCTGCATACACACGCATACACACACATGGGCATATACACATACATGTATGAACCAATTATACGCACAGATGCGCACATGCACACAGGTGTACCTGCACATATACAGTGTGGGCACGCACACGTGCACACACACCCTGCAACTCCGCCATCCCAGGAAGGCTCGTCCCCTCCAGATCTTTCCCCACACAGAGCCCTCCCCTCATCTTTTCCCCAAATCCCTGTCCCACCTGCCTCGCCCCAGGCTCCCATCTCCAAGAAGTCCTTCCTGACAGCCTTCATGCTAACTGCTCACTGCTGGGGCCCCGTGATGTCATCTTTCTTCCCAAATCTCTTGCAACATCGTTTTAGACAGCCACAGCAGAAGTGACAAGGGGCATCCAAACTGAGGGATCCAAGAGGGACACTGAATGCTGGCTGAGGCTGGGGAAAGAGTCCGGGGGAAGGGAGTGTTTTCCATCCCATCTGCTGGGGTCTGGACACCAGGCTGAGTACATAGAGCAGCCCAGGTCCCCGTGCTCAGGGGTGAACAGGCTGGTGGGAGAGATAGAAGGTTGAGTGTGAAGTCCTGGGCACAGAGGGGGACCAGGCTCTGAAATAGGGCAGGGTTGAGGGGTCCTCAGAAGCTCTGTGGCAGCTGGGGGTGGGGTAGGAGGCAGGCCACTGAGACCAGGTGAAGAGGATGGAATGCCAGCACTTTGGGGCGCTCTCTAGGTGCCGGAAACCAGGTCAGAAGCCCACTGTAGGCAGAGGTTCAGGCAGCAGACAGGTGCAACAGAGATGAGACCCCTCTCTGGTCTCCATCCTGGGGTTTCTGATACCAGGGCAGCATCGACCACCTGAAGAGGGAGAGACGTGTAGGTGCAGCCCTGCTCAGGGCTCAGGGAAGCAGTTCTGAGAACACTGGGGGCCACCACAGTGGGGCTGAGTGGGCAGAGGGGAAAGGAAGCAGCTCCCCATGAGCCAGGCAGGTGGGGGCCATCTGAGAACTCCAGGGAGGGGGCGGGCAGGGGTGGGAGGAGAAGGGCCTTGTGGCAGGAGCTGGGGTGTATAATTAAGCTGGTGGGGCTTGAGGCAGCCAGTTGTGCTTGAGGCTCTCACTGCCATCCTCTCTCCATGTGATAGAGTCCCCAGGATTAATCCTTTCCCCCCCACTCCCCGACAGCTCCTGCTGAGTCTATGGTGGGCCTGCCCCACCACTCCACCCCACCTCTGCCTGGGGATGCTGATCAGCCCCACGATGCCAAGGATATCAGAGGGCATTGCAGAGCCAAGAACAATTCTGCAGGCCCGGGTCATCTGGTCCCCAATGTTTCCCTAGAGTGAAGACCCAGAGCGACAGCTTTCATCCAGCCTGTGCCGTCCTGGGATCCTTGAGTCCCTGTTGATGGTGGCACCACATTAACCGGCCAATTCCCACCCTCCAGAGCAACTTCCACATCCTAGGAAATATTAGACTGTTACAGGGGATTTTTCCTAGATAGCGAGTAGCCTGCATTCTAAGAGATGATGAGTTCAGAGACAGAGAGCTTCCTCCTCTTGCGGTTCTTGCAGCAAAGTGGCGGTGAGGAATAGGCCCTGTTCCTTCATCTCAGCCCTGCCGCTTCCCGCCTGTGCAACCTTAGGCAGGCAACATAACTTCTCTGAACCTGTTTTTCTTTACCTGTGAAATAGGCGGAAAAGAAGTGGGGCAATCAGGATGATCAGTGACAGCGATGTAAAGTTCCTGAGTCCAGCACATGGTTGGCCATTCACAGAGATTGCTCCTCTTCCTTCTTTGTCATGTTTTGCTGCCACTGACCTCAGGGGCAGTGAGGTGTGAAGGAACAAGCCAGGCTTTCAAGCTGCCTTTCCATGAGTTCAGCTTGGCAGTTTATAAATCACTCTAGCTTTCCAAGCCTTGGAGTCAGCAGTGGTAAGAGAGAAGAATGATGGAGAGGGCTTCATCCAGTGGCTCAGTGGAAAAGAATCTGCCTGGAATGCAGGAGACATGGGTTCAATCCCTGGGTTGGGAAGATCCCCTGGGAGGAGGGCACGGCAACCCACTCTGGTATACTGGTCCAGAGAATCCCATGGACAGAGGAGCCTGAAGGGCTACAGTCCGTAGGGTCACAAAGAGTCGGACGCAACTAAAGCAACTTAGCACATGCACACACGATGGAGAAACTGCAGGGTCCAGGTAAGGATTCAATGGATGGAGCCTGACACCAGGTCCAGAGCACAGAAGCTCCTAAGAATGTCCATCCGCTTCCGGGAGTGGAGATTACAATAGGTTCTTCACAGGTCAAGAGTGGCAGGGTCCTGAAGGCCAAGATTTCATCTTTGCAAGAGATGACATAGGTCTGACCCGGAGCTCTCTCCACTCTGCACTCCGGGTGACACAGAAACTAGTCCAGCTTCTACCATGAGTGGTTTGACCCAGATCCACCCCCCTCTACACTTCACAGATCCTAGTAAAACTATCTCTATGAGATCTTACTAATGTTCACAATAAAATGATTAAGGGAGGAGATTGCAAAAGGGCAGTTTTTATATGCTTTCTCTAAGAGGCTTCCCTGGTGGCTCGGACAGCAAAGAATCTGCCTGCAGTGCAGGAGGCCTGGGTTCAATCCCTGGGTCAGGAAGATCCACTGGAGAAAGGAATGGCACCCCACTCCAGTATTCTTGCCTGGAGAATTTTATGGACAGAGGAGCCTAGCGGGCTACAGTCCATAGCATCCCAAAGAGCTGGGCACGACTGAGTGACTAACAGTTTAAGAGGGCTACAGAGACGATCAAATCTTGCAGTGTGCAGTCTGGGAAATCTGTCTTGAAAAGCTACTGTATTCAGAATACTTGCACCAGAAATTCTGTGGGACAGGTTCACAGCAAGAGCAGCTGCTCTTTGCAGTGTCACTTTAAAGTTCTTCCCATCAACCAGAATTGAAAGAGACACGTGTACCCCAATGTTCATCGCAGCACTGTTTATAATAGCCAGGACATGGAAACAACCTAGATGTCCATCAGCAGATGAATGGATAAGAAAGCTGTGGTACATTTACACAATGGAGTATTACTCAGCCGTTAAAAAGAATTCATTTGAATCAGTTCTGATGAGATGGATGAAACTGGAGCCAGTTATACAGAGTGAAGTAAGCCAGAAAGAAAAACACCAATACAGTATACTAACACATATATATGGAATTTAGAAAGATGGCAATGACGACCCTGTATGCAAGACAGCAAAAAAGACACAGATGTGTATAATGGACTTTTGGACTCAGAGGGAGAGGGAGAGGGTGGGATGATTTGGGAGAATGGCATTCTAACATGTATACTATCATGTAAGAATCGAATCGCCAGTCTATGTCTGACACAGGATACAGCATGCTTGGGGCTGGTGCATGGGGATGACCCACAGAGATGTTATGGGGAGGGAGGTGGGAGGGGGGTTCATGTTTGGGAACGCATGTAAGAATTAAAGATTTTAAAATTAAAAAAATTAAAAATTAAAAAAAAATTTAAAAAGTTCTTCCCATCAAGAGGTGGATGCTATTAGCCAGCAGAATGTGGCATGGTGCCAGTCCCAAAAGCCAGGCATGCTTCCGTGGTTCTGTTGGGCCACAACCATGTGAAGAAGCCCAAACCAGCCTGTTGGAGGCTAGGATTTCCAATAACCCCAGCTGCCCACCGGCCAACTTTGCATGTAAACGAAGCCCTCTGAGATCATCAATCCTCCAGCCTACCCACCAGCTTAGCACAAACATGTGGGCCAGCCCAGCCAAGATCAGCCAGGCCTGGCCCCAGATTAACAGGTGTGTCAGCTGACATAGAAACTTGTAAGCAATAATACATGCATTTTTCTAAGCTTCTGAGTTTGGGGTACTTTGTTACATAGCATTAGCTAACCAATACACCACACTAAGTCATTGGATTATCTCACTTTTTATCAATAATCCAGTCAGCTAGGAATTTTTGTTCCAATTTTACAGTAGAAGAAACTCCCCTACAAAAAGCTTTAGCAACTCACCCACATTGTCACAGCTAGAAATGGGTAGAGCCATAAATAAACCTCTGATCTTTTTGACTCTATAGACTGTTTTTTCTATTGCAGCAGTTTCTCTCCTTTCCCTAGGTAAAAGTCTTAGAGGATCACGTAAAATGAGGATTACAGAGGCCCAAGCCACAGTGATCGCCCGCATGATGGCATGTTCCAGGCCCTCACTAAAAAACTTCTCAGAATTTGGGGGCAATGTTTTTTATCTTTAAATGTGACTTCCCATTGACAATCTCAGTCTTTTCCATAAGTTCTATGAGCCAGAGCCTTGACCTTCCTTTGCTTGTTAATTAGGATATCAGAGGGAAAATTTATGTGTATGTGCAGAAGGGAAGTTTTCAAAAATCAGTTCTTCCAAAGACCACTCAACCGAAAATTTCATCAATTCATTAATGAAGAAATACAGCACAATTTCACTCATCTCACACACTAGTAAAGTAATGCTCAAAATTATCCAAGCCAGGCTACAGCAATACGTGAACCGTGAACTTCCTGATGTTCAAGCTGGTTTTAGAAAAGGCAGAGGAACCAGAGATCAAATTGCCAACATCCGCTGGATCATGGAAAAAGTAAGAGAGTTCCAGAAAAACATCTATTTCTGCTTTATTGACTATACCAAAGCATTTGACTATGTGGATCACAATAAACTGTGGGAAATTCTGAAAGAGATGGGAATACCAGACCACCCAACCTGCCTCTTGAGAAATCTGTATGCAGGCCAGGAAGCAACAGTTAGAACTGGACATGGAACAACAGACTGGTTCCAAATAGGAAAAAGAGTACGTCAAGGCTGTATATTGTCACCCTGCTTATTTAACTTCTATGCAGAGTACATCATGAGAAATGCTGGACTGGAAGAAACATGAGCTGGAATCAAGATTGCCGGGAGAAATATCAATAACCTCAGATATGCAGATGACACCACCCTTATGGCAGAAAGTGAAGAGGAACTAAAAAGTCTCTTGATGAAAGTGAAAGAGGAGAGTGAAAAAGTTGGCTTAAAGCTCAACATTCAGAAAACAAAGATCATGGTATCAGGTCCCATCACTCCATGGGAAATAGATGGAGAAACGGCGGAAACAGTGTCAGACTTTATTTTTGGGGGCTCCAAAATCACTGCAGATGGTGACTGCAACCATGAAATTAAAAGATGCTTACTCCTTGGAAGAAAAGTTATGACCAACCTAGATAGCATATTCAAAAGCAGAGACATTACTTTGCCAACTAAGGTCCATCTAGTCAAGGCTATGGTTTTTCCAGTAGTCATGTATGGATGTGAGAGTTGGACTGTGAAGAAGGCTGAGCGCCGAAGAATTGATGCTTTTGAACTGTGGTGTTGGAGAAGACTCTTGAGAGTCCCTTGGACTGCAAGGAGATCCAACCAGTCCATTCTGAAGGAGATCAACCCTGGGATTTCTTTGGAAGGAATGATGCTAAAGCTGAAACTCCAGTACTTTGACCACTTCATGTGAAGAGTTGACTCATTGGAAAAAACTCTGATGCTGGGAGGGATTGGGGGCAGGAGGAGAAGGGGACGGCCGAGGATGAGATGGCTGGATGGCATTACTGACTCGATGGACACGAGTCTGAGTGAACTCCGGGAGTTGGTGATGGACAGGGAGGCCTGGCGTGCTGCGATTCATGGGATCGCAGAGAGTCGGACATAACTGAGCAACTGAACTGAACTGAACTGAACAGCACAAGAATTCCAGGGGAAAGAACAAATACCATCTATACGGTAGAGGGGCCAAATTTTTCTTTTAAGACCCAGTAATGAACACATGCTCTAAATTATTCTCCAAATTAACAGCTTCGTGGGAAGAGAGGAGTACTGGGAATCCAGCTCTGTGAACAGTGCTCAGATAGCTGCCTCCAAGAAGTATAGGCGTGATCTTCTTGGACCTAATTTCTAAAAAGGCAGGTTATATGCAGCTCAACATAAGAAGCTTCCTTCTGAAAGATGTCTCAGGATGGTCTGGGCTGCCTCACAAAGGTGGTGAGTCCACCAGCATGAGAGGTATGCAAGCAGAGTCTGAGTCTGGCTGGAGGAGTTGCTATTTTCTATGGAAGGCTGGAGGCTAGAGGAAATGATGACTCAGTCAAGCTGCCTCCAACTGTGAGAAGGAAGGAAACTGACTTTATTCCATGATTTTTTTAAGCAATTTGGTTTATTTATTTTCGGTTGAGCGGTCTTCAGTGCTGCGCGGGCTTTCTCTAGCCGTGGCAAGCAGGAGCTGCCCTCTAGTTGCGGTGCGAGAGCTTCTCATTTCGGAGGCTTCTCTTGCTGTGGAGCATGGGCTCCAGGGCACATGGACCTCAGTAGTTGTGGCGCGGGGGCTCTAGAGCTCAGGTTCCATAGTTGCTGGTGCGCGGGATTGGTCGCTTTGCAGCATGTGCGATTTCACCCGACCAGGGACAGAATCCGTGTTTCCTCCATTGGCAGGCAGGTTCTTTAGCACTGAGCCACGAGGGAAGCCCTACTTCGTGACTTCTAAAAGCCGATCCCTTTACCCACAGAAAATGGTTTCCTTGACTGTCATTAGAATATCGGAATATGCAAACCTCCTCAATGGCCATAGCAGCATGCCCAGGATATCACAGACTCTAGATGACTTTCCAGCAGCACTCCGGTTTCAATGAATCATTAAGATTGGAAGCATTTTCCCACTTGGTTTAAAATTTCCAGCTTTGATCACTCAAATTGGGAGCCTCGCAGAAGGCATTTCAAAAGCAAATTGTGACTGATGATGTTATTTTGGCCTCAGTCGGGCTGGCACTTTGAGTGACCATGAGGCATCAGGCAAGAAAGCTCTTTTGACAACTTACAAAATGTTTAGATTAATCAAATTTTCAGGCTGGCTCCTGCCTGGGGAGGATGGAGCTTGCAGGAGTGGCTGGAACGTTTTACCATATCTGGCTTGATCACAGAGGGTGATGTGTCCGCTTTTCTAGCAATTACAGACATTGAGTCAGACAAGTGTTGCATCAGTATATTTAATTGGCAAAAATACCCTAATTAGATTTTTAATAGGTGCCTTCTGACAGCAGAGACAACAAACATGATTGATTTTTCTCGTGAAATCTTCGGAGGGGAAAATCTCTCGCTTTCAAATTTGCTCAGAAGCCATTTCTCTGAAGCCCCTTCAGTTAACATTGGGCTCCTGTGAGCCTCTCGCGAGCAGAGTGTATTTCAAATATTAATGGAGGTCTAAATCTGTGTTCTTTCTCAGTTCAACCTTTTGCACTCAAAATTCATGAGTGTATATTGATTTAGGCAGCCTTCCCAGGACCCTTGTACCACTGGGCTCTTTTGTTCAATGTTAATATGCCCCAGCTTATCAATTATTCACTTGCTAAGTGAAAGCAATGTAAATCTAGCATTCTGAGCAAAAAGAACTGTTCTTTTCATTCCCTAAAATATACGACGACAACGGAGGCTGGTGACTTCGCCAAACTAATGCTTGATTTAGTGGGTAACAAGGCCTGCGGCCCTCCCACTCCCTCTGCTCTTTTCCGTTGGAGGTGCCAGTACAATAAAATCAGAATTAGCAGATACGTACCTTCGGGAACTGGCTTTTCACAACATACTTCGAGGAGAGAGAAAGAAAGAACAAGAGGGCTAGATTCGCATCAGAGATGTAGCATAAAGAAAGCATCAGAGATCATCCGGAGATGGAGGTCTGTCTATTGCGTCTGTATCTTCCTCCGTTTCTGCTCCCCGAATGCAGCTGGAACTGTGGGCTGTGTGGGTGTGAGTAACCACAGCTACAGTTCATGCAGGACCCATCTCTGGCCCCCAGCAGCCCTGCAAGCTGGGTGGCAGCACATTCTGCAGATGAAGAAGCTGAGAAGCAAAGAGGGCAAATTGTTGGCTGGCGATCACACCACCCAGGAAAAAGCGGGGTAAGAATTTGAACCCAGTTTGATTTACTCAGAGCACATGCTTGGGGTTCCTTTGACAGGCGTTTGTTTTGTTCAGTTGCTAAGTCCTGTCTGACTCTCTGCAACCTCATGGACTGCAGGAAACCAGGGTCCTCCGTCCTCCACTGTCTCCTGGAGTTTGCTCAAATTCATGTCCACTGAATCAGGGATGCTCTCTAACCATCTCATCCTCTGGTCAACCCCCCTTTCTCCTTTTGCCTTCAGGCTTTCTCAGCATCGGGGTCGGTTCCAGTGAGTCAGCTCTTCCCATCAGCTGGCCAAAGTCTTGGAGCAGCTTTAGCATCAGTCGTTCCAATGAATATTCAGGGTTGATTTCCTCTAGGATTGACTGGTTTGATTTCCTTGTAGTTCAAGGGACTCTCAACAGTCTTCTCCAGCACCACAATTCAAAAGTATCCATTCTTCAGCATTCAGCCTTCTTTATGACCCAACTCTCACGTCCGTATAGTTACCATCTGCTTAGTTGCAATCATGACCAGAGTTTATACGTGGGGCTGACAAACTCCACGATCCACACTGGACTGGACCAGCTTCTATCACTGATGCCCCAGAGATGCCTCTGAAACCCAGCCATGTTCTCAGTCAGCAAAGCTACATTCAGTGTTGGTTAAGGCGCATGTGTGTGTGCTAAGTCACTTCAATCCTGGCTGACTCTTTGTGACCTTATGCGCTATAGCCCACCAGGCTTCTTGGTCCATGGGGTTATCCAGGCAAGAATACTGGAGTGGGTTGCCATGCCCTCCTCCAAGGGATCTTCCTAACCCAGGGATAGAACCCACGTCTCCAGTATCTCCGGCATTGGCAGGTGGGTTCTTTACCACTAGCGCCACCTGGGAAGCCTTGATAGTTAAGGTGCTTGTAGATTTTCTTGGCTATGAAATGGGATAATAATGTTGGCTTCGTATAATAGTTACAAGGATTAAACCAGGTAACAGCCCTTGTATAAAGTACCAAATGCACACTGGATCCTTCATGAAACCTGATTTCATTTCCCTTCTTCCTTGACTTTTTCTTAAAAGATTTTTTTTATGTGGACCATTTTTAAAGTCTTTATTGAATTGGTTACAATATTGCTTCTGTTTTATATATTTATTTTTTTGTCCACAAGGCATGTGGGATCTTAGTTCCCCAACCAGGGAATGAACCTTCACACCCCGCATTGAAAGGCGAAGTCTTAACCACTGGACCACCAGGCGAGTCCCTTTCCTTGACTTTTTTTCCCTTCTGAACCCTAGTAGAAAACTTAGATATTTTGGAATATTTGCAGCATCGCTTAGAACTACGAAGAGTTTCTGGTTAATTAACTCTCAGTTAATCAGATAATTCAATTAACCACAACATTCCCTTGAGCAATTGATTAATGCAAGTTTTATTGTATACAGAGCATTACAGAATATTATCCAGTAACACTACTTACAGACAAAATGGAGGCAAAAAAAAAAAAAAAAGGCATTTCATGGGGAAATGGTAGATCATGTCATCTTTGGTTCAGCTGCCTCCTCAGCCGCCCCTTTAACCTCCTATCCCTTCTCTGTCCTACGACCTTCGTTCAACCCCTTTGCATTAAAGCTTCTGCCCCACCCACGACTGGCTGTACGGATGGATATTCATCCTACCAGGACCCACCACATGCCTCTATTTACATGCTGTAAGCCAATACAGTTGGAGAAGGCAATGGCACCCCACTCCAGTACTCTTGCCTGGAAAATCCCATGGATGGAGGAGCCTGGAAGGCTGAAGTCCATAGGGTTGCTGAGGGTCAGACACGACTGAGCGACTTCACTTTCACTTCTCACTTTCATGCATTGGAGAAGGAAATGGCAACCCACTCCAGTGTTCTTGCCTGGAGAATCCCAGGGACAGGGGAGCCTGGTGGGCTGCCGTCTCTGGGGTCGCACAGAGTCGGACACGACTGAAGCGACTTAGCAGCAGCAGCAGCCAATACAGTGGGGTGAACTCTATTGTAAGTTTCATGTATTAGTCATAGTTCTCTAGATAAAAGGCGCAAATAGGATATAGAGAGCTATGGGTGAGTAACAGTCCATTGTATATATGTTACTTTCCTTTCCTCCCTGTTGTTCCTCCATCCAGTCCAGAGAATTTTCTTTGAGCTTGAAAGTTGCCTTCTCTGCCGATATTCAAAACCACATCCATCCTGTCTTATTTTGACCTGTTCTTCCTCAGTTACTTCCGTTTTCGAATCTCGATTTCCTTCCTGTCAATAAGGACCCTCTTCTGCTTTCAAATATGATCGATTCTCCCCACTTTCAAGGCAAGTGTGTTAATCGCTCAGTCATGTCTGTGGATTGTGACAGCCCCACGCTGGCAGCGCTGTGAGCATTTGGAGTCACTGCTCTGACCACACCCAGATCTTTAAACACAATTCACCCGGAGTAACAAAGAGAGCACAGTGAGTAAGGGTTTGCGTAATAACATCAGAGCCAGCAGACCAGCACAGGAACAACAGAAGTCCTCAAGAACACCCATGCTAGGACTTCTCTGGTGGTCCAGCGGCTGAGCCTCTGCTCTCCCCATGCAGGGGGCCCAGTTTCCAACCCTGGTCAGGGAACTAGATCCCACATGCCTCAACTAAGTTACCTGGTACAGCCAAATAGATAAACAGTACTTTTAAAAAAAAAAAAAAAAAGTAGAGGAAGAAGAGATACCTCCTCTTCAGTGTCAAAAAAAAAAAAGCCCATGCTTCCCCTTGATGTTCTGCCCTCTGCCTCCAAACTGATCTTATAAGTCAGTTTATTCTTAACTTTGGCTGCACACTGCAATAGCCTGAGGAATCTTAAAGGTATTGCTGTCCTGGTACCACTCACAGAGATTTGGAGTGAATTGATCTGAAGTGGACAGAGAAGCCTGGCTGGTGGGCTACAGTCCATAGGGTCACAAAGAGTTGGACACAAATGAAGCAGCTCCGCACACAAGCACACAGGCAGACACCCATACACACATATGGCTGGGCAGTGGAATTTTTAAAAACTCCTGAGGTCTTTGTAATGCACAGTCAAGTCTGAGGAGCACAAGCTGTGAGATGTTTCCAGCCTTTTCTGAGGCTCAGCTCTCTTGTAGTCCGCTGTTTAAGCCACTCCGTGTCACAGCCCCTGCAGGAACTCCATCTCTGCAAGGAAGCTCTTCTCCATTGGGCTGTTCCCCTCAGCCTTATCTTCTCAGTACGGTGTTGACAGAACAAAGAAGACATCACAATGTAGGAAAGTGGGGTTTGCACCTAGTGCACGCCATCGTTAGTTTCAGCAGAGCTTTAAGGCCATGGTTCCTCAGCCAGGGGAAGGAAGGCAGCTAGGACATCCAGTTGTTCCGTCAATAAGTCGTGTCCTACTTTTTCGACCCTATGGACTGCAGCACACCAGACTTTCCTGTCCCTGACTATCTCCCAGAATGTGGCCAGGTTCATGTCCATCGAATCGGTGATGCTTGCCAACCAACTGCACCCAGAGGCTATGCCAAATCTCATGTGAACAAGCTTCCTACTTGCTGGGCTAGTAGGATTTAAGAATATTCACATAGAAGTCAGACGTCCTGGTTTCAAACCCCAGCTCCTTCATGCCCCAGCTTTGTAAGTCTGGGCAGCCAAGTCTTTCAGGCCTTCCAAGACTGAGGTTCCCCATCATCCTTTCAGCTGCCATGCAAGGATGTTTCTCAGCTACTAGAGGATGTGCTCAGATTCTTACAGTGGGCCCTCCATCTTCACAGTCAGCAGAAATTTCCCCACACCAGCTCCCTCTCACACACTGTCTCTCAAAATTCCTCTGTCTCTAACCTTGAGACCCAGATTTTTCTTTTTTTTCACTTTTCATGTATGCAAGTGATTAAGTCCGTCCTACCCTGATATAACATATCTAATCAGGAGAATGAAATCCATCACAGTCACATAGTCACAGTCCTGGGGATTATGAGGCGGGGTGGGGGGGGGGATATATACCAGGAAACAGGGATCTTGGGGCCATTTAGAGCCCTGCCAATACCAGAGAAGAATAATAACACTTAGCTGTGGGCTTACATGAGAAATAAGAGAATGCCAGCTGAGCCCTGAGCACAGGGCTGATCACACAGCAAACACGTGATGTATTAGATGTGGTTTTTCTTGGCAGCCCCATGAGTCCAAGACGCCCTGATCCTTGGAATTCCCTTACAGAGAGAGCCTCGGTTGGCCCCTCCAGCTGAAATCTCTCTCTCCCCATATCAGAGCCAGGCTCTCCACGCATCACCCTCCAACCCCATCCCACCACATTCGGGCAGCATGGATGCCCAGGAAGCACCAATGGATGGAACACCCTTTGAGAAGCACTTGCGGGTGTTTCTGCTGGAATGCCAAGACAGGCATGCCTGCTGGCCTCCTCTGACATGAGCACAATGTTCCTTTCAAGGATTATGTTGATAGATCCCCATCATCCCCTGATGCCTTCAGAAGCACAATGTGAATACTGAAGCTGTCAGTGTTCATAACTCACTACAATCCTGTCCTTTAAGAAAAAAAAAAGGCTTCTCGAGGAAGATAAAGAGAATCTAATTGAAAACATCATGTGCAGTCTTTTCTAAGTAGCAGCTACAGCATCAATATTTAGTAACGAAATTCTGTTTTCTTTTATACCCCTCCCCCTAAGTTATTTACAGGAAAACATCAAAATGCCTGATAGCCCCAGCTCGATGAATCTTTCTGTATAAATCCTGGACTGGGAATCAAGGGGCTTCGATGTTATTACTCGCTTGGCAGCCAACCCTCAAAGTGACCTCAGGCGCATCTCTTTCTCTCTCTGGACCTCAAGTTCTTCCTCTGCAGAGGAAGCAATAGAGATAAGTGACCCCTGAGGTTCCTTTAAGCTCTGGGATCACAGGAAATAATCTCTGACGACTGCTGCCTACACCCTTCCCCCTCTGTGAGTGACCTTAGTGCCCACAGCTCACAGCATGGCACGTCCTGAGACAATGTCTCCCCAGGAGAGGAGCGTCTCCCCAGGGGGACTCTAAGGTCCTAGAGGCCTCGGGCTATCTATCATACATTTCATTTATTTCCTCCTCAGATAGCCACTGTATGCTTGCTCTGAGTTGGATTCTCTTAGACATGCAGAATACAGGTCTTTTCCCAATTTGCATCGCCAGTTGTTTTGCAAGAACCTTAAAGAGATGCACCTTTGGGGGGCTGGAGGAGGGAATGGACAACACAAGGAGCACCCCGAGCTATCTAAGTACAGCTTCTTATCTTCATGTATTCAACATCTATGATATGGAATATGTCCAGTCCCGGGGTCATTAATTCCGAGTCCACAGATATCTTTCCATCTCCAAAATCTGTGACTGCAAATTGAGCTCATGGTAGTTGTTGTTATTGTTGTTGAGTCACTAAGTCTTGTCCAGCTCTTTTGTGACCCCATGGACTATAGCCCGCCAGGCTCCTCTGTCCATGGGATTTTCTAGGCAAGAATCCTGGAGTGGGTTGCCATTTCCTACTCCAGGTGATCTTCCAAGCCCAGGGATTGAACTCCCATCTCTTGCATTGGCAGGGGAATTCTTTACCCCTGAGCCATCAAAGAAGCCCAAACTGAGATCACATTTCCATTAATGCCCAAATAATGAGGCAGAGCCCTTCCTGCCCATGTAGCTCTCAAGGCCTCCTTGAGCATGTACCTTGAGTGTTTTTGAGAGACTGGGATGTGACCCTTGATGCCTGGAGGGAGTCAGTTCCAGTTCTTGTACCTGATGTCTGCATCAGCCCTCCCCTCCACCACCTCTAGGAAGTCCTGGGAGGATACAATGATGAATAAGATAGTCTGCTCCCCCTCTAAAGACCAGGTTGTACTCATATGAAGGTAGTACAGCTTTGGATACAGGTTTTAGAGGCACAGGGCTAAGAGAGAAGGCTTATGGGACAGTAAGGGAAGGAGCAGGGGGTGATGCTAGGTCTTGAGGGAATGGAGGGGTGGGTGCAGATGCACAGGGCAAAGAGGACAACCCAGGCCGTCAGTATCTAGAAGTTAAGAAGGATCTGGGGTGGCTGAAGGATACAGCTTGAGAGCCCTGGGCAAGTGGGAGATGATGGAGAGGCAGCAAGAGCCAGGTCTGGGAGGCTACGTGTCATACAAGCTAAGGATCTTGGGTCCAGTCTTGCAGACACTGGGGAGCCCTTCAGGACTTAATGGAGGAGTAACAAGGGAAGACTGATAGCTTAGAAAAATTAGTCCGACAGTCCGTACCCACTGCACTGCGTGGGTCCAGAAAGCGCCTTTCATATCACATCCTAGCTCAGCGGTGCCCCCCCCAAACTCCACAGCATATGAGCTGAACGAGCATCTGGAGTCGGGGAGCTCAGCAGCTCTGCACTGGGCAGTGACAAGTGTGGCCTGGAGGGGACAAGACTGAAACAGACAGAAGTTAGGAGGTTGTTGCCATGGCCTGAGAAAGAGAGAATGAGTTCAGAACCAAAGCAACAGCAGCAGGCTATGCCTTTCACAACCAGAGCGCTCAGCTCCAGGTTGCACGCAGAAAGGAACACTTAATTGGAATATCCACCCAGGAGGAAAAGGGGACGACAGAGGATGAGACGGTTGGATGGTATCACCTATTCAAAGGACATGAGTTTGAGCAAGCTCCGGGAGATAGTGAAGGGCAGGGAAGCCTGAATGTGCTGCAGTCCATGGGGTCGCAAAAAGCTGGACATGACTGAGCAACTGAACAACAACACGTGGGTTAAGAACAGAGCAGGCGTACCCCAGGTGGCACATGAGGCAGGAAGGGGGCCAGCCCTGTGGACAGACATGGAGTCTGCAGTCCTTTTTCTTCAGACACTGAATCCACATGCCCCTCCAAAGGGCCTTCTAGGCAGGTTTGGAAGCTCTTACATGGTCGGCCACCCTGGAGCACCCAGAGTTGAAGATCAGATCCCCTGCACTCCAGAACGCTTTCTCCTTCCGCAGATCTGGCATCATCAGGAGCTGCACACAGGAAGTGGGAGGAAGGAAGGGACCCTGCAAATCCAGCTGAGGAGGGAACTCTGCCAGTCTCAGGGTAGAAGAAGGCACTGCCCAAGCACCCTCACCAGGATCCACAGAGTCCCGCAGCCGTTCTCACCCCAGAAGCCCCTGGTCTGGATAGAGGAAGAACCCAAGCCAAAGACCTGGACCGATCCATGAGTCAATCAGAACCAGGTGTCCTTTGAAGTTCAGTTAGTCTCCGAGGAGGTAAATCAAGAGGAACGTGAGGGCCTGGAAGGAACGTGTGACAGCAATACCCAAAAAATCAATCAGGACAGCAGCCCAGAAAGCTTCATCTTTAAAGATCTCTCTCACGAATGGCACGGTGCCCATTTTCCATCATGACCCAGCTCTGCTCAGTAATTGAAAGGAGGCCCCTGAAGCCGACGGCTGTAAAGCACCAACCCTTCTCTGCTGGTAATTATGTGATCATGTTATGAAGGCCTCGGAGCCAACATCTCAGCTGCAATGAGGCAGCAGCAAACCTGTTGATCCCTGCTGGAGGGAGGAAGAAAAGGCCCCTGGAACTGTCTCTCTACCAGCAGAAAAGGATGCCCTTCTCTTTCCCTCTTTCCCTTGGAAGGATCAGATTCTCTTTGACATGTAGAGTGCAGGTATTTTTCCCAATTTGCATCACCAATTGTTTTGCAAGAGCCATAGAGATGAGCCTTTGGGCATGGGGGCAGGAGGCGGGTGGGGAGAGGGGTGGAAGGGCAGGCAGACAACGCAGGGAGCACCCCAAGTTATAGGTACTGCTTCTTATCTCCCTGTATTCAACATCTGTGATATGGACTATGTCCTGTCCTGGGGTCATTTCTTCTAAGTCCATGGACATATTTCGATCTCTGAAATCTGTGATTGCACATTGAGGTTGTTGCTGTTGTGGAGTCTGACCCTTTCATGACCCCATGCACTGTAGCCCGCCAGGCTTCTCTGTCCCTGGGATGTCCTAGGCCAGAATACTTGTGTTCATTGCCATTTCCTTCTCCAGGAGATCTTCCCAACCCAGGGATGGAACTCGAGTCTCCTGCATTGGCAGGGTGGTTCTTTACCACCGAGCCAAATTGAGGTCACATTTCTATTAATGCCCAAATAATGATGTGGGATCCCTTCCTGTCCATGCAGGTCTTCAGGGCTCCTTGCGTTTACCTTGAGTGTTTCTGAGAGACTCGAGGTGTGACCTCTGATGCCTGGAAGGAGTCAGTTCTGGTTCTCACGCGTGATGTCTCCACCAACCCTCCCCTCCACCACCTCTACAAGGAAGCCCTCCTGGAGAGGGCCCCAGATGCCAGCTCCTGTTCTCCCAAAGACCATGATCTAGAAGAACCTGTCCCAGTGACCACAAGCCTCACTTAGTCATCTGGGTCCTGAAGCAACAGGGCTAACCCAGTCTCACACTGTTCCTTGTGGAAGCTGGCCTTGGCTTCTGCATACTGTCTCTGCAAAGCCATGGATAACCATGGATCAAGCTTCTCCCATCCCTCTCCACTCCAGACATGCTCCAAAAATCTTCCACAGCTTCTTTTGAATAAGGAAGATTATCTAAGCATAAATGCAGCTCCAACCTTACTTACAACGGAAACAATTCTCTAAAGGAGAAAATCTGCATCAGAGCCCCTCTGCCTGTGACACAGACAAACGTTTCCAAATCAAGCAGAGTTTAGGACCAGGAAACCACACTGTCTCAAGCAAACCCATCCCGGGAGAGAACTGTTGCTGTCTAGATTCCTAACCTAAAGCTACACGTTGATGGTTTTCCTTGAGCAAAGGATCATTCAGACCCAAGATGATTCAAGACAGCTGGAAATACTGACAGTTGGGTTCTTTACAGAAAATGTTTGCTGACCCTTACTCAGTGACTATCAGAACTCCTCCCATTATATAACTCCAGTCATGTCTCTCCTCCAGTTTAAATCCTTCGGTGGTTTCCCGCTTATCACAGGATAGGATTTAAACGCCCTCCCACTAGCTAGCTATTCACCCAGGGCAGTGTATATATGCAGATGCTGCTCTCTCAGTTCATCCCACTCTCCCCTTCCCCTACTGTGTCCACACGTCCGTTCTCACGGCTGCATCCCTGTTCCTGCCCTGCAAATAGCTTCTGCTGCACGGCACTGGGAGCTCAGCTCAGTGCTCTGTGATGGCTTAGAGGGGTCAGAGGTCGGGGTGGGAGGGAAGCTCAGGAGGGAGGGGATGTATGAATGTATATAGCTAATTCCCTTTGTTTCCCAGGGATTGAACCAGCGTCTCCTGCGCCTCCTGTATTAGCAGGTGGATTCTTAACCACTTAGCACCACCGGGTGATCTTATCCAATCCTGCCATTTTACAGACGAGAACACTGAGGCACCAGAATCGGGAAGTACATGAGCGCAGTCAAGGCATGAGAACACAGTTCACAACTGCATTTCCCCCAGGGACAGCGGCTGCTATTCTCAAAAAAAAAAAAAAAAAAAAAAACCCTGATCTTCACATACAGAGCAAGAGCTACTCCAAGTCGCCTCTGCTGGAAGAGAAATATATTCATGGTGCCTGGGGGGAGAGACTAATTACTTACTCATCATCCTCAGAAGTCAGGAGCATCTGAAACTGTGCTTTCCTGGAAGACCAGGCTCCTTCAGCTGCTTCTTTTCACAGTTCATGCCTCCATCCACTCCCATCAGGCTGACAGCCTCCCTCTGACACCACCTCAACCATTCCACTTGGCAAAAGGTATCAAATCCAGGAATAAACTGACCGGATGGGTTAAAATAAAAACAAAACTAGTGTAACAACAGCCAAAGAAGGCTGAATGCCAAATAACTGATGCTTCTGAACTGTGGTGCCGGAGAAGACTCCTGAGAGTCCCTTGGACTGCAAGGAGATCAAACCAGTCAATCCTAAAGGAGATCAACCCTGGATATACACTGGAAGGACTGATGCTGAAGCTGAAGCTCCAATACTTTGGCCACCAGATGCAAAGAACCAACTCATTGGAAAAGGCCCCAGTGCTGGGAAAGATTGAGGGCAGGAAGAGAAGGGGCCAACAGAGGATGAGATGGCTGGATGAGGTCACCGACTCAATGGACATGAATTTGAGCGAACTCTGGAAGATAGTGAAGGACAGGGAAGCCTGGCGTGCTGTTGTTCATGGGATCACAAAGAGTTTGACATGACTGAGTGACTAAACAATAACAACAATTTTAGAATAATTCAATAATGCATAATATCCTTCTTAATAACAAGAGGCCATAGCATATGAGGATGACAATAACCACCAAAGTAACTATCATCATGAAGTCAAACAACATATAAACACTGACAGAGACAAGAAGCGCTTGATGCCAGAGTTTGCCTGACTTGCCAATTTCAAATCCCTTCAACTTCTCATTAAGTGTGAGTTTTAGTTGGTCTGTCTTTCATCTCAGACAGTAACCTTTAATGGAGTTAATTAATGGAACATTTTTAAAGTCCCCCTGTAATTTTTTTTGATTACAGTGATAAAATGCACCTTAGTAACCTTTTGTGCTTTTGTAATTACTGGTTTGTGAAATTCCAATTATTTCCTCTTTATGAACGATCACCTTTAAAGAAAGTTTCCGCAGTCATTGTTACGTGGCTTTTGGTTTGATAACAGAAATTACAAACAACCACAGCCCACGATTACAGGCCATAAAATCCATGTCACGTAATGTTGTGTGTAATTACATCCTGCCTTCAAATCGCCCATCTCTCCATTGTCAGCCTGCACTGTGATTATCTGCTTCTGTGTCTGGTGCCTCCACTGGATTCTGAAATGATCCAGAGCAGGAACCCAGAATACGTCATTCATCTCCGAGCCCCTAGTGCCAAGCAGGGGGTCTGCCCCACCAGATTCTTGTTTCATGAGTTGATGGGTAGTTGGAGAGATGTGAGAGACACCATTTGGAATGCTTCACTTCTTTTGCTCACCAAAAACACATCTTCCTTCAAGCTTTTGTTTTCAAGCATAATACTGGCTTGTTTGATTTCTTTTCCTTTCAACCCCATCTGAAGGAAATGACCCTCAAGGTTAAAAAAAATCCTCATCTCTGAATAACACAACCAATGGTGGGTTTTACTTTCTTCTTCGTATCATTTTTATTTTCCAAATTCTCTCCATGGAATACATAGTTCTTTTCAATCTGAACATATTTAATATGAGACTGCACTCTAGGTGGGAGGGAGCATTCACATATTCAGTGAAAAGTGAAAAATGTTCGTCACTAGGGTGTGTCCAACTCTTTGAGACTCCTTGGACTGTAGCCTGGCAGGCTCTTCTGTTCATGGGATTCTCTAGGCAAGAATACTGGAGTGGGTAGCCATTCCCTTCTCCAGGGCATCTTCCCAACCCAGGGGTCAGACCCAGGTCTCCTTCACTGAGAGCAGATTCTTTACCATCTGAGCCACAGGGAAGTAGTATTAACTGTGTGGACCACATTGAGCTAGTCATGTTGGGGTTCTGGTGCTACTCCTCATCTACAAAATTAAGGTGGTAGATTCCAGGGTATCTAATGGACCACTCACGTTCCCAGTCTTAGGATGTAAATGGCTAATTTTCCATAAGAAGTCATCCAAATCATTGGCAGAGAAAAGTGAAAGTTAAGTCACTCAGTCGTGTCCGACTTGGCGATACCGTGGACCATTGCCTCCCAGGCTCCTCCGTCCATGGGATTTCCCAGGCAAGAATACTAGAATGTGTAGCCTTCCTTCTCCAGAGGATCTTCCCGACCCAGGGATCAAACCCAGGTCTCCCACATTGTAGACAGACACTTTTACCATCTGAGCCACCAAGGAAGTCCCAAATCATTGGCAAAACATGGATAAAGTTATCTGAGATTGTCAAGGATAGTGAGATTGCTTTTAGCCAGTAGATCAGAACAAGGTGGAGAAAGTGATGCTGGAGCTGGGTTTGGAAGGATGAGTAGGTGCCAACCTACTTGGAGGAGAGCAGAAGGGATGTACAGTGGAAGCTGCCTGGGGAGGACAGAACAAGAAGGTGTAAGAGACAGCTGAACTGGCTGCAAGTAGGGAAGCCGTGGGTGGAAGATGAGCAAGACAGTCCTAGGTTGATCCACGTAATTGACAAGGAGAAACCCTCAAGCTAGCAGAGCGAAGATTAAAAGGCTAAATCTTTGCCTAAAATAAAGCCGCAGCACATCTGAATTGATCAGACGGCACAAGTCACAGCTGAATCCTCTTAGCCAGCAACATCAGGACCAATGGCCCAGCAACACCAAAAAGTTGTTTGAAGCATGGAATCACAAAAAAATGATACAAGCACACCTGCGATAATCCCATTTTAACTTAAAAAATGTATAAATATGCGTTCATTCTTTGGGTTCATCCTCTCTCCTTGGGGAGTTCCACCCGATTTCCAAATCTCCTGCTTTATTTACTTAAAGCAGAACAAGAACTAAAGACACCAAGCAACCGGAACCCAGAGTTCTTCCCCATTTATATAATCTTCCCCCAAATTTCACAGTTGCTTTGCCTGCACTCAATTTGACAGCAGTTTATAAGCAATTTGCCTTTATTAAGTCTTTCCCAAGCATTCGACTTAATTTCCATGGAAATGACGACTCTATTACCTTCCTACTCATATTCCATCAGTACTGAAATATTTACCTAATTCTGTAATTGCTATAACAAATAATTTTTGCATGAACAGGTTTGGGACAAGGATAATTGACTCTTGGGAAGCATGCAGTTTCCCTGATTGGAACAGCTGGGAGTCTCGGAGGGATGAGGGCATTGGTCAGCGAGTTTTACAGAGGAAAGGAAGACCGCTGGTTAGCACCATAAGGTGGGTTAAGTGGAGGTCAGTTAGAAGCATGGTGTGCTGGTAAAGGTGTGACAGCTGGCTCTGGGCGGGGGGCTAATCGGTGGTGTTTGCAGATGTCTGTGGTGTTAATACTCTCAGTCTGACATCTCTGAATGCAGAGATGTGTACCGTCAGCTGTCCTGCCCAATCAAAGCCAGCTCCAGGACACACTGGTTAAGAGCACATCTTTGGGGCTTCCCTGGCCGCTCAGTGGTAAAGAATCTGCCTGCTGATTCAGGAGACACAGGTTCGACCACTGATCTGGGAAGGGCCCACATGTGCCACAACTAGCGAGTCTGTGTCCCACAGCCCGGGAGCTGCAACTACTGAGCCACCGCACCCTAGAGCCCATGCTCTGCAAACAAGAGAAGCCACCGTAATGCAAACCCTGTGCACTGCAACTAGAGGGCAGCTCCCGCTCACCACAACCAGGAAAACACCCGTGCCGCCACGAAGACCCGGCACAGTCAAAAATGAATGAATAAACCCATCTGTTCTCAAAAATCACACTTCTTTCGGCCATGGCAATGATAGATCTCTCCAAGTGGACCAGGAGGTCTCAAGCACCTCCAGGTGAATGCCTTCCAAATAAATTCTGTTTTTTTTAAGAGCAAGGATGTATTTTCATAGCATAACTTTCCAGCAGTTCACGAGGTTTTCCCTCTGCCCCATCTCTGCCTTTTCTCTTCTCCATCACTGCAATGATACCTCCCCTCCAGGCTGAAAAGCCTCCAAGTCACCTGCATCACTCCTATGACCCCAAACTCAGAAGAGAGGCCCAGGATGTGGGAGAAAGGGAATCCTAGGGGGGACCAGACAGGGACAGGCTCAACCACATCCTGATGCCCCAGGGGGACTTTGGGAAAGAGGAACTGGAAAGGGAGGCAGTGGAATCTGCTATGGGCTGAAAGGTCTGTGTCCCTCCAAAATGCATGGATTGAAGCTTAATCCCCAAGGTGATGGTGTTAGGAGGTGGCACCCTCATGAACTAGTGCCGTTATTAAAAAGGAATCACTGGGGACTCCGCTGGTGGTCCAGTGGTTAAGTCCCCCTGTCAACACAGGGGACACAGTTTCAATCCCTGGTCTGGGAAGATCCCATATGCTGCAGGGCAGCTCAACCAGTGAGTCACAGCTACCGAAGCCCACACACATACAGCCGATGGTCCACAACAAGAGAAACCACTGGAGTGAGAAGCCCCCATATCGCAACTGCCTCCATTCACTGCAACTAGAGAAAGCCCAGGCACAGCAACGAAGACAGCCAGTAAATGAATAAATACTGAAAAATCCCCTCGATAAAAAAGGACTCAGAGCGCTCCCTCACCCCTTCCACCACGTGAGGACACAGCCAGGAGACAGCCATCTATGAATCAGGAAACAGATCCTCAACAGACATCACATCTTCCAGCACCTCGATCTTGGACTTCCCAGCCAGTGTAGGCAGTCCTTCGGAAGCAGCTGCCATTTATTCTCTGGGATCTGCCAAAGACCCTACTCTGGCCCGGAAGTCACGTGTCAGGGGCTGAGTCCTATGGTTCAGGCAACTTCAACTGTGCACCTGCCTTGAGCCAGGTATTCAACACAGAGACCTGGTCCCAGCCCTGCCGGCCTCAGCCTTCGCAAGCAGTGAGCAGGCGGATGGAAATTCCTCAACATCTCGCATGCTACACACCACCACCTACTACTCCATCAGAGAAGTCGGGTCTCCAATCAAGTGAAACCCAAAACCCACATTTTCCCGAGGAGGAAATTAACGTGTTTACAAATATTCTGCGGTAGCTGTCATTTACGAAGCCGAGGACTCCAAAAGTATGACATTTTCGGCGGTTCTCTACGACGCAAGTGAACAAAGCAGCAATTCCACTAGTAATCAGGGATTGTTACAAATCTGGGGAGCCTAAATGGTGTTATTATTACAATGATTACTGAAAAGTGCATGAGTTAAAAGGGAACTGTCATAGTCAAGGAAGCAGGGACCGCTGAGGGTGAGAGGACTCTTCGAAATGAAGGGCCCATGATTCTCCCTGGCACCCATGCTCCTCCTGCCACCTGGGTGAACACCTGGTTGATCTCCACTGAGGAATGACTGGTCTCAAGGATGTTTCTCATCCATCTCGGCTATTTCTACAGATTCTGGATTTCAGAGAGTGATCTTGTGTCCCCTTCTGCAGAAAGCCAGCTTGACCCAACTTGAGCATTTAACCAGACTCTCCAGGGGTGCCTCAGCGTCTGTCCTTCCTGGGAGATCTGGCTCTGGCTGGTGGTCAGTCTGGCAGGTCTCCTGCCACACACTTGGGAGGTGGCCGGTGTCCTACTGAAGACCCTGGCCTGGAGAAATTATCACGGCCATGACCACAGACATAACTTATGTCCCTAGAATAAGCCCCCAAACCAGTCCGCTATCCCTTCTCAGAGCCCCTCTGGACCCAGACACGGGCTGCTGGAGCCCCCTTCCCAAGCTGCACCTCTTTTCTCTGGTCCCAGATTGGCTGTCTTCATACTCTTTCCATTTCCCTAAGCAAGTCCCCTAAAATTGGAGCCCTTCTGTCCCTCCTACTCAGATCTTCCTTCTGCACAAAGCACAGGGCCAGCATCTCCAGCTACTGTGGGGGAATGGAAAGGGGAAGGGCCAAGAGGCACAGGGAAATATGATCTGGTGGGGAAAGAGCAGTTATTACTCCCCGAGTATGAAACACACACTTTGAGATATCACCTGGAATGGGAGTGGTTGATGAGACCCCAGGGGATATGTTCCAATTGCCACAGCTGTTCCATAATCCACTTCTGAAGAAGCGGCCCTAGGCTGCCCTCCCTCATCCTCTGTCCTAAATGATGTTGAGGAGGTCTGGAGAGAGCGTTAGGGTGAGGCTGAAAACTCAGTGACGGCTCCCCCAGGACCCTGGCAGGCATCTCCTCCTCAGCTCCCAAGCAAGAACTCCAGGAAGCAAGCAGGAGTCCAACCACTGGTCCCCTTGGCTTCTAAGATGCCCCAGAGGTGGACATGCGTGTCTGATTCTTTGCAACCCTATGGACTGTAGCCCGCCAGGCTCCTCTGTCCACGGGGATTCTCCAAGCAAGAATACTGGAGTGGGTTGTCATTCTCTCCTCGCAGTCTCTCTCATTCGCTCTCCCACCCCATCTCGGTCTGTTTGAGCTGCCTGCACCACCCATACTTCCAGGGGCCTTGTGTTCAGGACACCTGGGATGTTCTCTAAGAAGACATGCTCTGGGGCTTCCCTGGTGGCCCAGGGGCTAAGACTCCATGTTCCCAGTGCAGGGGACACAGGTTTGATCCCTGGTCAGGGAACTAGATCCCACATGCCGCAACTCAAAGATCTTGCATGCTACAACTAAGACCTGGCACAAACAATTAAAAAAGAAAAAAAACCAGTTCTATGAATTCCCTAGTCCATACCCAACTCTGGTGTGAATCTCCTCTTTGGGAGACAAAAGCTAAATTAGAATTTACGCTGAGGAATACTGGGGATGGGACACTCTGAGCCTTTCCCTTTAGGGCCACCAAGAGCCTGTGGTCTGGACGTCGAGTACCTGCACTGAGCAATGGAGAGAAGACAGAGGAGTCATTTTCACAGGCTCCGGTCCAGAGGCTCCCACACCTGCTGGACCCTGAGGTCTGTGAGGCAGGATTCTATTCCCAGATGTGTCAAGCATGTAACAGGTGCTCCGTGTGAAATGAGTCAAGGGAAAGGGACTGAGGTTGGTTCAGAGCAGGGTTCAGAGCGACTGTGCAGGATGTCCCCCAAGTAGGTAGCCAGTCCTGCCCTCCACAGCATCCAAAGAGATGTCACAATCTATGGCTCTCATTCTTGTATAGGGAATAGGTCCCAGGTAATTCAGGGAAACTGGTCTTGTATTGGGTTGGCCAAAACTTCATTCAGGGCTCCCCAGGTGGCTTGGTGATAAAGAATCTGCCTGCCAATGCAGGATACGCAAAAGTTTGATCCCCGGGTCGGGAAAATCCCATGGAGAAGGGCATGGCAACCCACTCCAGTATTCTTGCCAGGATAATCCCAAGGGACAGAGGAGCCTGGGGGGCTACAGTCCCTGGGGTCACAAAAGAGCCAGACACAACTTAGCAACTAAACAACAACAAAAAGTTCATTAGAATGTTTCATAAGAGGTTATGGGAAAACCTGAATGAAACTTTTGGCCAACCCATAGGTTCCAAGGCAGCGAAAGCACCCTTAGTCCCTTGGAGTGGGCCCGAAAGGGATGGGGGATTTTCTACAAGTGTCTTTATATCCACTTCCCTGCCCTGGCCGGGACTAACTTAAACTCAGTGTCAGGTTCCCATGACCGGCCTGATGGGAGGCAGGCAAGGCTGATCACAGGGGGTTGCTGAAGTCTATTCGCACATGAACCCAGCACGAGGAAGTTTGCCTCTGATGTACTGATGAGGGTGAAAGTGGCATCATCACTGACAGGCCGGCTCAGACTCTGTCTTTGGAGACTTCTGACCTCCCTCTGGAGGAAGAAACAGACAGAACAGGCTCCATCCTGAAAGCAGGACTCCATCTCGGGCCAGACTGTGGACTTTGAGCGCTATGCCCAGTATCTGTGGAAACGACATACCAATGGAAAACCAGACCCTCCCCGGATGAAGGAGCCTAAAGACTTGTACCTAGACTCTCTGTCACCTAAAAAAATAAGCTAATTATCTCTGTAACAGAACAAAGTCGTAAATCCCATTATGCTTATCAGGGTATGACCACAGGCCTATTGATAAATGTCCACTGTTTAACTAACTAGGCTTATGACACATGAATCATGGGCTAACTTTGATCATATCTCTGTTTTACCTTGTCCAGACTAGTCTCAAGGAATGTGGGGAGGTGGGTTTGAGTGTACACTTAGGATATATAAGGTTTTACAAAAACTGGTCGGGGTCCTTGGCTAAGAGGAGACTCCGCCTTGGGCCCACTGGTGTAATAAACTGCACTCCACTACCTGCATTGTCCTTCTGGGTGAGTTTCTTTCCCGGAACGTGTGGCTACAACACCTCTACGTCCTGGCTCGGCTTCTTTCTAGTGTTTGGTCTCATTCTTTAGCTCCATGGGCTTCTTGCACGCTGTGGGGAAGATGATTCCTGGCTGCCAGAGTCACACCCTTCCAACCCCACGATCCCAAAGGCCAAAGGCCGCCCTTTCAACTATGTGTGTGAGTGTTAGTCGCTCAGTTATGTCCAAATCTTTGCGACCCCATGGACTGTAGCCCACCAGGCTCCTCTGTCCATGGGATTCTCCGGGCAAGCATACTGGAGTGTGTTGCCATTTCCTTCTCCACCCTTCAACTATATTCAACAGAAAAAACCTTCAAAGGAGCCCTGGCTGAGCCAACTAGACCATGGGCAGAAAGATGGAGCCCTCCAAACAGCCAGGCCTGGTACCCGTGCACTGTAAGGGTTAACTTGGATCCACACGGGGTGGCTTCTGTGCCTTTAGCTCTCATTTTGCCGCTTTTGTTATTACGTGTCGTGTATGTGCCCATGCACTCAAGTCATGTCCGACTCTTTGCGACCCCATGGACTGTAGCCCGCCAGACGCCTCTGTTCATGGAATTCTCCAGGCAAGAAAACTGCAGTGGGTAGCCATTCCCTTCTCCAGTGGATCTTTCTGACCCAGGGATGGAACTCATGTCTCTTGTGTCTCCTCTATGAGCAGGCGGGCTCTTTACCAGCTGAGTCACTGGATTAGTTCAGTTCAGTTCAGTCGCTCAGTCATGTCTGACTCTTTGCGACCCCATGAATCACAACACGCCAGGCCTCCCTGTCCATCACCAACTCCCGGAGTTCACTCAGACTCATGTCCATCGAGTCGGTGATGCCATCCAGCCATCTCATCCTCTGTCATCCCCTTCTCCTCCTGCCCCCAATCCCTCCCACCATCAGAGTCTTTTCCAAGAGTCAACACTTCGCATGAGGTGGCCAAAGTACTGGAGTTTCAGCTTTAGCATCATTCCTTCCAAAGAAATCCCAGGGCTGATCTCCCTCAGAATGGACTGGTTGGATCTCCTTGCAGTCCAAGGGACTCTCAAGAGTCTTCTCCAACACCACAGTTCAAAAGCATCAATTCTTCGGCACTCAGCCTTCTTCACAGTCCAACTCTCACATCCATCCATGACTACTGGAAAAACCATAGCCTTGACTAGACGGACCTTTGTTGGAAAAGTAATGTCTCTGCTTTTGAATATGCTATCTAGTTTGGTCATAACTTTTCTTCCAAGGAGTAAGCGTCTTTTAATTTCATGGCTGCAATCACCATTTGCAGTGATTTTGGAGCCCAAAAAAGTAAAGTCTGACACTGTTTCCACTGTTTCCCCATCTATTTCCCATGGAGTGATGGGACCAGATGCCATGATCTTCGTTTTCTGAATGTTGAGCTTTAAGCCAACTTTTTCACTCTCCTCTTTTACTTTCATCAAGAGGCTTTTTAGTTCCTCTTCACTTTCTGCCATAAGGGTGGTGTCATCTACATATCTGAGGTGATTGATATTTCTCCCGGCAATCTTGAGTCCAGCTTGTGTTTCTTCCAGCCCAGCGTTTCTCATGATGTACTCTGCATAGAAGTTAAATAAGCAGGGTGACAATATACAGCCTTGATGTACTCCTTTTCCTATTTGGAACCAGTCTGTTGTTCCATGTTCAGTTCTAACTGTTGCTTCCTGGCCTGCATACAGATTTCTCAAGAGGCAGGTTAGGCGGTCTGGTATTCCCATCTCTTGAAGAATTTTCCACAGTTTATTGTGATCCACACAGTCAAAGGTATAGTCAATAAAGCAGAAATAGATGTTTTTCTGGAACTCTCTTGCTTTTTCCATGATCCAGCAGATGTTGGCAATTTGATCTCTGGTTCCTCTGCCTTTTCTAAAACCAGCTTGAACATCTGGAAGTTCATGATTCACGTATTGCTGAAGCCTGGCTTGGATAATTTTGAGCATTACTTTACTAGCGTGTGAGATGAGTGCAATTGTGTGGTAGTTTGAGCATTCTTTGGCATTGCCTTTCTTTGGAATTGGAATGAAAACTGACTTTTCCAGTCCTGTGGCCACTGCTGAGTTTTCCAAATTTGCTGGCATATTGAGTGCAGCACTTTCATAGCATCATCTTTCAGGATTTGAAATGGCTCAACTGGAATTCCATCACCTCCACTAGCTTTGTTCATAGTGATGCTTTCTAAGGCCCACTTGACTTCACATTCCAGAATGTCTGGCTCTAGGTGAGTGATCACACCATCGTGATTATCTTGGTCATGTAGATCTTTTTTGTACAGTTCTCCTGTGTATTCTTGCTACCTCTTCTTAATATCTTCTGCTTCTGTTAGGTCCAGACCATTTCTGTCCTTTATCGAGCCCATCCTTGCATGAAATGTTCCCTTGGTATCTCTAATTTTTTTGAAGAGATCTCTAGTCGTTCCCATTCTGTTGTTGTCCTCTATTTCTTTGCCTTGATCGCTGAAGAAGGCTTTCTTATCTCTTCTTGCTATTCTTTGGAATTCTGCATTCAGATGCTTATATCTTTCCTTTTCTCCTTTGCTTTTCACTTCTCTTCTTTTCACAGCTATTTGTAAGGCCTCCCCAGACAGACATTTTGCCTTTTTGCATTTCTTTTCCATGGGAATGGTCTTGATCCCTGTCTCCTGTACAATGTCACGAACCTCAGTCCATAGTCCTTCAGGCATTCTATCAGATCTAGGCCCTTAAATCTATTTCTCACTTCCACTGTATAATCATAAGGGATTTGAGTGAGGTCATACCTGAATGGTCTAGTGGTTTTCCCTACTTTCTTCAATTTAAGTCTGAATTTGGCAATAAGGAGTTCAGGATCTGAGCCACAGTCAGCTTGCAGTCTTGTTTTCACTGACCGTATAGAGCTTCTCCATCTTTGGCTACCGGATAGGCACTGGATAGGCATACATAATGGTCGGCTTCAAGGAGCCTGGCAGGGCCCCCTCTGCCTGACCCTTGGCTTTGTTTGGCTCACAGGGAGATAGCCTGACCCTGACCACTTGTGCAGAGCTGAAAGCAGGTGAAACTAACACATCCCCCTGCCTGAGGCTTGCCTTTCTAGGAGATATTTGCAAGAACTGAATGATCTTTTTACTTTGTTTCCTCACCTCCTCCCATCTCTGATCCATAAAAGAACCTGGCATCCAGGCCCCCGACAAGATTATTATTTTGAGGCGCCAGCCTGCCATCTTCTCAGTCTTCCAGCTCCCTGATTAAAGTCTCTTCCTTGCCTTACACCTCTTCTCTTGGATTGATTGGCCTATCGGGCGGTGAGTGGAATGAGCTTGGACCCCGTAACACCCACACCTCAGCAGAGGATGGAATCACTGCTCTGCAATTGACAACCCCTCCAGAGCCATTTAGGGTTTCCCTGGTAGCTCAGTGGGTAAAGAACCCACCTGCAATGCAAGAGAAAGGGTTTGATCCCTGGGTCGGGAAGATCCCCCAGGGAAGGAAATGGCAACCCACTCCAGTATTCTTGCCTGAAAAATCCCATGGACAAAAGGGCCTGGAGGGCTACAGTCCCATGGGGTTGCAAGAGTCGGACATGACTTAGCAACTAAACCACCACCAGAGCCATTTAGAACTGGGGGTAGGGAATGTGAGATGAAGTTTCTGGAAGGACAGAGGATGGCCGGAAGCCTTAAACAACAAATATCCTTGACAATGAACCCTAACTGCTCTTCTGGATTAAGCCCATCTCCCTGCCTCTGCATCAGCTCCACCACCACCCCCCCCCCGCCCCCACTTTATATATGAATCATCTCTGTCTCCTGCAGATTCCATCTCTTCCGTTTCAATCACAAGCCTGTTAATTAGGCCTGTTCCTTACCGTGCTTCGGTGCCTTTGGTTTTTTGACACGGGGCTGCAGGGAAAAGCAGCTAAAGAGGACTAATTAAGACTCGGAGTGCTTTCAATAAGGTACATGGAAATGAACAAATTAACTGACGATGCCAAAAAGGCGATATTGCCCCGGTGGGGATTCCGCATATGGAGATAACATTAAGGAGCGCAATAGTCATTGAGAGCAATCTATGAATTATGAGTGATATTCAGTCCCATTCCCTCTTAGGTGTCAGATGTAATAGCAGGAAAATGTCATTAGATGTTAGGAGACAAAACAAACTGAGGTTAAGAAAGCCCTAGTGGGGGAAGCAGAATGAAGGAGACGGTGAGACGCCGGTTAGGGAGGTTTTGCTTGCAGTTAGGTGACAAGTCCCAGCCAAAAACGAAATGATCTCTTGTTGCTGACTAGTCTTTGCAAATATGTGACATTCTGCTTTGGTGAAAGAAGACTCTTTTCCCCTCTGTTTGCTTGGATCATATTGAGGAAGTGAAAAGTGAAAGTCACTCAGTCGTGTCCAGCTCTTTGTGACCCCATGGGCTATACAGTCCATGGAATTCTCCAGGCCAGAATACTAGTGAAGTCACTCAGTCGTGTCCAACTCTTTGTGACCCAATGGTATGTAGCCTACCAGGCTCCTCAGTCTGGAGTGGGTAATCTTTCCCTCTCCAGAGGATCTTCCCAACCCAGGAATCAAACCCAGGTCTCCTGCATTGCCAGCTGAGCCACAAGGGAAACCCATATTAAAGAAGAGAACCCTACATATTCATGGAGGATCTATTGGCATCCCCTTGTGGGTATATTTAAGACAGTGGCCAGAACCAACCTCATCTGGGAATTTCTTATAAATACAAATTCTCAAGACCCCCTGCAAACCTGCCCTGGGGTGGGGGCCCAGCAATGCCTATTTTAACCAGGCTTCTAGCCCAGGAGGATTTTGACTCAAGTTTAAGAACCACTGGCCTTGGGATTAGGAGCCTGGGGTCTGGTCTGAGCCGTGCAAATTACAAGTTGATTTGCACTTACCCTTTCGACGCTTCCAATCAAATATAATTGCCCCTGCCCTGTTGTCGTCACCAGGTTTGCATAAGAATCCAATGGAAAAACTGATAACATGGAAAGCAGTGGAGAGTGACACAAATGTGACATTATTCTGATTATTTCGGATACAGTTGTTGTTGTTCAGTCACTAAGTCATGTCCAACTCTGTGACTTCATGGACTGTAGCCCCCTCAGGCTCCTCTGTCCATGGGATTCCCCAGGCAAGGATACTGGAGTGGGTTGCCTTTCCCTCCTCCAGGCATATTTCTGATCGAAACTGCATGGCTTACAGCTCCTGCATTGGCAGGCAGATTCTTTACCACTGAGCCATCTGGGAAGCCCCCTATATATACAGTACCATGTGTAAAATAGCTACCTAGTGGGAAGCTGCTATATAGTGCAGGAAGCTCAGGACAACCTAGAGGGGTAGGGTGGGGCTGGGGTGGGAGGAGGCAAAAGAGGGAGGGGATACATGTACATAGATAGCTGATTCACTTTGTTGAACAATAGAAAATAACACAACATTGTAACGCAATTATACTACTACTACTAAGTCACTTCAGTCGTGTCCGACTCTGTGCGACCCCATAGACGGCAGCCCACCAGGCTCCCCTGTCCCTGGGATTCTCAAAGCAAGAACGCTGGAGTGGGTTGCCATTTCCTTCTCCAATGCATGAAAGTGAAAAGCGAAAGTGAAGTCGCTCTGTCGTGTCGGACCCTCAGCGACCCCATGGACTGCAGCCTTCCAGGCTCCTCCGTCCATGGGATTTTCCAGGCAAGAGTACTGGAGTAGGGTGCCATTGCCTTCTCCAATTATACTCCAATAAAAAAAGAAAACAAACAAACTCTAGTACTGGCAGCTTTAATTTGAACTCGGGTTTTGACGATCTGGTACAACAATCTGGATGAATATCCCAAGGGCCAGGGTCTAAGACATTTTCTGCTTTATTTTTCTCTAGGTTCAGCTCTGATGGGGAAAGGCTCAAAGCAAACACTTCAGGGGAAATGCTATCAACACAGCCCTGGGCAAAGATGCCGATTTCACATGTTCCAGGATGGTACCTCTGAGATGTCCCTCTGAGACAAGGAGAGCATGTCTAGCCCAAAAGCTAACAGAGGGTCCTGGTGGGGACATTCAAAAACCTATGGCTTCCTCAGTGGCCACTTCCTTCATACACATGTGCTCTGGTTATTAATGAACATGACTCTTGTATTAAAGTGGGAAAAACCTGGGCCACATGGAGAGCCTATGTAACAAGAGACTTCGTTTGCATAAAAACATTTTTTAAGTCTTTATGGAATATGTTATAATATTGCTTCTGTTTTATATTGGTTTTTTGGCCACAGTGCATGTAGGATCTTAGCTCCTCGACCAGGAGCACATTCCCTGCATCGAAAGGCAAAATCTTAACCCCTGGAGCTCCAGTGAAGTCACTGCACCGCCAAATCCTGGTTGCCCCACATCATTTCAGCATCAGTGTGGGATATAAATTAATAGATAAAAATTTTAAGTAAGATAAGTTCAGTTCAGTTCAGTTGCTCAGTCGTGTCCGACTCTTTGTGACCCCATGGACTGCAGCACGCCAAGCTTCGCTGTCCATCACCAACTCCTGGAGCTTGCTTAAACTCATGTCCATTGAGTCAGTGATGCCATCCAACCATCTCATCCTCTCTCACTCCCCTTCTCCTCCTGCCTTCAATCTTTCTCAGCATCAGGGTCTTTTCTAATGAGTCGGCTCTTTGCCTCAGGTGGCCAAAGTATTGGAGCTTCAGTTTCAGCATCAGTCTTTCCAATGAATATTCAGGGCTGATTTCCTTTAGGATTGACTGGTTTGATCTCCTTGCAGTCCAAGGAACTCTCAAGAGTCTTCTCCAACACCACAGTTCAAAAGCATCAATTCTTTGGCACTCAGTTTTCTCTATGGTCCAACTCTCACATTCATACATGACTACTGGAAAAACCATAGCTTTGACTAAATGGACCTTTGTTGGCAATGTAATGGTTCTGTTCTTTACTATGCTGTCTAGGTTGGTCATAGCTTTTCTTCCAAGGAGCAAGCATCTTTTAATTTCTGTAGTCACCACCTGCAGTGATTTTGGAGCCCAAGAAAATAGTCTCACTATTTCCATTGTTTCCCCATCTATTTGCCATGAAGTGATGGGACCGGATGTCATGATCTTAGTTTTTTGAAAGTTGAGTTTTAAGTCAGCTTTTTCACTCTCCTCTTTCACTTTCATCAAGAGGTTCTTTAGTTCCTCTTCACTTTCTGCCATAAGGGTGATGTCATCTGCATATCTGAGGTTATTAATATTTCTCCTGGCAATCTTAAGTAAGATAAAATTTAAAGTAAATATTAGAGGGAGGGTTGCGAAAAGATGGCGGAGGAATAGGACGGGAAGACCACTTTCTCCCTCACAAATTCCTCAAAAGAACATTTCAACTCCGAGCAAACTCCACAAAACAACTTCGGTAGGCTGGCAGAGGTCATCAGGCATCCAGAAAAGCAGACCATTGTCTTCAAAAACAGGTAGGAAAAAATATAAAAGACGAAAAAGGAGACAAAGGAGGTGGGGAGGGAGCTCCGTCCCGGGAAGGGAAGCCCGTCCCGGGAAGGGAATTTTAAGAAGAGAGGTTTCCAAACACCAGGAAACACTCTCCCTGCCGAGTCAGTGGCGAATCTTGGAAACACAGAGGGCAACATAACAGGAAGGAAAAATAAAGAAATAATTAAGACCAAGAGATTACAAGCCCAACAGTAACTCCCCCAGCGGAAAAGCGGCACAGACGCCTGCATCCGCCACAGGGAAGTGGGGGCAGGGCAGGGACGCGCGGGAGGCGCGGGCTGCAGTGCTTTGTAAGAATCGGGCAGGAACGCCCCACGCGCAACCAGAACGATCTAACTGGGGCTAGCAAACCAGACTGTGGGATAGCTACCACGCGAAAAGCTCGAACATAAGACACCGCCAGGACCGAGCACAGAACAAAGGACGGAACGGAAAAAGCCGGCTGCAGACCATCCCCCGCCGGGGACAGGCAGCCAGAGCCGTAAGGGCTGGAAAGGGGCAATTGCAGACCCGGAGAGACTTTACTTACCTAACTGCAAGCAGGCCTCTTTGCTAAGACTTCTGGGGGTGCTGGACAGTCACCATCTGCCTCACGGGGGACGCCAGCGGTCCACCCAGAAAGCTGAGCAGCAGCGGCAGAAAAGGTGACACGCCGCGGCGATCGCGCTCGCCAAACTCCTGAGCTACTCGGACCTGGGAAGGGCACAAAACGCAGTCCCAGCCGAATCTGTGCCTCTGAGGGCGGCCTGAGCGGCTTGGACCGGGGAAGTGCACGCAGCCTAGGGCCGGCCCCAGACGGTTCCCGGCGGAGCATCGTAGAGCCGGAGCGGTTTGTACGCCGCAAGAAGGGACAAGTCAGGTGGGGCTGAGACACTGTGCACACGACAGTGCTATTTGTTTGCAGCATCCCCCCTCCCCACAGCGCGACTGAACTAGTGAGCCTAAAAAACCAGCAAACAGAAGAAGTTAAACAGAGGGAACCACCTTGGAAGTGATCCCACACGGCCCAAAACATCAGAGAACGGCCAGATATATTTTTAATAATTTTAAAATCATTCCTTTTTTTTTTTTTTCCTTTTTTTTCTTCTTTTTTTTTTTCTAACTATTTTTTTAATTGTTAAGTCTTCTATTTATCCTCTAATTTTTATTTCTATAACCTGCTATTAATATTTTTAAAAAAAAAAGACTTTTTTTTTTTTTTTTTTTTTTAAGGCAAACACCATATATAGCCTTTGGATGGTTGTTGGTGGTTTTTTGTTTTTTTTTGGTTTGTTTTGTTTTTTTGTTTGTTTGTTTTTTAAATAATTCTTGTGTGTTTTTTTTCTTTCTTCCTTTTTCCTTCTGCTTCTTTTCTTTAATATTGTATTTTTTAAAATCCAACCTCTACTCTAGATTTTTAATCTTTGCTCTTAGGTTTCTGTTGTCAATTTTGTACATCTAAAAACCCAAACTTCACTACCCAAATTTACCTGAGAGCGAGATTACTGGCTTGACCACTCTCTCCTCCTTTGGACTCTCCTTTTTCTCCACCAGGTGGCCTCTGCCTCTTTTCTCCCCCATCTCTTCTCTATCCAACTCTGTGAATCTCTGTGTGTTCCAGCCAGTGGAGAACACCTAAGGAACTGGTTACAGGCAGGATTTGTCTCTCTCCTTCTCATTCCTCTCTCTTATCCCCCTGGTCACCTCTGTCTACTTCCTCCCTCTCCTCTTCCCCGTATAACTCCGTAAATACCTCTGAGCGGTCCAGACTATAGAACACACATAAGGAAGTGACTACTGGCTAGCTTGCTCTCTCCTCTTTTGATCTCACCACATCTAATTCCAGTTACCTCTAACTACCCCCTCCATCTTCTCTTCTCCTTGTAACTCAGTGAACCTCTCTGAGTGTCCCTCAATGTGGAGAAACTTTTCATCTTTAACCTAGATGTTTTATCATCGGTGCTGTATAGTTGGAGAAGTCTAGAGGCTACTGTAAAAATAAAACTGAAAACCAGAAGCAGGAGGCTTATGTCCAAAGCCTGAAAACATTAGAGAACTCTTGAATTCAGGGAACATTAAGCAATAGGAGCTCATCAAATGCCTTCATACCTACACTGAAACCAAGCTCCACCCAAGGGCCAACAAGTTCCAAAACAAGACATACCACTCAAATTCTCCAGCAACACAGGAACACTCCCCTGAGCTTCAATATACAGGCAGCTCAAAATTATTCCAAAACCCTTGATGTCTCATAACCCATTACTGGTCACTCCACTGCACTCCAGAGAGAAGAAACCCAGCTCCACCCACCAGAACTCCAACACAAGCCTCCCTAACCAGGAAACCTTGACAAGCCACTGATAGAACCCCACCCACAGTGAGGAAGCTCCATAATAAAGAAAACTCCACAAACTACCAGAATACAAAAAGGCCACCCCAAACCCAGCAATATAACCAAGATGAAGAGACAGAGGAATACTCAGCAGGTAAAGGAACAGGAGAGTTGCCCACCAAACCAAACAAAAGAGGAAGAAGTAGGGAATCTACCTGAGAAGGAATTCCGAATATTGATAGTGAAAATGATCCAAAATCTTGAAATCAAAATAGAATCACAGATAAATAGTCTAGAGACAAGGATTGAGAAGATGCAAGAAAGGTTTAACAAGGACCTAGATGAAATAAAAAAGAGTCAAAATATAATGAATAACGCAATAAATGAGATCAGAAACAGTCTGGAGGCAACAAATAGTAGAATAACGGAGGCAGAAGATAGGATTAGTGAAATAGAAGATAGAATGGTAGAAATAAATGAATCAGAGAGGAAACAAGAAAAACGAATTAAAAGAAACGAGGACAATCTCAGAGACCTCCAGGACAATATGAAACGCTCCAACATTCGAATTATAGGAGTCCCAGAAGAAGAAGACAGAAAGAAAGACCATGAGAAAATCCTTGAGGAGATAATAGTTGAAAACTTCCCTAAAATGGGGAAGGAAATAATCACCCAAGTCCAAGAAACACAGAGAGTTCCAAATAGGATAAACCCAAGGCGAAACACCCCAAGACACATATTAATCAAATTAACAAAGATCAAACACAAAGAACAAATATTAAAAGCAGCAAGGGAAAAACAACAAATAACACACAAGGGGATTCCCATAAGGATAACAGCTGATCTTTCAATAGAAACTCTTCAGGCCAGGAGGGAATGGCAAGACATACTTAAAGTGATGAAAGACAATAACCTACATCCCAGATTACTGTACCCAGCAAGGATCTCATTCAAATACGAAGGAGAAATCAAAAGCTTTACAGAGAAGCAAAAGCTGAGAGAATTCAGCACCACCAAACCAGCTCTCCAACAAATTCTAAAGGATATTCTCTAGACAGGCAACACGAAAAGGGTGTATAAACCCGAACCCAAAACAATAAAGTAAATGATAACGGGATCATACTTATCAATAATTACCTTAAACGTAAATGGGTTGAACGCCCCAACCAAAAGGCAAAGACTGGCCGAATGGATACAAAAACAAGACCCCTCTATATGCTGCTTACAAGAGACCCACTTCAAAACAAGGGACACATACAGACTGAAAGTGAAGGGCTGGAAAAAGATATACCAGGCAAATAACGACCAAAAGAAAGCAGGAGTGGCAATACTCATATCCGATAAAATAGACTTTAAAACAAAGGCTGTGAAAAGAGACAAAGAAGGCCACTACATAATGATCAAAGGATCAATCCAAGAAGAAGATATAACAATTATAAATATATATGCACCCAACATAGGAGCACCGCAATATGTAAGACAAATGCTAACAAGTATGAAAGGGGAAATCAACAATAACACAATAATAGTGGGAGACTTTAATACCCCACTCACACCTATGGACAGATCAACTAAACAGAAAATTAACAAAGAAACGCAAACTTTAAATGATACATTAGATCAATTAGACCTAATTGATATCTATAGGACATTTCACCCCAAAACAATGAATTTCACCTTTTTCTCAAGTGCTCATGGAACCTTCTCCAGGATAGATCACATCCTGGGCCATAAATCTAAACTTGATAAATTCAAAAAAATCGAAATCATTCCAAGCATCTTTTCTGACCATAATGCATTAAGATTAGATCTCAATTACAGGAGAAAAACTACTAAAAATTCCAACATATGGAGGTTGAACAACACACTTCTGAATAACCAACAAATCATAGAAGAAATCAAAAAAGAAATCAAAATATGCATAGAAACTAATGAAAATGAAAACACAACAACCCAAAACCTGTGGGACACTATAAAAGCAGTGCTAAGAGGAAAGTTCATAGCAATACAGGCATACCTCAAGAAACAAGAAAAAAGTCAAATAAATAACCTAACTCTACAACTAAAGCAACTAGAAAAGGAAGAATTGGAGAACCCCAGAGTTAGTAGAAGGAAAGAAATCTTAAAAATTAGGGCAGAAATAAATGCAAAAGAAACAAAAGAGACCATAGCAAAAATCAACAAAGCCAAAAGCTGGTTCTTTGAAAGGATAAATAAAATTGACAAACCATTAGCCAGACTCATCAAGAAGCAAAGAGAGAAAAATCAAATCAATAAAATTAGAAATGAAAATGGAGAGATCACAACAGACAACACAGAAATACAAAGGATCATAAGAGACTACTATCAGCAGTTGTATGCCAATAAAATGGACAACATGGAAGAAATGGACAAATTCTTAGAAAAGTACAATTTTCCAAAACTGAACCAGGAAGAAATAGAAAATCTTAACAGACCCATCACAAGCACGGAAATTGAAACTGTAATCAGAAATCTTCCAGGAAACAAAAGCCCAGGTCCAGACGGCTTCACAGCTGAATTCTACCAAAAATTTCGAGAAGAGCTAACACCTATCCTACTCAAACTCTTCCAGAAAATTGCAGAGGAAGGTAAACTTCCAAACTCATTCTATGAGGCCACCATCACTCTAATACCAAAACCTGACAAAGATGTCACAAAAAAAGAAAACTACAGGCCAATATCACTGATGAACATAGATGCAAAAATCCTCAACAAAATTCTAGCAATCAGAATCCAACAACACATTAAAAAGATCATACACCATGACCAAGTGGGCTTTATCCCAGGGATGCAAGGATTCTTCAATATCCGCAAATCAATCAATGTAATTCACCACATTAACAAACTGAAAAATAAAAACCATATGATTATCTCAATAGATGCAGAGAAGGCCTTTGACAAAATTCAACATCCATTTATGATTAAAACTCTCCAGAAAGCAGGAATAGAAGGAACATACCTCAACATAATAAAAGCTATATATGACAAACCCACAGCAAACATTATCCTCAATGGTGAAAAATTGAAAGCATTTCCCCTAAAGTCAGGAACAAGACAAGGGTGTCCACTTTCACCGCTACTATTCAACATAGTTCTGGAAGTTTTGGCCACAGCAATCAGAGCAGAAAAAGAAATAAAAGGAATCCAAATTGGAAAAGAAGAAGTAAAACTCTCACTGTTTGCAGATGACATGATCCTCTACATAGAAAACCCTAAAGACTCCACCAGAAAATTACTAGAGCTCATCAATGAATATAGTAAAGTTGCAGGATATAAAATCAACACACAGAAATCCCTTGCATTCCTATACACCAATAATGAGAAAGTAGAAAAAGCAATTAAGGAAACAATTCCATTCACCATTGCAACGAAAAGAATAAAATACTTAGGAATATATCTACCCAAAGAAACTAAAGACCTATATACAGAAAACTATAAAACACTGATGAAAGAAATCAAAGAGGACACTAATAGATGGAGAAATATACCATGTTCATGGATCGGAAGAATCAATATAGTGAAAATGAGTATACTACCCAAAGCAATTTACAAATTCAATGCAATCCCTATCAAGCTACCAGCCATATTTTTCACAGAGCTAGAACAAATAATTTCAAGATTTGTATGGAAATACAAAAAACCTCGAATTGCCAAAGCAATCTTGAGAAAGAAGAATGGAACTGGAGGAATCAACTTGCCTGACTTCAGGCTCTACTACAAAGCCACAGTCATCAAAACAGTATGGTACTGGCACAAAGACAGACATATAGATCAATGGAACAAAATAGAAAGCCCAGAGATAAATCCACACACATATGGACACCTTATCTTTGACAAAGGAGGCAAGAATATACAATGGAGTAAAGACAATCTCTTTAACAAGTGGTGCTGGGAAAACTGGTCAACCACTTGTAAAAGAATGAAACTAGATCACTTTCTAACACCACACACAAAAATAAACTCAAAATGGATTAAAGATCTAAATGTAAGACCAGAAACTATAAAACTCCTAGAGGAGAACATAGGCAAAACACTCTCCGACATAAATCACAGCAGGATCCTCTATGATCCACCCCCCAGAATTCTGGAAATAAAAGCAAAAATAAACAAATGGGATCTAATTAAAATTAAAAGCTTCTGCACAACAAAGGAAAATATCAGCAAGGTGAAAAGACAGCCTTCTGAATGGGAGAAAATAATAGCAAATGAAGCAACTGACAAACAACTAATCTCAAAAATATACAAGCAACTCCTGCAGCTCAATTCCAGAAAAATAAACGACCCAATCAAAAAATGGGCCAAAGAACTAAATAGACACATCTCCAAAGAAGACATACGGATGGCTAACAAACACATGAAAAGATGCTCAACATCACTCATTATCAGAGAAATGCAAATCAAAACCACAATGAGGTACCACTTCACACCAGTCAGAATGGCTGCGATCCAAAAATCTGCAAGCAATAAATGCTGGAGAGGGTGTGGAGAAAAGGGAACCCTCCTACACTGTTGGTGGGAATGCAAACTAGTATAGCCACTATGGAGAACAGTGTGGAGATTCCTTAAAAAATTGCAAATAGAACTCCCTTATGACCCAGCAATCCCACTGCTGGGCATACACACCGAGGAAACCAGAATTGAAAGAGACACATGTACCCCAATGTTCATCGCAGCACTGTTTATAATAGCCAGGACATGGAAACAACCTAGATGTCCATCAGCAGATGAATGGATAAGAAAGCTGTGGTACATATACACAATGGAGTATTACTCAGCCGTTAAAAAGAATTCATTTGAATCAGTTCTGATGAGATGGACGAAACTGGAGCCGATTATACAGAGTGAAGTAAGCCAGAAAGAAAAACACCAATACAGTATACTAACACATATATACGGAATTTAGAAAGATGGCAATGACGACCCTGTATGCAAGACAGGAAAAAGACGCAGCTGTCTATAACGGACTTTTGGACTCAGAGGGAGAGGGAGAGGGTGGGATGATATGGGAGAATGGCATTCTATCATGTATACTATCATGTAAGAATTGAATCGCTAGTCTATGTCTGACGCAGGATACAGCATGCTTGGGGCTGGTGCATGGGGATGACCCACAGAGATGTTATGGGGAGGGAGGTGGGAGGGGGGTTCATGTTTGGGAACACATGTAAGAATTAAAGATTTTAAAATTAAAAAAAATAAAAAAAATAATTAAAAAAAAAAAAAAATAAAGTAAATATTAATATGTACATAAAAATTTTAAATTCCCTTCCCCTTTAAGACCTGACCAGCTCTAATCATCTCCATATCCCACCTCCTCCTTCCCAATCTCTGTTCATTTTAGGTTCTGATGTTCTTATCCTGTTGAGGGGCAGACAGCTGACAACAACCCTGGAACAAAGTCAAGGGCAGGCAAGGAGAGGAGTTGACACTTCCAAGTCCAAGGACTGTGCTTGAGGTTTTCTATCAGTTGACACAGACCTGTGTGGGATCACCAGCATGTGAAAAAGATGACCCCTGGGGCCACCTTGGCTGAGGAGAGAGGTTTGTTTGACCACCCTGCCCGAGAAAGCCCTGTGATTGTCCAGTGATTTACCAGCTCTGAATGTGCATAAGAGAATTTCTGGATGACTTTGTTTGAAGGAGGTGATCCATTTGTTTTTTTGTTTTTGTTTTTTGTTTTTTTTGAACTAATTGCCAGTCTCTGCACTGACACAATCATATACACGCACACCGCTCAGTGTGGTAACAAAGACTTAGCCCACCCATCAGAGCTGTGCATGTTCTTGGAGGGCTAATTGACCATGCATAAATTTCCTATTGAAAATTATAGCAAAAAATGGAGACAAAAAGAAGATAGTTTTTGCAATGAATAATTAAACCAAAGGGTGCTTCTTCAGGGAAGGTGGGTGGCGGAATGGAGGAAGAGCTGATAGATATGCTCCCCGTGTTTGTAAGGGATAAATGCAGAAATACTGATTCAGAAGTGCTTCCAGACTAGCATTCAAGGGCCTCCCAAACATTGTCCTTTTATGAGTTTCTCCTCCAGGGCTCCCAACGTGATCCAAACAAAGAGGCTGTGTTCTGTTTCTGGAACATGCTTTTATCCTGTGCCTTGGATTTCTCTTTTTCCACTATTTTTTTTTTTTTTTACTGAAACACAGCCAGCCTTTCAAGGCTTGAGTCTGTCTTCAGCCATTTCATATTTCCCCTCCAATCTCATTTTGCTTATATGCCTCTCACGAGCTTGAATCGCATCTTTCATTGCAGCTCTATTGGACATCCCCTTCCACATCTGACTATAGACCACTAGAAGACAGGAACAGTAAATAGTGTTTTATTCTGTACTTTCAGGTCCATGAGGACCCCCAGGAATGACGTTTTTAATTTCTCTGAATGCCAGCGACCTTTTATTAGGACTCCATTAAATTCAATTGTGCTCATATAAACTGAGCCAATGGCTCTTTTCGGTCACTGACTCATTCTTTCATTTACTCACAAAAGTATTGATCAGAGGCTGATTCTCCTCCTGACTTTGTGCTCAGCACTGGCGAGTGAATAAGGTATGTGTATTAGTCTCCTAGGGTTGCCGAAACGAAGTACCGTAAACAGAGTGACTTAAACAACAGAAATTCATTAACTCGCAGACTAGAGGCTGGAAGTCCAAAATCAGGGCATCAGCGGGGTTGGTCCCTTCTGAGACCAGTGAGGGAAGGCTATGCTCCAGGCCTCTCTCCTTGGCTTGTTGACAGTCATCTTATCCCTGTGTTTTCATATCATCTTCCTTCTATAAGCTTCTGTGTCCAAACCTCCTCTTCTAATAAGGACTCCAGTTGTATTGGAATAGAGACCACCCTAATGACCTCATGTTAAGTTAATTACTTTTTAAAATACTCTACTGCCAAATATGATTACATTCAGAGGTACTGGGGGTTAGAATTTCAACATATGGATCTTTGAGGAAGCATAAGTCATCCCATGAGAATATGATCGTTGCCTTCACAGAATGCACAGGAAAAGGAGAGAGACAGGGAGACAGGCGATTTCAGTACACAGTGACAAATGCATGGTAACAGAGGAGACACAGGCGAGTGGATGGACATTTAATCCATACCTGGCCGTGGGATGGAGAAAGCTACCCAGAGGAAGTGATGTCTAAGCTGAGATCCCAGTTTTCTGGAGAAGTTATAGAAAGTGTACCTTCCATTGCTGATGTGGACAGCATGGACGTCCTCCCAGGTTCACAGGGAGGTTGTGTCTGCCCCGCTTCTTCACCCTCCGCAGGAGTAAGAAACCCCAGAGGAGGCCAGTGAGCTGCTCAACACTTGAGAAAAGAAGTCTCAGGTGTTCCCCAGCTTTTGCTAGGTGGCTGTAGTAACGAGACGCCCCTCAGGGGCTCAGGGACTTCCAACAACACAGGTTTCCTTCTTGCTTGTCCCTCTTGTGCTTTGTGGGTTAGCTGCTCCCCTGACCCTCACTTTATTCATCCCAGGCTCCGGGGGGGATAATGTGGACTCTCTCTTGACACAGTGATTTTATTGCAGAAGTAGAATGGGGATGGAAACTTGCAGTGTTCATTAAAGGCTCTGCTGGAGACAGACATATCACTTTCATTCATATTGCACCACCCTTAACAGGTAACTTGGCCAGGCCTGCTGCCAGTGGTGTGGGACATGGTCTCTCATTTGGGAGTGGGAATTACCATGAGATGTAATCCCACGAGGTGGACCTATTAAAGAGGGGCCAGCAGATATTTTGACAAAATCTTACAACCTACTATATACTTAGCCACATGCCAATCAGCCCCACACATTCCCCAGTTCCATCTTTCACTCAAGACAGGACTCAGAAAGAAAGCAAACCTTACTACTTAACAACTGACATCCATCAAAACACTTTCCCTCAACAGGAATTTAATGTCATGGCCTTTGGGTCTGAGAGTCAGTGTCTGAGAGAAGAAGAAATATTGCTCGCAAAGACACCGTCAATTAGCTATTCAGCGTCCCTGAGAAAATGATCTATTGGCCTGAAAAATTCCTGTTATAGTTTATAGCAAATGGCTGGGATAAAAGTTGGTGCTTCCTAGAAGCCTGATTTGCTTCTTTCTATCAGATGATAAGGCTGACATATTACTTAAGATTTCCACCTGGCCTCAGCTGGCAAAAAGCGTAGAGCAAAATTCAGAGCCTCGTATTCCTAGCTGAATTGTATCCTCTCATTTTTTATATGGCTTCTTATGACTTCATCGTTTCAAATAATATTTTTAAAGTCTTCCTTAGTTGGAAAAGTCAGTGTACTTACTACAAAAATTTAGGACTACAATAGAAAGTTATCCATAATACCACCTTTCCCCCCAAGAAACCACAGCAGATAGAATTTTGGTATAGTCCTTCCAACACTGTACTCTAGTTATTTACATATAAGCAGATGATGTATATTTTATTTATTACTTATATTTATAAACTCAATATATATTTAAGAAAATAAAATCATCTCCATTTCTCTTTTCCCACTTCTGATAGCACTTGGGTATATTCCTTCCAATATTGTATTTATATTTACTTACATATAAATATATGATGTATATCTTTATTATTTATATTTGTATGTTCAATATATATTTAAGAGAATAAAATCTCCTTCATTTCTTTTTTCCCCAAGTTCTCCAAAAGAGACAGGGGACCAGAACGGCCCTTAGATCCAAATTTAATTGAGTCTTTTCCAAATAGTAATTTTAAAGCTTTTGCTGGCTATTTTTGTGGCTGAGGAAGGAGCCATTCAGTGGTATGGTGAATCTGCTTTTTATGTGCTTTTGAATTATTCAGTCTTGAAATAATGTTTTATAATATTAATAAAGCCTCACTTTATGTACCATCTTATAAATAATACCAGCCACAAAACTGAAAAAATTTTTCATCAAGAATTGCCTAAGTTCAAAGCTGATGAGCCAGAATGAGTGTGTGTGTGCAGGCTGTTGCTTGGAGAGCAAGGATGCCAGCTGGAACACAGCAACACCCCCAGCTTTCAGGGCTAGGTGCCTCCCAGCCATCCTGTGTATCCATGATAGTTTCTCCTGGGAGTTCAGTGGCTCTCAGACTATTATTTCAACATTTACTGGTGGTGTAAGTTAAAATGCCTTTTTATGTCCTGTAACAATGTCACTCAAGCATTGATACGTCAGTATATAGGTACCAGGGCTAAAATACACATCCTCAAGTCAACAGCTCATGGAGAAAGTGAGGCTGATAAAGCAGCATGGCACGCCTCACTGTTGATTTAAGACACACTCGGTAGAAATGCAGGCCCATGGGTACCACGAGGCAGCGACAGTGATGCTCACAGCAACCTTGCTGTAATAGCCAAACACTGGACACAGCCCAAATGCCCATCAGCAGCTGAGTGAGCGGGTAACTACAGGACGGTGCTCTCCAGCCGTGGAGAGCTGTGTGGCTACACAGGCAGACAAACCGCAGCTACAGGCAGCAGCATAAAAGGACCACCTAGCATCACTGTGTTATGGGTGTGTTGTATTACACAGGTTATAGAAACCAAGTGCGACTGGGTTCTATTCCAAATTGTGAATCTGTTTCTTCTCTATAAATATCCTCCCCTCCCTTCTCTTGCTTTTACCTCGACGGGCATCCTCTGAAGCCAGTCATAAAAGGAAAACATAGATTCAAAGGGCCAGAGGAAGAAGATGGATTATAAATTCAGTTTCTCCCCTTCCAGAGACTAGAGAAAACTGGACCTGGAGTAGGGTAGGGTAAGAAGTATCTGAGAATAGAAGGAAGATGGCAGAAAGCAATGGAAGGTGAGACCTTCCTTAGCAGAAGTCCAAGATACAGAAAAGAGGGCCAAGACTGTCACTGATGAGTGGCCCTCACTACCCACATGACTCAAGCTCAACCACCCCACAGAAGACAGCCCCCCGGCAACAGCCCAAGACTCTTGGAGGGAGGCCCAGCAATGTCCCCCAGCAGAAGGGAAGGCTCTTAGAATCGCTATGTGGAGACATAGGAGCAAACAGAAAGACCCTTGGCCAATAACCAAGGAGAACCCAAATGGAAGTAGTGGAAATATCGTCATCAGCTGGAGCCATGGGGAACCCCCTTTTCCCCTGGGGAAATTAGCACTATGTCCCTACTTCATGGCTTTTATTCCCTACTTTATCATTTTCATGGGCACAATCTGAAACTTTTGACCCAGCTTATTTTTAACATCATTTCTTTGCAGAATGAATGATGACATTTGCATTCAGCTTTCAAAAAAATATTTATAATGGCGATTCAAACTCTGTTCTTGTGTTTGAAAGACTTCAAGGCTGTCGTTTTTATTTTTTTTAACATTTATTTACTTTCGGCTGCGCCAGATCTCAGTTAGTGGTACTAAGCAGTACATCAGCCCCTAGGTGCCGCTCAGGATCTTTCTTGCCGGGCGGGGGCTCCTCTCTAGTTGTGGCACACGGGCTCAGCAGCTGTGGCGTGCAGGATTAGTTGCCTCATGGGCATGCAGGATCTTAGTTCCCCAACCAGGGATCGAACCTGCATCCCCTGCATTGGAAATCGGATTCTCAACCACTGGACCAGCAGGGAAGTCCCTGGCTGTCATTTTCTCTGTGCCCAACTCAGTGATCTGTGGATCCTTATCATGACACGTGCTCTGGGTGGCTGGGTGAGCTTTCTGAGCACAGAGAGGTGGGTGGCAGTGTCCCTGAGCTATTGCCTATCTGAGCATTCTCCCTTGGGACTTCACACAGAGCATCATTGTGTACCATGATTCCTTTTTCCCTTAGAACTCTGGCTTCGTTTGTCCATGTTGTCTCCTATTTAATGCTGCAGAAAGGAAGCCTGACCTTGACTCTTGTTATCATTTGCTTGCTCTCTGGAGTCTGCGTCGGCGATCATCTCTTTGTCCTTGGAGTTCAGGAATTTTGCCAGGCTATTTTCTAGGTGTTGATCTGTTTTTATTCTTTTTGCCTGGGGCCTGCTAGGTACTTCTGATCTGCAGATGTAGGTCTTTCTCAGAACTGTTTCATTCTGCCCTTGCTTTGAATGCCGCTTCTATTCCTTATGCTCTGATCTCATTTTCACTGACATGGGTTTTCAAAACACCAAGGCTCTGTTTGTTCCCCAGAGCTGTCTTCGCCTCTTCAAGTTCTCATTTCTGGTCACTTTGCCCTTTTCTAAACAGTCGGTTCAAGTTTACATCCATTCAGGGGCCTGTAAATGGAGGGTTTATTCAAATAGGTCAGTATTTGACCTATTTCCTCCCCTCCAGTTCTTGTAGATTGATTTTCCTCTGTATATTTTTTTTACCCAAGGTAAATTCCACCCACCTGGCACTGAAAGAGGAGAGGTGTTACTTTTGGCCCCAAGTACAGACTGTTTCAAGAGCAAGGCATGAATCAGCCACAGCCAGGCTGACGGTCAGAGGCTCCAGGAACTGCCCAGGTCCTAGCTCTCTTGAATATTCATTGTACATCTGGCATCTGACCTCCAAAAGCACAGCCAGGAAAAAAAAAAAATCAGAAGCTGGCTTTCTGCTGGAGAAATATCATTCAGATGTCCCATTTCTGATGCTGGCAATTACAACCAGCTTTTTTATGGGGACCACAATCGCAAAGGTCCTAACCCCTTACTCATTGCCCATCCAAGTAAGTGATACGATCTCTCCTCCAATTATCTGCAAGCAAAAAATGAGTGAAAAAGTCAGCTCTGGCTGGATTTCAGATTGACCTTCTAATCATGGGAATTAGAGTCAGGGCTTCGCTGATGGCTCAGCAGGTAAAGAAACCGCCTGCAATGCAGGAGACGAAGGAGATGTGGGTTTGACCTCTGGGTCGGGAAGATTCCCTGGAGAACGAAATGGCCATCCACTCCAGTATTCTCGCCTGCGGAATTCCATGGAAAGAGGAGCTTGGTGGGCTATAGTCCACGGAGCCAAAAAGAGTCGGACACAACTGAGCATATGGCACACTGAGTATGGAGTTGAAATTATGTCTATCATCCCAAGAACAGGACAGGACAGAGTTAGGGGAAAATACATTGTTAATTTTTAGCATATTCGGAGACACCCCACTATTGTCTGTTTAAGGCTTTTCTTCTCAAGGGTTCCCTGAGTACCTAGTTCCAATCACTGGGGAGCTATCTCACCCACTGCACTCAGCCTAGCAAATGTCAGCCTTTATATGAGGCACTGGTTGCAAGCTTCTGAATTTAGATGACTTTTAACTGTCTTCTGTCTCTAAAGACATCTTATATCCCCTTTGGGGAAGGATATGGTGTAAACTGGGTTTTCCTGGGGGCTCAGACAGTAAAGAATCTGCCTGTGATACGGGAGACCTGGGTTTGATGCCTGGGTCGGGAAGATACCCTGAGAAGGGAATGGCAACCCGCACCAGTATTCTTGCCTGGAGAATTCCATGGACCGAGGAGCCTGGTGTGCTATAGTCCATGGGGTCACAAAGAGTTGGACACGACTGAGCAACTAACACTTCACTTCATGGTGTAAATTATAAAGATTTCTGCAACCCAAAAGGCCTTGGGGCCTAAGCTTGTCAATACAAATGTCCTCAAACTTAAATCTTAGTACTTACATCTCTGATAGAATTGAGCTCTCACCTTCTCATGTGGAAAATCTAGTCTCTTAGTGAACTTATCCAGGTGATTTAGCCTCTACGCTCCTAAAAGACAGAGCCAGAGGCAAGGGCTTAGGTCCAGGGGTTTAATTTTGAAAAGTAATCCCAAGGAACAGGAGTAAACAAGGAGACGGTGAACTTAGGGGGAGCAAAGCTAATCCGTGGCTGTGTGATTAAGCAGATTAACCATCGAACTGCAAGAAACTAGAGCTCTGACCCCCAGAACACAGCCAGGTAGGTGACACCTCAAAATAGATTTTCCTAGGATGGAAAAGGGTTTTATGTAAGCACCAGTTCGTATCCCCCAATGGTTAAGGGTTGGTTGCCCCAGGGGTGTCTGTTCTCTCATGCTTCCAGGATATTCCAGGTGCATGTGTCAGGATGGCTGCCTGGGTCCTGCAGGCATCCCAAGTGAGGGAAGCATCACGGAAGATGGCAAGAGATGCCTGGTACAGCTGAAAAGAGATGCTGCCAAGTTATACCTGCGGGCAGCTGGTTACCACAGCAACAGTCAAGCCAAACTGCTGGCTAAGAGGATGCAAAGTTGAACACAAGATGTGTCCTCTGCAGCAGGCATTTGCAAGGACTGGCTCTTCCGTGTTTATTGTTGAAACCATCAGGGAAAAGACCCTGCTGCTGGGAAAGGTTGAAGGCAAAAGAAGGCAAAAGTCCATCCTCTGAGATGGGCAGAGAGCATCACCAACCCAATGGATGTGAATTTGAGCAAATGCTGAGAGATACTGAAGGCCAGGGGAGCCTGGCACACCACAGGCCATGGGGTCACAAAGAGTTGGACATGACTTAGCAACTGAACAACAATTGCAACCAGGAGAATCAGTGCTACGGAGGCACTGGTTACAGACGAGGACTCTGTATGGGGAAAGAGACGGAGATGATAGAGACAGGGATACAGTAAGTCCATGACACACAAATGAGATCCAATCCAAGAGCACGTTCATAAGTCCGATTTGTTCGTAAGTCCAACAAAGTTATCCTAGGCACCCAACTAACACAATCAGCTATATATACTATACTATAATAGGTTTATAATACTTTTCACACAAATAATATGTATATAAAAACAAACACAAAAAAATAAAGAAAACATTTTTAACCTTACAGTATAATACCTTGAAGAATACAGTTGTACAGTACAATGGCTGGCATACATAGGCACGTTCGCATATTTGAAAGTTTGGAACTTGAAGGTTCATATGTAGGGGACTTACCATAGAAAGGTATCATAGTTTAAAAAACTGAGATGAATGGGTGAGTTTGCTAAGTAAATAAAAACTTCACATAAATATAGAAGTACTCTGAGAAATTTTACACATATAAATCTTTTAAATTCTTACTGAAAACACAGGAGGTCAGTGTTATCTTCATTCGATAGATTAGGAAGGTAAGTTTCAGAGAGGTAATAGAATTATGCTACCAGTGAATAGCCAAGCCAAGATTTAGATTCAGGAATATTTGATGCAAAAACAAGGGCATTATATATCACCCAGGATGCTCAGATCTATCAGCTCAGTTATCTTAACCAACAAACTGGTTTGAACATTTTTTTTTTCTTGGTTGGTTGGTTTTATTTTAACTTTTGTGAAAGCTTCAGGCTTTCTTTCCAATTAGCTGGTGATTAACATGGTGGTGCCAATATGAACGTGCAAATATAAACATGGCAGGGATGGCTTGTGGTATTATGTGTGCTGAGCTGATACGAGCCAGCCCCACCCTTGCCAAAACACTTAGAAATTTTGCCTGCAATATCGTGACAAAATACATAATGCAGAGGTGGGTTCAAAACTAAAGAAGTAAAAGCTTCAACTGCCAAAAACCTTGAGAAAAATTAAAAATAGAATGGAAAATCAAGCTGACTCTACAAGGAACCACTGGTTTCTTGCCCAGAGTATAAGGCCCAGTGCCTTGGGTTCTAATTCCTCCATGGGGACTGAGAATAGGTGTTCAGGACTGAGAAAAGGAGGGAGTTAAAACTGACTGTGCATTTAAAGTCTAAAGATTCAAAAAACTGTCTCTTCCTTTAAGAGAAAATGGATGAGTTCCATCTACCTTCTGAGGGAGGCTAAAGAAAGTTTGCATGCGTGCTAAACCACTTTAGTTGTTGTTCAACTCTTAGTGACCCCATGGACTGTAGCCCACCAGGCTCCTCTGTCCAAGGGATTCTCCAGGCAAGAATACTGGGGTAGGTTGCCACTACCCTCCTCCAGGGAATCTTTCTGACCCAGGGATCAAACCTGCGTCTCTTATGTCTCCTGCATTGGCAAGCAGATTCTTTACCCCTTAGCGCCACCTGGGAAGCCCTTGAATGAAAAGGAAACAGAGCAATTTCAGAATAGTCCACAGCTCTGATGAAAGACAGAGGAAATGAGGTCAGAAGGGCTCAAAGAAGGCTTGAACCGTACCTTTAATGTTAGTTCTTGAAAGATATTTCAAACATGCAATAAAGTTGGTTAAACACTAATCTGTGTAATTACAGCAATGGCTCCATGGGAGTTTCTAATCTTTATTTCCAGTACTTTCCTGTAAGTCTGAGATTGTTTTCTGATGAAACAAATAAGCATAATGGAAACTATGGGTAAGGAGTGATTATTGAGATTCATGAACAGAGATCTTAGTAGAGGCCAGAGATAGGGGTCTTGATTTGAGAGTTATCTATGTTGATTGCTGTTTCACAATAAATTGTCCATATCGTACTGGTGGCCCATAGGATTCTTAAGGAATTATGACCAGATGAAAAAATTATAAGTCCCTATGGTGGGCTTCCCAGGTAGTGCTAGTGGTAAAGAATCTGCCTGCCAATGCAGGAGATTCAAGAGACTGTGAGTTTGATCCCTGAGTCAGGAAGATCTCTTGGAAGAGGAAATGACAACCTAATCCAAGTATTCTTGCCTGGCAAATCCCATGGACAGAGGAGTCTAGCTGGCTACAGACCACGGGATCGCAGAGTCAGACACGACTGAGTACACACATACAGCACCATGCTTTTTACTGGAAAACCGCTTTCGATTCCATATTCATTCATTTTCATGTGTATATGGAGCCTACTTTCTAGATGCTGAACTCTGAAGAGAATTTTTATGATTGACGCAAGTCATAAACTAAAAATTAGTGCATTATTGACAGTTTCCAGAGATTCTAATTCAGTTCTCTATTGGGAGATTTTGTCATCGGGACCAGGTCATACCTGCAAAGCTTCTAGATGTGTGTGTGTTCCAAATTACTCCAAAACTCAGTGGCTTAATGCACTAATGGCAAGAATTCTGAGAGAGAGGCTCACATAGCCTTTTATGACCTAGTCTTCAAAGACCCATAATATCATTTCTCCCAAATTCTATTGGTCAAGGTGATCACAAAGTTCAAGGGACCAGAAATATTGCAGTGTCTATTTTGGAAAATAGAGCATACACAGACATACAGAGTTTACGATCCATAAATTCCCTCCAACTCAACAATTTTCTGAAAGGACATCCGTGTGAATGTGTCCTCAAAACTGCCTTGAATTAATCATGATTTTCAGTTGCTGCTACTTAAATTACAATTTCATAATTAGTCCATAATTATCAATTTAGTTTGCTTCAGATTATTTACTTAACCCTGTACTGGTTAATCAGGCATATTTATGTCAACAATGTTTTGGTATCTTTTTTATAATAATTAAAATTTAAGATGTGTATGTAGTATTTTTGAGTAGAAAGAACCAATATATGTATAGATAATAACCCCCAAATTACTTATACAATGAATGATGTGCTGCCCATGAATTCATGCTGTTTAAATAACTTGCAATACATTATCAAGTGTAATTAAAACACTTTTAAGTTTGTAAGCAATTTATGAAGTAAACATACATGCTCATCCTGAAACATTTATTTAGCTCTGTATAATTATTAAAGTGAATTAGTCTCTCATTTGGCAGTGGGAATGGAAAGAAATGAGACAGTAATATTTTATCCACCTCAACAAAATCTAAACTGAAGTTGTAAGCTCATTCATTCATTCACTCATTTATTCACTCAAGACAGTGACTGATGTTTGGAGGAAGGTGAAAGAGATGGCAGAAACCAAGGATGACTTCAAGGTTTCAGGCTTCGGTAACAGTCAGTGGTGGTGTTCTTCCTAAAATAGGGCAGCTATTAACCTTTCCGGGACTGTGAACTCATCTGTGTAATGGCAGCAACCTATGTGCCCTAATGCCCTTCCTATCAGGGTTGTCATTTAGATCTTGGGTTCTTTGTGGGCTGGGGGAGGTGACACCACTTGCTTTCCTAAAATGGGTCCATCTCTACCTACACCAGGCTTGGATTATCAGCAGCCAGCACACCAATCAGTGATACAGACCAGGAAATCATAAAGAAAGAACAGAGAAAACCACTGATTCTCCACCTAATCCAACAAAAATAAGCCTTCTAAAAACACATATGGGCTTCCCAGGTGGCACAGTGGTAAAGAAGCCGCCTGCAAATGCAGGACGCAGGAGACACCAGTTCAATCCCGGGGTCAGGAAGATCCCCTGGAGGAGGAAATGGCAACCCACTCCAGTATTCTTGCCTGGAAAATTCCATGAACAGAGGAGCCTGGCAGACTAGAGCCCACGGGCTCTAAAAGAGTCAGACATGACTGAGCACAGATGCAGCAAAAACACATATATGCGGGGACAGACCTCCCTGCTGCTCCAGTGGTTAAGACACTACCACTTTTGGTAAGTAGGACACGGGATCTGACTTCGACCTGCAATAGTGAGAATTAGCTACACGACTCTGCCCCCTTGTTCACTTATTCACCAGAAGTACATGAAGACTGTAAAACCAAGGAGAAAGAAGGGGTGTGGACTGGACCAGTGTCCTTAGGCTCACAAGAATCCATCTTCAACATGCAAAACAATTCACGAAGAAAGGAGTTCAAATCCTGTACAAAGATGTGCTTTCCTCACCACCTTCTAGCACACTTCCTTCAGAACTCCAGTCCACCAATTTTATTCATTCCATTAAATTCATTAATTCCAACATCTTTACATGATCTCAAGTTTTCACTTTCCTCTTTACACAATTTAGATTCTGTGTGTCCCCTACTCTAAAGACCTCTTTACAAACACTGTCTCTCAAGATGCTTCACTCTCAGGTCTCATCTGCCTGCACTCAGAAAGCAGATCACTGGAGGAGAAATCCCACAATCATGCTTACTCATCTCCCTTTCAATTTGTGACCATGTACCTCAAACCAACAGGGATTCCCTGGTGGCTCAGACAGTAAAGAATCCGCTTGCAATGCAGGGGACCTGGGTTCCATCTCTGGATCAGGAAAATCCCCTGGAGAAGGAAATGATACCCCACTCCAGTATTCTTGCCTGAAGAATCCCATAGACAGAGCAGCCTGCTGGGCTACAGTCCATGGGGTTGCAAACAGTCAGATACGACTGAGTGACTTTCACTCATTCACTCATCTCACCAACAACCAGCCCTAGGACCCCAGGCATTTCACTTGCTTACTTTCTAAGATGCTATCATGACTTTTTCCTTGTCACACTCCCCAAATACCTCCCTACCACCTGGGCTTCCAGCATCATCTTGTGAGTCTTTGAGAAAATAGGAGCTATCAGATGAGAAAACAACTTCCTTCTCCCTTTATCAAATCCAGCCGTCTACTTGGCATTTGTGTCCAAATACTCTGCCTCCCATCCAGTTACAGGAGATGAATCTTCCTTGATCCTATCAAAGGCCACTTGAGCTATACATTCTCTCCCCTTCATCACTCCAGGACTTTATTACTACAGTGATCCTTTATCTTTCTATAAAGTGTTCTATTATCTTCCACTGTAAAGATATCTTATCCTGACTCCACATTGCCCTCCAGTTCCTGGTTTGTTCTCAGCTGCTCTTCATGGTAAAATTAATCAAAAATATTTTCTAAACTCACTAGACCTCTTTATTCACCTCTCACTTTCGCATAAGTCAGTCCAAAGGACCTTTGTGTAATTTAGTCCCGATCCATTTTTAGGTAAAGAAGCTGAAAGTGTTAGTTGCTCAGTCGTGTCCAACTCTTTCCACCCCCCTGGACTGTAACCGCCCTGGACTGTAGCCCACCAGGCTTCTCTGTCCATGGGGTTTTCTAGGCAAGAATACCGGAGTGGGTTGCCATTTCCTCCTCCAGGGAATCTTTCCAACCCAGGGATCGAACCTGTCATGTCATCTCCTGCATTGGAAGGCAGATTCTTTACCGTCTGAATCATCAGAGACTCATTTTTAAAGATGCTGAGACCCATTCATATGCCCTGGCATGAGACTCCCACAACATGTGACAAAATCAAAACCAGAATTCTTGTCTCTGAACTCCTGTTCCTTCCAAGATGTCCCCCAACTCATATTTCTGATCACACCCCTTATCCTGCTGCTGCTGCTGCTGCTGCTGCTGCTGCTGCTGCTGCTGCTGCTGCTAAGTCGCTTCTGTCGTGTCCGACTCTGTGCGACCCATAGATGCTCACCAGGCTCCTCTGTCCCTGGGATCCTGAAGGCAAGAATACTGGAGTGGGTTGCCATCTCCTTCTCCAGTGCATGCATGCATGCTAAGTCGCTTCAGTCGTGTCCGACTCTGTGCGACCCCATGGACAGCAGCCCACCAGGCTCCTATGTCCACAGGATTCTCCAGGCAAGAATACTGGAGTAGGTTGCCATTTCCTTCACCACTTATCCTGCTGGTATGACTTAAAACGGACATCAGGAGAATTCCCCAACTCACCCTTCCCCGAAACAGACCCAAGTGAGTCCATCAGTCACAAAGATGCCCCTCCCCCGGCCACGCCCAAGTTCAGACTCCGCACAGCCTCCGCTGGAGTTGCTGTGCTCTCACGAGACATGGAAACATGAGTCTGCCAATCACATTATCTCCCACATCCCTTGTTTTCCCCACGCTCAAATTGAGTAAATCACATCTGCAATTTAACTCTTAATCAAGAGGCCCTCGAGTCTGACTTCGGAGACTGACTTTCCTGCTCCTCTTGTGTCAGGTGTGAAAATGAAGAATGTCTTATTTGCTCCGCAGTGATGCTCAGAGGCTGTAAATCACAGAGGCCCAGCGGTGAAGGGCGGCTGTATTTCAGGAAGCCAAATGCAGATGGAGGGGACCTGGGCCCAGCGAAGTGGCGGAGGGAAGAGGGAGCCGGAGGCAAAGCCAGAAGCTCAGGTGTGGGAAACGTGTGTTCTGGAATCCAAGCTGAGAGGGAACACGGAGGAGGGATTTCACTCCAGCTGTTTTCCCAGGAAGTCTTGAGGCAGCTGAGTATCCCTTTCACAGGCCAGGAACTCGACCATTTCAACTCTACAAGCCAGAGTCGGGAATCCGGCCCAGACTCCTGCCTTTCAGTCTGCCGAGTCCCCATTTACCGAGCTGTCTTCCCAGCAGTTAGGATGATTCTGACCTTTATTACACCTGTTCCAGGTGTTTCTCCAGACACCATCCTCTCACACGCCCATCCATTGTTCTCTTCATCCTCTGCGTCCTGCTCCACACCTACTGGCCTTAGCAGCTTCTGGCCTTATTTTATTTTGGTTTCCAGGGTAAGTAACAGAGATCCAACCAGTCCATTCTGAAGGAGATCAGCCCTGGGATTTCTTTGGAAGGAATGATGCTAAAGCTGAAACTCCAGTACTTTGGCCACCTCATGCGAAGAGTTGACTCATTGGAAAAGACTCTGATGCTGGGAGGGATTGGGGGCAGGAGGAGAAGGGGACGACAGAGGATGAGATGGCTGGATGGCATCACTGACTCTATGGACATGAGTCTGAGTGAACTCTGGGTGTTGGTGATGGACAGGGAGGCCTGGCGAGCTGCGATTCATGGGGTCGCAAAGAGTCACACACGACCGAGCGATTGAACTGAACTGAACCCACCTTCCGGTAACTGACCTCACGCTCAATCTGGAAAGCCCTTCCGATTTTACTGGTCAGTCCAGAAAGCCCTTCTGCCTGTTGCCAATCTACAGCTCCCCCACTCTCCTTCACTTTGTCAGAGTTGGTGGGCATGGAGGTGGAGAAGAGCTCTTACAGAAGCGTCTGCAGAGAAAACTATTTTTAATTCATCAGTTTTTCAGATAGGAATATCATAACAGAAACCCAGCCTGCATACCCTGGCTGAACAAAATCACATTTTCTTTTTCTCATATGACACGAAGTCCAGAAGTAGGGTTTCCAAGGCTAATGCTATAGCTCCATGATGCCATCAGAGACCCTAGTTTCTGCTTATGTTTCTGCTCAGCTGTCCCTTAGTGAATGCTTCTTGCCTCATGGATACAGTATGGCTGCTCTGCCTCCTATATCACATCTAAGTTCCAGGAAGGCCTCAAGGGAAGGTTCTCCAGCTGCTCTTTGGTTAAGGTTGCTCATACCTCTGAGATCGACTGGTCCGTAATGACATCACTCTCATGTCTGATGGCTGGGCTGGCTGTCAGCATGAGTGATAAGGGTAACAGTACCATGTGTTTCTCATCATCCGACAGGCTAACCTATCGGTTAGCTTTTTCACATGGTGGTGGTTGTAGTTTATCCAGAGATATGCAAGCACTTTTCAAGCCTCTGTTTGCATCTCATTTGCCAACATTTCGTTGGCCAAAGAGAATCATAGATTCCATGTGGGGAGGACATGGATGCAGTGATGAGAAGAATTCATAACCATTTTTGCCATTGACACACTACTCTGAATAAATTTACATTATAACCAACCATAATGCCTGCCGTGACCTATTTTGTTCAACAGAAATAGTCCATTCATGAGAAAAATCTTAATTTTAAATAATTTTTTTTACTTATGTATCTCCTTCTTTGTAAACAGAGTCACATTTGTCTTAGATAAAACATCTCATGAGAGTAATAATAGAGTTTCTAGAAAAAATATATCATTGTCCCATTTAAATACCAGTTTTGGAAGAGTTCAGGAAATTTTGTCAAAAGCATGTCTCTAGCTGTACAATTCTTATAAATGCTTTTGTGCTTCCTGTGTGGAGTTCAAAAGTGATGACTTTAATTTTATACTTTGCAAAAATCCAGAGATTTTAGTTTTAAAAGTCTAAGAACACACTCAGTTGTTTCAAACCATCACATCCTTTTTGGCATGATTCATACACAATCACACAATCACAAATACTGCTGCTTACCCAACAGGTCACACAAAAACCATGCCCATGGGATTGTGGGGAAGTCTGCACAATCAGTTGACTCAGTGGGACGAATAGGAGAAGTTCAAGTGCTACAGGGAAGACAGGGGGTAGGGGTCAGTTAATATACCTGGCCTGACTGGTGGCCCTGAGTGCCCAGATCTGATTGGCAGAGGAACAATTTCATGTTGTAACACTTTAGGATTGATGAAAACAGCAAGGTGAGGTTCTTGAAGCAAGTCTGGATAAGTATACCATTGTCAGATCATGGCGCTATTTGCCCAGATGAGCAAATGATTGCCTGAACAAACTGGTTCTGAGAAATTTTCTGATCCAAGCAGTGAAGTTATCTATTGGTTTACAGGCTCATCTTTCTGGGCAAGACAATCCTGGAACAAGTTAACAAACTCATGTTGACACGCAAGTAGTCTCATTTCAGTTCCGATCGTTGAGCTCTGTGTAGGCAAGTGGTCTCCATCCTCACTGAACCAGAGTACAGCCCTGCCCCGCTGGTGGCTCAGGGCCTGCATGTGTCCTGAGAGCACAAGGCAGGTTAAGAGCCTCTTCGCATTTTCTGGGCTTTGAACAAACCAGGTCAAGAGATATGCAGAGTTCACAGTGAAGCTCTTTTAAAGAAGAGCTGTCTACCAGCTGCCTAAGAGCCAAGGCTGGCATCTGAAGACAAGTGCTGCTCCCGGGGCACCCTGAAATCTTCCCAGCCTTGATCCAGGACACACGGAGTATTTCCTTAGATACTCACAAGCCAGCCTGTTAAGTTCTTTAAAGGTAGATGCTTTTAGGCATCATCATGAAGTGAGGCCAGGTCACACTGGGCAAAAGAACTCTTGCCAGGGAAGAGCACCTCACAGTGAAGCAGATGGAGCCTTGGGATCTCTAGTCAGTGTGTTTTTTATTTCCCATAGCCCCAGCTATTAAGTGGTAATGCAGTGGTAAGAATCCGCCTGCCAAGCAGAAGATGGAGGTTTGATCCTTGGCTAGGGAAGATACCCTGGGAAAGGAAATGGCAACCCACTCCAGTATTCTTGCCTGGAGAATCCCATGGGCTGAGGAGTCTTGTGGGGTTATAGTACACGGGGTCACAAAGAGTCGGACATGACTTAGAGACTAAATGGAAGCAACAGTAGCAAGCCTGAATATAAAAGCTTAACCCTGGATGTATTTGGAAAACACCTGGATGAGTATGTATTGTTTGCTAGAGTCAATAAGATCATAAGTCATAACTCTATCATTTACCTACAAATCAGCTTTCTCTTCTTCCTCTTTTATAATTTTTTCATGCCTGATTCTTCCCTTGAAAGAATAGATAGAGGTGGGAGGAGCAGAGAAGGAAGATAATACCTATCATGTTGAGTGCAAACTTAAGGTGCTTGCCACCTCAAACTCTCAAAGCATTTTCTCCCAAAAAGATGCCTAAGAATAGTCATTGTAGGAAAGATCTTCTTAGAATAACTGGGGAAATTTCAATCTGGATTATAAATTAATTTTCTTTTCTTGGGTGTGATCATGGTACTGTGGTTACATAAGGGAATGTAGTTGTTCCTTGGAAATGTACCCTGATTTATTGATTAGTTATATTGCATGACATCTACAACTTATATCTCATGTTCATCAAAATAAACAAAAATAAGTTTATACACATGAAGCAAACACAATACACAATATCAATGTGAAATGTAGGCGAAAGATACAACATATAAGTGGTTCTTGAACTTTGTTCCCAAAGTTCTTCCAACTCTGCTGTAATTTTGAAAATTTTCTAATACCAAGTTGGGAAAAAATAATGCTCGTGAGTATTGCTGTGAATGGAAGGGTATTGGCTGTGAGTGGGTCTTCTTTTCACTACAAAGAAGTCAGAAATAAGGACTTCCCTTGTGGTCCAATAGCTAAGATTTTGCACTCCCAATCCAGGGGTTCCCAAGTTCAATCCCTGGTCAGAGAACTAGATCCCACATGCCACAACTAAGAATTCGCATGCCACAACTAAAAAACGATCCCACATCAAAGATCAATGATCCAGAATGCTGCAACTAAGACTCAGCAGAGCCAAATGAATAAATAAATTTTTTTTCAAAAGCCAGAAATAAGCTTACACACTGAAAGTTAAACTATGAAATCACCCAGAGTGAATCAGAGAAGAGCTTTGCAAAATCACATTAAAACAGTGGCTCCCAGGTCTAAGACTGGACTGAAACTATTAAATCTAAAGAAAGAATATGGTCATTCCTGGAAGTGTAGAAAAGAGAGAATCAGAAAAACAAACGCTGGCAGTGACCACCCAAGCTCTGTCCAGAGGACGGGACACTTCATCAAATGGGCTTTGAACGTGATGGTCTCACTGACAAGGAAGTCCCCTGTTACAGACATGGATTCAGCATGTGTCAGGTCCTGAGGCTCTTTCAAGATAACATAATTAGAAACCCCATTACTTAGATTTCATGCTCCATAGGAAAGCTCCTGATTATTACATGGCTTCCCACAGAGATCAGCTCCAGGGACAGAATGTGCTCCAGGAGGTCTTAAGCATTCATTCCTTCAGCAGTTACCAGTCTCGTGATACATTATAAAATTGGCTTTCTGACTTGACAAATCAGACTGCTCTATCAGAATGAGTCCTCACCTAACAGGTGAACCCACAATTGGTGTCCAAGAAAATTGCATTTCCAAGGCTGCAAGACTAGATTTTTTTTTTTTAATTTGACCATTATACGCGGCATGTGGGATCTTAGTTCCACCAGCCAAGATCAAACCTGCAGCCCCTGCACTGGAAGTGTGGAATCTTAACCACTGAACCGTCAAGGAAGTCCTAAAAGCTAGATTTTGAATGATGGAGAATGCATGCTGAGATAGCTACCTGGATCTCTCCTAATGACACCCAGACCTTGAGGCTCACCTGTCCTAAGCAGTGAAGCTTGCACTATCATTTATCTAATCAGCATACCAACTCTCCATGTATGGAAAAATATATTCTGACATCACAATTACTAATTTACAAGTGCATGTTTGGGGTATAACCCATATGATGTGGGAGCTGCCAGTAAAGAAGGAGAAGGGCTTTCAGGTCAAGATTGCAGACTGTGCTCATGCATGAAGCCCCCCTCTTTCTCAAAACACAGAAATACTACAAAATGTTTATGACTTTTAAAAATCAAAATACATAGCCAAGCTCAAAAGCACAAATGAGAAACTCTAGGTGCCAGAAACATTGCAGTTTTAGTCAAAACTGTATGGCCACAGGAGTAACTAAAACAGATTCATGTCTTGCAGATTGAGGTTTTAAAGCCACCATGGAGGCTGACACTGAGGCCAAATCCCCACATTCAGCACAGAACCCAGAAAAAGTAAGTCTTTCCTGTACATCAAAGTAGAATTAGGAAAACTTCACTCGCTGACCCAAGAAATAGAATCCTCCAAACTGCACTGCCTGACGGTATGAGATCTGAATTCTTAAACTGTCTACATGATGCAAAATCCTTGAACCAAGATGTAAGCATAAAAATTGGTCCTGAGATTTCTTTTGGGGCCCTAATAGAAGCAACTATGAAAGTTCCCATGGGAAAGCCTCTGCAAGCCAGGATTTGTACCACCAGTGTGAAAAAAATAGTTCATGCAAAAGGCCTGGTCCACACAACTCTTAAAGAAATCTAATGATCTAGGAGATCATCAGCAAACATGATCAATGGCCATGCCCAAGGAATCACAAATGATAGGTCAGTAAGAGTGGGACTTTAAAGTAGGTTTACTTGAAGCCACTTAGCAGCAGCAGCAGCAGTAGCAGCTTAGCAGCAGTATGTATATGAAGAAAGGAATAAAGTCTAGGCACAGGAAGGACATATTACAAACCCCCCCCCAAAAGCAGATTTTGAAAAAAAAAGTAACAAAATTTACAAAAATAAAAAATACAGTAATTGGCTGGAAATTACTCACTCAGTTCAGTTCAGTCGCTCAGTCGTGTGTGACTCTTTGTGACCCCATGAATCGCAGCACGCCATGCCTCCCTGTCCATCACCAACTCACAGAGTTCACTCACACTCACATCCATTGAGTCAGTGATGCCATCCAGCCATCTCATCCTCTGTCGTCCCCTTCTCCTCCTGCCCCCAATCCTTCCCAGCATCAGAGTCTTTTCCTACGAGTCAACTCTTCGCATGAGGTGGCCAAAGTACTGGAGTTTCAGCTTTAGCATCATTCCCTCCATAGAAATCCCAGGGCTGATCTCCTTCAGAATGCACTGGTTGGATCTCCTTGCAGTCCAAGGGGCTCTCAAGAGTCTTCTCCAACACCACAGTTCAAAAGCATCAATTCTTCGGTGCTCAGCTTTCTTCACAGTCCAACTCTCACATCCATACATGTCCTCTGGAAAAACCATAGCTTTGACTAGACAGGCCTTTGTTGGCAAAGTAATGTCTCTGCTTTTCAATATGCTATCTAGGTTGGTCATAACTTTTCTTCCAAGGAGTCAGCGTCTTTTAATTTCATGGCTGCAGTCACCATCTGCAGTGATTTTGGAGCCCCCAAAATTAAAGTCTGACACTGTTTCCACTGTTTCCCCATCTATTTCCCATGAAGTGATGGGACCAGATGCCATGATCTTCATTTTCTGAATGTTGAGCTTTAAGCCAACTTTTTCACTCATAGGTTAAGTAAGAGATTAGAACTAGTCAAAGAGATAATGTGTGAAATGGAAGATGGAGCTTGGACAATTTTCCAAAATGAAGCAAAGAAAAATAAAACAGAAAAGAAGAATGGAAAAAATAATTATAAGCTTTGAGATATATATAAAGGGAGTTTTAGGAGTGTATAGAGAGAATAAATGGGCTTCCCTGGTGGCTCTCAGATGGTAAAGAATCTGCCTGCAATGTGGGAGACCCAAGTTCAATCCCTGGGTCAGGAAGAGCTCCTAGAGAAGGGAATGGCTACCTACTCCATATTCTTGCCTGGAAAATTCCATGGACAAAGAAGGCTGGTGGGCCCCAATCCACAGGGTGGAAGAAGTCAGACACGACTGAGCAACTAATACTTTCACTTTCTTCAGAGAGGATAAATGTAGCAGTTAGAATGTAAAAGAAAGTTTAATCAATAGTGACTTAAACAGTGTGTATCTATAGCAAGACATCTGGGGAAGATGCTAGCATAGCAGCAGCTCACACCATGCCAAAACAAATAAATACACATATACATATATATATACATATATATATATATATATACAAACAAATTCTCAGTTTATTAAAGACATAAACATGAAAAGAAATTATGAGAAGAAAGTATTAGAAACTAATTTTATGACCTACTGCAAAGAAATCTTTCTACAAACCTGTTTCTAAGCAGAAAAAATCCATAGGTTAAATTTATCAAAATTTAAGTTTCTTGAGTGATAGAAGGAAGACACTTTGGGCTTTTTAATTTCAGGCAAAATTAAAAGCAACAGATGGGGAGGAAATGGTCTCAGTCCAGACAACCAATAAAAATTAATATTCATAGTTTCTACAAATCATTAAGAAAAAGATAAACAAGGCAGATGCCAAACACTGAAAAGCATCAGGTCAGTCACTCAGTCGTGTCCAACTCTTTGTGACCCCATGGACTGTAGCATGCCAGGCTTCCTTGTCCATCACCAACCCCCAGAGCTTACTCAAATTCATGTCCATCAAGTCACTGATGCCATCCAACAATCTCATCCTCTGTTGTCCCCTTCTCCTCCCACCTTCAGTCTTTCCCAGCATCAGGGTCTTTTCAAATGAGTCAGTTCTTCACATCAAGTGGCCAAAGTATTGGAGTTTCAGCTTCAGCATCAGTCCTTCCAATGAATATTCAGGGTTGATTTCCTTTAGGATTGACTGGTTGGATCTCCTTGCAGTCCAAGGGACTCTCAAGAGTCTTCTCCAATAGCACAGGTCAAAAGCATCAATTCTTTGGTGCTCAGCTTTCTTTATAGTCCAACTCTCACATCCATACCTGATTACTGAAAAAACCATAGCTTTGACTTTTGGACCCTTGTTGGCAAAGTAATGTTTCTGCTTTTTAATATGCTGTCTAGGCTGGTCATAGCTTTTCCTCCAAGGAGCTAGCATCTTTTAAAATCATGGCTGCAGTCACCATCTGCAGTGATTTTGGAGCAGAAAAATAAAGTCAGCCACTGTTTCCATTGCTTCCCCATCTATTTGCCATGAAATGATGCGACCAGATGCCATGATCTTCTTTTTCTGAATGTTGAGCTTTAAGCCAGAATTTTCACTCTCCTCTTTCACTTTCATCAAGAGGCTCTTTAGTTCTTCTTCACTTTCTGCCATAAGGGTGGTGTCATCTGCATATCTGAGGTCATTGATACTTCTCCCGGCAATCTTGAGTCCAGCTTGTGCTTCATCCAGCCCAGCGTTTCTCATGATGTACTCTGCATATAAGTTAAATAAGCAGGGTGACAATACACAGCCTTGATGCACTCCTTTCCCAATTTGGAACCAGTCTGTTGTTCCATGTTCAGTTCTAACTGTTGCTTCTTGACCTGCATACAGATTTCTCAGGAGGCAGGTCAGGTGGTCTGGTCTTCCCATCTCTTGAAGAATTTTCCACAATTTTGTGGTGATCCACAGAGTCAAAATCTTTGGCATAGACAGTAAAGCAGAAATAGATGCTTTTCTGGAAGTCTCTTGCTTTTTCGGTGATCCAACAGATGTTAGCAACTTGATCTCTGGTTCCTCTGCCTTTTCTAAATCCAGCTTGAACATTTGGAACTTCATGGTTCACATACTGTTGAATCCTGGCTTGGAGAATTTTGAGCTTTACTTTACTAGCATGTGAGATGAGTACAATTGTGCAGTAATTTGAATATTCTTTGGCATTGCCTTTCTTGGAATTGGAATGAAAACTGAACTTTTCCAGTCCTGTGGCCACTGCTGAGTTTACCAAATTTGCTGGCATATTGAGGGCAGCACTTTCACAGCATCATCTTTCAGGATATGAAATAGCTCAACTGGAATTCGAAGTCAGGTGGGCCTTAGGAAGCATCACTATGAACAAAGCTAGTGGAGGTGATGGAATTCCAGGACAACTGGATTTTTTCCAGGATGTCTGACTCTAGGTGAATGATCATACCGTCATGATTATCTGGGTCATGAAGATCTTTTTGTAAAATTCTTCAGTGTATTCTTGCCACCTCTTCTTAAAATTTTCTGCTTCTGTTAGGTCTGTACCGTTTCTGTCCTTTATTGTGCCCATCTTTGCATGAAATATTCCCTTGGTATCTCTAATCTTCATGAAGAGATCTCTAATCTTTCCCATTCTATTGCTTTCCTCTATTTCTTTGCATTGATCTCTGAGGAAGGCTTTCTTATCTCACCTTGCTAGTCTTTGGAACTCTGCATTCAAATGAGTATATCTTTCCTTTTCTCCTTTGCCTTTCACTTCTCTTCTTTTCTCGGCTATTTGTAAGGCCTTCTCAGACAACCATTTTGCCTTTTTGCATTTCTTTTTCTTGGGGACAGTCTTGATCACTGCCTCCTGTACAATCTCATGAGCCTCTGTTCATAGTTCTTCAGATCTAATCCCTTGAATCTAAGGGATATTTTTTAGATCATACCTGAATGGTCTAGTAGTTTTCCCTACTTTCTTCAATTTAAGTCTGAATTTTCCAATAAGGAGTTCATGACCTGAGCCACAGTCAGCTCAGGGAAAAGCATAAGAAAATTCAATCCGCAAGGGAAGAATGACCCTGACAGCCAAGAAACATATGAATCAGTAGTCGTCCCCATCCTCTTCATGACCAGGGAAATGCAAATTAAGACACCAAGATAAAATTGCACAATATCAAATGGTGAGAACGTGGTGAAATGTTAAATAGATGTTAACTTTATACCTTGTGGGAGGAGCTTAAATATAATACAGCTCCTTGGGCGAGTAATTTCACCATGCTTAGTAAAATTTAAACCTACTAATTTTAATTTCCATATAGTCAAAGCTATGCTTTTTCCAGCAGTCATGTTTGGATGTGAGAGTTGGACCATAAAAAATGCTGAGCGCCAAAGAATTGATGCTTTCAATTTATGATGTTGGAGAAGGCTCTTGAGAGTCCCTTGGACAGAAAGGAGATCAAACCAGTAAATCCTAAAGGAAATCAACCTTGAATACTCATTTGAAGGACTGGTGCTGAAACTGAAGCTCCAGTACTTTGGCCACCTGGTGTGAAAAGCCAACTCACTGAAAAAGACCCTGATGCTGGGAAAGATGGAGGGCAAGAGGAGTAGGGGCAAGAAAGGATGAGATGGTTGGATGGAATCACTGACTCAATGGACATGAGTTTGAGCAAACTCCAGGAGATAGGGAAGGACAGAGAAGCCTGGTGTGCTGCAGTTCATGGGGTTGCAAAGAATCGGACACTACTGAATCGACTTAGCATGCATCCACGATATAGGCTAACTATCAAAAAACAAATGATGAATGAATTCATAGGGATAGCTACCAAAAACAAAAGCAGGATTTGTAAAAGAGTTGTTGAAAGATATACACAGTGTGTACATTTTAGTGACATTTATGGAAATTTTGAAACATACAAATCAATACTTATGCAGATTATGGATAAACATGAAGAGAGGATATTCCCTTCAAGTTTTGATAAAGTTTGCTTCTAGGGAGGGAGGGAAATTATTCTAGATATAGATGGGACTTCAGACTTGCCTTTTGTTTTTTAAACATCTAAAACAATTATGAGAAAACCTATATTTGTTTATTTTGGGTAGTAGGTGCATTGTTATTGGTTAAATTGTTTTCTGTATTGTCTTAGTCTTCATTCTTTTGAAATTAAAAAAAAAACAGAATGAAAGAAATTTTTAACAATAGATGGAATGTCTCTGATGGTGCAATGGTTAAGACTCCACACTCTCAGTGCAGGGAGCACAGGTTTGATCCGAGTGTGTGTGTGTGTGTTTGTGACTATTTTTAAAATATTTTCTTTTTAAAGTTTATCAACATAAAATAAACACAGAGATCCAAAATGAGGGAAGTCCTCCTATACCCATCAGACTATCTGTTCAGTCTTTATGAAAATAAACCACGTGACTCAATCTTTCTCTTCAGGGTTCCAGAACACTGCCTGGGAAAATCTCCCTTCCCCTCTCAAAAAGTGACTTATTTCATTAAGCCAAAACTGGGCATGGGAGAGGAGACAGAATGGGACCCAGGAACGAGAAGTTAAGACGTCCTGATGGAGTGCTGTTTCATCTAGAGAAGCTCACTGGACTCTAATTTTTGTGTTAGAAAAGGGTTTCCAATAAATTATTCAGGATAGAGCTTCTTTCCTTTCCAAAAAAGACTGCAGGTTGGAACAAGTCTCATATGCATTATCATATAGAGTCCCGTGCATGCGGCATTAGAGCCAGGGTCTAATTGGTGCCTCAACCAGGCCCAGGGCGAAAAGCTTGTTTATATGCAATCAATATTTGCGAGTAAAGAATACACGGTTGTGCAGAGGAGAACAAGAAAGATATAGATTTCCACTCAGGAGCCAACACGGAGCTAAAGATTCATCCCAGGTCGACCTGTGTGTGGGGCGAATGGTGTCCTGCGAGCCTGGATTTCTCATCAATCTCACCTCCCTCATCCTTCTACCTACACCCACACTCACTTGTGTGCAAGAGGAAATAGACCCAAGAAGAGACTGGGGAGGAGATATTCCAAGTCATTCTGACAAGGCTTTGGCCCAGGTCCCTATTGGCTCTTGCCTCTGTCCTAGAAAAGGGACGTGGTAGCCAAAATGCCAATAAACACGAGTCAGCCTGACTTCACCAGGAATCAGGAAAGACCACCTCCTCCCGATGATGTCATGTTCCCCTCTCCACCTGTGCGACATCATTAACTCAACAAAGCGGTTCCAACTTCCCTCCAGGTTAACAGGTAAGATCTGCTTGATTCTAGGTATTTGCTGATCATATAGCTGCTGGTCCTGAGGAGACACAAATATACAACTGTCATGCCAAGTGTCTCATAATCCAACAGCTTGCCAGGAAGAGAGAAAGAGCCTTCCTTGGACAGATATGCCTGAGCTATAAGCAACTCTCCATCCAGGCCAATTCCTCCTTTCTTTCCTGAGAATGGTTCATTCCCCAGTGTAGGATGTGAGCTGTCAGCAGGGGAGAGCAGTGCCTACTGAAGACAATTTTCCTTCCTTTCATGATCTCAGTTTAGAAAGTTCACCATGCAGCCTTGTTTATGCCCTGCCTGTCACGATGCTGGACCTGGCTTTCTACAAAGAGTCAAATCTACCAATAATTTCTCAGCTAGAATGGACCTGGGTCCTCTGGGAAGTTCCCATCCAGAGAACAAAAAGCCAAGGCTGCCTGCAAACAGATCCTCACACGGGTATGAAATTATCAAACCTTCAGCTTTGGAACCTTGGGGCTTGCCAGGCAGCACAGGGGTAAAGAGTCCACCTGCCAATGCAAAAGACTCAACAGATGCGGGCGTGATCCCTCGGTCTGGAAGATCCCCTGGAGTAAGAAATGGCAACCCGCTCCAGTATTCTTGCTACAGTCTATGGGGTTGCAAAGAGCCGGCCGAGACTGAGCAACTGAGCCCACACGTTCGGCTCCAGCAGACCCAGTGCTTCTTAGGAAGAGCGTGCCTGTTTCCGACGGTCAGGGTTCTGGGTTGTGAGGTAGTGGACCTCCAGGCTTTCTTTCCCCATTTCTTGGGTCATCTCAGTCCTTGGGAGGTGGCGGTGCATATGAGCAGGTACAGAGCCCTGCCAACCAGCATCACAGCGGTGCCGAGGACAGGATCACAATAGGGGACCCAGACCACGTTCCAAATATGGTGGGGGGCCTGGTCGGGGGCTCAGCTATAGCAGGAGACACCCCTCACTGCTGTCCCTGAAGTCAGAGGCCACAGGTCTGGGCCCCAAACTCTGGGGATGGATTGAGACACACTTAATAAAACACAGTAGGTTTATCACATTTATTATAAACACAAGGGGTCCTGTCGGCGTACAGTGTCATATACAGCCTATAGCATCAAACCGATCATATCAGGTCTGCGTGTGTGCTTAGTCGCTCAGTCACGTCCAACTCTTTGCAACCCCATGAGCTGGAGCCCACCAGGCTTCTCTGTCCATGGAATTTTCCAGGCAAGGACAGTGGAGTGGGTTGCCATATCCTCCTCCATGGGGTCTTCTTCCCAACCCAAGGATCGAACCTACATCTCCTGCGGCTCTCGCGTTGGCAGGTGGGTTCTTTACCACTGACCCACCTGGGAAGCCCCATAGCAGGTCTAACATGTACTAAATGATGGGATTTTTAAAATTTTTTTTGCCCAGTAATGGGCATTTAGGAACAATTGAACTGATGAGTCCTGTTATTCTCTCTCCATGTTATATTATGAACCCCTCACTTGTCAAGATCAAAGCCACATGTGGTTAAGCCAGTTCAGGATGGCTGTTTATAACCACGGCCTAATCATCAAGATTGTTTACACCATGGAAACGATCATCAGCTACCCATTCAACACGAGGCTGCCGTCCGATGTTTGCACCATTTGGGGCCAAAGCACCCTGCAGACCTCAGCTTCCTCTCCTCTCCTCTCCTCTTTCCTGGAAGAACTGACAGAGGCTGGGCAGGGTCCTCCACTCTGGGCTGAGAACCTCCAAGGAAACTGCCAGATCTATGTTTCATCAGTGGGGACTTCCCTGATGGTCCAGTGGTTAAGAATCCACCTTACGATGCAGGGGACGCAGGTTCGATCCCCGGTTGGGGAACGAAGATCCCACATGCCATGGGGCAATTAAGCCACCTCACTGCCACTACTGGGCCCCCACAAGCTGCAATTAGAGAGTCTGTGCAAGGCAATGAAAGATCTCACATAGTGCAATGAAGATCCCTTAGGCTGCAACTAAGACCCGACACAGTCACATAAATAAATAAATATAAAAATAAAAATTCAAAAAAATTTCATTGGCTAGAGGGTACAGCTCTGACTGCCACTGAAGAAATGATCTGAAGATGCCACAAAAGGAGCCAGCAACGCTGGAGGCCACTGCTTACCAGATGCCACTGTGGACAGTAAAGTTCTGCGGTCTCCTAATCTGTTGTCCTCCTGGAGCCTCCCTGCCTTCACTCCATCCCATGCGCTCCCTAGTTACAACGCTGAATGACTTCCCATCCAAGCTCACAATCTTTACAGTCTGACCCCAACTGCTCTGATCTCCCGTCTCTCCCAGCATCATACCCTTTATTCTAGCCACACAGAACTAATTGCCACTCACTCCTACACACACACACACACACACACACACACACACACACCACTCGGGGCTCAGGGCCTTCACACAGCTGTTCCTTCTGTCTCCAACTCCCTTCCCTTTGAGCATGCCTATTCAGCCTCCAAGACTAAATCCAAACAGTGTCCTCTGTGTCCTCACTGCACACGCTTCCATGCCCCTGGCAGCACACCAGTCACAGTGTGTTATAAATTCACTTGCTGTCAGCTCCTGAGTTCCTCAAGGACAGGAGCATGATTGACTCTTGCTTCTAGTTTCTGCAGAAAAGTCTGGCACGAGGTCCAGTACAACAAATACTTTTGAACCTACTGTATTTCACAGGGGCAAAAAGGTACAATCTGTTTGTAGGACATTAACCTTAAACATGCCTTCCAATATGCGTTAAGGTGCTGATAAACACTGTTTGATTCCACTATACAAGGTTCCTAGAACAGTCAAATTCACAGGGTCAGAAAGCACAAGGACAGATGCCAAGGGCCAGGATTGCGGGGGGTGGGGAGGATGGAGAGGGGCCATGGAGAGTTAGCATTTACTGGGGACAGGGTTTCAGTTTAGGAAGGTGAAAAATTCAGGAGATAGATGATGGTGGGAGTTGCACGGCAATGTGAATGTACTTGGTGCCGCTGACCTGTACCATGCAATATGGCTTTAAAAGTACATTTTATATTATGTGACTTTTACCACAATAGAAAATACATTTAAAAATACTTTTCCATGAACCAGAATTTGAGGGTCCATTGTCACTCTCAAAGGATTTCAACACCCCGTCTAATGGAGCTGCAGATGGCACCTATTCTGGTACTTCGAGGCCTGACATAGTCCCTTGCAAATTTTGGTGACGTTAAAAGGCCCCAAATTATTCCACTGACCAACAAATGCTGGGCTTACTCTACCCTCCTGCATATTTAGGACTGAGCTAATAAGTGCGGGGAATTCAAAAGCGAGACGTTGCTTTGAAAGATGTGCATTCTACAACTCACAGAAGCCAAACAGCGACAGGAAGCCACTTGGCAAATGACTAGAGCTTTAAAAGGTAGCAGTAGTGCTTTGAAAATTTCAGGTCCTGATACACCAGTGGGCTGTGAAATCAGTTGGGTGAATCATGATCGAAATTTGGAATGAAATGGAATAGAACATGAGGGGCTAGGACAAAAGACAGCACAGCACTGGCTAGACTAGACAAGCAAGACCTAGTGCATCCAAGGTAGTAATAGTATTAGGATTTCCCCGGAGGTCCAGTGGTTAGGAATCTGTCTGTCAATGGGGGCCATTGGGACCAGGGGCCACGGATTCGGTCCCTAGTCTGGGAGGATTCCACTTGCTTCGGAGCCACTGAGCCCATGAGCCACAACTACTGAAGCCTGTGTGCCCTAGAGCCTCTTTGTCACAAAAAGTGAAGTCACTGCAGTGAGAAGTCGGGCCATCACAGCAAAGAGGCCAGATCCACACAACCAGAGAAAGCCCTCCCAATAGCAGTGATGACTGAGCACAACCAAAAAAAAAAAGAAGTATTAAATGAGTATTTTTGAGTCACGTTATAGGAAGTATTTCTTATTATGGGCCATGGCCAAAACATTGGAAAGCCATTGTCTTAAGAAGTTGGAAATCAGCAAGGGATAACCAAGGAGTTGGTCAAAATGTCTTGTATAAGAAATTTGCTCCCAGGACTTCCCTGGGGGTCCAGTGGTTAAGAGTTTGCCTTGCAATGCAGGGGACATGGGTTCAATCCTTGTGTGGAGAATTAAGATCTCACATGCTGAGAGGCAACTAAGTCTGTGCACCACAACTAGAGCTCACACGTTTTAGAGACCACGTACCACAACAAAATACCACACATAACACAACAAAGATCCTGTGTGTTGCAGCTAAGACCCAACACAGCCATAAATAAATACATAAAAGAAATTTACTTCCAAGAAGAATGAAGAAGAAAAGGTAAAAGAGAGAGCAAGATAGGCAATGATCGATGGTCAAAGATCAGAAAAATGTCCCTGATGATAAGTTGTCCAATGACATTTTAAGAATGAAATGCCTAATGTCAGTTAGAGGTCACTTCGGAGAAACAAGGAAGACTTCTAAAGTCTACTAACCCTACTCTGCCTTTCCTTGGCCAAAGCAGACACATGAAACCACTCTGCAAATAACAGGCTATCTCTTTCTAAGCAACTGATTTAAGTTAATTGTACATAGAACAGAGACACAAAGGCAGCCGATAAGATGCACCATCCAAAGCATGAGGGAGAAGAGCTCAGAGCCAAAAGAGCATAACCGCAAGCCCTCTAGGAATTTTCACAAATCCTAGCAAGGGTTTCATATGGTCACAGGGGGCCATGAGGATCTGGCCTTCTTCTCTAGTTCTCAAGGAGCTGGGAGACCGCAATCAACATCCAAGTCTTCTGAGAATGGTCACAATGGCTGGTTGTGAGAAGTGCCACAATCAGCTTGCAAGGAGAGATAGCTAAATGACAATTCACTCCATCCAGCCAGGTATCCCTCTATCTCCTCATCCAGAAAGCAACCCAGTGCCACCAGATGCAGCTACAGAGACAGAGGTGGTTCATTCCCTGCAGACATCATCTCTCCATCGGTTATAGCCATGAAGCGACGCAAAGCAGGTCTAATGTAGTATCTTGCCCAAATCCTGAGGGCATGTTCTTCACCCTGGATCCTAAATCATTGCTGCTGATAGAATAGCCAAAAATTCTCCAAACTGTCCTTGGAGTACATGGCTTTTACAACCCCTCACCCGTGGTTGCCTTCATCCAAATACACTTTTTCAAATGTTTCATTATTTATTTATTTTTGGCTTCGCTGGGTCTCCATTGCAGTGCACAGGCTTTGTCTAGTTGCGGCGAGTGGGGGCTACTCTCCAGCTGTGGTGCTCGGACTTCCCGATGCAGTGGCTTCTCTTATTGTGGAGCACGGACTCCAGGGCCTGTGGGCTTCGGCAGTTGTGGCGCCCGGGCTCAGCTGCCCCATGGCGTGCAGAATCTTCCCAGGCCAAGAATTAAACCTGTTTCCCCTGCACTGGCAGGCAGAGTCTCCACCACGGGACCACTAGTGAAGTCCCCAAATACACTTTAATTCATCCATGGTTCCTTTACAGCCCTCTAGTTATGGGTGGCTGTGCACAGGCTCCAGAAACTTCAGCCACCTTCTTTTAGATGCCATATTTGAATTAAGGTAATCTGAGGTCCCAGGAATAATTGTGGCTGCCGGCAATCACCAAGTTTGTTTAATTAAGCTTATAGGAAGTGAGAAATTTATGCACATCCATCCAGCTGCCCAATAACTTTCAAAGCACTTCTTGCTAATGCAATATATAGGGTCTGTATTTCCTCTACCAACCCAAACAACAGAAAATGAGATTTCCTGAAGCTTATTCCACCATGACAAAACAATTCAATGTTCCTGTGGCTCTAATAGTGTTGGTATTGTTTTCACCCAAGGAACTTTCTCCTTGGTCTGAATTTTTGAAAACGTGTTATTGGTTGACATTCAGCTTCGTGTCACAGAAAGAGAGTGGGTCATGAAAGAGGTTATCTGGGCTCAGAGCCTGACTCCATCCTTTACCAACTCCTGTAAGTGACCCGACCTGACCTAACCTGACCCCACCTGACCCCTCAATGCCTCAGTTTCCTCATTTATAAAATAAGAACAGTAAAAAGAAGTCATCGGCTGTTATGAGGTTTGCATGCAATAGAGCACGTGAAGAGCTTGACGCAAGACACAGAGCCAGGAGTGTCCCATAAGCGGAGTGGTCATTTAATCTATTGCTCCAGTGGGGGTACTTCTAAGAGTGGGAAGAAGCACTATTAAAAATTATGCAGAAAACAGACTCGCAGACTTAAAGTACAAACTTGCGGGGGGCGGGGGGGAAGAGGGAGTTTGAGATCAATGTGTACACATAGCTATATTTCATATGGATAACTAACAAGGACCTATGATATAGCACAAAGAACTCTGCTTAGTGTTATGTGGCAGCCTGGATGAGAGGGGAGTTTGGGGGGAAATGGATACGTGTATATGTTTAGCTGAGTCCTTTCGATTTTCACCTGAAACTATCACATTATTAATCAGCTATGTTATTGTTTAGTTGCCAAGTTGTGTCTGACTCTTTTGTGACCCCCATGGAGTATATATGGGATCCTCCTTCCATGGGATTTACCAGGCAAGAATACTGGAGTGGGGAGCCATTCCATTCTCCAGGGGATCTTCTCGATCCAGGGATCAAACCCAAGTCTCCAGCACTGGCAGGCAGATTCTTTACCATCTGAATCACCAGGGAAGCCCTGGTGACTTATTGTATAATTGGCTATACTCCAAAACAAACAAACAATGTCATGAAGAGACATAGCGTTAACTAGGACGTAGGATCTAACTGTCAATATGCTCTCACTATGGTGCTGGTGATAACGGTCCTCACACCTAAGTCTTCACTTCCCAGTCTACTAAAGAACAATCATGCTATCTAGGATTACTGAAAGGATTAGAGGCAATCTACATAAACTGCCTGGCACAGAGCAATCAATCAATAAACAGAAACTTTTAAACCATCGTTTTTGTGGCTTCCAGCCTAAAGTTCATTTCCTTTATGATGTTCTTCCTCTGTCATCATAAATAGGGGAGGGGGAAAATCCTACATCGGGTGGCTTTATTTCAAAGTATAACCAGTTAATAACTGAAGAGGCAGGGACAGCCACGCAGTAAGAGTCAATGTGAGTCCTTTCTTGGCTCCAACTGATGAATATAAATGCTTTGAAAATTAAAAAGCCATTAGACTATTAAAAATAGCTTCTAAGAACAATCTCTCAATAAATTCTTTCATGCTTAAAAACCCAACTGGAGAGAATATAAATGGTAATACAAGCCATCTGAAAAGTCAATAACCAGATATAATGGTCAATTTCTCTGATATTATTGTCTAATTAAGCAATTTTGCTCTAGTTGAGATTACATTTAACTGAGCTGGGAGAGTCTAAAAGTGATGTAGAACTGATTTCTTTCAAGCTAAGGAGAAAAAAAATAGAACTAGAGTACAAGGAAGAACAGATTCTGATTTATGTTTTATGCTTGACTGGCTGACTTTCCAGAGCGCATTTCAAGAACTAAAAGGGAGTCCATCAGATGAGCTGGGTGCTCAATCCAGAAACTCAGACACCAGTCTTCAGGGGATAGCAGAGACCCAGTGCACATGGGAAGTAGGAAATCCTGTCTCATTATAGCCTTCTGCCCACAGAAGCAAAGGGCCCTGAATGGTTCCCTCTTGGTCCAGTGATTCTCAGATTTGGGGAGCTCTTAAAAATCCCAATGCCCAAATCACTTCCCAGACCAGTCTATTCAGAACCACTGGGAGCAAGACACCAGCTGCAGCATTTTTTAAAGCGCCCAAGAGAAGCCAATATGTGGAGCTTCCCAGGTGGCTCAGTGATAAAGAATCCGCCTGCCAAAGCAGAAGAGGCAGGTTCGATCCCTGGGTCACATCTGTACATGACTACTGGAAAAACCATAGCTTTAACTATGAGGACTTTGTTGATAAACTGATGCCTCTGCTTTTTAATACACTGTCTAGGTTTGTCATAGCTTTCCTTTCAAGGAACAAGTGTCTTTTAACTTCATGCCTGCCGTCACTATCTGCAGTGATTTTGGAGCCCAAGAAAATAAAATCTGTCACTTTTTCTGTTTTCCCCATCTATTTGCCATGAAGTGATGATTGCCATGATCTTCATTTCTTCAATGCTGAGCTTCAAGCCAGCTTTTTCACTCTCCCCTTTCACTGTCATCAAGAGGCTCTTCAGTCCCTCTTCACTTCCTGCCATTAGAGTGGTATCATTTGCATATTTGAGGTTGTTGCTGTTCCTCCCAGCAATCTTGACTCCAGCTTATGACCCATCCATCCTGGCATTCTTACTCAACCATCATTCTTATATAACCACAATTACTCACCAGTGGTACGTGTGCCCCTGTTGGGCACTGCACAAATCCTAAAACCTTGGAATTAGGTTAGACCCTGCCATCCTCATTTCCTGTTCCATGTTGATTTCGGCTTTTTATCCCAGCAACTGCCAGCCCTAATAATAGGGTTACATATCCATGCCTTGGGTCTGATCACGCTGCTCAATTCTACAGTGAATGATATTGACACAATCACGCTGTTGTAAGAGCTGTCTGTCAGTTCTCACTTTTTTCATCAGCCTATTGTCAAAGCCTTGAAGACTTTTCTATGGTTTCAGAAGAGAATATAAAGATTATAAACCAATAAATGCCAAAGTGACAGGGAGGAGGGCAAGGACAGGAAGACTCCACAGAGCAACTAAGCCTGTGCTCCACCACAAGAAAAGCCACCGCAACGAAAAACCCACGTACCACAAAGAAGCGTAGCCCCCACTCACTGCTACTAGAGAAAGCCTGCACACAGCAACAGAGACCCCCCCACAGCCAAAGATAAAATAAGTAAATAAATCATTTTAAAAATCAGTTGTAGAGTATTTCACGCAAGGTTATGATGGAACAAGAACTAAAGATTGAAAGTCCGCTGCGTCCACAGTTTGTGCCAAAGATGGAGGTGGGAAAGACTTTCATTTCTGTACATTTCCTTTTTCATCCTTCTGAACCACTTTTTAGCCACATGAATGTTCCTTCAACAAGGAAAACAAAACCACAGCTTTCCATCCAGATGGGTTTTAATATCCGCTTTCCACAAGCCTTCCTTCCTTCCATCTTCCCTCCAGACAAACCAGTTTAGAAGGACTTCTTACCTATGTGCCAGGGATGGTGTTTGACTGCAAGAGTTTACAAATGTCCTCTATCACAGGGCTTGTCCACTTGGTTCCATTTCTCATGTGGTTCCAACTCCTCTATCCAACTCCTCAGCTTCTAGAAAACAAGCTGTGCCTTCAGTTCAGTTCGGTTCAGTTCAGTTGTGTCTTACGTCTCATTTATACGTACATCCCCTCTTTGTGCCCACGGTAGAGCCCCCCACAGAAAGTACATGATAAATAGTTGTTTACTGACCCCAAGTCCATTTGGCTATAAAAAGAGAGGTTGGTTATTAGCCTCAAGGGATTGAAGCATTTTCTTATCTGTCTTCCCCACTGGACTCTATTCTCCTGGAGGGCAAATGCTTGATTTTCATATGTTCTCAATTAGAGACTGGTAGGAGTTAACAGACCAAAACCACTCAATACCTGAGTGTGGAATGAATAAACGAATGAATAAGTGAATTTAGCCAAGTTGGAAGAAGAATCATCTAGAGTCGAAATCTCTGCTCCTGCAGAGATTATCCATGAAGGCTCTTTCCTTTGAATTCTATTTTCATTAACCTCCACTATCAAACACTTTCTCTACATCTACCATGTATTCAAAACCCACAGTATTTAAGAGGTTTTTGCTAGAGACCACAACACATTTATCAGAAGTCCTCCTTTGGTCCCGAGTTTGCATAATAAAGGAGAAATTCTAGATTTCTTTTTCGTTTTAATTTGCTTCAGAAACAACATCCAAAATTTCAGGATGCAGCCAAGGTGGTGTGCTCATAATCAGTCTCTCTCTCTTACACACACACACACACACACACACACACGCACACACACACACACACCTCTGCCTTCTCAGCCTCTTGAATACGTTGAAAGCCCTGCAGATATGCAAGATTTTATGAAAGATTGCCTCTATGTGATACATCTTCGAGGTCTCCTCCGAGATGAACCCAAACCCTTGAAATACTCCAGGATGAAAGCTATTACCTGCATCAAGGGCAACTGTCTACCTCTTCACGGCCTTTGGCCTTTTCAAGAAGGAGTTTTCTGTTGTTGCCTTTAGAGCTAAGAAAACCTCCAACTACTGGTAGACACTATTAGCATATGACACTGAAAATATATCAGCAGCTCCTACTGTATTATCCCAAGTATATTTCCTCTGCCAGGCCCGGGGCTGGCAGCAAGATCCCATCCTGTATCTGTTGGACACTGTCCTCTCGTGATCTCAGCAAAAGGTGCAATGGGAAGGTTGTTGGCTTCCACCTTTGACCAAACATCTATCATGTATCAGAAACTGAAATACAAATAGAAAGTAGTGGCTCCAAAGGTAGCATAGGATACTCTTTCTTGGAAAGTGAAAGGGCCATGAAGAGGCAGACAGTTGCATACAACACAGGTAATAACTCTCAGCCTGGAGTGTTTCAAGGGTTTGGGGTTCATCTCTGAAGAGACCTTGAAAATGTCCTAAAGGCAATATAAGACAGTGGTCAGGCTGTAAATGTCACAAGGACCAGACTTACCCCCTGGTGAGTCTATGGATGGACAGCAAAAGCCGACATTACTGCCAACTGGCCACTGGCTCTGCCTGCCCCCTTGCCTTCCACACCGGAAGAATCCAGGAGTTCAGCATCTGGGCTGGAGGGCAGGGTTGGGGGCATGGAAGGGAGGGAGGTTTTCTCAGGCGGGCAAACAAACACGTGTGAAATTTGATGGAAGATTAATCAGGTTCGGCTGTTTTCCATGGCAGTTTCAGTGAAATCCAATTCATATGGAGTCCATTTGCAATGAGGAGTCAGAGTAGGAGTGCCCGATCTAGTTGACTTATTCCCAGGCCCCCTTCTTGGCATATAGAGAACCACACCCCTAGACTCCCAACGTGCTTCCAAAAGCCACATCTGGACCAGCAGAGAGGACCCTGCCCACATTAACCCCTTGCTTTTCCCCATTTCTTTCTTTTCCTCCAGTCCCCCATTTCCTCATCACTGAGACCTCAGAGCCCAGAGACAGACAGAGGAGGGGAGAATAGGGCACGTGTACCTCATGGTAACAAAACCCTTGTGCAAGGGTGGAGAAGGGCTCTCAACCTGCTGTACACACGTCCTTTGCTCCATGTTGAATCCCAAAGTAGAAGCGAAGCATGTCACTACTAGAAAGCAGGAGTAAGCTGCTTGATTTCCCAAGGGAAACCTTTGAAGGTGTCTGTCCTTCTCCCTGACCATCCCCACCTAGAAATCAACCTCCTCTCACCAGTCCTGCATCTACTCAACATTCAAGATCAAATCATCTAGTCTGTGGATAAGCACATAGACTCCATCACCACGTCCACTAGTGAAAGTTCCAGCTAGGTTCACTTTCTCTTGAGACTGTTTCCTCCTCTATAAAATGGGGATAGAAGGAATATCTGGAGGACTTCCCTGATGGCCCAGTGGTTAAAATCCTGTGCTTCCAAAGCAGGGAGCACAGGTTTGATATCCGGTCAGTATAACTGGCCAAGAATACGCAGCACTCAGTTTAAGGGTTTAACAAATGCCAACTCTTATTACGGAGAAGGCAATGGCATCCCACTCCAGTACTCTTGCCTGGAAAATCCCATGGATGGAGGAGCCTGGAAGGCTGCAGTCCATGGGGTCGCTGAGGGTCAAACACGACTGAGCGACTTCACTTTCACTTTTCACTTTCATGCATTGGAGAAGGAAATGGCAACCCACTCCAGTGTTCTTGCCTGGAGAATCCCAGGGACAGGGGAGCCTGGTGGGCTGCCGTCTATGGGGTCACACAGAGTCGGACACGACTGAAGTGACTTAGCAGCAGCAGCAGCAGCTCTTATTAAGCACTTCGGAGAAGGCAATGGCACCCCACTCCAGTACTCTTGCCTGGAAAACCCCATGGACGGAGGAGCCTGGTAGGCTGCAGTCCATGGGGTCTCAAAGAGTCGGGCACGACTGAGTGTCTCCACTTTCACTTTTCTCTTTCCTGCATTGGAGAAGGAAATGGCAACCCACTCCAGTGTTCTTGCCTGGAGAATCCCAGGGACGGGGGAGCCTGGTGGGCTGCTGTCTATGGGGTCGCACAGAGTCGGACACGACTGATGCGACTTGGCAGCAGCAGCAGCGTTAAGCACTTACAGTTTCTGAGGGAAAGCTGCAACAGACAGAATCCTCGACCCCATCAGGGTCTGCCGGGAACTCTGTTGTGTGGGGAAGCAGCCCCAGTGCAGAGGCCATGTAACAGATGTCCTGCCCCCTTGCCCATTGGACAGGTCCTAACCGGCAGCCACCCACAAAAAGATAGGTTGACATTCTAACCATCAGTACCTCAGAATGTGACCTTTTGGGAAAATAGGGTCTTTACAAACACAATCAATTTCAAGTGAGGTCATTAGGGTGGGCCCTCATCTAACAAGATTGGTATCCTTATAAACAGGAGATAGACAGGCATGCACAGAAGGGAGATGATACGAAGACACATGGAGAAGACGGGCATGTGTCTAACGAGAGGCAACTACAACCCAACGAGTGCCAGCCAACACCAGAATCTAAGAGAGACAGGAAAGGGTCTCCCATACGGGCTTCAGAGGGGCAGCTTCCCTGGTGACCCAGCGGCTAAGACCCCCACGCTCCCAATGCCAGGGGGCCCAGGTTCAATCCCTGGTCTGGAAATTAAGATCCCACACACTGCAACTAGAAGATTCTGCTTGCCACAATTAAGACTTCGCCCAACCAAAGAAATACATTTCAAAAAGTTTTAAAGGACTTCAGACAGAAATCAACACACTGATTTTGGACTTACAGCTTCTAGAACTGTGAAACAACATATTTCTGTTGTTTTAATCCACCCAATTTTTGGTACTTTGTTAGGGCAGCCCTAAAGGGCAGGCTTTATTGACTATGCCAAAGCCTTTGACTGTGTGGATCACAATAAACTGTGGAGAATTCTGAAAGAGATGGGAATACCAGACCACCTGACCTGCCTCTTGAGAAACCTGTATGCAGGTCAGGAAGCAACAGTTAGAACTGGACATGGAACAACAGACTGGTTCCAAATAGGAAAAGGAGTATGTCAAGGCTGTATATTGTCACTCTGCTTATTTAACTTATATGCAGAGTACATCATGAGAAACGCTGGGCTGGAAGAAGCACAGCTGGAATTAAGATCACCGGGAGAAATATCAATAACCTCAGATATGCAGATGACACCACCCTTATGGCAGAAAGTGAAGAAGAACTAAAGAGCCTCTTGATGAAAGTGAAAGAGAGTGAAAAAGTTGGCTTGAAGCTCAACATTCAAAAAACGAAGATCATGGCATCTGGTCTCATCACTTCATAGGAAATAGATGGGGAAACAGTGGAAACAGTGAGAGATTATTTTTCTGGGCTCCAAAATCACTGCAGATGGTGATTGCAGCCATGAAATTAAAAGAGGCTTACTCCTTGAAAGAAAAATTATGACCAACCTAGACAGCATATTAAAAAGCAGAGACTTTACTTTGTCAACAATAAGCCTTGTCAACAAAGGTCCGTCTAGTCAAGGCTATGGTTTTTCCAGTAGTCATGTATGGATGAGAGAGTTGGACTGTGAAGAAAGCTGAGTGGCGAAGAATTGATGCTTTTCAACTGTGGTGTTGGAGAAGACTCTTGAGAGTCACTCGGACTGCAAGGAGATCCAACCAGTCCATCCTAAAGGAGATCAGTCCTGGGTGTTCATTGGAAGGACTGATGCTGAGGCTGAAACTCCAATACTTTGGCCACTTGATGCAAAGAGCAGACTCATTTGAAAAGACCCTGATGCTGGGAAAGATTGAGGGCCGGAGGAGAAGGGGACAACAGAGGATGAGATGGTTGGATGGCATCACTGACTCGATGGACATGGACTTGGGTGGACTCTGGGAGTTGGTGATGGACAGGGAGGCCTGGCATGCTGCAGTTCATGGGATCGCAGAGTCAGACACGACTGAGCGACTGAACTGAACTGAACTAGGGCAGCCCTAGGAAACTAATGCAGATTCTGTTGGCCTTGACCCTCGGCCAGAGCTGCCTGGACTCTGGGGCAATGCGAGTGGCGGGGAGGGGCCACCTCTCACTTGATATGGTGATGGGAAAGCAAAAGAAGCTAATCAGCAAAAATAAAAAATAGAATCACTAACAAAGCAATACACAGAGAAAGCCCGTTTTGATTGCTGTTCGATTCTGTTTGGTAAATTCTTAAGGGCTGACCGAATTCCTGAACTCTGATGTCACCTATACAACCTTGTAAGAAAATTTCCTTTAGGTCTTCATCTAGCTCAGCTGGGTTCTTACGATGTGAAACCAAAGAAACCTAAAAAACGTAGCATCCAAAAGAGAATGCAGTGGCCACTGTGGTTCAGCATTGCTGATGTCACCTCCCATACATGGCAGATGGTGTTAACAACAAGAACGTGCGGAGAACAGAGGTTCCCTCTATGTGACAGTGGAAAGAGGCTTTTATATGAGACTTTACAGGTTGCCTAAGAGTTTGACCAGCAGAAAAAGCATTCCAGGCGGAGGAAACCACGTTTTAGATTCTTGTGTTTCTGCAGGACTAACACTGAACTGGTTGATATCGGGAGGATTTTTATCATTCTTGAGCTGAAAAGCAATAAGCCTGGAAACAAAACCACTACCCAACTGCCGTGGTAAATTGAGCCAGGTATCGAGAGCTGCCCTGCATCTTCCTGTTTTCAAAAGAAAGCCTCCAGGTCTGCCAGCAGACACCGCAACTACTGATCCCCAAGCAAACTGACTCCCCTGCCTGTGTATTGCAATGCAGATACCGACACTGAAAGATGTTACCTTCTAATCACAAGAGCAGCATTGGAGCCGCACGGATATCTGTTTTGCTCCTCGACACTCCACCAATTAAGCCGGAGGAGAGAAGAGAATCTCATTACAGCAGGTTGAGTGGATGGAATGCTGTGGTTAGCGGGCACCCCTGGGGGAGGCATGGAACTGGGAGAAGGTATCATGGTCAGACAACTGACCCTTCTGTCTCCTCACAGGATGGGCTAATACGGGGTGTTTCTTCAGTGTCCACATACAGGTGGCACTAGTGGTAAAGAGGGCTTCCCTTAGCTCAGCTGCTAAAGAATCCATCTGCAATGCAAGAGACCCCAGTTCGATCCCTGGGTTGGGAAGATCCCCTGAAGGAGGGTATGGCAACCCACTCCAGTATTCTTGTCTGGAGAATCACCATGGACAGAGGCCTGGTGGGCTATAGTCCATGGGGTCACAAAGAGTCAGACATGACCGAATGACTGACCGCAGCACACAGCGGTAAAGAACCCACCTGCCAGTGCAGGAGGCCTAGGAGACATGGTTCGATCCCTGGCTTTGGAAGATGCCCTGGAGGAGGACATGGGAACGCACTCCAGTATTCCAGCCTGCAGAATCCCATGGACAGAGGAGCCTGGATCACAAAGAGTCAGACAGGACTGAAGAGACTTAGCAACATACTGTGATCCAACTGACTCTTAACCCAAGTGTCCTTTCTATAAACAGAGCATTCTTTTCTCATCCCAGCCCAGAATCTCAAGCACCCATTGTGCCTTGCTGTCGAGTTCTTTTGCTTTCTCATTTCCTCTGTTTCTATTTTTCTTTCTCTGTTTTTCCCTTCTGTTTTTCTCTTACTCCATCTTAGCTGGGGGTCTAGTGGGAAAGCAGCTTCCTGCCAAAAAGGAGGAAAAAGGAAACAATGAAAGCATTCTCCATCTGCTGGTGACATCAGGGGAAGAAAAGATGAAAAATATAAGCATCCGATTTCATTCCATTGCAATGTCGGGCTTACTGAGACAGACAGTCCTCTTGGCCCCAGGTCAGGGCATCTTATGCCCCCGCCAGGCTGAGCCAGGTACAATGGGGAGATTAAGAGCCCACCCCAGAGCAGAGAGGCTCAGGAAGTCCTGGCAGCTCTCATTAGTGTCAGACTGAAGGAAAACAACCCAGCCCCCTCGTGCGCGCCACGGGGAACTTCAACAAACTGCATCCTGGAGAGAAGGGAGGGAAAAGTCTTTAGGAAAATGACTGCTCTCTGCGCTCAGGGCACCTCAGTGGGCACCACCACAAAGCTTTCTGCTTGTGGCAAGGTGGTCTCCAGTGAATGACTGACACCTGCTCTCTGCTGAGTCTAAGGGCCCTTGAGGTGAACAAGACATTCACTGAGCCTTGGGGAAGCTCCAGATCTGGAAACCACCTTGCAGATTGGGTTATCCATGGAGACAACTAATGTGGGCAGAACACACCTGCCCACAGCAGAGCAAGGCCAGAAGGTGTGTGAGAGGAAGGCCAGTGAGGAAGGAGAGAAGAGATTCCAGCAGAAGAAACAGCAGGAGAAAGTAGGGATGCAGTCGGAACATGACCTGGAAAAAAGCAAGAGGATCAGAGGCGATCACCTGGCCCAGGGCACTTGAAATCGATTGGCCCTAAAGAGAATGGACTGAGCAAATGCCAGGAGATAGTGAAGGACAGGAGAGCCTGGCGTGCTGCAGTCCACAGGATCTCAAAGAGTTGGGCATGACGAGGCAACTGAACAACAACGAAGAGAATAGAGCCCATCCTGTGACCTTACACCTCATCCCCTACATGTTTAATACACATAACACGAGCAGCCCTGTTCACAATAACCAAGACATGGAAGCAATCTAAGCGTTCATCAACAGATGAATGGATAAAGAAGCTGTGGTAGATATATACAATGGAATATTACTCAGCCGTAAGAAAGGACGGAATAGTGCTCTTTGCCACAAGTTAAGCGGACTTAGAGATTATGACACCAAGTGGAGCAAGTTAGAGAAACACAAATATCATATGATATCACTTCTATGTGGAATCTAAGAAAGTGATACAGATTAACTTATTTGCAGGACATAGAATCATAAACATGGAAGCAAATGTGTGGTTGCCGAAGGGGAAAGGGGGGAAGGATAACTGGGAGTTTGAGATTAGCATATGCACTCAACTGTATATAAAATAGATGGGCAACAGGGATCTACTGTAGAGTGCAGCGACATATACTCAGTGTTTTGTAATAACCTGAAATGGGAAAGAATGTGAGAAAGAACGGATAAATATGCATATGTGTGGCTGAATCACTGTGCTAAACACCTGAAGCCAGCACAGTTATGTAGATCAGCGATATACGTGCATGGGTGCTAAGTCGCTTCAGTCGTGTCTGACTCTTTGCAACCCCATGGACTGTAGCCCGCCAGACTCCTCTGTCCATGGCATTCTCCAGACAAGAACACTGGAGCGGGTTGCCATGCCCTCCTCCAGGGGATCTTCCTGACCCAAGGGCCAAACCCATGTCTCTTATGTCTCCTGCATTGGCAGGCAGCTTCTTTATCACGAACACCACCCAGGAAGCCCACATCAGCAGTATGCTTCAGCAGAAAAAAGAAACATATATCAACACGTAACATGAAATGTACCATTTTAACCATTTCTTTTTATTTTTTTAATGTAAGGTTTAACTGTCTAATAATCATATTTTTAGATGGCTCTATCAGCTTTTTTTATTTTTGACCACATAGTACGTGGGACGTTAGTTTCCTAACCGTGGATGGAACGCCTCGTGCAGTGGAAGCGCTGGAGATGCAGAGTCTTAACCACTGGACCACCACAGAAGTCCCGTCTTGACCATTTCTAAATGCTCACTTCAGTGGTGTGAAGCACATTCACATTGTTGTACAATCACCACCAACAGCTATCCCCAAAACCCTTTCCTCCTCCCCAGCTAAAACTACATCCACTAAACCCTACCTGCCCCCCGCCCCACCCCTCCAGGCCACGGTCACTACCCTACTTTCTGCCTCTATGCAACTGACTTCTCTAGGGACTTCATATAAGTGGAATTGGGCCACATTTGTGTTTCTGCGAGTGGCTTCTTTCACTTAACATAATGTCCTCAAGGTCCATCCACGTCGTCACATTGACAGAATGTCCTTCCTATTTTAAGGGTGAATAACAATCGTGAGAATGTTTATACCATGAGCGTGGAACTTGTGCAATTAAAATAAGTTGAACTAAATAAAATAGGCATGGAAAATGAAAAACAAATTAAATTGAAAAAAGAACGTCGTGTTCGTCATGGCAGAAAACCCAGCCCAAACTGACTGACGTGGAGAAAAGGGCTTGGTCGGCTTAAGGACTGAGGACTCCAGGGCAGGGCTGGCCTCAGGCACAGATAGGTACAAGGGCTCACTGTTATCCAAGACCGGCCTGGCAGGGGCCCAGGACAGGGCAGGATACTAGGAATAGAGCAGGGAAGTTAAGGCAAGCATAGAGGGCCAGAGTCTTACTTGTTACCTCTCCAGACATCACTAATTGCTCCCTGCACTCTCTAGCCTGAGATCAGCTGGGACTTTGGGTAGGTCTTCACATCAGTTCAGTTCAGTTCAGTCGCTCAGTCGTGTCCTACTCTTTGTGACCCCACGAATCACAGCACGCCAGGCTTCCCTGTCCATCACCAACTCCCGGAGTTCACTCAGGCTCACATCCATCGAGTCAATGATGCCATCCAGCCATCTCATCCTCTGTCATCCCCTTCTCCTCCTGCTCCCAATCCCTCCCAGCATCAGAGTCTTTTCCAAGGAGTCAGCTCTTTGCATGAGGTGGCCAAAGTCCTGGAGTTTCAGCTTTAGCATCATTCCTTCCGAAGAAATCCCAGGGCCGATCTCCTTTGGAGTTCCAGAAAAGCACCACTCACGGACTGGAATTGGCTCATGACATAAACCCACCTGCCATTCCTCTCCTAGAGTTCAGTGATGATAATTACAGCCAACACTTATTCCAGGCTCACTATGAGTTCCAGGAGAGTTACCTACAGTAACCCGTTTAATCCTCAGAAAAAGCCCCAAGAAGTAGGGACTCTGTCACTAACCCCATTTTACAAAGGAGGCAATGGAAGCACATAGAGATTGAGTGACCTCTCCATGATTACAGCAGCCACTTGATTGTTGAACCCAGATCTGAACCCAGGCTGGCTGACAACCCCGTGGGTTGTCACCTTGGGAGCCAGCCAACGCCCACCCCCAACCCACTGCTAAATCCTCATGCCTTCTCGCAACCATCACAGAGACATGGAATACAATGACAGGATTCTAGAGGAAACCACATGATTTTCCAAACTGCTTTTGCTTTTTTATCCCAACTCAAAGAGAGGAGCTCACTCAAATGAATTAAATCATAATTGGACAATATGGGGTTTTGACTTGAAATTGTTGTAATTAATTTACCATCAATATAATGCAAGGAGTTAAAAATAATGGATTGAAAATGGTTGAAAACCCATTGAAAATGTAATATGTACAAGTGAAATACTTGTCTTACACAGAAACTACTTAACTGAATATGACACACTCTAATAAATCTCTCTCTTATTCATTACAGGCTGTGTACATTACAGTTCACAGTCAGGCTTATCAGTGGAGGATAAGGAGCTCATGCAATTGCTCTTTAAATCCTTCACAAGACCCTCTTTAGGCCTCAGAATAAATTTCGCAACAGCCTTCTCTGAATGCCTTTCCTTCTTGTGCTTGGATGTGTAATCTCATGGGACCGCTCAGTTTAGGGCCCCACGCAAGGGAATCACGGCAACAGAAGCTCCGGAGACAAGGGCTGGGGGAGCAGATGAGGAAGTCAGTGCAGGGAAGGACACTGTTCTGGCATGGGGCAGAGCTGGGCTCAAATCTCTCCGCGTGGCCACCATAGCTGGGAGCATTTAGCCTCTCTAAACCTTGAAAGTGAAAGTCGCTCAGTCGTGTCTGACTCTTTGCGACCCCATACTGTCCTTGGCATTCTCCAGGCCAGAATACTGGAGTGGGTAGCCTTTCCCTTCTCCAGGAGATCTTCCCAACCCAGGGATCGAACCCAGGCCTCTCACATTGCAGGCTGATTCTTTACCAGCTGAGCCACAAGTGAAGCCCAAGAACACTGGAGCAGGCAGCCTATCCCTTCTCCAGCGGCTCTTCCCAACCCAGGGATCGAACCGGGGTCTCCTGTGGATTCTCTACCAACCGAGCTATCAGGGAAGCCCTCTAAACCTTGGTGCCTTGACTTTTAAAAAACACAAGCGGACTTCCCTGGTGGCTCAGTGGTAAAGACTCCACCTGCCAATGCAAGGGACACGGGTTCGATCCCTGGTCTGGGAAGATTTCACATGTGGCAGAACAACTAAGCCCGAGCACCACAACTACTGAGCGCATGTGCTGCAACTGCTGAAGCCCACAAGCCCTCGAGCCTGTGTTCCGCAACAAGAGAAGCCTCTGCAATGAGAAGCCTGAGCATCGCAGCTAGAGGAAGCCAGTGTGCACACATCAGCCAAGACCCAGCACAGCCAAACATACAGAAAGAAACAAGATTTGTTTCCCAAAACTGCACAAGCAAATTGTCTTCTCAGAGGGTTATAGTGAGTTATTCTTCACTAAGTTCAGTGAAGTAACTATCAGTAAACATGGGCACAGCACCTGGTACCCAGGAAGCACAATGATTCATTCAACATTTGTTTTTAGCATTATAACCTATGGAGGTGGATACTAGGTCAAAATGCAAAATCTCTGCACAATTTTGGAACCAGCCCCAGCTTCTTCTCCTCCCCAAAGGCCATGGTCCAAATGTCAGCACAGGGAATTCCCTGGTGGTCCAGTGGTTAAGACCTCACGCCCCCACTGCAGGGGGTGTGGGTTCGATCTTACAAGCATGGAGCACGCCCCCCTCAAAAAAAAAACAAACCACAAAGGCCAGCATATAAATGAGGGTAGTCGTGTGGGCCTCCTGGGATTTGTGTTGGGATGACAGTAATCTTCAAGTATTCACTGGTAGCCTTCGAGGTGCCAGGAACTCTGCTGGGATCCACACAAAGCAATGAACAGGGTGAGATTCTTGCCCTCAGAGAGCTGGTAATCTAGCACGGAATGGATAACTAAGTGTGTATGGGACTCAATGAGGTGTCCCCTCTGGGAAACCCTGAGGTGCTTTAATCACTCCGAAGACCCTGCCTTGTGCGTGCATGCTAAGTCGATTCAGTCATGTCCAACACTTTGCGATCCCATTGACTGTAGCCCGCCAGGCTCCTCTGTCTATGGGGATTCTCCAGGCAAGAATACTGGAGTGAGTAGCCTTGCCCTCCTCTAGGGGATCTTCCCGACCCAGGCATCGAGCCCACATCTTTCACACCTCCTGCATTGGCAGGTGGGTTCTTTATCACTAGCGCCACCTGGAAAGCCCAGCCCTGCCTTATACCTCCTCAGTGATGCCCTGTGCCTGACATTCCAGTCCCCAGGGACCAGGGAAGAAAACTGGAGGGTAGAAAGAGCAAGCACAGAGCTTTAGCGAAAACTTGGAGCAGGCTGGTTGAGGAAGAAGAGAGCTTACTGGAACACCAGAGGGTTGGATGGCCTCGCTCTTGAGTCAATTAAAAGCAACAGATGTTGACTTTGGGAACTTTGGGAAAAAGAAAAGTCAGAGCTGGAAGGAGAAGCCATTCCTGACTTCCAGGCCCTCGAAACACAAAGTTGGTGGCAGCCAAACCAGCCACAGGCCCCGCCTGCTGGTGCACTGGACACACTCAGATGTGGGCACGCGTGTTTAGTCTTCTTCGCCTCCTGCACTACTGCTGAGCCACCTGGGACGCCCCGTGACCACCTGCTGAGTCCCCAGATTGCAGCCACGGCGAGAGATGCTCTCTGCGGCCAGTGACCTCAGATAAATTCACCTTCCCCCGACCAGAACTGCTGCAGGGAAAGCCTTGTTCTGGCTCAGTCCTTGAAAAGGGAAGGAGGGGAGGAGGGAAGGAAGGAACGAAGGAGGGAGGACAAATTCACGTGAGGATCATGTGTCCAGGGATTTGTGAAGCCAGGGCTGTTGGAGAGTGACCATCACTGCTTTTTATTTCACTGACATAGTTTTACCACTAGTCAGGGAGATCCTGCTTTACTCTGAATAAACCCGCATTAAGATGAGAGAGATGTCTAGACACCTTTAATCCAGAAAATCCCTCCTTTTGAAAGGAAATCATTTTCTCCTTGGTAGGGATATCAAAATGCACTTGTAAGGTGATATAAAAGCCAAGGATCTGGGCATCAGACAGATCTATGTTCAAAACCCGAGTCTGGTCCTTACTAAATACCTCTGTTCTGGGAAATTCAGCATGTCTCTGAGTCGGATTTTCTTATTACAAATGGTGGCAATCACACGGACTTTTCAACCAACATCAGCCAGCAAACCTGGGTTCAGCTCAGGACACAACGTGGCCAGGAGGGACAAGGACCAGCTTTGAGTTGGAAATTTTTGGTTTGGGTCTAATTCTGCCACCAGATGGTTAAGTAGACTCAGGAGAGTCCTTGGATCTCTTCAAACTTTAATTATTAATAATTTATTAATAGATGATAATAATAGTACTTACTGCTAAAGAGGGTGGGGCCCTCATGACAGGATTAGTCCCTTATAAGGAGTCCCTAGTGGGACTTTCCTGATGGTCCAGTGGCTAAGACTCTGCAGGGGGCAGAGCTTCCATCCTTGGTCCGGGAACTAGATCCCACAAGTTGTAACTAAGAGTTCACAGGCCACAACTAAACATCCTGCATGGCGCAACTAAAAGATCTCATTGTTGTTGTTGAGTCACTAGGTCATGTCCAACTCTTTGTGACACCATGACCTGTATATAGCTCACCAGGTTCTTCTGTCCATGGATTTCTTCAGGCAAGAATCCTGGAGTGGGTTGCTGTTTTCTCCCCCTGGGGAATCTTCCTGACCTAGGGGTTGAACTCGCATCTCCTGCCTTGTAGGCAGATTCTTTATCACTGAGCCACTTGGGAAGCCGAAAGATCCCATACGTTGCAACTAAAGATCCCGGCACAGCCAAATAAATAATAAAATAAATAAGTATTTAAAAAAAGAAAAGAAAAAAAAAACACACAACGAGGGAGCAGAGGAATCGTTTGCCCTCTCTCTCTCTCCTCTGTGAGAACTCACAAAGAAGGCAGCTGCCTGCACGCCAGGAAGCAGGCTCTCACCATGAACAGCATCTACGAGCACCTTGACCTTGGACTTGTACCTCCAGAACTAAGCTTCCCATTCTGTGGCATTTCACTTTTGCAGCCCAAGCTAAGACACTTCCTTCGTTGGCACAGTGAATGAATTGTTGAAAAGGTAAGTAAGGTGCCTAAATCAGAGCTGGCATATCACTGTCGTTGTTCAGGCACTCAGTCGTGTCCAACTCCCTGTGACCCCATGGACTGCAGCACATCAGGCTTCTGTGTCCTCTACTATCTCCCGGAGCTTACTCAAACTCATGACCATTGAGTCAGTGATGCCATCTAACCATCTCATCTCCATCATATCCTTCTCCTCCTGCCTTCAATCTTTCCCAGAATCAAGGTCTTTTCCAATGAGATGGCTCTTTGCATCAGGTGGCCAAAGTATTGGAACTTCAGCTTTAGCATCAGTCCTTTGAATGAGTATTCAGGGTTGATTTCCTTTAGGGTTGACTGGTTTGATCTTGCCGTTCAAGGGACTCTCGAGAGTCTTCTCCAGGACTACAGTTCGAAAGCATCAAGTCTTCTCCAGCACCACACCTAGAAAGCATATTATAGGTGCTCAACATACAGTAACAATCATTTCCATCCTTGTTTTTATCAGGTAACCCCTGCCCTCAAGGAGCTCACAGTCTGGTAGGGGAAACAGATATGGGAAACAATGCCTGGGGGCATAATGACAGAAGCAGGCCCCAGCACTTCAGCAGCCCTGGGGGTGTCAGAAATAAGAGTAGGGACTCCTGGGCAGCTGGGTGAAGCTGCCAAATGCATCCTGCCCCTTGGCTTCGCAACACGCTGGGTACCACTCCCGGCAGACAGCAGGCACGGAGAAGCCGGCCACCTCCCAAGTTGCGGTACACGATGGCACCCTTCTGGGTGCACAAGCTGTCTCTGTTCTGACGCCAGAAACATAGCTGTGGCGATGTCATATGGAGATGGGTTTCGTCCCCCCTCCCTCTCCTCTATGCCTGGCAAAAAGTTAACTGTGCTTTATTTCACTTCAGGTCCATATGGCACCTCAATTTCCGATCAGAGGTATTACAAATTACAGTCTGTCTCTACAGAACATTAGAGTAGGCTCATTTCTTTCTCTGTGTCAACACATTTGTTTCAGTTGTGTGAGAGAAGAGGCTAGATGGCGTTCTCGTCCTTCGAAGATCATTTCTTTCCTCCGCTCCCTGGTGACAGGACACCGCCCACCCACCCCCAAACCAGGGTTAAGATGTTCACCTCCCCTCCCTATTCCATACCCCACCCCCTACAATTTAATCTGCCATGTGGCCAGCAGGTTGTTTTGCAATTAAAGTTTGCCATCTAACCAGTGGAAGAGAGATTAATTAAGGAAGAAAGGATTTTCTCTCTTGTGGGTTCAATTCCTCTTTAATAAGAGGAATTGATGGAAATAAAAATAAAGGAATGGAAACTGGGTCCCTTGAGCCTCCCCCCCTCACCACTCGCCAGGTCTCTGCAACAGGGCCCCAAGGCATGCAGGTCTTGGGCAGCCTTTCCTCTGTAGCCCCCATCAGATACCCTCAGAGAAATCAGCTGGGTACCCCACAAGGGGGTGAGATGGACAGAGGGAAACTTAAACAGGATTTTTGTAAGTTTCATCAATACTAGCACCAAACAGAAGCAGGACAGCTTTATTGACTGAAACATTAAAATAACATGTGCTTTCTTTGCATTTTCCCAGAGGTGATAATGTTTCTTATTTTTAATCTAGATTGAAATCTCGGAGAGTTTCCACCAGCCTCTAGTGGTGATTACCAGAGATTAGTAATAACATGTCTAATTAGTGTAGGAAGACATAAAAATCAATGGCAGTGTGAAATGTTACACTGACTGGCAGCGCTCAGAGAGCTGGCGTGTGTCTCCAGAGATGGGACAGAGCCTGGCGGCCGCTAGCTCAGCCCCAAGCCTGGGGAGTGGGCTTAAACCCATCCCAAAGGACGCCGAGGGCTTTCCAAGTTCCCAGCTTCCCTTTCTTGGAGCTGCTGATGTCTTTGTTGGAGGAAAGAGTAAAAAAGAGCGTGATTCATCAGCAGGTGTGTTGTTCAGTCACTCAGTCGTGTTCAACTCTTTGTGACCCCATGGACTGCAGCACGCCAGGCTCCTCCGTCCTTCACCATCTCCCGGAGTTTGCTCAAATTCATATCCATTGAGTCGGTGATGCTATTAAACCGTCTTATCCTCTGCTGCCCCCTTCTTCTTTTGCCTTCAATCTTTTCCGGTGTCAGGGTCTTTTCCAATGAGTCAGCTCTTTGTCTCATGCGGCTAGCAATTCAGTGAGCACCCTGAGTCCCAGTTCTGCTTCTCGTGCAATTGAAGTTTTTACCCAACACCCCACACCCAGAGAACAAACGAGCAAAGGAAACACCCAGCCCCTGTTTTCAGGGCCCCTGATCTGCTGAGCAAAGGAGGGTCCTATGGATGGTGCAGCCCCATGTGCCCCGTCTCTGGCTCGGGACTCAGGAGGAAATTCCCAGATTTGTTCAGTCCCATCCAGGCAGGAGGTAAGGGTCCCCTTTCTACTCCCCGCGAGACAGTCGAACCTCCACCCACTGCCCAGGTCATCCTCTACGACCCTCTCCCTCTTCATTTCACGGCTCCCTCCCTCTCTTCCCCAAGGCCCAGGGTGACCCAGGCCAGACAACAACAAACAGCTCTGCAGACTCTCCAGGGAGAATCTCCCTCACACGCCCAAGCAGGCATTTTCTCAGAGTCTGTTTCGGCTTCACCGTATGTCTCCGAGTGGGCAGTGGGGGGGAGCCAGAGGGAGGTAGAGACACCACAGAAAGTCCAGATACAAATAGATGGATTATAGAAGACAGCTACGGCTCACCATTCAAGTCGTGCTAATAACGTAACACACTGAACTAAGAGGTTGATGAAGTGCCTTAGAAACACTGATGAAAGAGGGATTAATTCTGCCTAGGAGGCAGGATATGGAAAAGAAGTGAGCTTGGAGATGACCTCGAAGGATGCCGCAGGAGAAGTGGTGGTGAGGCTCATGAGAAGTCCATGTGCAGGGGCAGAAGCATACAAGTGAGGGGGTTCGGAGAGTGAGGGATCCATGTGGTTGAGGGGTAATAGGCCACCCTCCCCTCACACCTGACCCACCCCTCCACCAGGACCCCCAAAGGACAATCAGTGGGCAGCTTCCAGGCTTTATGCGCTTGCATCTTGCTACTGCATTTGACCCTGTGGACCACTCCCTCCTTCTGGAAGCATCTTCTTCCTTGACTTCTGAAGCTCCGTGGCCTCTTGGATTCCCCTATTTCTTTGTCTCCTTGCCTAGGTCTTTCTTTCTCATTCTGTTGATAATCCCTGCGGGGCTCCATCCCGAGTGCCTGCCTTTCTCAACCTTCTGTTTTTGGATGATGTTCAGACCCATAGCATTGTCTCCATCTTTATCCTGAGATTTATCCAAATCTCCTTCACATCCCAGGCCTCCCCCTTCTCATTTCCAGACCCACACTTCCAGCTCTTTGCCTGACATTTCATCTGCGATGTCCCACAGACAGACACCAGCCATTCCGCGGGTCCAGAACCAAACTCCTATCTCCCCCACATAAGGCTTCTGCGAAGTCTTCCTGCGGGGGCTTCCCAGAGGTAAAGAATCGGCCTGCCAAGGCAGGAGGCACAAGAGACGTGGTTCGATCCCTGGGTCAGGAAGATCCTCTGGAGAAGGGAATGGCAACCCATTCCAGTGTTCTTGCCTGGAGGATCCCATGAACAGAGGAACCTGGTGGGCTACAGGGCTCCCCTGATAGCCCAGTTGGTAAAGAATCCGCCTGCAATGCAGGAGACCCCGGTTCGATTCCTGGGTCGGAAAGATCCGCTGGAGAAGGAATGGGCTACAGTCCATGGGGTTGCAAGAGAGTCAGACCCGACTGAGCACAAGCACATCTTCCTTCAGGGAACGATAGCGCCTTCTAGTGGCCGTCCCGGCAAGAGCCCGCAAGAGCCCTCTGTCACTCCAGCACACCCAGCTCTCTCGGTGATGTCCTCCACACACCCTTCTCCTCAGCCCCTCAGCCCCTTGGTTCAAGAGCTCATTGTTATTTGCCCGAACCTCAGCGGGCGCCTCCAACTGGTCTCACTGTCTCTCCCATTTGTACCCTCTTGGGTGGTCCCCATGCTGTCGCAGAGTTAGTCCTAAAACACAAATGCAAAGGCATTATTCTTTCTTTCCGTTATAGTCTGAGGCTTCCCGTTGCCTTCAAGATAAAGCAAAAACTCCTCAGCTTACACACGAGCTCTAGGTGACCCATCTTTTGCAACTTCCTCTCCCCAAACATCATCATTCCAACCAGACAGAATCACTCGTCTTGCCACTAATGTGCTAGGATGCTTCATTAACTCATCATCTTTTTAAACTGAGAATCTACCATGTTCCAGGCTCTGGGAACACAGTCAACTTTGCAGACAAGGTCCTGGCCTCTTGGAGCTCACAGACCAGCATGGAGATGCAAATGAATGAAAGGGGGAAATTATACAATGAGGTACACCGTAACAGAGGTGCTGGGAAGCCAGTTGTGGAAAATCACTGGGAACTCAAATTCAGTCTTGGAGTTTTCAAACTTATTATTCCCTCTGAGACAAAAGTCTCTCCTCCCCCCATACACCAGCCAGCTGCTTTTGTCTTCCAGGACTCAGCTCAAGTGCTGTCTCCCATGCTGACCGGTCGGCAGCTTCTTCCTCTTGTGCACCCACGGCTTCCTATCACAGTTCAGTTCAGTTTAGTTCAGTCGCTCAGTCGTGTCCGACTCTTTGCAACCCCACGGACTGCAGCACGCCAGGCCTCCCTGTCCATCGCCAGCTCCCGGAGCTTACTCAACCTCATGGCCATCGAGTCAGTAAGGCCATCCAACCATCTCATCCTCTGTCATCCCCTTCTCCTCCCACCTTCAGTCTTTCCCAGCATCAGGGTCTCTTTGAGTGAGTCAGTTCTTCCCATCAGGTGGCCAAAGTATTGGAGTTTCAGCTTCAGTTTCAGCATGTTTCAGCATCAGTCCTTCCAATGAATATTCAGGACAGATTTCCTTTAGGACTGACTGGATCTCCTTGCAGTCCAAGGGACTCTCAAGAGTCTTCTCCAACACCACAGTTCAAAAGCAGAAATTCTTCAGCACTCCGTTTTTTTATCGTCCAACTCTCACATCCATACATGACTACTGGAAAAACCATAGCTTTGACTAGACGGACCTTTGTTGGGAAAGTAACGTCTCTGCTTTTTTAATGCCCCTATCACATTTTCTAATGTCCTTATCACAGAGCCGTCTTATCTCCTGATTTGCTCCATGGCCTCTGTGTCTGGATTTGCAAATAAGAACTGTGTATTTCTCATTTCTGAGTCCCTAGAGTCTAGCACAGAACCCAATACAAAGCATGTAACTGATAAATATTTGGGGGGAAAAGTAAATAAATGAAGTGTCATATGGTCCAATTTTTTCTCTTGTCTAATGACAGACTTCATTTTCTTCAGCTCCAAAATCACTGCAGATGGTGATGGCAGCCACGAAATTGACACACTTGCTTCTTGGAAGAAAAGCTATGACAAACCTAGACAGCATTTCAAAAAGCAGAAACATCACTTTGCTGACAAACTTCCACAGAGTCAAAGCTATGGTTTTTCCAGTGGCCACATACAAATGTGAGAGTTGGACCATGAAGAAGGTTGAGCAATGGAAAATTGATGTTTTCAAATTATGGGGCTGGAGAAGAAGGCACTCAAGAGTCTTGACACTCTTACGAGTCTCTTAGACTGCAAGCAGATCAAACCAGTCAATCCTAAAGGAAATCAACTCTGAATATTCCGTGGAAGGACTGACGCTGAAGCTCCTCTGATGTGAAGAGCCAATTCATTGGAAAAGACCCGGATGCTGGGAAAGATTGAGGGCAGGAGGAGAAGGGGGCGACAGAGGATGAGAAGGTTGGATGGCATCACTGACCCAATGAACATGAGTTTGCGCAAACTCCGGGAGATAGTGAAGGACAGGAAAGCCTGGCATGCTGCAGGAAAGCCTGGCATGCTGCAGGAAAGCCTGGTGTGCTGCATTTCATGGGGTCACAAAGAGTCAAACACGACTGAGCAATGAACAACAAAATGAGAGACGGGCCAGAAAATGCAACTGCTACCTCTCCCAGAAAAGTGGGTGCAGACACCTAGGAATTATTCAGGAAGTAATCCCCAACAGTCTCCCCTCGGCATGGGGCAGAGGAGCAGGGAGCGCCACTGTCTGGAATGCTCTGAAGGTGGGGGTCCATGGAGGAAGGGCAGAGGGTCCATGAAATGTAGGATGCTGGCACCAAACCCAAGTCAGAGTCTCCAGGGTGAGATGCATTCTCTGGATGTGAGCTGAAAGGGCGAAGCCCTAAGAACAACAGCCCTGGCGAACCAAGCCTGGAGCACCTTCAGCCAAGCTGGAATTGAGGGAGTGGCCCATTTTCTTTCAGATATTCCCAGGGGTCTCTCCCAGCCTGGGAGATTATGCAGGATAGAGTTCCAACAGCGACACCATGTGGCTTTGAGAAGCAATAGCAGGCTCTGACCATCCTGAAAGTGGAAGTGAAATCAAAGTCCCTCAGTTGTGTCCAGCTCTGAGAAACCATGGTCTTTACAGTCCATGGAATTCTCCAAACCAGAATACTGGAGTGAGTAGCCTTTCCCTTCTCCAGGGGATCTTCCCGACCCAGGGATGGAACCCAGGTCTCCTGCATTGCAGGCGGATTCTTTACCAGCTGAGCTACCAGGAAAGCCCCTTCTGAATGTGGATGTGGTGTTAAATCAACTCCATTTTGCGATGCTCGGGGGAAAAAATCAAGATTGGAACAAGCTTCTGAGAGAGACACTCACTTCCTGGAAATAAGGCATGTTGGCTTTTAATCAATCACATGGGGAGACAGGACCTAAGTCTTTACTTGCACTTGGAGTTTAGGAAACCATGCTGGTTAGAGAAGGGTAGGGGTGTGGAGCCAGGGCCAGTTGAAAACAACAGTGAATGTCACTATAGGAAGTTTAACATAAATTTTAATGTATTTTTTAACTTTGAATTTGAAATAAATTCAGAGATATTTCTTAAAGCTGCACCAAACAGTACAGATGATTACCATATATCCCCATCAACTCACCCCCATTATTATTATGCAACTGCAGGACAACAATCTAAATTAGGGAATCAAAACTGACATATACTATGAATTAGCCTACAGACCTTACTTGAATTTCGCAAAGTGTTTAAATAATGTTATTTTTATGATCCAGGATCCCATACTGTATTTAGTTGCTGTGTCTCCCCCAGTCTCAGATCATTCTATCAGCCCCCTCTTGTCTGCATTCAGAATCTTTTGGCAAGAGGGCCACAGAGTTCCTTGAATGAATGAAGATGCCCTGGTTGGTACATCAGATTGGGACATACCCGATGTCATTGTATGTCTCAATCCGGGGAGCTTAACTTTGGTCGCTTGACAGAGTGCAACCATCCTGCTTCCCCACCTTAAAGTTACTGTTCTTTCCTTTGTCACTGGTAAGTATCCCGGAAGGCAGTACACTGAGATTATGTGAATAGCCCTGTTTCTCATCATAACTTGTGCCTGTTCATTTTACCATCCTTTGGTGATTATTACTGTGGTGTTTGCCCAGCTCCATCATTCCTTCTACCTTTGTAAAAAATAGCTGTTTATTCATTTGGCTGTGCTGGGACTTAGTTGCGGCATGTGGGATCTTTTAACAGTTGCAGCGTGCAAACTCTTAGTTGTGGCATGTGGGATCTAGTTCCCTGACCGGGGATTGAACCCGGGCCCCCCACATTGGGAGCACAGGGTCTTAGCCAAGGGAGAGAGAGGGGAACGATACCCACCCCTGTCCCTGAATTTCCTGTCTGCATCAAGCTCACTGTGGAAGCATGGGTTTGATGACTTTAAATCAGGTTGTGACTTTTGATTATCCTGGGGGACTGGGATTCTCCTGTTTTATAGCTTAGAATGACCAGGGGAGTGCTTCTTCCCTACCTGGCCCAGGGGTCATTGACTGGCAAGGGAAAGGGCTGGCCCCACAGAACAGGGAGGCAAAGATCAAGTTGCGTTAGGATCACAGCCCATGGTTTGTGTGATTTAAACACATCCTTCAAAGGATGCAGGAACTGGGCGCTGTTATGAGTCCAAAAGCAGAACTTGAAACAAACCCTTAATTTCCAGGTGCCTCGGTGTGCTCGTCCAAATGCAAAACGAAAGGAAGAAGTCAGGATCCTAACAGCTTTCGGAAGTAACAAGGAGGAAGGGGAATCCAGGACTGTGGATCCATGCTCTGGGAGAAGGCTCTTCCTCTGTCCCCTTATTTAATCTGTGCCAAAAAACAGAGAAATGTGGTTGGATGTCAGACAGAGCTGGGTAAAAGAAAACCATCTGTCTCAGTGGATGCCTCCACACCAGAAAACATCATTTGTGGCCCAGCTGATAGGAAAAAGAGAAACAAAAGACTCAGGACTCATGGATTCGATCCGTTTTCTCTTTCTCCTTCCCTCCTTCTCTCTCTCCCCCTCTTTTTTTCTTTCACAAGCACTTTTCACCACCTGGCAATGTTTCACCTGTTAAGCCCAGAATTGTGCTTTCCAAACTTCATAAACCATGCAGCATGAGCTTCAGTTTTCCTGGCAGGTGAACTATTCCCAGGGTCCACCATCCCCTGCAGCGAGCGGTCCCCTCTGGCCCATGTCGCCTGACAGCGCTTTGCCCACCCCCAGAGCATTTTCCCTGCAAACCAAGCCAGCAAAAGGCTCCTTAGGAGCCGATGTTTCTGTTTAAGGCTGGGAGGAACTGGAGGGACCATTTTTCTCCCCATCAGGTTTCAAGAGCAAGAGGCAACTGTTTGCCAGGAACACAGACTGGGATTCTAACGAGGTTCGTGGCTGAGCTGAGCCTGCAAGAAGGGGGCCTGAGCAAGGTCAGGATGAGGTTATTAACGAACCCTGCAGAAAGCTGGCAAAGGGCCATTTCAGAATAGTCTGGAGGAGAAATGTCTTGTCTCCTAAGACGCAGTTTGATATTTGTTACAGCATGATCAATGGGAATTGTCAGCTTGGTCTAACTTCTGACAAGGATTATCGCTCAACTTAAAGAAAGGGCTGAGGAAATTTCAGGGTATCAGTTTTGGCGCAGGGTACATGACACACAGCATAATCACACTCCTGTTGTTGTTGTTTAGTTGCTAAGTTGTGTCTGACTCTTTCGCGACCCCATGGACTGCAGCCGGCCAGGCTCCTCTGTCCATGGGATTTCCCAGGCAAGAATACTGGAGGTTACCATTTCCTCCTCCAGGGGATCTTCCCAGCCCAGGGATGGAACCCGAATGCCCTGCATTGCAGGTGGATTCTTTATCACTGAGCCACTTGGGAAATCCAATCACGCATGGCATCCCCAGTAATCTGACCTACACCTCCTTGTGAAGTTGGGTGGGCAGACAGGTGTCATTCTAGCTAATGACTACCCCTCAGATTGCTACCTGCTTCATTTTCTTATAACTCTGGGGAAACAGGAGCTTTCACACCTCCACCTATGAATGCTCACTCCTTACATGGAGTGTTTCCCATACTCGTCTTATCTACAGAGCCAGCATCCACTTTGCAGAAACCTGGTCTATTCAAATAACCAAATGTGACTTAGCTGAAAGATTCTCATTCACAGGAGTTTCTCCTCTGATCATTTTGGGAGCAGGAGACAAATGTTTAAGGACAAGGTTCTGATGTGGTATTGGAATGGAAAAATGAACATTAAAAAAATTCCTGGACACTGACTTCAATTTTTCTGCAAATTGGAAAACGACTGCAATTATTCTTTAAATAGAAAGTTATAGAAACAAACCTTTTCATTTTACAATGAAAACCCCACAGACTTAGAATAAAATCCATCTGGAGGAAAAAAAAAGGCATTAATTTAAATTCACTGTAAAATAGAATGGCTTAATATTAGAACCTCTCCAGTGCACACGTTTTGATAAGAGAGAGAGAATGTCCCAGAGAAAATAAGAGGAACTGCATTTATTGAGTGATTAATATGGATCAGGAGCTTTTATACATGTTATCCCATTTTCTCTGCACCACAGTTTGAAGAAATTGATGTTACTTTGCAAGTTTTGTTGATGTGAAACTGAGGCTCAGAGAGGTAAAGTCATTTGCCTAAGATAACACAGCTAATAAAGAGTCAAGTTCAGGGTTTATTTTTTTAAATTAAATTTGTGTTTCTAAATCTGCTTACACAAGTGAAAGCTATATATGAAAATCCCTGAAACTCACTGAGAGGTCACTCACAATATCTGAAGATAACTACCTTCATTTCTATGTACACGTGTGTGCACATACACACACATGCACTTATGTACACACATAAATGGAATCATAGATGCTATTATACATCTGCCTTTTCACTTTCTAATGCGTTCTAATGTATTCTAATCATGATTCTCTGTATTTCACACTATTTTCCATTGTCTCATAATTTCTCCATTGCATTGCAGTACCAAATTCTATTTAACCATTCCTCTAATGGACAATTAGGCTGCTTCTAATTTCTTTCTATTATAAACAACGATGTAATGAATATTCTTGCAAATAAATCTTTGCCTGCATCCAGAATTGTCCTTTAGGGTAAATTCCCACAAATAGAATTTCTGACTCAAAAAATATGAACATATTAAGGCATATATATGCATATACAGATACACACACACACACTTACATATATATAGCAAAATCACACTCCAGAAAGGTTGCAACTAGGCTAAATCTGTGTGTGCAAGCACCCCTTTCCTCAAAACTCTAACGCTGGCCTCGTCTTTTTTAAAAACGGCCAATTTTTGAAAACTGTAAAAATGAAAAAAATGACCTCTTGTCCAAACTCTTACTTCCTTAGTAGTGATAATGAGTAGTTTTCCTATTTCCTGACCACTTGCATTTCTTCTTTTGTGAATTGTCGTTTAAGTTTCTTTGTCCATTTGATAACCAGGGCAAATCATCCTTTGCTTTAGTGATTTATAAACAGTCTTGATGTATTAACATGATCGCACCTATTTCTTGTTGCAAATATATGCCCCAACTCATGTCAAGCTCTTTTTCTGGTTCACAGTGGTTATTTGCTAGAGTAAAACTTTAAAATTTTAGATTTTGACAGACTCACAGACTTAGGGAACAAATTTATGTTTACTAAGGGGAAGGATGGGGGGATGGGAAAGTAGGGAGTTTAGGATGGACAGGTACACACAGCTATATTTAAACTGGATAACCAACAAGGACCTACTGTATAACACAGGAAACTCTGCTCAGTGTAATGTGGCAGCCTGGATGGGAGGGGCATTTGGGGGAGAATGGGTATAGGTATATGTATGGCTGAGTCCCTTTGCTGTCCACCTGAGACTATCGCAATGTTGTTAATCAGCTATACTACAATATAAAATAAAAAGTTTTTTTAATTAGATTTCAAATGCACCAGTCAATCTTGAAAATTCCGTCTTTGACTGTAACTTATTAATCAACATATACATTATTCTAGTATCCTTACAAATTTTTTAAATAACACTTTTAATGCACCCCAAAGTTTAATTTCCAAACTGTTAATAACTCATTGACTGAAACCATTCCCCTCACTTTACTGTATACTAAGCTGTTACATACATTGAGCCTGCTGTGTGGGTCACACTCTGCTCCTTTGATTCACTTGGCTCCAAGCCAGGGCCACCTGCATGAATCATCGTAGGTTTATAATGGGCTTTCTACTTCTCTCTGACCACAGAGCCTGTGTTTTTCCAAGCAACCCATCTGGGGCTGCAGGGAAGGAGTTGTCATCTTGCTAAGGTTGGGGGGAAAGCTCTTACAGAAACATAGTTCTGTTTCCCACTGGTCACCAGAGCTGGTCTTCCCGAGGAACGTGAAAAGGGCAGAGGACTGAACTGCAGATACCGAGTTGAGGCTTGTGTTTGTGGAGAGCTGAAAAGATTCCTCCCATCTTAAAAATACGAATGAATGAACGTTAATGGAGGGACGTCCACGTTAATGGGTGTGCTGAGTCATGCTAATGAAAGTGAAGGCGTTAGTCACTCGTCATGTCTGACTCTTTTTGACCCCCATGGGCTGTAGCCCGCCAGGCTCCTATTTTCATGGGACTTTCCAGGCAAGAATACTGGCGTGGGTTGCCATCTCCTCCTCCAGGGGATCTTCCCTGCTCAGGGATCAAACCTGCATCTCTTACATCCCCTGCATTGGCAGGTGGGTTCTTTACCACTAGCGTCACCGGGGAAGCCCTGACAGGGAGACATCCATGCTAATGGGTGTTAACATGTGCTGAGAGTCACGCTAGCCTCTGGGGAAATGGAGGTGAATAAGAAGAGATACTTGGCTTTCAGAAGGTCACAGAAATCAGACACACCAACCTCATCTCATGGCTGAGCATCTCTCAGCAGGGGCCACCAGCCTCCAAGCTCAGGATCCATGCTGCCCTGGCTTCCCAGGAGCCAGGAATTACTCAAGCAGTCCGTCTTTCCTTCCTCCAGCGAGTTTGCTACTAAATCAGCTCCCTACTTTCCACAAAGCGCTACAGAATTTTGGTTTGTGCTCTACTTGTTAACATGGGTCAAACATAACAAACTAAAAATACAACTACAAACCCAAGTTTAATAATTTTTTAAAATCAATATATCATGTTCCCTCTGAAACTTCCCGAGGGATAAACAGTGCCCCTTCCCTGATGGCTGAAGCCCTGAATAATGCTGACCTGTCGTGAGGCCAATGGGCTTCCCAGGTGGCGCTAGCGGTAAAGAATCTGCCTGCCAATGCAGGAGACATAAGAGACGCGGGTTCCATCCCTGTGTTGGGAGGATCCCCTGGAGGAGGAGGGCGTGACAACTCACTCCAGTATTCTTATCATGGAAAATTCCATGGACAGAGGAGTCTGGCAGGCCCACAGTCCATGACGTCCATAGAGAACTGTGTGTTGGATACTGGACAGATTCCCCAAATGCTGAAATATCTTAGTGTTTGAGGTTCCCAGAGTAAGGTCTATAGCACTCAGATAGCAAGCTTTTCATCTTGCCCCCAAACGTAAGTCTGAACCTGAAACAACTCTTCAATCCTCCAGTGACACCCACTCCTTACTAAATCCTGTTAGAGTCTCTAAAAGAGTCCAGACCCTAGTCAATCTCCTCAATGAAAGGTCCACATAAAAGCTGATCTATGTTTCTGCTCTGAGTGGGTATTCCTCTGCATTTTTCATATTGGAGACAAGAGTTTGGGGCATGGATCTTTGCTTTGTGTAAACCATAAGTGCTAGGGAAGAGCACCACATTTTAGAAAGGTTATACACTTTTATGTATCAACTCAAAATGGTGAAAAATGAAGGACTCAAAATTTCATCTTCTCTTTGTTTCCAAGGAGACTCGCAGTCTTATATCACTGTATTCTATTATTCGGTAAGTAAGAAAAACATACACTTCCCCCTCCCCCGCAAAGAAATAAAGCTCATCACTCATAGGAATGAGGGTTTGGAATCCTGTTCTCCATTTCACAGACTAACAGAATCACAGACAAGAAGGGTCCTGGGAGGCCACCTGGATCTAGCAACCCATTTTGCCAACGGAGAAGCTGGCCCCTTATAAGGTAAGGTTATGTCAAGGTCAGATGTCAGCTGGCAGCTGAGCAAGGGCAGCAGCTTGGGTCTTTCCCATCATCCTGCCTCCCTTCTTGCAGTTCAGGACAAAATTCCAAACAAAGCCAGGAATTCATCATTGCACAGCAGCAAACCAGCAGCCCGCTTTTGCCATTGTTCACTATACAACTGCCAAAACAGTTTGACAGCGCCAGACACAGAGCTCGTGACCCAAATCATGTCTTCTCATTAGAGCTCTGATTTTCTTCCTGCCGGTGTAATTACCCATCTTATTCAGAGACGTCGAACCGTGGGTGCTTATGAGGGTGAAAACAGGCCACTCCTAGGAGTCTGAGGTTCTAGGCAGAGGAGTTGAGACAGTAATAATGTATAATGCATGTGTGGTCAATCGCTTCAGTCGCGTCTGACTCTTTGCGACCCCATGGACTGCAGCGCGCCAGGCTCCTCTGTCCATGGGATTCTCCAGGCAAGATAACTGGAGTGGGGTGCCATTTCCTCCCCCAGCAGATCGTCCCGAGCCAGGGATCAAATCCACACCTGCTGCAGCTCCGGCACTACAGGTGGATCCCTTAACCAATGAGCCACTGGGGAAGGCCGACAATGTAAAAACAGGCTGCTATTTAAAAGCACTGACCTTGCGCCTGGCCCACACACACAGACTGTCTCCTGTAAATCCCTGCAAAACACCAGAAGTGGGTGTGATCATTATCCCCACACCTCATCTGACAAACGAGGCACAGAGGCAAATGCCTGTCCAAGGCTATTTAAAAGGCTATTTAATCCATACGCAGAGAGATCCTTAAGCAGGGCCACTGGCCGTGAGCCCTGCCCCGCCCCCTGGGCGGAAACCCAGGGGAGTGGGGTGGGACCACTTGCTGATTTGCCCTTTTCCCGCCACCTTGTTTCCATGACAACAGAGCTGTTTCACCAAGGTCAGTCATACACTTCACAACCCTGAGGGGTCCCTTGACTTAGGACTTTTTGAAGAGGAGAGAAAGTTTGGCTGAGATGGGTTGAACCCACGGGTAGAATGGAAACTGTTTAATGTTAAGTTAAAGGCTGAAACCACTGACACCGAGCACAAGTCTCCGGGTTAATCTTCCCCTCCTTCCTCTCCTCTTTTGAGCTCTCAAGCATCTGGCTCAGGGGAAAGCAAGAGTCAGACAAACCTAGACTCAAACTCAGCCCCAGCCATGAAGATATGCAGTGTGGTAGTCTGAAAACTGGGCTTCCCAGGCGCCACTGGTGGTAAAGAACATGCCTGCCAATGCAGGAGGCATAAGAGACATGGGTTTGATCCCTGGGTCAGAAAGATCCCCCGGAGGAGGGCATGACAATCCACTCCAGTATTCCTGCCTGGAGAATCCCATGGACAGAGAAGCCTGGCGGGTTACAGTCCATGGCGTCGCAAAGTCGCACACGACTGAAACGACTTAGCATGCACACGGCCAGGCCTGACGATCGCTTCCAATCCATCTCTCCATCAGATAGCTACGGCGCCCCCAGCTAAGTGGGGATGGGAGCATCATCCTCTTACTTCCTGCCTCTTGTGCTGTCCATTCTGGGCTCCTTCACAAGATGTCCCGTGCTTTCCTTGTTCCAAGCCAGCCCAGGCTGTGAGCCCTTCTCTTGGACTAGGAACTTATGACGCATTGCAGAAGCACCTTAGCTCTTTGCTTATTCACGGGCTCAAAATGCACACAGAGTACTGACTCTTTACCCAAAGGACAGCTAAGGGAAGTGTCTCTGCCCGAGGCAGCCCGTGACAGGGCCTCTGCCGACAGCTGTCTCTTTGGGCGGCATTGCTCCGGGTGTGTAGACTGGGTTTGTTGTGGGCGTGGGGTCCTGCCTGCTGCCTTCCCCCTGCACCTCCGAGCTCTGCCCCTGCATACGTGGAGGGTTCCCGCTGGATGTCCCGATGCGATCACGTCTAACATCTCCACCGTCACTCACTCCCTGTCCCATGAGCCCTGGACATGTAAATACAGGATGACTTCATGCCCCTGCTCTGGCTAGTGTGTAGCATGGGCCTGCATGCTGCCATACGTGTACCAAAGGCCCTCTTAGCTTCTGTGGCTCAGGACGCATGGGAGCCTAGCCCCGCTCTGATGCATACCCATTCTCTGGATGTGTCTGCAGAGGCAGAGAGTTTCCTATGTCACACGCGGGTTATGGTGAAGAAACGGGGATGGGACAGAGGGTCTCAGATGAAAGGTTTAGGACGTGGCCCTTCCATCAGCTGGTATTAATGGGTCAGATATCCTGCCTGAGGCTCTATAAACAGGGCGGAGGTGTTGCAAATGCAATTCCTAGTTACTACTGTTTCCATTGTCAGATTTACAGCACATTTACAAATGAAGGAGCTGCACGTCTGCAATTCCATTTCCCCCTGGAAGCACAGATGCTCACCATCTTTGCCTTTTGGTTCACCCTTCCCCCCATCCAAGTCACCCCTCTCTCCCTCTTTGCAATGCCTTTCTCTTTCAGCATGGTGACATGCTCCCATTTCCTTCTCCAATGCATGAACGTGAAAAGTGAAAGTGAAGTCGCTCAGTCATGTCCAACTCTCAGCAACCCCCTGGACTGCAGCCCACCAGGCGCCTCCATCCATGGGATTTTCCAGGCAAGAGTACTGGAGTGGGGTGCCATTGCCTTCTCTGGTAAAAATAAATAATCCCTCCCAAATCTTCTGTAACTAAGAAATTTAATTAATGGCAGAACCATCTAGACTCAAGGGCTTCCCAGGGGGCACTAGGGGTAAAGAACTCACTTGCCAGTGCAGAAGACATAAGAGATGCAGGTTTGATCTTGGGTTGGGAAGATCCCCTGGAGGAAATGGCAAGCCTGTATTCTTCCAGTATTCTTCCCTGGGAAATCCCATGGACAGAGGAAGTCAGCAGGCTATAGTCCATGGGGTCACAAAAGTCAGACACAACTCAGCAATTAAACAACAACAAATGATGACAAAAACAGCAGTGTCACTCAATATGAATGATTATGACCATTTTTACACAGTGCTGTGGGAACACAGGAAACTAACTCGGCCTTGGGGAAAGCAGAGAAGGCTTCCTGGAGGAGGTGACATCTGAGTAGTGTCCTGCTGAAGAAAAAGTCAGGAAAGTGTGTCCCAGGAAGAGAAAACAGCTGAGACAAAGACAGAGCACAACCACTTGGGGTTTATCAGAGGAGACGCAAGTGGTTCCTGTGTGGTTAGATCTTGGAGAAACAAAAGGATAGATACAAGCTTTTAAGGGGTGGACCTGTCATGTGGTTGAGTAACATTGTTGGTCACCTAGGTGGTTACAATTTGCCTACATGTCAGACTAGCCAGGAATCTGATTCTTAGTAGAATCACATTGTTACAGATTCGTAACATCTTTAAGGGCTGAACCTTGAAAGAATCATAATTAAGAAATTTAGGGGCAAAGAAGGTAAGTGCCTTGCCAAGCAGTCACAGGGCAATTTAGGATGGAGCCAAGGACTTTAAGTTGGTGTCTATAAGCTCAGGGTTCACAGAGCAGGGACACACATAGGCTTTCCAGGTGATGTCACCAATTATGAGTGTCTTGTTGGCCATGAAAAGTATGCTCCCAATTATAAACCACAGCATGATTTTGAGTGGCTTTTATTACTTTTTTTCTATTTTTCTCTCTTTGCCAAGAAGTTCCATCATGAATATGCATTACTTCTGCATCAAAAAGGTACATACTGGTAAGGGAAAAAAAATAAGTCTTTTTAGTGCTTTAGACACTAAGAGGCTTTCTCTCCGTGGCTCTGTGGACCTGTCCTAAAACGGATTTCACATAATTGGGATGAGCATCCAAAAGAGGTTCCCGCTAAGCAAGAAGAGCCAGGCAGGAAGGCAAGTTTTCGTGAATGTATTTATTTCCACTTGAATCTCTACTGCCTTACAGTTTAAGATCCATTCTTTGGCTTCTAGGTGACTTCTTTCTAAAATAAGAAACGTTGCCGGCCCTTCGCATAAAATGTATGTATTGTTCTTTAAGAGGCTGAAAGACAGGGGTTGTGATGGTGTATTCACCAGAGATAATTTAGTAATAGCTTTCAGAAAATCTAAACCATCCCATCTGGGTATTTAGGCCATGGAAATAACTAGAGATGTGCATAGAAGTTGTGGGTAGGTCACACAGAACATTGTACCTGGTGACGCATTTTTGGTGAAAGAAATAAAGTGGGTGGGGAAGTAAAAAATTAGAAATTGCTAGGATAGGACTTCCCTCGTGTCCAGTGGCTAAGATTCCAAGCTCCCAGTGCAGGGGACTGAGGTTCAATCCCTGGTCAGGGAACTAGATCCCACAGGCTGCAACTAAGAGTTCTCATGCCACAACCAAAGAGCCCAGAAAATAAATACATATGTTTAAAAAAAAAAAAAGAAATAGCCTAAAATAGCTATATGTCTAATAATTAGATGTTGGTTAAACTAGCATACGTAAATATCCTATTATAAACTACTTGTGTCCATGCATACAACATGATGCAAGCAGATTATAAACACTGTGAATCTGGTTTTCAAGAACATCTGCATGTGTGTGTGTTCATGTGCTCAGACACAGGACCAGAGAACTGTGCCAGCCTGGTGATTTTGGGGTCCTGGAATCACAGTCTTTATCTCCTCCCTCATATTTCTGTATTCCCCTAAGTTTCTGCAAACAACACCCTTCTTCCCCCATCAGAATCTTCACAAAATGTGCTCTGCAAAGGGCATTGTTTGGACTTAGAAAAATGTCAACAAAAATAAAATTAATCTTTTCTATGTGTGCCTACAGTGGGTTAGGCACTGTGTTATGTCCTAGAGACACAAGGAAGAGTCAGATATGGTTCCCAAGTCCTTGAGCCCGGAGTCCAGTGGAGGAGACAAATTTAGAGAAATACAAGTGTTGCATAGGATGATAAATAAGGGGGCTGCAGAAAGCCAAGGGAAAAACCACTCACTCTTCACAGGCGTTAGGACAAAGGGAGGGGAGGAGCAAAACCATCAAAAAGAAAGGCATCTTTAAGCTGGGCTCTGAAGGGCTATTTGAGCTGGGCTCTGACAAGGGAAGAGGAAGTCATTAGGGAGCTAGATCACGGTAAGGCAGTCTTTGTAGCAGCAGCGTGGACAAGGGGAGAAGAGCAAGGTAGGCTCAGTTTGGAGGAACAAGGAGGAATACAACGGGGCAAAGTCCTGCATGGCCACTAGCCATCCTGGACTCCATCCTGTGGGCAAGGAGGAGCCCACAGCAGATTTTGGGAAAGATAATTCAGCAGCAGTACTGAAGACAACCTCCATCAGACTTCAGCAGAGAACACTGACTCAGCCAAATCATCTTTTAATAGTTAGGTGTCTTTGGTGGTTTTTTTTTTTTCCTTCAGATGGTAAGATTACGGATCATTTCCTTATGTTCCTATTCCCCCCTTTTTTTATATATGCTACCCTGTTGCTAAGTTAGTTTGATCACTTAAAATACTGGGGGAGGGACTTCCCTGGTGGTCCAGGGGCTAAGACACCAAGCTCCCAATGCAGGGGGCTGGGGTTTGATCCCTGGTCAGGGAACTAGCTCCCACACGCTGCAGCTGAAAGTCCTCCTGCCACAACTAAAGATCACATGTGTCCACAACTACGACTCGTTGCAGCCAAAGAAATAAATAATTTTTTAAATATTGGGGGAATATAGTTTTATAGCTAATCAACAAAGTTTTTCATTTTCTCATGCGATCTCTTCTCACAATTGAACAGTACATATCAGGTTGGAAATAACTTTTCCTGGAAAAAAATTTTCCATCAGCCAGCTCATTAAACACTGACTCCAGAGGAAATCACGGCTGCTTCTCTATTTGCTCCTAGATGTTCAGCCATGCGTCTTCCATGTAGGTGTGAACACCCTAGGTGGACGTACTTGGAGCATGTTCTTTTCATCTTCCGTAAGCATTTGCCCAGTGTTGTCATCTGTCCTCTGAAGTTCTACGGCAAATGGGCCCTTAATCGCCCATGAGCAGATGCTCCATCGTTTACTTAAACATTCCCCCACCAGCACACAGGTAGTTTGCTTTGAATGTGTTAAAATACAGCTTCCACAAACCTCTTTATGTGTCAGTGTATTTCCTTGGAATTGTTACTAGAAATGAGTTAGGGGATAAGGACATTTTTTAAAACTCTTTATGCATACTGCCAAAGCTGCTTTTGTGCGTGGGGTGTTTCAAGTCACACTCCCCAAGGAATATGGCTTTTTAACTGTTGCTCTTTTGCTCTTTTTCATGGCAACTGGCCTGGATTTTCACTGTCTATCTGCCAACCAGGGGGTAAGTCCTCCTCCATTTCTGGTCCTCAGTTGCCTCAACTAAGGGAGACAGTGGGGCAGGGAGGCTTTACAGCTAAAATGTTTATTTCTTCTATGACAAATAAATTTGGAATTAAGAGTCTGGACCACTATTTTGAGCTATCGCATGTGCAAACGACATTTATTTTCAGCCCCCTTCCTTTGGCTCCATTTTTTTCAAGGTGAAACCAAGCATGAGACAAATCTCTACAACATTTCTCCCACACACCCACACACAAATCTCATTTTCTGCCAGATTTAAAATGCAACAGTTACAGAGCGGTGCCTATTATTCTAGTCAACATGGTGCCCTTACCCAGAAGTCTGGTCACCATTATATATAATTTATGAATCCAAGCCAGAAACAAGGCAAAGGAAAAAATGAGCATAGACTGAAGCGTCTGTGGTAATGAAACCGCTTTTCTGTATCACGTCCCCGCGAGTTCAGGCTCATTTCCATTTCTCGATTTCTTCCCAAATTTGTTACCCCAGTGACTGACGTGCCAATTACAATTTCCTCCCCACGCTCGCACCCATGTTGTCCAATAAATGTCATGGCCTTTGCTGCGCTGTGCACTTATTGTCCAATTACTGTGGGTAAACAGGGATGAGCAAGCAATTGAAGGGAAGCTTTTAAATCATTTGATTTGGTCCCGAGCAAGATTTCAGAGATGGAGACATAAAACATCAAGGCCATCGTCACCAGCAATGACAAGAGTTGAGAGCAACTGCCTCCAAATCACGCTCTTTTGCAAAGAGCTATTTCCACTGGGACATCTTTACCCCAAGGTGGATGGACATCAAGTGCCAAAAAAGGCAGGCCTCCCAGTCTGTCAGAGGGATGCCCTCATTTGTTTCAATCTTGAGCTAGTGCCCATCAGCCTCTTTCAATCTCCATTACCAGGCTGGAAATTTGTTTAGAAAGCCGACAGGTACTATTGGGGGGATTAATGACCACTGATTTATGAATATTGAGGCACATTTCAATAATCAGACGCAGAACCATCACTGGCGGCTGCAACTGGCTGTCCCTGCCAGGACAGTCTACGGCAATCACTCAGAGTCAGTTAAATGATTCTGATTTATGACCTTAACCTTCAGGGTCCACTCCATTTGCTCTCTTGGTGTGTAAATTCTAAAAATGCAATTCCCTCCACCTCCAGAGAGCCAATTTGAGTCAACATTATGCATGAACCGAGAATGCGGGAATTCTCAGATCTCTTATCTCAACTCATTAAACTTGCACCGAACATCTTGCAATTAAAATTTCATATAGATTTCCTCTTATGATTGACATTTGGCCTTGATGAAATGAGTTCAAATTTGGTCTCTCGAAAGACCTGGAAAGAGAGAGATGGGTCCAGACATTGTTTCTGAAGAGACAATGATGGGGCACGAACACCTTGATTAGCATTTCGAACAGACTCTTCGGGAACGGCTGCCTCCACTGTTCAGCGAAAGATGTTGGGGAGCCAAGCCAAGAAAGAGAAGCCAAGCCAATCTGCTCGCTTTGTTTGGCAATAATGAAACAAGAGACTCAAGGACTCAGAACAGGAAGCAGCCTTATAGATTCCACAGAGCAAGACTGCTATACTTTAGACACAGAACCTGGTACCCAGAGGGGAAGAACTTCTCCAACATGGCACAGAGGTGGGTGTTTGTGAACCCCTTCTTCCTTGAGCAGTATAATCATGGGACCAAATTCTGGCCAGTGAAGAAGTAAAGGAACTGATGACTGCCACCTCCTGGCTGGCCTATAAAAACCTTCCAGACCCGGGACTTGCCTCGCAGTCCAATAGTTAAGATTTCACCTTCCAAAGCAGGGGGTGCAGGTTCAATCCCTGGTCAGGGAGCTAAGATTCCCACATGCTTCAAGGTCAGAAAACAAACAGAAGCGATACTGTAACAAATTCATTAAAAAAGACCTAAAAACAACCAACAAACAAATCCTTCCAGACCCAGCGCTCACTCTCTTTCAAGTCAACATAAGCCGTCGAAGTTTAAGGGTTGCTTTGGCAGTTAAACAACCTTAACACATCCAAGGCACACTGTAGGTCAGTGAATGCACCTACAAGCACACGGTGAGCAAAGAAGTACAAACTGGAGGCCCAGCTTCCAGGCTGAGGGCCCAGTGAGTGCCTCTCTGTTCCATTAAAAGTATCTTAGCTGCTTTCGTTTGACTTTTGAGAAATCAAATTTTAAACATACACATCTAGGTAGGTCTCAGGACCAAGCCTGACCTAAGATTTGGGAAATGCATCTGTTTAAGTCCCCTCCCCCATGTATCCATTTACGTCGCTTCCCCATTCATCTACTTAAATGGATATATGTGCCCGGGGAGGTTGTTTTGTTTTTTTAGTGCATGCCCTTGCTTTTCCTTGGGCAGGGGGCATTTTCACAGGAGGATAAGAGGGGTTGTTGTGGCAGGTTTTTTGTAGGGGTGGGTCCTGAGTGAGAGAGGGAAGATGGAAGCGTTGACTTGTTGCCTAACTCTGCAAAGAAGGCAAAGGGCTAAGATAGCACTGCGGCCCAAAGAGGCGAGGCTGGTGGAAGGTTCCATGGGACTCCAGGCAGCCCAGCACTGTTTCAAGGTCCAGGACACAAAGGGCAGAAGGAAGGGGACAGCGATACGTAAATGTCAACTCTAGGCTGAGAGAGAGGGGTTCTTAACGCGTGCGTGTGGGCTCAGGCATAGGTCCAACTCTGCGATCTCATGGACTGCAGCCTGCCAGGCTCCTCTGTCCGTGAGATTTCTCAGGCAAGAATACTGGAGTGGGTTTCCACTTCCTTCTCCACAGGATCTTCCTGAACCAGCAATCAAACCCACGTCTCCGGCATTGGCAGGCAGATTATTTACCACTGAGCCACCAGGGACACCCCCTTGATAACACAGCATTTGCCAATTTCCATGGTGTAAATATTGGGTTGGCCAAAAAGTTCATTCAGGTTTTCCGTACGACGTTATGGGAAAAGCAGTATGAACTTTCTGGCCAGCTGAGCACTTCCACCATGGTCAATCTGGAACTACCAATGCACTGTCACTGGGAAGAAATGCACACAACAGATTCTCACAACCAGCAGAAGCCAACTCTAGCACACCACAGAGAGGGAGTGGGAAGAACTCAGTGTAGCTTCAGCATCCTATAGGTGTGAAGGGGCTTCAGTGAAGAGCAGCTGAGCCAGTGAGACAGATCCTCATGCAAGCACCAGCAGCAGAGGTGGAAGAGGCCCCTTCCCTAGATAGTCTGTGCACAGTGGGCTGCAGACAAGCAAGGTGAGATGGCAGGAAACACGGGGACAGATGGAAATGGGAGCAGGTCAGAGGCTGTGGAACTGGGATTTCATGGATCAGGGAGAGAAGGGAGCATTCATATTAATACATCAGGGCTTCCCAGGTGGTGTAGTGGTCAAGAATCTGCCTGCCCACTCAGGAGACACAGAAGACGTGGGCTCGAGAAGATCCTCTGGAGGAGGAAATGACAAACCGCTCCCGTATTCCTGCTTGGAAAATTCCATGAACGGAGGAGGCTGGCAGGGTACAGTCCAAGGGGTCACAAAGAGTCGGACATGACTGAATGGCTGAGCATGCACACACTCGCATTAATACATTTTCATCTTTACCCATAGGCTCCTGAGAGCCGGGCCGTTTTGAATACGCAAGAAAACAGCACTGATAGTTGGAACAAGAGTTTTTTCCCAGCCTAGAAAGTCACTATGGTCTGCCATATATTTGGGGGAAAAAAATCAAAAAGATAAAGTACACAAAAGACGCTGCCTGCTACAAAGTGAAAGTGAAAGTCACTCAGTCGTGTCCAACTCTTTGCGACCCCCATGGACTATAGAGTCCATGGATTTCTCCAGTCCAGAATACTGGAGTGGGTAGCCTTTCCCTTCTCCAGGGGATCTTCCCAACTCGGGAGTCAAACGGGGGTCTCCTGCATTGCAGGCAGATTCGTTACCAACTGAGCTATCAGGGAAGCCCCTGATAGAAAGCAAACTGGAATTTGAATAAGAATACCCAATTCTGTCCTTGGTCCTGCCTCAAATCTCATGTCTCTGACTGTAAAATAGGAAGGGACCTCACTGTAGTTCACAGGTTTCCCATCAGAGTTCCACAAGACAGGATGCATGAAACACATCTCATGCAGGAGCCATCTCAGTATCACTTGGAAGGTGAATTCAATTCGATCCTGAGCCAGAAGACTTGTCTCCCAGCCAGGTCTCCCTGGAAGACTACACCAGGGATGCCCCCTGCAAACCTCAGAGTCAAGTTGGAAGCAGATCGGCATTTGACTTACTTGCCTTTTTCCTGATAGGCCGGGGGAACTGTAAACCCAACCCAAGCCCAAAGTGAGAACATTCAGTCATTAGCCAATAGGCTTCATGGATTGAGGCCAACCACTGATTACCGTGTGGATTCCAAATACCAGGCAGAACTGCACTTAGAACATGGCAGGACCTCAGCAGACAAGGACCCATCAGGCAGACAAACACTTTAGGAAGGTTCTCTGGCACCGCAGGTAGAGCCCTGCTCCCTGGGAAATGTGCCCACCTGGCACAGGAGACGGAAGGGCGTCTATCCAGTTGCTAAGCCAGTGGTGGACAAGACAGAAAGGATGAAGCGCGCTCCCATGGACCATCCTTCTCCATGTACAACTTCCCCCTCAGGATGTTACCTCCTCCTCCAACTCACCAAGCAGAAGTGGGTGGAATAGAGGGGTAGCGAAGGATTGGTAAACGTCTGGCAGGGCATACAGCTCAGCACACAGCCATAGTTCGGTTCTTCAATTTACTCATCAGTGAGTGAGCATTTGGTTAGTACACACGTTCTAGGTAGGGGGCTTCACCAGTGGCTCAGCAGTAAAGAATCTGCCTGAAATGTGGGAGATGCAGGTTTTGTCTCTGGGTCTGAAAGATACCCTGGAGAAGGAAATGGCAACCCACTCCAGTATTCTTGCTGGAGAATCCCATGGACAGAGGAGCCTGGTGGGCTATGGTCCACAGGACTGCAAAGAGTCAGGCGCAACTGAAGTGACTTCGCACAGCTCAGGACCTGTTGTGTCATGACTTTACTCCTCCCACAAGGACTCTCCGGGTTCCAGAAGAGCCATACACATCCCCCAAGGAGACCACTCTCTGCCCTCATCACCCACCCAGAATCTACAAGACTCAGCTATGCTCCTCCCCGCTTGCCCAGCCAGCACCAACTTCCCTGCTCTAAACCCTCTTGTGCTCCTGAGCTGTTCCATACACTCTAAAAACGGAATCACACACCACTTGTTATTATCTCCTAATCAAGGGTCCCCACAGAGTCTATGGTTTCTCAATCCCCTGAAGTGTTCTGTGAAGGAGAGCTTCCATGATCAAAGACTTTGCGTAAAAAGTAGCAGACCAGGATCTTAGTTACCCGATCTGGGATTGAACCTGTGCCCATGCATTGGAAGCATGGAATTCTAACCACTGGATCACCAAGGAATTCCTGTACTTGAGCTTTTTAAAGATGCAGAGAAGCCCAGTAACATCTGACTTCTTTTTGTCCAGCATACATTGCAACACTTTTGGGGAAGCCCTGTGGCTCAGCAGTAGACCTGGATTTGATCCCTGAGTCAGGAAGATCCCCAGGAGGAGGGCATGGCAACCCACTCCAGTATTCTTGCCTGGGAAATCCCATGGACAGAGGAGCCTGGTGGGCTATAGTCCATGGGGTTGCAAAGAGTCAGACAAGACTTGGCAACTAAACAACATCTCGCTGTACTCACGCTCCCCAGGACCTAGATAAGGAAAGCCTGCCTTAAGAGATTCACAAACCACAAATGTGTCTTCCCTAGAAGAATGTAGGCTCCTGGAGGGTAGGGTCTGTATTTGTGATTTCTTTTCTCCCATCCTCTCCAGGTGCCAAGCGCAGCACCTCATGGTACATCCTGAAGGATCCTGTTGCCTTGACGACCAGCGTTGAATTGCTATTTCAGTTCTCTCTCCATCTCTGGAGCCCCAGGAAAGCAGCAAATGCCACAAGGCATTAGTCTGAGCGTGCAGCATTTTTGCCAAAGTGGCGTTAATAGTGTCCAGCGCAGCTTGTCAGCCGGAGCTCCCTGAGACAGGCAGGATGAGATGCCGCTGGTGAGACATCGCCAAAGCTGCCTCCTTGAGAGCCTGCTGCTAACAGAGCACTTTGTCCTCTTTCATTTTCCAGCTAATTTAGAAGGTAGGAAGTGACGCTGCATTGTTTATGGCCTCGTACTTGGAGGTAATATGACCCCTCTGGTGAGTAACTTCAGTCTCTGTCACACCATCTGTTTTGTCATTGTCAACAGCTCCACTGGGCTTGTGGAGCACTTTATGGGGATGCTGAGGCCCAAGGGTGTTCTTCCTGCCTCTAATTATAAGGAGAGTGCGACTTCCCCCTGGTTCCAGGGAAGGAGGCTCAGATGGGGCTTCCTCCCTCCTCAGCCAAGTGCTGGAGGCAGCTCCATCTCTCTGGACCCTTAGCTGTTGCCTCTACATGCTTCAGTGAGCCCACGGGCTCTGCCAGGGATGGAAAGAAGCTGAAAGTTCTTCCTAATAGCACCAATATTGCCACAAAGCTCAGAGAAACAGACGTGGCCAACAAGTGGAGGGGGTATCTACGGTTGACTGATTGCTGCTGCTGCTGCTAAGTCGCTTCAGTCGTGTCTGACTCTGTGCGACCCCATAGACAGCAGCCCACCAGGCTCCCCCGTCCCTGGGATTCTCCAAGCAAGAACACTGGAGTGGGTTGCCGCTTCCTTCTCCAATGCATGAAAGTGAAAAGTGAACGTGAAGTCACTCAGTCATGTCCGACTCTCAGCGACCCCATGGACTGCAGCCCACCAGGCTCTGTCCATGGGATTTTCCAGGCAAGAGTACTGGAGTGGGCTGCCAGTGCCTTCTCTGGGTTGACTGATTAGAAAAGGCCAAATACAGACTTCTCTGGGGGTCCAGTGGTTAAGACTCTGGGCTTCCACTACAGGGAGCATGGGTTCAGTCCCTGGGTGGGGAACTCAGAACCCACATATTGCCAAAAAGAAAAAAGAAAGAAATGGACAAATAGCTGTGCTGTGACAGATAAGCAACATTTGTGATGGACTTTGATCATGGCTTATTTCTTTGATGATCTTCCTGGTTTTCAGCACCAGAAACTGTTGGTGCCATGGTGTGTGTTTATTCCTATTATGCGACTTCCTATTATGTTTATTCCTATTGTGACTTCATGACAAGTTATATGCCCAAGACTTGGTGGCTGAAACACTAATCATGAACTTGATTCACAAATCTTCAATTTGGGCAAATCCGCAGGAGCTGGAGGACCCAGTTCCAAGCTGGTGCACTCACTTAGCGACAAGCTGGACCACAATACAGTGCTGGTTGTTGGCTGGTAGCTCAGCTGGGATTCATTGGAGGACCTTCATTCCTTTTCTTCTGGGCCTCCCTGTGGGGCTACTTGGGCTTCCTCATAGCATGGTGGCCCAGGACCAGGCTAAATGGTCCAGGAATAAAGAATAAAGCTGCCAGTCTTTTAAGCTCCGGGTCTGGAAATGTGCAGCATCACTTCCACCATATTTTATTGTCCAAGCAATCCAGAGCCCTCCCAGGTATAAGGGGAGGTGCCATACACCCCATCTCTCAGTGAGAAGAGCTTCAAAGAGCATACGGTCATCTTTCATCCACTACAGTGCTCAACACTCACAGGTGATTTATGAAACACCCTCACTTTGGTCCATGTGAGCTGGTACCAAAAATAGCTGTGATATCAGTGCTCAGTATGAACCCCCATCTGTCAAGAGTTTAGCTAAGCTATTGCTGCCTCAGCATCCATTTTGTTGAACCAAATGTCTTTCATGGGCCTGAAACTGACATTAACCCTTAATTAGATTATTATTATATTAAGGGGTTATGGAAAAACCTGAACAAAAATTTTTTGCCAACCCAATATATATGGCATATAACATTATATATTTATATTAATGTATTATATCATTATTATATTAGCAAGCACATCCCCTAGTAACCGACTACAGAGTCGCAAGTAAATGTACATCCCTGATACGACTCGTCCAAAAGTCCCAAGTGATAAACAGTCTCCTCCACCTCCCAGGGCCTTTCCTTTATAAGCACCTTAAATAAGACCCCCAAGAAGCTTATTAAAATCCTGCTCTTTTGGATTTCAAATGACCAATGTGAAATTAGCCCAGGAACCCCAAAGTACTCCATCAATGAGCTCTAATAAAGCCATGTGCCCCAGATCCATTCTCTCTCTCTGTTTGCCCTCCGTGGGCTGACTTGACTTCCCCATGGGGCCCCTTGCAATCTGCCATGTACCTCATCCAGGACCTTCGAGTAATAACCTTTTCTGTTTCAGTTCCCGCTGCTCTTTATTGAACCAAGCCTCATCACCCGACCCCCTGGAGCTCTATACTTAATAAGTGTCAACAAGGTCAGAGCAGCATCTCTCAGGAGGAAAGAGAGAGGCCTGTCCTTTACGAAGATCCCACTATGAGTCACTGCTCATCACAACGGGATCTTTCCCAACTTCATCTCCCTTATTTTTCACAGTGACTCGGGCCGGAGAGATTTGAGCTCTCCTTTTACAGAAGAGTAGACATAGCTCTGAAAAATTCAGATGTTCCAAGGTCACACAGCTAGTACTGGTAGAGCCAGGATTCCAGCCCAGGTGTGCTTGGTCCCCAAGGCTCTGTTTGTCCTACCTTGTCTGGGACAGTCTCACCTGAGCCAGAACATCTTTTGGTTCCTCTTGGGGGTCTCCTCCCCAAAACCCCTGATAGCCCTTCTGAGAAGTGACAGGATCCACACCCCTTTTCTACCTGCCCTCCCCACCACCATTGATCTGATGATGCCTGCTGCTGATCTCCAGGGGGGAGGCCAATCCCACATTGCACTGCTGGCTTCTGGCACCGGAAGCAGGCATTCCATGCCCTGAGGCTCCCCCTCCTCCCTCTGGCAGGGCTTCTAGATGTCAGGGACCCCACTTAGCACTTCAGTTCTAGCTCTCAGGTTGGAGCCTTGTCCCTACACCCCAGGCTTCCTGGCCAGACCCCTGAGACCCTGCCCAGCTCTGCCCAGTATCTTCCTGAGTGGGATTATTGATCCAAGCTGCCCAAACTCTCAGCACCAGACTGGGGTCCTTCCACAAGTAGCTGAGGTCCTCGTAAATCTTCTATGGTGCCTGGAGAGCTGGCACCCCACCTGCCGCCATGAAGACTCACGTCCGGCTAATAGCCAGCCTCAGTGATCTTGGCATCTGCCCCCACCACACCTCTGTCCTCTGTCATTCCAGCCTGTGCACAAGGCCTTCTGTCTAGCCTCTTCTGCAAAGTCTGACCAGTCCCAGCCAATTGATCTGAGCACCCAGCCTGGCATCGCATCGACGTGCCTCCAGGAAGGGGGAAATTGACAGGGAAAGGGAAGAGAGGACCAGTATATCAAAACCTCTCTGAGCTGCAAACACATCACCTCCTGCCCCCACCCCACTGGAGGACCCACTCCAGGTTCCCAAGAGCCACTTCACTCTATCCACTGCTTCTTCCTGTCTGGGGTTTTCACCCTCTTCATGTTTCACCCTCTTCGATCATTAGTCACTCCCATCCCATAGTCTCTCCTCCCTGTTCCGAGCAACATCTACTTCCATCCTCAGTGCCCCCAGTTCCCAGCCTTCTAGCTGCTCTAGTTGCTCGTCTAGCTGCTCTGTGACCCCACCCCTCAAAGTCTGCCTGCTCCATGTCACTGCAACCACACTTGTCCCGTCACCACTCACCGCTAAATCCCACACATGCTTCAGCATCCTTGTCTTTCCAGAACCATCCCTCTTGCTCTCAACTCCTCCTCCTTTGGCTGCTGGGACTCCTCCCCTGGCTTCTGCCTCTCTTTTGCTCCATCCTTCTTCCTCCTCCCAACCCCAAATGGCCTGCTCTCAGGACCCCCTCCCCAGCCCCTCTCCTCTCATCCGCACACTCCCTCTTACCCCAGCCCTGCTGACAACGTGCTACTCCACAAGCCCAGCCCCAAGAGCTCTGCCAAGCTGCAAATCCAGATACCTATATCCCCAGGAGCCCTTAGGGTCAACTCGTTTCCAACTGAACTTGTCAGCTTTCCCCAGACCCCTGTCCTCAGAGATGCCCCACCCTCTCTCCAGCTGCCTGAACCAGAGCCCCCTAACCCTCCCCCTCTGTCACAACCACATCCCACCAGCACCCCATCCAGCCAGCACTACTTCCTCCCTCTGGAATCTGTCCTCCAGATTCCATTGTCATGAAAACAGCCTTTGTTCTCAAGCCCATCTTCAGGGCCAGATTCCTATAAAAAGCCTCCTAAGAGTCTACAGGGTGGCAAAAGAGTCTGGCATTACTGAGGAACTAAACAACAACAAGAGCAAACTTGGTTTCAGCCTCTCGGAGTGCTCCTTCCATCACTCCCTCAGATCTCTTTCTAAAAAGACCAATATGATCATCCCACTCACAGCTTAAATCCATCACTGGTTCCACGATGAGCTCTGAAAAACATTCCAGATTCTCCATGAACTGGACCCTGAACTTTTCTCCAGCCTCATCTTTGTCCCCATCATCACCCCACCCCTCACCCTTGGCCTCCCTGTTTGCTCAGCGTGTCTACCCTCCTTCACTCCTGCTGTGGTTTCTGCTTGAAAAGTCTCCTCCATCACCTTGTTCTTACTCATTTTCTCAGACTTGTAGGAAAGATAGCAGCTCCTCCAGGAAGCCTCCCCTGATTAGCACCCGAATTATGTACATTTCCTGTGTCCTGACTCAATACACCGAGCTGCCACTGCTCTGTGCGTCACTCCAAGGAGAATGAGATCCCTGAGGGGAGAGACAGCCCCCTGAGAGCATTCAATAAGAGTCAGAAATGTGAGTGAAAGGAGCTACAAGCACAGAGAATTACATGCAAATGCCCAGCAAAAAAAGCCAGGCGTTTGTCCTGAACAGCCAGTAACATGTAGAAATTGCCAGCGTCTCTTCCAGCTCCAGTAACCTATTGCTCATTTGCTCTTTGTTTACTTTTGTCTACAACTGGCTGATCTTGTTGGAAGGAAGGGATGGAAGGGAAGATGTAGCAGAGAACACGGGCCACCCCTTCCCTCTGGGGGCGTCTGCCGCTGTGGACCATCATTGTCACTCCTGGTCGGAGTTTGTTTGTTCTAGTTCGGTGCCTGTGCTGGTGGCTGCAGCCCCAAACGGCAGCTGGGAGGCAGATAACGGCAAACCCTTCCTCCCAGGAGATGCTCTGGACATCTCTCTCAGTCTCCCTCACTCTTCTCCTCTTCCTCCTTCACCCCGTCTTCCTCCTCCCTACTGCAAAGGGGAACCGCAGATCCCCTCCCAGTCTATCACTGGCCCTGTTGGAGGCAGGAAAAGTGAAAGTGTTGGTCTCTCAGCCGTGTCCAACTCTTTACAACCCCATGGGCTGCAGTCCACCAGGCTCCCCTGTCCATGAGATTCTCCAGGCAAGAATACTGGAGGGGGTAGCCATTCCCTTCTCCAGGGGATCTTCCCAACCCAGGGATCAAACCAGGATCTCCAGCATTGCAGGCAGATTCTTTACCATCTGAGCCACAAGGGAAGCTCCCTGGAGGCAGGAAGCCCGTATGTATTTCAAGGTTCCTTGAACAGGCACCAGGCCAGGTGCTGACGGTTCATGAGTCACTCATCTTTGCAGGATTTCTAAGAAGCAGAAACCCTTAGTCCCATCTTCAACTGAGCCAAATTTTGGGAAGTAGCATTACTTGTTCAAAGTCACAGGGTGAATAAATATCATGGCAGGAGTCCAGGATGGTTGTTTCTAGATTCTGCACTTCCCGTAAGTCCTCTGTTGGTCCCAGAACCACATCTGGTTTCCCCAGCCTGTGAGTGCAATGAAGTCACTTTAACATGAAGACCAGATTACCACCACTCTTCAGCAACACTGGCTCACTTGGAACCTCACACCTACCCCCTCACAGTCTTTCCAGTATAATTCTGGAAATTCACATCAAAATCCAAATGCATCACATGCTACCACGCCCAACTATTAAAGCACGGCACCATGGACTTCCCAGGCGGTCCATTGGTTGGGAATCCACCCACCAATGCAGGGAACAGGAGTTTGATTCCTGATCTGAGAAAATCACACGTGCCTCAGAGCAACTGAACCTATGTGCCACAAGCACTGAGCCTGCTCCATGAGAACCTGCGCCCTGCAACAAGAGAAGACGTCACAGTGAGAAGCCCGAGCATCACAGCTAGAGAGCAGCCCCAGCCACCACAGCCGGAGAAAGCCCTCACGCAGCAACAGAGGCCCAAGTGCAGCCAAAACATGACACCAAAACCCTACGGGCCAAGGGAACCCCTGGAAAAGCTTCCAGGTCTGGGGCAACGGTAGGCAGCGGCAATATAAATCATATATCAGACAGGTACGTGAATCCCAACTCCAGCATTCTCAGATGAAACACACAGCTCCCTGGGCCTCAGTTTCCTCTTCGGTACAATGGTTGGTATGGGTGCAAGAACAGCATCTGCTGGCCGGGGAGGGAGCATAAGGATTAAAAACCAGGTTGGCACACTGTCTCTCGAACATGGTAGCTCCTAAGTAAATAAGAAATCCTGGTTTAAAAATTGTTATTACTTTCACTGCTTTGGGGGCTTCCCTGGTGGCTCAGATGGTAAAGAGTCTGCCTGCAATGCAGGAGACCCTGGTTCAATCCCTGGGTGGGAAAGATCCCCTGGAGAAAGGAAATAGCAGTCCACTCCAGTACTCTTGCCCAGACTGGGCATGCAATTCTAAATTCTAATTCTATGGGAACACAGTGTAAATCTTGCCACGAAATATGGATACCGTGACCTGTCCCTCTATCACTGCAGCACTATTTCTCTCTGTTTTACAAACTTTTGGTTCTTGTGAATCCTAGACTACAAAAATCCCCAATAGGTATCACCTTCCGACCTTTACTCTGTTGATGCCAGGAATAGCTACTTAAGTGAGGGCCTCCACTCATTAGCATATAAACATACAATGGATTTTATTTTTTCTCATTAGTGCTACAACTCTTCTGTGAAGTCTCCCTGCCTCCTGGGCTGCTCTGTTAACAAGATATAATTCAGTTTCATCATTTCGGATTCAGCTCCACTGAATGAAACAACCTTGCTCCTGTTGCTAAGGTAGCCGAGTTCATTCTACAATTGCATCTGAGGCTACACTCCCCTTTCTCTCCCACCTCAGTCCTAGCCAACTGGACAGTCAGGGTTGGAAGGGTGCACTTCTGTTGTCTCAGATGGGCCATCACCCAGCCTCTTGCTGCTGGGGTCCCCTTAAGCAGCACTGTGATGGATTAAATGTGGATGTCCCCTTGACCATGGGGGAGCTTGCCACTGCTGGGCCACAAGCAAGGCTGCCTTCTGCACCACCACCACCCCCTCCACCACCACTTCCAGCACTCCTCCACCCCCTCCTTTCCTTACTTCCTCTCTCCCTGCCCCCAGCCCACAGGGCAGCTCTACTGGTCAGCACCTGGGCAGGTAAGAGTCACTTTCCAATCTCTGATGTAGACCTGGGAGGCTCTTCATGCACCCCAACTGCACTGGAAGTCTTAGAGAAGGCAAGAGAATGTTTTAGACACATGCCCACAGGGAGTGATGGCTTTTGTCCCAGAAACTCCCTCTTCTACCAAAAGGCTCCACCCACCCTCATGGCCTCCACGCATCTTCTTCCGCGACTGGAAGCAGTATGGTGGTGGGTCTGGGAGCAGGTTCTGCTCAGTTAACAACTCTCAGCCACCCCAGGGGGCAGTAGTGGGCTCCATCGCCAGCCCATGGTTCTCTGAAGTCAGAATTCAGGTCTTAACTAAGCTCCTTATGTTCACCCCTGTGGCTTTCATAGGCAACCCTGGGAAACAAGAGTAACCCCCAGGCTCCCTAAACCATCCTGTCCCACAGGGTTATGAGTTACCTCCTACAGATGTCACCAGTGGGTGATGGTGGGGAGGGGTTTGGGAGTGGAGGAAACAAGGCAGTCAAGGAAGAGGCTGCTGGCTGAAGCCAAAGGTGACCCCGCCTGGGCCCAGACATTTCAGGGTTCAAGCCAGTGTCCACAGCAGAGCACTGCAGGTATGAAGCGTGCTCAGTGTGTGCTTAGCCACACAGTCGTGTCTGACTCTTTGTAACATCTTGGACTGTAGCCAGCCAGGCTCCCCTGTCCATGGGGTTCTCCAGGCAAAAATATTGGAGTGGGATGTCATTTCCTACTCCAGGGTTCTTACTGACCCAGGGATTGAACCCACGTCTCTTGAATCTCCTGCCTTGGCAGGTGGATTCTTTACCCCTGAACCACCTGGGAAGCCATATAATGACTGCAGGAAGAGGAAGCAGGCAGCCCAAAATCTTGAGCCAGAAGACTTTCCGTTCACTCTCTCAGCTGACCCTCGGTGTTATGGGGTAAACTCTGTCCCCAGAACCCACATGTTGAAGCCCTAAGCCCCTGTGCCTCAGAGCATAACTACGTGGGGACAGAGACCTTAAAGATGTGATTAAGTTAAAAATGATGCTATCCTGTGGGCTCTGATCCAATGTGACATGTGTCCTGACAAGAAAAGGAAATTTGGACACAGAAAGACCCTAGGAGGACGCAGCAAGAAGGCGGCCATCTGCAAGCCAAGGAGAGAGGCCTCTGGAGAAACCAGTCCTGTCCATCCCTGGATCTCGGACTTCCAGCCTCCATGATTGGGGGATATTGATGCGTGCTGTTTAAGCCACCCAGTCTCTGGGGCTTTGCTGTGGCAGACGAGCCAACCAAACCCCTCAGGAATGGGTGGGGTTCCCAGTTACTTGAAGCTTACAGGCCAGCTGCCCTAAACCAGCCTCAAGGGAAGTTGAGGAGGGTCAAGAAAACGTGAAAAGAGCCGTGAGAAAGGCAAAGGCAGCCTCTCCAGGGGTCACGCCAACCAGACAGCAAAGGCAGCAGCTGGGGCCTCCACGAGGTTGGGAAAACAACGGTCCTCCTCTGGAGGGGGAGTGCCATGGCCCTGCTCCACCTGATCCTCCAATCAGGAGTGGCCTGGGTCTTGTGATCTGTGCAACCACAAGTGTGTTCATTGAAAGAACTTAAATTCTCTCAGGGCTTCCCTGGTGGCTCAGTGGGTAAAGAATCCTCCTGCAAGGCAGGAGATGCAAGATACATGAGTTGGATCCCTGGGTCAGGAAGATCCATAGAAAACACTTACGAATCAATAAATTTATTTATTGGGGGATATTTTTTAATTTATTTATGTATTTTAATTGGAGGCTAATTACTTTATAATATTGTAGTGGTTTTTGCTATACATTGACATGAATCAGCCACAGGTGTACATGTGTCCTCCATCCTGAACCCCTCTCCCACCTCCCTCCCTACCCCATTCCTCAGGGTTGTCCCAGTGCACCAGCTTTGAGTTCCCTGTTTCATGCATCGAACTCAGACTGGTCATCTGTTTCACATATGGTAATATACATGTTTCAGTGCTATTCTCCCAAATCATCCCACCCTCACCTTCTCCCATGGAGTCCAAAAGTCTGTTCTTTATATCTGTGTCTCTTTTGCTGTCTCACATATAGGGTCATTGTTACCATCTTTCTAAATTCCATATATATGCATTAATATAACGTAATGGTGTTTTTCTTTCTGACTTACTTCACTCTGTACAATAGGCTCCAGTTTCATCCATCTCATTAGAACTGATTCAAATGCATTCTTTTTAATAGCTGAGTAATATTCCATTGTGTAACAGTGTACCACAACTTTATTACCCATTCACCTGCCAATGGACATCTAGGTTGCTTCCATGTCCTGGCTATTATAAACAGTGCTGCGATGAACATTGGGGTACACATGTCTCTTTCAATTCTGGTTTCCTTGGTGTGTATGCTCAGCAGTGGGATTGCTGGGTCATATGGCAGTTCTATTTCCAGTTTCTTAAGAAATCTCCACACTGTTCTCCATAGTGGCTGTACTAGTTTGCACACCCACCAACAGTGTAAGAGGGTTCCCTTTTTTCCACACCCTCTCCAGCATTTATTGTTTGTAGACTTTTTGATAGCAGCCATTCTGACCAGCATGAGATGGTACCTCATCGTGGTTTTGATTTGCATGTCTCTGATAATGAATGATGTTGAGCATCGTTTCATGTGTTTGCTAGCCATCTGTATGCCTTCTTTGTAGAAATGTCTGTTTAGTTCTTTGGCCCGTGTTTTGATTGGGTCATTTAATTTTCTGGTATTAAGCTGCATGAGCCACTTGTATATTTTTGAGTTTAATTCTTTGTCAGTTGCTTCATTTGCTATTATTTTCTCCCATTCTGAAGGCTGTCTTTTCACCTTGCTTTTGGTTTCCTTCATTGTGAAAAAGGTTTTAAGTTTAATTAGGTCCTTTTTTTTTTTTTTTTTTTTTTTTTTGCCTTTATTTCCATTACTCTGGGAGGTGGGTCATAGAGGATCCTGCTGTGATTTATGTCAGAGAGTGTTTTGCCTATGTTTTCCTCTAGGAGTTTTATAGTTTCTGCTCTTACATTTAGATCTTTAATCCATTTTCAGTTTATTTTTGTGTATGGTGTTAGAAAGTGTTCTAGTTTCATTCTTTTACAGGTGGTTGACCAGTTTTCCCAGTACCACTTGTTAAGGAGATTGTCTTTTCTCCATTGTATATTCTTGCTTTCTTTGTCAAAGATAAGATGTCCATAGGTGCATGGATTTATCTCTGGGCTTTCTATTTTGTTCCATTGATCTATATTTCCATCTTTGTGCCAGTACCATACTGTCTTGATGATTGTAGCTCTGTAGTATACTCTGAAGCCTGGCGGGTTGATTCCTCCAGTTCCATTCTTCTTTCTCAAGATTGCATTGGCTATTCGAGGTTTTTTGTATTTCCATACAAATTGTGAAATCATTTGTGCTAGTTCTGTGAAAAATACCATTGGTAGCTTGATAAGGGGAGAAGGAAATGGCAACCCACTCCAGTATTCTTGCCTGGAGAATCCCAGGGATGGGGGAGCCTGGTGGGTTGCCATCTCATGGGTCACACAGAGTCGGACACGACTGAAGTGACTTAGCAGCAGCAGCAGCAGCATCTTGATAAGGATTGAATTGAATCTATAGAGTGCTTTGGGTAATGTACTCATTTTCACTATATTTATTCTTCCAATCCATGAACATGGTATATTTCTCCACCTATTTGTGTCATCTTTGATTTCTTTCATCAGTGTTTTATACTTTTCTATATATAGGTCTTTTGTTTCTTTAGGTAGATTTATTTATTCCTAAGTATTTTATTCTTTTCGTCACAATAGTGAATGGAATTGTTTCCTTAATTTCTCTTTCTGTTTTCTCATTGTTAGTGTATAGGAATGCAAGGGATTTCTGCGTACTAATTTTATATCCTGCAACTTTACTATATTCATTGATTAGCTCTAGTAATTTTCTGGTGGTGTCTTTAAGGTTTTCCATGTAGAGGATCATGTCACATGCAAACAGTGAGAGTTTTACATCTTCTTTTCCAATCTGTATTCCTTTTATTTCTTTTTCTTCTCTGATTGCTGTGGATAAAACTTCCTAAACTATGTTGAATAGGTGTGATGAGAGTGGGCACCCTTGTCTTGTTCCTGACTTTAGGGGAAATGCTTTCATTTTTTCACTATTGAGGATAATGTTTGCTGTGGGTTTATCATATATGGATTTATTATGTTGAGGCATCTTCCTACTATGCCTGCTTTCTGGAGAGTTTTTATCTTAAATGGATATTGAATTTTGTCAAAGGCTTTCTCTGCATCTATTGAGATAATCATATGGTTTCTATCTTTCTGTTTGTTAATGTGGTGTATCACATTGATTGATTTGAAAATTTTGAAGAATCCTGCATCTCTGAGATAAAGGCCACTTGGTCATGATGTATGATCCTTTTAATATGTTGTTGGATTCTGTTTGCTAGAATTTTGTTGAGGATTTTTGCATCTATGTTCATCAGGGATATTGGCCTGTAGTTTTCTATTTTTGCATCATCTTTGTCTGGTTTTGGTATTGGGGTGATGGTGGCCTCATAGAATGAGTTTGGCAGTTTACCTTCCTCTGCAATTTTCTGGGAGAGTTTGAGTACAATAGGTGTTAGCTCTTCTCTAAATTTTTGGTAGAATTTTCCTGTGAAGCTGTCTGGCCCTGGGCTTTTGTTTGTTGGAAGATTTTTTATTACAGTTTCCATTTCTGTGCTTGTGATGGGCCTGTGAAGATTTTCTATTTCTTCCTGGTTCAGTTTTGGAAGGTTATACTTTTCTAAGAATTCATCTATTTCTTCCAAGTTGTCCATTGTATTGTCATATAGTTGCTGATAATAGTCTCTTATGATCCTTTGTATTTCTGTGTTGTTTGTTGTGATTTCTCCATTTTCATTTCTAATTTTGTTGATATGACTCTTCTCCCTTTTTTTTCTCGATGAGTCTGGCTAATGGTTTGTCTATTTTATTTATCTTCTCAAAGAACCAGCTTTTAGTTTTATTGACTTTTGCTATAGTCTCCTTTGTTTCTTTTTCATTTATTTCTGCCCTAACCTTTATGATTTCTTTCCTCCTACTAACCCTGCGGTTCCTCATTTCTTCTTTTTCTAGTTGCTTTAGGTGTACAGTTAGGTTATATATTTGATCTTTCTCTTGTTTCTTGAGGTAAGCTTGTAGTGCTCTGAACCGTCCCCTTAGCACTGCTTTTACTGAATCCCATAGGCTTTGGGTTGTCGTGTTTTCATTCTCATTTGTTTCTGTGCATATTTCAGTTTCTTCTGTGATTTGTTGGTTATTCAGAAGCGTGTTGTTTAGCCTCCATATGTTTGCATTTTTAATAGTTTTTTTCCCAGTAGTTGACATCTAATTTTACCACATTGTGATCAGAAAAGATGCTTGAAATGAGTTCAATTTTTTTTAATTTACCAAGGCTAGATTTATGGCCCAGGATGTGCTCTATCTGGAGAATGCTCTGTGTGCACTTGAGAAAAAGATGAAATTCATTGTTTTGGGGTGAAATGTCCTATAGATATCAATTAGGTCTAACTGGTCCATTGTATCATTTAAAGTTTGTGTTTCCTTGCTAATTTTCTGTTTGGTTGATCTAGCCATAGGGGTGAGTGGGGTATTAAAGTCTCCCACTATTATTGTGTTATTGTTAATTTCTCCTTCCATACTTGTTAGCATTTGCCTTACACATTGTGGTGCTCCTATGTTGGGTGCATATATATTTATAATTGTTATCTTCTTCTTGGATTGATCCTTTGATCATTATGTAGTGTCCTTCTTTGTCTCTTTTCATGACCTTTATTTCAAAGCCTGTTTTATCTGTTATGAGTATTGCTACTCATGCTTTCTTTTGGTCTCCATTTGCATGAAATATTCTTTTCCAGCTCTTCACTTTCAGTCTGTATGTGTCCCTTGGTTTGAGGTGGGTCTCTTGTAGACAGCAAATATAGGGGTCTTGTTTTTGTATCCATTCAGCCAGTCTTTGCCTTTTGGTTGGGGCATTCAACCCATTTACATTTAAGGTAATTATTGATAAGTATGATCCTGTTGCCATTTACTTTGTTATTTTGGATTCAAGCTTATAAACCTTTTCTGTGTTTCCTGTCTAGAGAAGATCCTTTAGCATTTGTTGAAGAGCTGGTTTGGTGGTGCTGAATTTTCTCAGCTTTTGCTTGTCTGTAAAGCTTTTGATTTCTCCTTCATATCTGAATGAGATTCTTGCTGAGTATAGTAATCTGCATTGCAGATTTTTCTCTTTCATCACTTTAACTATGTCCTGCCATTCCCTTCTGGCCTGAGAGTTTCTACTGAAAGATCAGCTGTTATCCTTATGGGGATCCCCTTATGTGTTATTTGTTGCTTTTCCCTTGCTGCTTTTAATATTTGCTCTTTGTGTTTGATATTCATTAATTTGATTAATATGTGTCTCAGGGTGTTTTGCCTTGGGTTATTCTGTTTGGGACTCTCTGGGTTTCTTGAACTTGGGTGGCTATTTCCTTCCCCATTTGAGGGAAGTTTTCAACTATTATCACCTCAAGTATTTTCTCATGCCTTTTCTTTTTGTCTTATTCTTCTGAGACTTCTATGATTTGAATGCTGGGGCATTTAACATTGTCCCAGAGGTCTCTGAGGTTGTCCTCATTTCTTTTCATTCTTTTTTCCTCTCTGCTTCGTTTATTTCCACCATTTTATCTTCCACCTCACTTATCCTATCTTCTGCCTAGTTATTCCACTGTTGATTCTCTCCAGAGTGCTTTTGATTTGAGTTATTGCATTAATCATTACTTATTGACTCTTTTTTATTTCTTTTAGGTCCTTGTTAAACATTTCTTGCATCTTCTCAATCCTGTCTCTAGTCTATTTATCTGTAACTCCACTTTGTTTTCAAGATTTAGGATCATTTATGAAGGTCAGGAAGCAACAGTTAGAACTGGACATGGAACAACAGACTGGTTCCAAATAGGAAAAGGAGTATGTCAAGGCTGTATATTGTCACCCTGCTTATTTAACTTCTATGCAGACTACATCATGAGAAACACTGGAATGGAAGAAACACAAGCTGGAATCGGGATTGCCGGGAGAAATATCAATAACCTCAGATATGCAGATGACACCACCCTTATGGCAGAAAGTGAAGAGGAACTAAAAAGCCTCTTGATGAAAGTGAAAGAGGAGAGTGAAAAAGTTGGCTTAAAGCTCAACATTCAGAAAATGAAGATCATGGTATCCGGTCCCATCATTTCATGGGAAATAGATGGGGAAACAGTGGAAACAGTGTCAGACTTTATTTTGGGGGGCTCTAAAATCACTGCAGATGGTGACTGCAGCCATGAAATTAAAAGACGCTGACTCCTTGGAAGAAAAGTTATGACCAACCTAGATAGTATATTCAAAAGCAGAGACATTACTTTTCCAACAAAGGTCCGTCTAGTCAAGGCTCTGGTTTTTCCAGTGGTCATGTATGGATGTGAGAGTTGGACTGTGAAGAAGGCTGAGCGCTGAAGAATTGATGCTTTCGAACTGTGGTGTTGGAGAAGACTCTTGAGAGTCCCTTGGACTGCAAGGAGATCCAACCAGTCCATTCTGAAGGAGATCAACCCTGGGATTTCTTTGGAAGGAATGATGCTAAAGCTGAAACTCCAGTACTTTGGCCACCTCATGCGAAGAGTTGACTCATTGGAAAAGACTCTGATGGTGGGAGGGATTGGGGGCAGGAGGAGAAGGGGACGACCGAGGATGAGATGGCTGGATGGCATCACGGACTCGATGGACGTGAGTCTGAGTGAACTCCAGGAGATGGTGATGAACAGGGAGGCCTGGCGTGCTGCAATTCATGGAGCCGTGAAGAGTCGGACACAACTGAGCGACTGAACTGAACTGAACATACTATCATTATTCTGAATTCTTTTTCAGGTAGACTTCCTATCTCCTCCTCTTTCGTTTGGTTTGGTGGGCATTTATCATGTTCCTTTACCTGCTGAATATTTCTCTGCCTTTTCATTTTGTTTAGATTGCTGTGTTTGGGGTGGCCTTTCTGTAGGCTGAAAGTTTGTGGTTCCTGTTTATTGTGGAGCTTGCTCCCTGTGGGTGGTGTTGAACTTGTAGTGGCTTGTCAAGGTTTCCTGGTTAAGGGAGATTGAGTCTGTGTTCTGGTGGGTGGAGCTGGATCTTTTCCCTCTGGAGTGCAAAGAAGTGTCCAGTAGTGAGTTTTTGGGTGTCTATGGGCTTGGCATGGCTTTGGGCAGCCTGTATTTTCATGCTCAGGGCTGTGTTCCTGTGTTGCTAGAGAATTAGCGTGGTATGTCTTGCTCTGGAACTTGTTGGCTCTTGGGTGGAGCTTAGTTTCAGTGTAGGTATGGAGGCTTTTGGATGAGCTCTTATCGATTAATGTTCTCTGGAATCAGGAGTTCTCTGGTGTTCTCAAGTTTTGGATTTAAGCCTCCTGCTTCTGGCTTTCAGTCTTATTCTTACAGTCACCTCAAGAGTTCTCCATCCATACAGCACAGATGATAAAATATCTAGGTTAATGGTGAAAAAATTCTCCACAGTGAGGGACACCCAGAGAGGTTCACAAAGTTACATGGAGAAGAGAAGAGAAGATAGAGGAGGGAGATAGAGGTGACCAGGAGGAGAAGAGGAATCAAAAGGGGAGAGACCAATCTAGTCAGTAATCAGTTCCCTAAGTGTTCTCCACAGCTTAGAACAACCAGAGAGATTCACAGATTTAAGTAGAGAAGAGAAGGGGAAAGGAGGAGATAGAGGTGACCTGGGGGAGAAAAGAGAGAGTCAAAAGGGGAGACAGCGATCAAGCCAGTAATCATACCCCTAAGTGAAAATGGATACTGAGGATTAGATTCTCAAAAGGACAAAATTGATAACAAATACCAAAGAGCAAAGATTAAAAATTCAGAGTAGAGGTTAGACTCTCTTATTAAAAATACAAAACAAAATCAATCACAAAAATTATAAAATATATATATATGAAATTTGCTTTAAAAATAGGGTCTCTTTTTTTTCTCTCTGGCTGTCCCACAGTTTGGGTTGCTATCTCACATTTATTCCCTCAGATTGTCCTCAGGGCATTCAGGCCCAGTCCTTACCTTAAGCATGCAGCCTGCGCCTCCCTATCCAGCCCCCATTCGCTGGTGTCTGATGCAAGCGTCCAGGCTACTTCTCCACTGGGAGTTGTGGTTAGGTGGGTATTCTGTGGGTTGTTGTTTTTTTTTTTCCTCCCAGTTATGTTGCCCTCTAAGATTCCAAAACTCCCCCACAGACCTGCTGGTGAGAGGGTTTCCTGCTATTTGGAAACTTCTCTTCGTTCACGACTCCCTCCCCAGGACAGAGGGAGTCCTACCTCGTTTCAAAGAGAATGGGCTGCCTTTCTGGGTGCTTGGTGTCCTCCACCCGCATTCAGAAGTAGTTTTGTAGAAGTTGCTCAGCATTCAAATGATCTTTTGATGAATTTGTGGGGGAGAAAGTGATCTCCCCATCCTATTCCTCCGCCATCTTGGGACCACCCCCCTGAAGGAGTAAATTTATGAAGAAAGTTACAACACACACATGAGGAAAACAATCAATGATTATTAAAATACATAAAACAAATTCTGAACAAGTGGAAAATATGATACATTCAGTGTTCCCAAACTTTAATACATAATTCTAATGCAATTCTCCATAGTCTCTGGACAAGGGATTTTTTTGTTTGTATGTGTGTTTTATTTTTCTGAATTGTATAGATGTCTTGAAGAATCATCAGTCAATTTAGTTTTGACAAAGGAATGGATAAATCAGTGGAACATAGTAGAGAACCCAGAATTAGATGCCTTTGTATGTGACAAATTCATGTATGACAAGGAGGGCAGTTTAATTCAATGAAAACGAATGGATTATTTATAAAATGTGTTGGCAAACTCATTATAAATCTAGGGGACAAAAGTGAAAACAGACACCCTGTATGATCTCTTGTGCAGGAAAACACACACACACACACAACCTTCTAAATGTATTAGAAACAAAAAGTAAAACAAAATCTCACTGACCACAAGTATAATCTGAGTGCCAAAGTGAATTTCCTAAGATTAGAAACCCAGAAACTACAAAATAAAGACATATGAACCAAACTATGTAAAATCTTAAATGTTAGTGTGCAAAAAGAGCCATTAACAAAGTTAAGCGATAAATATTAGATCTGAAAAAAAGTATTTGTAGTACAGATGCCAGACCAAGGTTAATAACCATGATATAGAACTCTTGGGAATTTAGAAGAAAAGATAAACACAACCAAATAAAAATGGAATCAGCCATGCCTTCATAGACAATTCGCATAAGAGCAAATCCACGTGGCTGAGAAATGTATGCAAAGACGCTCACATCCCCGGCAAATTAAAGTCTCAGTGAGATATCACTTTACACTTGTCAGTATGGAAAACCCTGGAAACAGTTACAGCATCTATTGCTAGCTGGAAAAGAGTCTCCTTGGAGGAGAAATGTTTCTACCTTTGGGAAATGCAATCTGGGAACATTTATCACAAAATTAAAACTCAGATATCCTGTGACCAATACTCCCAACTGAGAAGCTTTGCCCCAGAAATAAAAGCAACAATCAGTTACCTGCAGCCTGTGGGAAAAATCTGGAAACAGAATGAATAGTCACAAATGGAAAAAAAAGCTGGACCACTGTTTGGAGTAGAGTGCATTTAAAAGAGAAGATGAGAGTCAGACCATATATTTGGAGCAATGTTTCCCAAGTTTTTTCTCATGATCACTTGCCCCATGAATTTTAATACCACAGATAGACTGCACATCTGTTTATGCTGTCAAATAGAATTGAGCTTTAGAGTGCCATCAGTTCAGTTCAGTTCACTCGCTCAATCATGTCTGACTCTTTGCGACCCCATGAATGGCAGCACACCAGGCCTCCCTGTCCATCACCAACTCCCGGAGTTCACTCAGACTCGCGTCCATCGAGTCCGTGATGCCATCCAGCCATCTCATCCTCGGTCGTCCCCTTCTCCTCCTGCCCCCAATCCCTCCCACCATCAGAGTCTTTTCCAATGAGTCAACTCTTCGCATGAGGTGGCCAAAGTACTGGAGTTTCAGCTTTAGCATCATTCCTTCCAAAGAAATCCCAGGGTTGATCTCCTGCAGAATGGAATGGTTGGATCTCCTTGCAGTCCAAGGGACTCTCAAGAGTCTTCTCCAACACCACAGTTCGAAAGCATCAATTCTTCAGCGCTCAGCCTTCTTCACAGTCCAACTCTCACATCCATACATGACTACTGGAAAAACCATAGCCTTGACTAGACAGACCTTAGTCGGCAAAGTAATGTCTCTGGTTTTGAATATGCTATCTAGGTTGGTCATAACTTTTCTTCCAAGGAGTCAGCGTCTTTTAATTTCATGGCTGCAGTCACCATCTGCAGTGATTTTGGAACCCAAAAAAATAAAGTCTGACACTGTTTCCACTGTTTCCCCATCTATTTCCCATGAAATGATGGGACCGGATACCATGATCTTCATTTTCTGAATGTTGAGCTTTAAGCCAACTTTTTCACTCTCCTCTTTCACTTTCATCAAGAGGCTTTTTAGTTCCTCTTCACTTTCTGCCATAAGGGTGGTGTCATCTGCATATCTGAGGTTATTGATATTTCTCCCGGCAATCCTGATTCCAGCTTGTGTTTCTTCCATTCCAGCGTTTCTCATGATGTAGTCTGCATAGAAGTTAAATAAGCAGGGTGACAATATACAGCCTTGACATACTCCTTTTCCTATTTGGAACCAGTCTGTTGTTCCATGTCCAGTTCTAACTGTTGCTTCCTGACCTGCATACAGATTTCTCAGGAGGCAGGTTAGGTGGTCTGGTATTCCCATCTCTTTCAGAATTTTCCACAGTTTATTGTGATCCACACAGTCAAAGGCTTTGACATAGTCAATAAAGCAGAAATAGATGTTTTTCTGGAACTCTCTTGCTTTTTCCATGATCCAGCGGATGTTGGCAGTTTGATCTCTGGTTCCTCTGCCTTTTCTAAAACCAGCTTGAACATCAGGAAGTTCACGGTTCACGTATTGCTAAAGCCTGGCTTGGAGAATTTGGGGCATTACTTTACTAGCATGTGAGATGAGTGCAATTGTGCGGTACTTTGAGCATTCTTTGGCATTGTCTTTCTTTGGAATCGGAATGAAAACTGACCTTTTCCAGTCCTGTGGCCACTGCTGAGTTTTCCAAAATTGCTGGCATATTGAGTGCAGCACTTTCACAGCATCATCTTTCAGGATTTGAAATAGTTCAACTGGAATTCCATCACCTCCACTAGCTTTGTTCGTAGTGATGTTTTCTAAGGCCCACTTGACTTCACATTCCAGGATGTCTGGCTCTAGAGTGCCATAGACCATTGCTATACATAAGTTTATTTTTTTTTTGCATGCCCCAAGAACCAGTTTTTGTCCCCTTGGGGTCAATATTGACCTAGTTAAAAATGCATGATTTAGGGCTTCCCTGATGGTCCAGGCCCTGCAGAAGGAAATGGCACCCCACTCCAGTACTCTTGCCTGGAGAATCCCATGGAGGGAGGAGCCTGGTAGGCTACAGTCCATGGGGTCACAAAGAGTCGGACATGACTAAGCAACTTTACTTTACTACTTACTGATGGGCCAGGGGTTAAGAATCTGCCCACCAATGCAGGGGACATGGGTTCGATCCCTGGTCCAGGAAGACCTCACATGCCACAGAGCAACTAAGCCCGTGCACCACAACTACTGAAGCCTGCATGCCCTAGAGCCCATTCTCTGTAAGAACAGAAGCCGCTCCAATGAGAAGCCAGCACACCGCAATGGGCCCCACTCACTGCAACTAGAGAAAGCTTGTGAGCACCAATAAAGACCCAGTGTAGCCAAAAATAAAATAAGATTTTTAAAATAAAATGATAAAAATTTTTAATTTTTTTAAAAATGTATGATTTAGAAGGATTTCCATAAGGTCTTATAGAGTAATGCAGAAAAGTATTTATAAAAAGACATTATTATTTGTCAAATAAACAGTAACCTGAAAAAACTTCCATACATATGTGTGTAAATATCTGTATGCTGCTGCTGCTGCTGCTAAGTCGCTTCAGTCATGTCCGACTCTGTGCGACCACATAGACAGCAGCTCACCAGGCTCCCCCGCCCCTGGGATTCTCCAGGCAAGAATACTGGAGTGGGTTGCCATTTCCTTCTCCAATGCAAGAAAGTGAAAGTGAAAGTGAAGTCACGTCCGATTCATCGCGACCCCATGGACTGCAGCCCACCAGGCTCCTCCACCCATGGGATTTTCCAGGCAAGAGTACTGGAGTGGGGTGCCATTGCCTTCTCTGAAATATCTGTATAGAATTAGATAAATATCAATATATGGGTTAGTAACATGGGAACATGAGAGAGTTATAGAGGTGCACACAGAAGTGGGGTTGGGAAGAACTGATACTCCTGCAAAGAGTGAGAAAAGGAGGAAAGAAGCTTTTTAAGCACATGAACAACTGCATTTATGTATTGTGCAACACTGTGGATATACAAATGAATATACAAAACTGGGAATAACAACTAATAATTGTTTTCAAAATTATAAGGACTCACTAAGGAGTTTCCCTGTGGTTCAGTGGTAAAGAATCTACCTGCCAATGCAAGATTCATAAATTCGATCCCTGGTTCAGGAAGATCCCCTGGAGAAGGAAATGGCAACCCACTCCAGTATTCTTGCCAGGGAAATCCCATGGACAGACAAGCCTGGCAGCTACAGTCCATGGGGTCACAAAGAGTTGAACACAAATTAGCAACTGAGCATGCATGCAAGGGCTCACTTAACAGCCTTGAATGCTCCGTTAGAGAAATCTCACATGTGACCAGCCTGAAGTCTCCTACGATCCAGCTACATCACATCTCTGTCCCTCAAGTAAAATGATCCTTTCAGAACCCCATGCCTTTGTGCAGCCTTGGACACTTATTTGTTCAACTGTGTCCCCTAAAAATTCATATGTTGAAGCCATAACCCCTATACATTGGAACATGACTGCATCTGGAAACCGGATCGTTACAGAAGTAATCAGGTTAAAATGACATCATCAGGATGGACTGTTATCCAACATGATGCTGTCCTTATAAAAAGGGGAAATTTGGACCCAGAGACTGACACGAATTGAGGGAAGGTGATGTGGAAACATAGGAAGCACACTATGTGAAGGTTAGAATGGTGCTTTCCACAAGCCAAGAACTACCAGAAGCTTGGAGAGAAGCCTGGGGCAGATTCTGCCCTAGAGCCTTCTGGGGCAGCAGAAACTCAAGGATATGCTTGATCTCTGACTTCCACCCTCCAGAGCTACTAAAAAAGTAATTTGTGTTGTTTAAGCCATTCTATTTGGGGCAGTTTGTTATGCCAGTCCTAGGAAACTGACACCCTTTCCCTCTTTTCTGGTGAATGTGTATGCCTTCTACGAGCTCTATGTAAAATTTCACGGGACTTCTCTGGTGGCACCACGGATAAGCATTCGCCTGCCAATGCAGGAGACACGGGTGCTATCCCTGGTCCAGGAAGATTCCACATGCTATGGAGCAGCTAAGTCCTTGTACCTCAACTACTAAGGCCACACCCTAGAGCCCCTGCTCTGCAGCAAGAGAAGCTACTGCAGTGAGAAACAGCAATGAGAGAGTAGCCCCTGCTTGCTGTCACTAGAGAAAAATGTGGACAGCAAGGAAGACCCAGCACAGCCAAAGATAAATAAATAAATAATTTTAAAATAAATAAAATAAAATTCATATCCTCTTCCCAAAGTAATCACCCCTCCCTCTTCTGTGTTCCAATAATATTTTGTGCATGCCCATCCAACAGTACTTCCATAAATGATCCAAATTATTTAATAATTATGTAATTTAATTTAATTATCTCTAAATTATTTCTCCTCTGCTGGACCTTCACCCCCTTGAAGATGTGAGTCACATGTCTTTGCACCTACTTTTGCACCCTCCAGAGTCCCGCACAGTACTGAGCACTAAGTAAGTGGTTCATAAATATTTGCTACATGAATGCAAAAAAAAAAGAAAATCTAAAATAAAGCTTTCCACTCTGTCCCCTCAAAACAGGAAGATATAAGAGTGAGAGCAGGAAGCTCCTTGGACAGTAATTCTTCGGTCTTGGCAAGGCTCTTCAATTCCAACAAATTGACTTAATAATGAAAATGTCTTTAACAGGGGCAATATGGCAAAAAGTAATTAACTCCATAATTGAAATCTAGAACTTTCAAAGTAATTAATGGGAGGGCCAAATTGTCCTTCACAGAAACAGTCCAGGAGAAAACCTGCCAGCGTGATGGGGGTGACAGGACAGGGGCAGGACCAGAAGGATGTCATCTGAGCAAACCACACTGGAGGGCATGGAGCACATCTGCATGAAGCGTGTGCCCCTTAATCCACGCAGAGACGTCATCAGCCAGGGCTGCCAGGTGCCGCTTTTTTCCATAAGAAGAATCATTTTCTTTTAATGAGCAAAAATTTCCATCAGCATTTCGTGTTCAGGCTCGGCACTTGGAGAAAGAGTGAGGGGACCCCCTCTTTTGGAGTCAATGAGCCGACTATTCAAGACTCACAGAATCTTGGAATCCTGGCACTGCTCCATCATCTTGGAGGCTCTAGAGTCAGACCTGCCGGAAGGATTTTTTCTGGCTCCTCACTGGCTGAGAGCCCATGGAGGGCATGCCATCCCTCTGTGCCTGTAAGGATGCCACTGTTAAGTAAGGGATCAGTGATAACATATTGCATGGCAGCAGATGGCATCTATATTTAGAGGCTCCTTCAGAAGAAGGATTAATGCCATTTAGAACATATCACAGGCCAAGAAAATGAGAGCTGAGTCTTCCAAATGAATTGTTGTAAAACCTCCATTTATCTCCTGTTATGGGCTGAGTTGTGCATCCCCCCACAATTGATTGGTTAAAAGCTTGACCCTCAGTATCTCATAATATAACAGTATTTGCAGATACTGGTCTTTTAAAGAGTGATTAAGTTAAAAGTAGGTCATTAGATGGGCCCTGATCCAATAGAACAGGTGTCATTATAGGAAGAGATTAAGACCCAGACACACAGAGGGAAGAAGATGTGAGGACACAGGGTGAAGATGGCCATCTGCAAGCTAAGGAGATAAGCCTCAGAGGAAACCAGCCCTACCAACAGCTTGATCTTGAACTTCTAGAACTCTAGAACTGTAAGAAAAGAAACTTCTGCTGTTTAGGCCACCCAGTCTGTAGAACTTCATTACAGAAACCTGAGCAGACTAATACTGTCCCCATGGACGCAGGACACAGCACCATCTCCTTAGCTTAGCACACGTGGCCCTTGGTCAGCTGGCCCCACTGACTCTCTTAGGCCCCCTTTTCCTTTCCCTTTCCAGGCCTCCCTCCCCCAGCCATGTGGCCCTCCTTCCTGTTACCCCAAACACTCCATGACCTTTCATGCCACTGGCCCTTAACATGTGACCATCTCTCAATGGGGATCATTCTCCTCACGTCCTCCCTCCTCTCGAAAAGTTCTGTTTACCTTCCAGATGCAAATCAGATGCCCCCTCCTGAGAGAGGACCGTTCCAAACCTCTGACCTCCACCCACACTAGAATCAGCGGCTTCCTGCTCTGTATTCCCTCTTATTTTCCCTTCATGCCTCCAGTCTGGCTGGAGCTCCTTTGAGGGCCAGACTGTGTCTCTCTCCCTTTGAGGTCCCACCCATAATTGTCACAGTCAGGGTCTGGTGGAATGAGCAAACTCATTAGCTAAGGTCATATCTTTTGAAGGATCACGGGGTGAGAGGGAGGAATTAGCATGTGCCCAGCCATTCTTTGCCACCTAAAATGACTCCATGGCTGTGACAAAGAGAAAAACAAATGTAACAACAGAAGCTGTAACTGAGCAGGACCCTATGGAGGCTTCTAGGACAAATTCCCCACCCTTCATTCTTCACCTGTCTCTTGTTTGTTGGAAAGCTTTAGCTTCCTAGGCCTTCCCCAAGTTCCAAGGAACAAATTTAATCAGAGAAGTGAAAAAATGCAGAAACGAAGGTAAGTAGTCAAGCAAGACAAAATAACAATAGTTTAGCTATTTTTAAACGTCAAGGACTTCCCTGGTGTATGGTGGATAGGAGTCCACCTGTCAGTGCAGGAGACACAGGTTTGATCCCTGCTCCAGGAAGGTTCCAAATACCATGGGGCAACTAAGCCAGTGTGTCACAACCACTGCGCCTGAGCTCTAGAGCCTGCAAGCCACAGCTACTAAGGCCCATGTGCCTAGAGCCTGTGCTTTGCAACAAGGTAAGCCACCACAGTGAGCAACCCATGAACCACAGTGAAGAGTGGCCCCCGCACCCTGCTCGCCATAACTGGAGAAAGCCTGCACACAGCAACAAAGACCCAGTGCAACCCCCAAATCATTACTTATTTATTTTTTTAGAAAAAGTCAAGAACCTTCAGTTTCTCCTAGGGACTATAGATAATATTCGGAGCTTTGAGCTGTCTTGCAGATACTGAAATCCTCACCAGGTGGAAGGAGTTAACTGTATGCTGCCCACAAGCACACAGATCCCAGATAGGCTGGAACCAGAAGGTTGATGCTGTTGACTCCTGGTTACCTCACCAGCAATTCATTAGAAGAATGTCCATGAGCTCCTCATGTACCCTGCAAACCTCTCCTCAACATGAAGTCCCTTCCTCTTTTCCCTATATAATCTCTGAACAAAACTCTGGGAGAGGGAAGTTGGTTCTTGGGGACATGAGTCCATCTTCTCCCCAGAACTGCCAGCTTCCTCAATCTTTCCTTTTACCCAGCACTTGCCTCTTGGTATTGTATTCTTAAATCAAGAGTAGCCCAACCTGAGTTCAGTAACAAGGCCATATATCATATCAGCAAAGAAAAAGCTTAGGACTCAGGCTCTAACTTGCCACATAACTTTCACCAAGTCACTTAACCTCTCTCTCAGTCTGAGAGTGGGGTAGTTCATCTCTAGCTCTAAGAAAGAAAATCCTAAGATGCGACTCTATAACCATGGACAAAACAAAACAAAAAGACCATAGTCCTTCCAATTCTCCACATTTATTCATGTTTTAACTCATTGAGCATTTATTGAGCACCTATAACTTGCCAGGAAGGTTGGAAATTTCCAGGGGAAGCAATGTTTGGGCAGAAAATTTCAGGAGACTTTGAAGTGAGAAAATAGCATTTCTAGAAAATCTCCCAACTTCAAAGAACCCTTCCAATCCTTAACAAGGCTGTGCTTTTCCATTCTAGACACAGAACATTATTTCTATTGAGCATGAGTGGGTTGGAGGGAATGAAACAGGTCCAGTGGTGGGAACACAGTGAACAAAAGTAAGCGGTGAAAGAGCAAAGAGCATACTGGGAAGCATGAGAACCATATCCTGGAAGAGTGAGGAGCCCACGGGGAGTGGGGAAAAGGATGCACTTTGGTTGTGGGAGTACTTTGAAAGGGGTTAAATATTAATCCAAAGAGTCTTGAATGCATTTGGTGGCAAAGGGTATCCCATGCTGGTTTCTGAGCAGGGGAGTAAGCAAAGATGATTTGTGGGTTGGGAAAATCCTGTTGAAGATGCTTGGAAATGGGTAGAGAAAGTGAATCTGGATGCAGGAGCCAGTTAGGAAGTGAAGGTCATGGCCTAGGAGACACAGGGGTCCTGGAATGGGGCTTCAGGTTCGGATGGAGACTGGGCAGCTGAGGTCTGCCCAGGACTGCCCAGCGTTCAGAGACCCTGGTTCCCCGTGTCTCTGTCTGTGTCTGAAATCATGGCAGGCCAGGCCCAGCAGATATGCTCATCATTTCGTCAAATGCAAATCCCCAGTAGAAATGAAAAAGCTTTCAATTCAATCATCAGTTGGAACACACCTCTTCTCATCATCCCCAATCCATTGCCGCAGCCACCACCACACACACACAAGCCTTTCCATGGGAAGCCTATTGTTTCACTTAGAGAAGACCTATGTGATTTAAATTGGAGGCTTCGAGACAAATTGCATTTGAAATTGAAGGGGGTGAAGTAGCCAGATGTATCATCCATTTAGGAAGCTAAGTGGAGTCCTCGGCTGCCACCGTGGCCTGTTTTATCCCACTGTTACTTAAGATAAAAGACCACAAGCTGAGTAACTCTGAATTTCTCAATCTGGGCCTTTGACAGGAAACTGAAGGATTCATCTGTAGAATTCTTTATTTTCCATTAAGACCCCAGGCTTTTCTTTGCCAGTGAATGAAGATGATGCTTCTGAATTGCAAGCTGAGCCTCTTGCCCTTCCTCCCCCTCTCAGCAGAGTCCATTTGGAAAACAGGCTGGTTAATTGGATTTAAATGGAAGAGAAGTGGAGGGCCAGCCTATTTGAGAACAGCGAGTGTACAAGAGTCCAGGAGACAGCTCTGCCCTGCTTAAAGATGGAAACTAGAGTGTAAGTCTGTGAAAGACTAGATTCGGAGATCCTTGAGCAAAACACAGCCCCTTAATATGCTATCATATCAGCAAGAGCATCTTAAAAACGGAAACAATTGACATGTAAATATTATCGCTATGGATATTATGAAAATGCTTATCAGGAAGGGATTCCTCAAAATAATGGGGTCCTAATTTTACCCAGTCAAGGCTATGGTTTTTCCTGTGGCCATGTATGGGTGTGAGAGTTGGACTGTGAAGAAGGCTGAGCGCCGAAGAATTGATGCTTTTGAACTGTGGTGTTGGAGAAGACTCTTGAGAGTCCCTTGGACTGCAAAGATATCCAACCAGTCCATTCTGAAGGAGATCAGCCCTGGGATTTCTTTGGAAGGAATGATGCTAAAGCTGAAACTCCAGTACTTTGGCCACCTCATGCAAAGAGTTGACTCATTGGAAAAGACTTTGATGCTGGGAGGAATTGGGGGCAGGAGGAGAAGGGGACGACCGAGGATGAGATGGCTGGATGGCATCACTGACTGGATGGACGTGAGTCTGAGTGAACTCCGGGAATTGGTGATGGACAGGGAGGCCTGGCGTGCATGGGGTCGCGAACAGTCAGACACACCTGAGCGACTGAACTGACCTGAATTTTACCCAGAAGGATAAAGTTCCTAATTTTCCGCTCTCTGAAACATTACAACTTGAACACCTACTTCTACCTGACGTGAATGTTAGATCCTGCAAGATGTCAGAGTCAGACAATCCTAGGTCAGAATCCTGGGCTCAGCACTCGGAGACAGTGTGACATCCATAAGGGAAGTAACCGTAATGACTGCTTCCCAGGTGGCAAAAGTGGTAAAGAACCCACCCGTCAATGCCGGAGACACAGGAAACACAGGTTCGATCCCTGGGTCAGGAAGATCCCCTGGGAGAAGGAGATGGCAACCCACTCCAGTATTCTTGCCTGGAGAATCCCATGAACAGAGAAGCCTGGTGGGCTACAGTCCATGGGGTCGCAAAGAGTTGGACACAACTGAGCATGCGCGCGCACATACACACACACACACACACACACACACACACACACACACACACACACACATTTATGAATTGGAACAGTAACGGTCCTTATAACAAGGCATCCACAGTTGTTTTGATACTTAGATGATTCTTGTAGAAAAAAATTTTTTTTCAGTAAAATGTTGAATGTAGGACCTAACCTAGGGTAAGTGCTCAATACTGTTTCCTTTGAGTAAATTTGGAAAAAACCAACTCGGCATCTCACGTTAGTCTCTAAAAAAAGCTAGATCTGGTCCTGCTCTCAGTTCTACGTGTTTAAAAATATTTCAAATGAAAGGCAGCCTGGTAGGAGGGAGGGGACGGGAGGGGACTGAGGTATCTGGGAAGGAACGACATCACAGATGGCCCATCAGAAACTTCACAGAGTGTCGCATCCAGAGGTACCTGCCAGCTCATCCAGGGACGAGTCTTCTATGAGGACCAGATGCTACTAATTGGCGAGGAATCCTGTGGCTGCCACCCAAAGAAGAGAATAAATTCTTTGTCAACACATGGTTGGTTTGTTTGGTTTTTTTTACCCCTTCCAAATGGAATGCATTAACTCTTTCCAACAGGCATACCAGCTTCAGTCTCCAAAAGCTTGTGTCCACATTTAGGAAATTCTTAAGCAAGATACTGGGAGGTTTCTATTTCATTGATTCTGTGTCTCTGCTCTACCATCAATCCCTGGTGCTATACTTAGCAGTCCCCAACCTTTCCGGCACCAGGGAGCAGTTTCATGGAAGACAATTTTTCCATTGACTGGCGGGGGACCAGGGAGGCTGGGGAATGGCTTCAGGATGATTCAAGCACATTACATTTATTGTCATTATATTTCCATTATTATCACGTCAGCTCCACCTCAGATCACCAGGCATTAGATCCCAGAGGTGGGACCACTGTGATCTTTGGCAGGACCACTGATGATACACGCTCCACATGGGATACCCACTGAATGTCCCATTTAGGACCGGAGATCTCAGTGTTCCCACTCTGCCCTTTCCTCCTGTTACCTCCTTTTTCTTCATCTCTCTCTCTCTCCCTTCCAAACTGTCATCTGTTTCAAAGACAAGGTCTGGTCCTTGTCCCCTCTGCTTGGGACTCCTGGAACCCAGCAAAGGGCCCGAAACACAGTAGAGATTAGCTCAACAAGTCACGTAAATACGACCTGGACCTCAATTCCATTTTCAGCATTTCCCACCTCCTCAATTCTCACACCTCAGATTAGCACCATCTGCTCCCATCTCATCAAATTATTTTCCATCTCTTGAATACATCATGCCCTCCCACACATTGAGGCCTTCCTACACACCTGTCTTTCTGTCTAGCATCCCCTGCATGGAACAGGCCAAACCCCATAAAAGGAGAATATTATAGAGCAGAGGTCATCAAAACTACAGCCTGTGACACCAGCCCACTGCCTGTTTTCATCAATAACACTTTATTAGAATACATCCAGGCCTGGGTGTTTACATATTGTCTGAGGAGGCCTCTGTGCTGCACTGGCCAAGTTGAGTAGTTACTCTAGAGACTGTATGGCCTGTCAAGCCTAGAATAGTCACGTCTGGCCCTTTTGCTGAACACGCTGCTAAACCTTGTTTCAGAGGCAAAAGACAGGGACTCCCCTGCTGGTCCAGCGGTTAAAAATCCACCTTGCAATGCAGGGGACTCAGGTTTAATCCTTGGTCAGGGAACTAAGATTCCGTGTGCTGCAGAGCAACTAAGCCCATGCACCAAAAACTACTGAGTCCACGTGCCGCAACTAGAGAGTTCTGCACTGCAAAGAAGGATTCAGCATGACGCAATGAAGATCCCACACACCGCAGCTAAGACCTGACACAGTCAAGTAAGTAAATATTCAGAGGCAAAAGGCATGGGTTTCAGAGTGAGACAGGCGTCAGTTTGAATCCTGGTTCTGCCAGTGATCAATAAGTAGCCCTGGAAAAATTTCTTTGCTTCTCTGAATTGTGGTTGTTTCCCTCTAAAAAGGAGATAAGATCTAATTGACAAGACGATCATAGAGACAAGGTAAAACAATATGAGCAAATGGCCCAGGGTGGTCTCTGACAAAGGGACAGGTGGATGGATCTCTTTTTATTGCATTCTGCAGACACGGTTTTGGTTTTTGACAAATTGAAGGTTGGTGGCAACCAAACATCAAGCTAGTCTGCCCACACCATTTTTCTAGTGGCACTTGCTCACTTCCTGTCTTTTTGTGTCATTTTCATAATTCTTGAAATGTTTCAAATTCTTTTATGATTATTATCTTTATTACAGTGATCTGTGAACAGTGATCTCTGATGCTATCATTTGCAAAAAGATTATAGATCACTGGAGGCTTAGATGGTGGTTAGCAAATTTTAGCCAGAGAAAGCAATGGCACCCCACTCCAGTACTCTTGCCTGGAAGATCCCATGGATGGAGGAGCCTGGTAGGCTGCAGTCCATGGGGTCGCAAAGAGTCGGACACGACGGACTGACTTCACTTTCCCTTTTCACTTTCATGCATTGGAGATGGAAATGGCAACCCACTCCAGTGTTCTTGCCTGGAGAATCCCAGGGACGGGGAAGCCTGGTGGGCTGCCATCTCTGGGGTCGCACAGAGTCAGACACGACTGAAGCGACTTAGCAGCAGCAGCAGCAGCAGCAGCAGCATTTTTTAGCAGTAAAGCATTTTCTAATTAAGGTATTACATTGGTTTTTTAGGCATAATGCTATTGCACACTTAATGGACTACAATATAGTATAAATTTGCTTTCTTGGGATATTCGATTTATTATGGTGGTCTGGAACCGAACTCATGGCAACCCCAGGGAAGAGTGAGGAGGTCCAGTCCAAGAACAGAGTGTAAGGGGTGGAAAGGAAGGGCCCAGAAATTGGCCAGAGGTCTGGAGTGGTGTTCCTAAGTGGTAAAAGTGGTGTCTTCTATCATGAAAGAGAGCCAGAGAGCAATTAGAGGGTCTTAGTAGTTTCTGGAAGAACGGTCCCACAGCAAAGGAGGCAGAGTTTATCCGCAGATTCACAAGACACACAAAGTTGTTCAGGGAAGTCAACACCTGCCCCCTTCCATGACCATAGGCCAAGTCCACGGTGGTCTGGGCTTCTCCAGTTGGCACTGGTCTGTCCCATCCTCTTGTATTTCAACAAATTGGGCAGGTAAAGAAATACAGCCCACCAGCAACTGACGAATCCGCTGGCTTAGGTCAGGCTGCCATAGCAAAGTACCATAGACTGGGTGGCTTTTCAATAACAGAAAGCTATTTCTCATATTTCTAGCGGCTGGAAGTCCAAGATCAGCATGGCAGCACAGCCATGTTCTGGTGAGATCTCTCTACCGGGCTACGGGCTGCCAACTTCCTTCGCCCTCCTGCAGTAGACTGGGGTCTCTGGGAGCCCTTCCATGAGGGCAATGGTCCCATTCACGAGAGCTCCACCCTCGTGATCTAGTCACCCTCAAAGGCCCCGCCTCCAAATACCATCACACTGAGGATTTCAACATAGGAATCTGGGGGAGAAGTAAACATTCATTTCACAACCCCGCTTTATTTGACTCTGGGTAGAACATGAAAACTCAGAACTGAGGAAGCAAGCAAGCTGTTGAATAATGAAAATGAATTAGGCCAACTCTTTCAAAATGAAAAGGCGGAGAGAGAGAGACAAAGAGATATCTGAGTTCAGAAGTGGCTAAGATCCAGAGTAAATAGTCAGCTTCACAAAATTACCCCTTTCGGTTTTAATCTTTTATACTTTAATCATCTCCAGTCACGGACACAGTTCTTACCATGAGGACAAGGGCTCGGAAAGAACACAAGGATAATGAAGGTGAAATACTATTATATTTAATACTATAATATCATTAATGCAACCGCAGTGAGAGATCAAGGACTTTTCAAATTAATTATTTCTTGTTCCAACACACACCATGAAATGGGCTTTCTAAATCAGAATGACACATCCCAACCTTTTCTTTATTAAGATAATTCTATTTTATTTCTTGGATCTTGGCAGCCTGGGCAGGTTTTATAAATATTTAAGAGAAAAATTAGGCGGGAAAATGCTGGATAATGCATGAATAGCAACCAGCTGAGAACTCGCAGTAGAATCTTCCTGCCTTTAGTAAATTCTGCCAATCTGGACAGTCTTTTCCCTTTGTGGAAAGATTTGCAGTCCCTGTGAGTACACTGAGAGTCTGTCCTCAATTTGTGTTTTTCCATTTTACTGCCAGAGTAAAGAGGGAAAGTCACTGCTTGAAAATTTGTTCATTAAGACTAAATTGAGGCTTTACAGTCAACCATAAAAATTAGGCAACATATTGATAACTTGCCTATTAATGGTCTCTCCTAGGTGGACCTCCAGTTGCTTCAAGGACTGATCATCTGTAGAAACCACTTTCACCTCTCATCTCGGTCTCCAAAGAAAACTCAATGTGCACAAAGACCTTGATACTTAGAAATATTTGAGAAGCTCGTTACTGGTCCACTGAGAGCCATTTGTGTGGTATGACTGAGGGCTGTGTCACAATGAGGGTGACAGCTGCTTCTGTGACTGTGTGGAGAATTTTATAGGAACACAATCACTGATTTCCAGGAAGGGACCATGAACCTCCCCCACACCGAGGTATTTCCAGTCCTCGTGCAGTTGGACAGCTTCTTCAACGCAAACGTTTTCCTGTGAAATGCCTCCCCAGTTGATGCTTCAGAGTTGACTAATTGCCGGCATAATCGCTTCTAACCATTTACCTTCTGAAAGCACCACTCTTGACTCGATCATTTAATTCTCGCAACACCTTCGACTGACGGGAAAGTACGCTATTTTACTTGCAAAGCTGATTGCAAATTATTTTCTGATTGCAGATTTATTTTGTTTGTGACAAAATGTTTCCCGCTAATTGCCAAAATAATCTAGTAGGGACTTACAGTTGAACACCTAATTTATTAACCCACTGTAGTTTCTCCCTAATCCTTGTTTTTAGCCTTTTATTTATTTTAAACACCTATTTACAGGATCATTAATCCTCATCAATATTGTCTGAAATCCTTGAGCAACTACCAGGGCTGTTTCTACAAAGAAAACCGTACAGTCAATGAAACTCAACACTCAAAAATCTGCCCTGCTCACCAAGCTTTCCTTTGCGGGTGGCGGGGGTCAAGGATAAGATAAGGAAAGCCCTCTCAGCTTGAGCCATGATGGGAATAGAAAGCAACACAAGTGAATCTCGTTGGTCTGTAAAGAAATATCCATTCTTCATTCATGTCTGGACAGTCAGAAAATTAACAGTTGCCAGATTCTTTTTTGAATAGTCACAGGTAGACAGAACAGTAAGACAAATGTCTCAACAAAATCGGAATAGCATTCTTTTAAGATGTGTTGCCCTAACGCTAAAGCAGGATGAACTCATCAGACCAAAACACACTAGTGACAGAAGTGACCAGGTACAGCTCACTTATGATACAAGTGAAGAAACTGAGGCACAGAGCAGTCAAGCAATCTGACCTGAGATCCTAAGCAAATTAAGGCTAAGTTGGGACTGGTCATTGGAAGCCCACTGCAACTCCAGTATTTGGATTTAGCTTGCATACTCAAGATGTCCTCAGTTATTTTGCATTGGCAGTGGAAGGAACTAGTATTGCACATCAATGTTCATTTTTCTAGGGGCTTGTGCAGAACTACAGAAGATAACTGACTTGTCCTAAACACCCTGGAGAGGAGAATTTTATTTCTTTAAATGCTACTGAAGGTTAAAGCACATCACATCTGAACCCAAAGACCTATCTTGACAGTGTCTTATCTATTTATTTGGCTGCAATAGGTCTTAACTGCAGCATGTAGGATCTTCAATCTTCATTTCGGCATGTGGGATCTAGTCCCTTAACCAGGGATCAAACCTGGGCCCCCTGCATTGGGAACACAGAGTCTTAGCCACTGGACCACGAGGGAAGTCCCTATCTTGGCAGTGCCTGGACAAATTTCAATCCATGCCACGCCTCAGAAAGCCTTCTAAACATTTATTGTTGTTGTCAGTTGCTAAGTTGTGTCCAACTCTTTGCAATCCCATGGACGGCAGCACACCAGGCTCCTGTCGTTCACTATCTCCTGGAGTTTGCTCAAAGTTATGTTCGTTGAGGCAGTGATGCTATCTAACCATCTCATCCTTTGCCATCCTCTTCTCCTTTTGCCTTCAATCTTTCCCAGCATCAGAGTCTTTTCCAATGAGTCAGCTCTTTGCATCAGGTGGCCAAAGTATTGGAGCTTCTCAACACTGCCCCTGTCCCCTACTCAAAACCCAGCAGAAAGAAGGAACTCAAGCTTTTGGCTGAATAAACAAGTGTAGGACAATTTTTCTGAGCTATGCTAGGAGGCAGAAATGCCTGCTGTTTAGTCCCTCAGTTATGTCTGACTCTGTGACCCCATGGACTGCAGCCCACCAGGCTCCTCTGTCCATAGGATTTTCCATAGGATTCTCCAGGCATGAATACTGGAGTGGGCTGCCATTTCTTTTTGCAAGTAATGCCTAAGAAAGGACTTTTATCTGACACTCCTTTTCCCAGGTCTGCCTGGCCAAAGTTCTTGTCCAGCTGACCTTAACTGATCTACCTTGTTGGATATGCTTCAAGCTTAGGTATATTAACTCTCCCTTCATGATGGGTTCTTGTGCTCATTGCAAAGCCCTTTTCTGGATCTGGCAGGGAATTGCCTATAATTACCCTTAATGTACTCCTGGAGCAAAGATATGCATGTTAAGAGCCAAAATAGAAGGTTAACTACAAACTGTGCAGTAATGCAATTACTTCCCAATTATCGCTTTCAATGCTTAGTGAATGAATAGGAGACATTAAGCCCAATTTTGAAGCAGAATCCCTTGTTATTGAAGGTGGGCGTGGAGGCAGGAAAGGGCAGAAGCAGGGAGAGAAATAAGTAAGGCTGCCATGGGTAATGAATCTCAGGGAATACTGGTGACACCTTACTGGAATTATTCCTATTGGCATTGGATTTCTTTCAAAATCTTGCAGATTCTTCTGGTTGCTGTACCCTCCAGAATGTGGATTGGGTTAGCAGAGCCTCCATAGCTATTTGACTGAGATTCTCTGCACATCAATGACCTAGTGCAAAAGTTTCTGTCTATAGGGGTGTATTACCCAAGAAGTACATATCTGAGGGTTAGCTTTCTGAGACAAGCAGTTCAACAGACATTAGTCAGTCATTAGTTTTTGGCTGGGAAAAACAGAGTGCATATCCTGTCTCTCTAGGTTGAGTTACACCACTAAACGGGAGTCCTGCAAAACAAAGGGGACCTGAAAAAGGTGTTTAGTCAAGGCAGCCTAATTTTAAAGCTAAGAAGAAGGACCCTGGTGCAAAGAGAGATGGGGGCAAGCATTTCAGAACTAAGTTCATCCAGAGAATAATAGCATTTCTCTTTGGCTAGAGCATGGTAGAGGGACTTGGAGATGACTTAAATGTACAACAAGAGATGGAGAATTAAGGCCGTTTGTGCACCAGCTTCACCAGCATCCACATCCCACTGATGTCATACGTGACATCAGCTACTCCAATCAATCAGGATTTTACTGTTGGCCACTGAAGCAAGTGAACCAGTATTCAAGACATAACCTTTATTTCTTGAATTTCCTCTTGTTCTTTTTTTATCTACTTAACAGACATGATTTGTAATCTAAACTTATCTTCTGTGATCGTATTGGCTGCTATGGTCATCTATTGCCATGCCATTAAAACATCAAAAAACCTAGTGACTTCAGATAGCAACTTATCATTGTTTCTCATGGTTCTACAGGGACACCCACCAGGATGGAGTAGGAGTCTTGTGTGGATGGCAGCTGAGAGTGCAGTCATCTGAAAGCTCACCAAAGTCCAATGTTTAAGGTGGCTCATTCACCGGTGTGGCTGTTGCTTAGGAGTTTAGTTGGGGCTATTAATCAAGGTACTTACATGTGGTCTGGTCATTTACCTGGGCCTTACCACAGCCTGGCAGCTGAGTTCTGAGAGAAAAGAACATCCCAAGGAAGAGTGTTCCAAAAGACCCAGGTAGAAGCCACAAGGTACCCAATGACCTAGTGTTCAAAACCGCAGAACATCACTTCAGTACATTCTATTGATCAAATGAGTCACTGAGGCCAGCCCAGATTCAAGAGGAGGAAAATTAGGCTCCAGCTCTTCTGTTTTTTGACCACATGACATGTGGAATCTTTCCCCAACCAGGGGTTGAACCTGTGCCCCATGCAGTGGAAGTGTGGAGTCCTAACCACTGGACCCCCAGACAAGTTCCTAGACTCCAGCTCTTGATGTCAGGATCACCACTTACTTACAGGGAGGGAAAGAGTTGACGATGGTCTTCTTCAGAAACTACCTACCAAATGAGCAAGAATCCCAACTTCACGTCACCTGAAAATCTGATATAAACTCCTTCTTTCCTCAGAGCTATCAGTGAGAAGAATCAGCGACAATGTAGGACCAAGTGAAAAGTCCAATGGCACACTGTTAAGCTAGAGTTTCTCAAATCAATTTTAATCCTTTATTAGATAGAATTAGGCTCACCTCTGAGTCACAGAAAACCCCAAAATGACAGTGGCTTTAAAATGATAGTAGTTGTGATTACTCATGTATATCTGTCCAAGGTATAAAACTATTTACAGGCTCAGCTAGGCTCCACAAAGTCCCCAAGGCCCTGGATCCATCTAGTTCAACAGTCAGACATCCTTAGGACTTGGTTCTTAACCTAAAAGTCCAAGAATGCCTGGCATTGTGCCAAGCAGCAAGATGGAAGTGGGGATGAAGGAAAGAAGGAGCAAAGAGCTAACACCAGTTTCTCTTCAAGCAAGTTCCTGGACTTTGCCACGCAGCACCTCTGCTTACACCCCACTGGCCAGAGCCTAGTCACATGGTCAGACCCACCTACAAAGGGAAGCTGGCAACGTAAGCTTTATTCTGGGCCTCCATTTCCCCTTTGCCAATTCAGAGGTTTAGATTCAAAGGAGTCATAAAATACTGGCTATGGAGGAGGTCCACTAGCACTCACAGGGTAAATCCAGCCCTTTCTGAGTAATCACAGAATTCACACCTGTGATCTTCCCTGTAAGTAAGACACTCTTACAGCTCCTAGAGAGAGTGGCTGTCTCTTCCTCAAGAATCTTGCTCTTCCTGTATCCCCATCCAAGACATTTTGGCAGGACTTTACTCTCTAGTCTCTATTAAGTATGTCACAGGCGTTTTGTTTCCAATCATAAAATTATATTGTAAGATTTAACATACACTTTCAAGTAGTTCTCCTCTCTCAGATGTTCTCTTTAACCTGGCCACAGTTCTCAGTATACTGACTTTCCTGATGGAGACTCATTCCTCCAGGCCAAATACACCAATAGACTTCATTCTGCGTGCCAAGGTGGACTGGAAGTGGTTGGCTGGAGGAGCACATCTGGGCTTAAAGGGGTGCCAGAGATTCCTGTGTTATGTCCAGTCCCTCCTACTGAGAAGGTTTTCATCCCGAGTCCCCATTAGGGAGGCTGGGGCTGTAACATTCTACTTCAGCTGTCAACTCCCCCGCCCCCATGTTGTATCAACCAAGTCTTATAGGCATTGTGCATCAGACTTCTGCCCACTTCCTCCGAAGCCCCACATGCAAGTCAGTTTCCCAGTCTCTAACCTGCCTGATCCTCTTCATTTCCTTCTGAGAAATTGAGGTCTCAGCACACTTGATACTCAACAGCCAGGACTGATGGCATCCAAGGGCTAGGATCAATGGATAAAAATGATAAATGCCTGCATGCATGTTCGGTTGCTCAGAGTCATGTCCGACTCTGCAAATCCATGGACTGTAGCTCTCCAGGCTCCTCTGTCCATGGAATTTCTCAGGCAAGAATACTGGAGTGGGTTGCCATGCCCTCTTCCAGGGGATCTTCCAGACCCAGGGATCGAACCCACGTCTGCCTGCATCTCTTGCATTGCAGGCAGATCCTTTACCCAGTGTGCCACCTGGGAAGCCCATAATGATGAATAATAATGATTAAAACAGAAATCCTGAAAAGGGAGTTGGTTGAGATGTCTGATGGCTGAGATATCTCAAATCCCACTGTGGGGAAGACTGATATGGATGGGCACAGGGTGATTACTCAAAGAGCTCAGCCATCGACAGACCAGAAATGAACACAAACTGGTCCAAGTGAGAACCTAGGAAAATGGTATCAATCATTAAAAGGCAAAAATAGCAGACGAAACCTGTAGGTTAGGAGTTAGATGAGCACCAGATCGAAGCAGGGGTGAGAAGTGAAGGCGAGAACAAAGAATAGAGTCCAGGATGCCTAATGTGAACAGGGCTGGGAGACCAAAACGGCATCTCACCGGGCGCGGGACACAGGATAAGGGGAGAGCCTCGCCAAAGGGTCCATGGTTGGGACAGATGCTGCAGATGGATGAGAAAATACTCATTTGGGGCTGAATTGAGAAGGGGAGGAAAAGAGCTTATTCCAAGCAGGTCTTGACTTGTGTCGAAGAGACGAGACAGCCAGCAGGCACTTCAGATGGAAAGCTCCCCGGGCAGCATCGAGCGCTTTTCCAAACGCAGCCCTTGGAAGCTATGGCCGCGACTGTAACAAAGCCAGCCGGGCCCCAGACAAGGCTTTTGTAAGGCCGGTTGCTCCATTTTGTTTCACATAATTTATTGCTCAGTACATATCGATAATACGATTGTCAGCCCAGCAGACATTTTCCATTTTAATAGTACACACGAGATACCACATTATTGATCCTCGACCACTAAATAAAAAACTCGTTTGTCAGGGGAGCACGGAATGGCTTTTAATGGACACAGCCAAACACCTGCTACTAGTTAGGGAAGAAAAATAACCATCCTGCCTGTCACAAGGACATTTGGAAGCAGCATTGAAATGTTCCGTTTTAGGGATTAGCAGGGCTCTTGAAAACCAGGGGGTGCTTTCCTGAAAGGTCCCAAGGCTGACTATCTCAGTGATGATAGGAAACACTGCCTTTGACCAGGCATCTATTACGTGCCAAGCATTTTTCCTTTCTGTCCTATATCCTCACGGCAACACTGCAGACGCACGTGTTGCCACGTTACATAGGATGCTCCGGGAAGCAAGGCACAGAATTCACCAGCAAATGGAACCAGTCACCACGGGTGCATGTTTCTCGCTAAGCAGAAGTCTGATGGTAGACGTTCCCGGGGTTGGCGCTGCTCGTTAATTACAGGGCTCTCCTGTCCTGTTTTCCCATAAGGCAGCTGCCTAGCAAGCACTCGACAGTGCCTGCTGCTCTCAGATGAGGGGACTAGAGGGTCCATGAGTAACATGAACGACTCAGCAGATACTCCACAGCTAAGAAGGCGCAAAGAAGTGGGGATCTCTATCTGCTTGGTTTTAAGCTTAGTTTTCTTGGCATGCAAGATGCTGTTGCTTTATTATCTATGCCAAGTTATGGGCTGAATCATGTCCCCGTGCCTCCCCCAAATTCATATGTTGACGTTCAACCCCTACTACCTTAGATGAGACTGCATTTGAAAATAGAATCTTTGAAGTGGTAATTAAGTTAAAATAAGGTCACTGGAGTGGATCCTAATCCAATATGACTGGTATCTTTATAAGAAGAGAAGATTAGGACACACACACCCATTCAGACCAGACCACGTGAGGACACAAGGAGAAGACGGCCGTCTACAAGCCAAGGAGAGAGACCTCAGAAGAAACTCTTTGCAACCCCATACAGTCCATGGAATTCTCCAGGCCAGAACATTGGAGTGGGTAACTGTTCCCTTCTCCAGGGGATCCTCCAAACCCAGGGATCGAACCCAGGTCTCCTGCATTGCAGACAGATTTCTTTACCAGCTGAGCCAGCAGGGAAATCCAAGAATACTGGAGTGGGTAGCCTATCCCTTCTCCAGGGGATTTTCCCAAACCAGGAATCGAACCAGGGTCTCCTGCATTGCAGGCAGATTCTTTACTAGCTGAGCTATTAGGAAAGACCATAGTGCCTCAGATGAGACTGTATTTGGCAGTAGAATCTTTAAAGAAATTTGAAGTAATTAAGTTAAAATGAGGTCACTGGAGTGGATCGTAATCCAATATGACTGGTGTCTTTGTAAGAAGAAATTACGACACAAACCCACATAGAGGCCAGGCCACGTGAGGATACAGGAGAAGGCATCTATCCACAAGCCAAGGAGAGAGACCTCAGAAGAAACCAACCCCAAGGGCACCTCCATCTCATATTTCCAGCCTCCAGGATCAGGAGAAGATAAACTTCTATTTATCTGCTAAATCTCTCCTCTCTTCAGGAATTTCCCCTTGCCAATGAATGTGTGGGGGTTTTTTTTTCCCCCTCAGTCACTAATTATTTTTTAATAGTGGGTGTATGTCTAACTTTTGAAGAAACTACCAAACTATTTTCCGAAGTGTCTGTGGCATGTACATCCCCACCAGCCGGGCATGACAATCAGTTTCTCATCAGTACTTGATGTGGTCAAACTTTTATTACTTTAGCCATTTGAACAGGTATGCAGGGCATCTCACCGAGGCTATAATTTGAATTTCCTTAACGACAAATGACGTTGAGCATCTCTTCATGTGCTTATTTGCCATCCACACCTCTTCTTTGATCAAATGTCTATTCTGGACACAAGTTCATGATCAGATATATTTTCTCCAGTCTGTGACTTATCTCTTCATTCTTTTAATGGTATTTTTGAAAGACCAAAAGTCTTTAATTTCAATGAAATTCAATGCAGCAGTTTTTTTCCTTAAAAAATTGTCCTTATATCATTGCATCTAAGAACTCACTGCATAACCAAAGGTCAACTCTGACACTGCCCTTCACTACCTTCCAAGCTGGTAAGCATCTTCCCAAAATCTAGGCACGAGGCTTTAAATAACCTTTTGAGCTCAGATGGGAACACAATGTCTGATGCTCTTGCACTGGTCCAGGTGATGGAGGCAGAGGCCACAGCCTCTGGGTGGAGGAATTAAAGGAAGAGTTAAAGGAACTATGTGAAATGAACGGGGCCTGCAGGGCCTGACTAATGGCAACACAAACTGGCCTCCAAAAGAAGAAAGCCTGCAGGACGGAGGTGGGTCAGTCCTCCTGGGACCAGACGGCTGCTGCCGCTGGAAAGAGGCATTCCTCCCAGGGGTGCAGAGTCAGGGGCTTCTTGATGCAGTTGGTTTGGTAAACGATACTCAGAACAATGGGAATCTTTCTCTCACTCACTCACTTTCCTCTTTTGTTTATCCTGTATCTATCTCTGCCCATGCAGAAAATAAAATTCCTGCCCTAACTTAAAATCTATGCAGAAGGATGCATTAACTGAGGGGCCACATCTGGCCCCCTCCCCACCTTCTTCTAGCTCTTCCCCATGGAAGGTCTGATCATCTAAGGGCAGATTTTTCAGGGGAACGCATCCACCCACATAAACACTGGGGCAGGAGGGGCCCGGAGCCACTTCAGACCAGGGAAGAGGACCCACGGAGGCATGTTCTGGTTGAGAAGCTGACCTTCAATTCACCCATCTCACAGGGATGTGCTGGCATTGCTTCATATCCATTTTTTTGCACCAGCTGAGCAGGCAGGCATTTGGCCAGAGTCACCAAAATGTGCACACGGAGAAGCTGTGCCAAAATGGAGCAGAAACCTGAGTCTGTCTGGCAAAGGCAGGCTTCTTGTGTCTCATAAAATCTTCAGGCCACACAGATGGCATCAGCAGCAGCACGTCTTTGTCGGTGGGGGGGGGGGGGGGGGGCAGGGAGGAGGGATTGCAGGGCTGGGAAGCTCAAGACCCCATCTGGGAGCTCGCTCTGCTGTGTCCACTTTTAGGTAAGCATCTCTATAAGTTCTCATCTTTGCCATTGAAGAAACAGCATGTCTTCTGTCTGTTGGCATCTTTCCATCGATTGTGTCACCTCCCCCACTGTAACAGTGACACGGGGACAGAGGCTACCAGTGTCTAGGCTTGTTTCCACTCGCATGAAGCTCATCAGCAAGCATAGATTGCAGGGTATAGATTCCTCCCACTTGGAGGCCACTAATGCATATGAGCAAGGCCTTGGTCCACAGAGAGGATACACTTGCAAAAGTAGGGATCTGTCTGTGAAACTGTTGCGGTCTTGATCAGAGTTTCTTAAAGAGTGCTCCCCAGAACAGCAGCTTTGGTATCACCTTGTTGTTGTTCAGCTGCTAAGTCGTGTCTGATTCTTTGTGACCCCATGGACTACAGCACACCAGGCTTTCCTGTCCTTCAGTATCTCCTGGAGTTTGCTCAAACTCATGTCCAATGAGTCAGTGATGCCGTCCAACCATCTCATCCTCTGTCGTCCCCTTCTCCTCCTGCCTTCAATCTTTCCCGGTATCAGGGTCTTTTCCAATGAGTCAGCTCTTCGCATCAGGTGGCCAAAGAGTTGGAGCTTCAGCTTCAGTCCTTCGAATGAGTATCCAGGACTGATCTCCTTTAGAATGGACTGGTTGGATCCCCTTGCAGTCCAGGGAACTCTCAAGAGTCTTCTCCAACACCACAGTTCAAAAGCATCAAGTCTTGGGCACTCAGCCTTCTTTATGGTCCATCTCTCACATCCATAAATGACAACTGGAAAAACCATAGCTATACAGACTTTGTCGACAAAGTGATATCGCTGCTTTTTAAAACACTGTGTAGACTTATCATGGAGAAGGAAATGGCAACCCACTCCAGTGTTCTTGCCTGGAGAATCCCAGGGATGGAGGAGCATGGTGGGCTGCCGTCTATGGGGTTGCACAGAGTCGGACATGACTGAAGTGACTTAGCAGCAGCAGGTTGGTCATAGCTTTTCTTCCAAGGAGCAAGTGTTTTTTTAATTTCCTGGCTGAAGTCACTGTCTGCAGTGATTTTGGAGCCCAAGAAAATAAAATCTGCCCCTGTTTCCATTTCCCCCCGCCCCCCATCTATCTGCCATGAAGTGATGGGACCAGATGCCATGATCTTAGTTTTCTGAATGCCAGTAATACCTGGGAACATGTAAAAAATGCACATTCTCGAGTCCCACCCAGAATAACTGAATCAGAAACTCTGGGGCTGGGGCCTGGCAATCAGTGTTTAAACAAGCCCTCCAGGCCATTCTGATGTGTGAGAAACACTTGTCTTTATATTGAGGTAGAAGCCTGTCTTTATGTTCCTTTCCAGCCTGCGAATGAGGAGTCCAGACTATTCAAGCTGGAGAGAGAGAAGCAGGGTCCCTGGAACTCTGGTCAGTCCATCAGAGCCTCCAAGAAGTTTTTCTGGAATTGACCTGCAAACACCGATCATTTTATTTTAGCACTAAGGTCAGAAAAACAAACTTAGAAGTCACCACGGGCCACCAACACACATCCCTTGCTGGAGCCTGGACCTCCCAAATTCCTAACCAGCCAGCACATCAGGAGAGCTGAATGATGTCCAGGGAGAAGAATCACCCACCAGCCTTCAGTCTGAAATTTTATAGCTGGAGGAAATTAAATGAAAACGCACAGAGGCTGCTCAGAAAGGGGAGAGATGTACAGCGCTTCATAGTTTATCCAGACACAGTAAGAGCTAGTTTTTACTGAGTGCCCACTCGATGTGAGCACCAAGCCTCCCACATTCTCTCGTGGTGTCCCTACAACAGCTTAACAAGCATCATCTTTCATCACCTCCATTGTACACATAAAGTCACCAAGGCAGAGCAAGATTAAAGGACTTGTCCAAAGTCACACAAATGAATATGTAGAAACCAAAACTGGAGCTAAACTGTGTCTGACAGTCTACATTTCTCACGGCTCTTTTAAAAGAAAGATGAAATTACATATATATTTGAGTGAGTGTGTGTATAGGTGGTATGTGGGATTGGTCATAGATCACAGTTTGTCACAAATAACCCCTGTGGTTGCTTCTTTATAATCTGCAAGTGAGACACAGCTGTGCCTCAAGTGAGACAGAGCATAAATCTGATTGGTTCAGACCAGGTAGACCACATGACTAACACCGGGTCATGGGCAAGTAGTGTCTGGATTTATCTGGGTAAGATAGGTGAGCATCCCTTACATACAAGCATGCACAGCGCAAGGACAAGCTCTAGCAAAGGAGGACACCCATCTCCTTTATTAAGTCATTTCAAGTATAATGACGTTCAGCATGCAACTAGAGCAGAAAGTGCTGCCCTTCCATGCAATTCCGGGCTCTTGACAGTGATGAAATGTTCAACCTGTGAGCAATTATTTAAATATTTGGCAGTTTACATGCATGACTGGATCAGCACTGTGATCAGAATCACGGGAACATGGAATTTTAGAAGGGAATGGACCTTAGAGTCCGTAGAATGCAATACCTTGATTTCTGCAGATGAAGAAATGGAGGTCCAGAGAGGTCTTGTTATTTTCCTAAAGTCTTTGGGAGAGGATCCCAATCCCTCTGACTCCTGGTCTTGTATCATTTTAGAGAACAGGACAGGGAAAGCTGAAACCTTGCTGCTAGATCAGGGTTTGATTTGGTGCAATTATAATAGAAAGCAAACACAGGGTTGCCAAATAGATACCCAAATCACAAGATAGACAGCCATGACTCCATTCTCAGGAATTTATGAAATATCCCAAGGGTGGACTCATATAACTATGAAGCCACATAATAATTAATTTTTACAAAACACATATTGATGGAACCTATGATAATTAATTTTTTACAAAGCCTTAGTTACCCAGAATACATAACAAAAATAAACAATTTATATGTATTTTCAATTCACAGAAACTTATGTCTTCATATCTTAATAAATTGTTCCTTTTCATTCTAGTCTTGCAACTTTTGGTTCCTGTGTATTAGATAGAATACCTGTTGAAATTTACCTGATCTCACCTTGACAAGGAAGAAGAGAAAAAATAAAGCTGATCATTGTTCAGTGTTTCTTAGCCCATATACACACAAAATCTTCATCAGAGGGGTTGTGTGTATGTTCAAACATAGACGCATGGACTTGCTTAAGTTAATGAAGACAAGAATGTTGATTTATTTCAGCAGATGTACATCAACTTCATTTTAAAAGGTATCACAAAGATTTTAAAAGTAAGAATACACTGTGTTGTTCAGAGTATAGTCGAGCAGACATGCTCACAGGCTAATGGAAATCCAAACTGACATACCCACTTCATACTACTACTGAAATGAAATTAACCAAAGAAGACCTGTTGGAAGAAGTGGGCTTTAAGCCAGGACTCAAAGAAGGTTATGGCCTTGGAAGAGAGGTGGAGTGCAAAAGGTCAAAACGGAAAGAAGCAAAGACCAAAGGGAGATTGCTACATTCCTTGGCTCATGGCCCCTTTCCCTATTTTCAAGGTCAGCACTGCAGGAGCTTCAGAACTCTCTCTGACTCTGACCTTCTGCCTCCCTCTTCCATCTTCTAAGGAACCTCAGAATTACAGTGCACTCACCTATATAATCCAGAATGCTCTCCCCCATTTTAAGAGCCCTAATGTAACCACATCTGGAGCTGTTTTGTTGTGGAAGGTAACTTCTCCAGGTCTGGGACATCAGGACGTGGACATCTTTGGGAAGCTATGATTCTACCTCCCACTTTTTTTTTCTTTTTTTTTCTTTTTTGGCTCTGACAGGTCTTAGTTGGCACATAGGATCTTTTCTGCATCCTGCGGGATCTTCGTTGTATCACATGGACTCTCTGGTTGCAGCACACAGGCTTGGAGCACGTGGCTTCATTGCTCTGCAGCATGTGGGACCTTAGTTCCCCGACCAGGGATCAAACCGGCATCTCCAGCATTGTAAGGTGGATTCTTAAAAAACTGAATCACCAGGGAAGTCCTCCTCCCACAGTTCTTAATCTACCATGCCTCTATTTCCTCAAGAAATATTTCAAGAACCTTGAAACTCAGCTGTCCTATGGGTTTAGTAGTATGGTGTCTACTTTATCGGTTTGCTGTGAAAATTAAATGACTTAACACCTCTAAAGTGCTTAGAACAGTGCCTGGCACATGACTGTGTGTCTATTTCTATCTGCCCATCTGAACAAAAATAGGCAGGACTCTTTCCTTTACCCCTGGATTCCTTAAGATGGTGGTTTTCAAATTTTCATGGCTATTACTCCCAGTAAAAAATACTTTATCTCCTGACCCAGGACACCCAAATATTTATACATTTACTTATCTGAAAAAAAAAAAAGTTTCACAAACAAAACTTAATTCCACTCAGTGTAGCGAACTCTGATATATTCCTTTTCATTCCATTTCATTTTCATGCAATGAAATAAGCTGGAGGAGGCCTCATTAAGACAAACCCTGGCATCCAAATTCAACATCTTTTCTCTTTCCACCTGGTGCAGCTGACAACTGGCAGAAGCTGTGTGAGGCTGCAGGAACCCTGGTGCTTCTCCCAGCGGTCCTGCTAGGCTAAGATACATTTGATGAACTGAAAGAAGGAGAGCCTGGAAAGCAAGATCCGCAATGCATGCTTCAGATTCCACCTTTGTGTGTCTGCATCCCAAATCGTGCGATCGTTGACGGGCTTTTAGAAAACTGACAAGCGTTAATTTGTCAACCTTCTCATATTAATGCTGAAGAGCACCTAATTGCCCTGTCCTCTTTATTCACACCGCATGACTGGTGAGGCGCCGCTGGCTCATTGAGTCGACAAGGTTTCGGTGACAGCTTCTCTTGTCCACGCAGAAGCAAATCTGGAGAAGCTGTCATTCGATGTGACAAACTGACGAGACAGCACTGTCAATCTCCCAGATGGGCGAGGGACCACAGTGACTGACGACAACCCAAGGGTCACTGTGAATCTGATCGCGACTGTGTTCGGCGGCTGACAGCTGATGACGCATTCCTCCGATGCTTCAAAGCCTACATATTTTTCCCCTCCACTGGCCTGAGCAGCAGGTAAAAGTAACTGACACAGGTATGAACCTCACCTGGGCTGTGACAAGCCCTACCGAGGCTTTTGAAGAGTCTTCCTGCTGCCACCAACAAAGTGGCCAGCCTGGTTGCCACCTTCCCCCCACCCCCATCCTCACTTCTGGCTCCCAGGTCACTTGATGAGATTGTGAGTTTCCCTGACTTACAGATGCCTGGAATGTTAGGCCTGAGGGGACTTAGACACCCAACCCAGCTCCACAGAGGGGCAGTAACACCCAAGGACACTCAAGAGTCGTGCACAGATTTCATTAATCATAATCAAAGACGTGGGTCTCACTTGCAGTTACATTATGTCAACAGACATACAACACATAGCTAGTCAGTCATTCCCAATCCTATTTGCCCACTAGAATCCTCTAAGAGCCACACCTGGATCCAACCCCCAGACACTCTGATTCTATTGATGTGGGACGGGGTCTGGCTTTCAATACCGTAATAGCTCCCAGAGAATTTGGTTATATAGCCAGAGTTAAGAAGCCTCTAGAACCTGACTATCTGGGTTCAAATCCAGATGCTATCACTTACCAACTGTGCAACCTTGGGTAAGTTACTTAATTTTGGGGGACCTTAGTTTCCTCATCTGTAAAAATGGGAATGATGATAATAATACCTCCTAGGGTTGTTTCAAGGTCAAATGAATTGTTAGATATAAGGTCCTTGTACATTACCGGATGGAGAGGACCTGATCAGTAGATGTTAGGTACTTTTCCGATGGCTCAGTGGTAAAGAATCCACCTGCAATTCGGGAGTCACCAGAGACACAGGTTCAATCCCTGGGTCAGGAAGATCCCCTGGGGGAGGAAATGGCAAGTGAGACCCACTCCAGTATTCTTGCCTGAAAAATCCCATGGACAGAGGAGCCCAGCCAGCTACAGTCCAAAGGGTCACAAAGAGTCGGACATGACTTAGAATGTGGTAACCAACATACATCCCTTGTATTTAAGATTTCCTATATTTAAAAAAGCATAATAGCCAGGACATGGAAGCAACCTAGATGTCCATCAGCAGATGAATGAATAAGAAAGCTGTGGTACATACACACAATGGAGTATTACTCAGCCATTAAAAAGAATATATTTGATGCTGGAGAGGGTGTGGAGAAAAGGGAACCCTCCTACACTGTTGGTGGGAATGCAAACTAGTACAGCCACTATGGAGAACAGTGTGGAGATTCCTTAAAAAATTGCAAATAGAACTCCCTTATGACCCAGCAATCCCACTGCTGGGCATACACACCGAGGAAACCAGAATTGAAAGAGACACATGTACCCCAATGTTCATCGCAGCACTGTTTATAATAGCCAGGACATGGAAACAACCTAGATGTCCATCAGCAGATGAATGGATAAGAAAGCTGTGGTACATATACACAATGGAGTATTACTCAGCCGTTAAAAAGAATTCATTTGAATCAGTTCTGATGAGATGGACGAAACTGGAGCCGATTATACAGAGTGAAGTAAGCCAGAAAGAAAAACACCAATACAGTATACTAACACATATATACGGAATTTAGAAAGATGGCAATGACGACCCTGTATGCAAGACAGGAAAAAGACGCAGCTGTCTATAACGGACTTTTGGACTCAGAGGGAGAGGGAGAGGGTGGGATGATATGGGAGAATGGCATTCTATCATGTATACTATCATGTAAGAATTGAATCGCTAGTCTATGTCTGACGCAGGATACAGCATGCTTGGGGCTGGTGCATGGGGATGACCCACAGAGATGTTATGGGGAGGGAGGTGGGAGGGGGGTTCATGTTTGGGAACACATGTAAGAATTAAAGATTTTAAAATTAAAAAAAAAAAAAATAAAAATAAAAATAAATAAAGCAAAAATAAATAAATAAATAAATAAATAAATAAAAAATAAAATCTAACTTCTAGAAACAAACAAAAAAAAAGAATATATTTGAATCAGTTCTAATGAGGTGGATGAAACTGGAGCCTATTATACAGAGTGAAGTAAGCCAGAAAGAAAAACACCAATACAGTATGCTAAGGCATTTATATGGAATTTAGAAAGATAGTAATGATAACCCTGTATGCGAGATAGCAAAAGAGACACAGATGTCTAGAACAGTCTGTTGGACTCTGTGGGAGAGGGCGAGGGTGGGATGATTTGGGAGAAGGGCATTGAAACATGTATAATATCACATAAGAAATGAATCGTCAGTCCAGGTTCAATGCAGGATACAGGATGCTTGGGGCTGGTGCACTGGGATGACCCAGAGGGATGGTATGGGGAGGGAGGAGGGAGGGAGGTTCAGGATGGAAAACACATGTATACCCGTGGCGGATTCATGTTGATGTATGGCAAAACCAAAACAATATTGTAAAGTAATTAACCTCCAATTAAAATAAATAAATTTATATTAAATTAAATTTAAAAAATAATAAAAAACCTCAAAGAGGATTTGACCAAACCATGCAACACTGAGCTTCTCTTTATGATCTTGTTCTAGTACAGGATGTGTGACAGAGAGGTAAACAATAACTCAAATGCTTTTGGCCTATACAATGGGAAGCATGCTGTTCTGCTTCATTCAATCCTTGCAACATTCACATCATACATATGAAAACACTAAAGGTCAAAGAGATTCAATAACTTGTACAAGATCAGAGGATGTTGAGGAGCAGCCATCCCAAGAGTCTGACTCTAATATTTCTAGCTTCAGAGTCTATGCTTTCCCACTCTATCACACTGAGTTTCCGGGGGGATCTGAGTCTGACCTTTAAGAAGATGGTAAACATGCATGAGAGGCAGAGAAAAGGACACTCCAGGTGGATGGGAATCATGGGGATGAGATTGACTCTAGGTCCTCTGAGCCATAACTGTCCGTGATTTTGTGAAGGAGGTGGTGCTTTACCAGACACAACAAGTGGGCTGGCGTAGCTAGAGTAAAGGACCCTCAAGCAAAAAGATGTATGAAGCCCACTGGAGAGAAAACCAGTGAAAGGACTTGATGCCACAGACCTGGGAGTCTGGATGACACACTCTAGGGAAATGGATGTGTATCTCTGTTGAAAATCCTTATTAAATTCTGTTAAAATGTGTTGTGCTAAACCATGCAAACTGCAAAAACCACAAGGTGAGAAATTATAAAGGGTGGATGATCCAAATCGCAAGAAAAACAAAAAGACAGTGGGAGAAACTATAAACCACAATACCAAATGGAATGGGTGGCCTTTGATTACATCCTGATTCAAACAAAATAAAACGCAAACACAAATACACAGAGACTTAATCATGGAAATGTGGATGCTTACTGGATATTTGGGGATTTAATGAATCCTTCCTTCAAGTACATTACAGATTAGTAAGCAAATATAAGGAGTTAAGTCATATACCCGAACTATTACGTGACACAAGTAAAGGGTAACGAGTTTCAGTGAAAAACCACAAAACGCTGTGACAGTTCTAAGTACAGAATTAAGTGTCAGAGCAACAAATGGCGAACTCCTTTTGACTGAGTATCTTCTGAGCACAATCTGAGCCAGGTCCCACCCTAAGATCTTTCATAACCAGTGATGGCTTTCAAACCATGCTTGACCAAATCCAGGAGGATTCTTGGGAGCCCTGCCCAGAGCCACATTGCCAGCAGATTAGCCAAGGACACTGGAAGGACTTCTTTAACTAGAAGATCTCAGTTCTTTGTCGCTCCCAGGGAGATTTCAACCTGGAAAATGTATTTAACTGGAAAGAACCTTGAAACTCCCTAGTCTTTGGGCTTCCTGATTATCTCCTCTCAGCAAGCTGTCCTTAGCTCTTTCAGATGATCAAGTTCACCATTAAGGGCTTTGCTGAAAATAGAAGAAAGCCTGATTTTCCATGGGCTGACCACAGACACCAGCCAAGTACAGTTCAGCAGAAACCCCTTTCTTAACTCACACAAAACACACTGAGCTAGATAGTTGCACTATCTACTTTGCCTTATTGGAAAGGACACTGGAGAGTATAAATTTTATTGCAATAAATCTCATCATTAACAAATGGCAGTCATATAGCTGCACGCAAATCTGATGATTAAAAACTGTTTCTCCTACACGTGGGCCAATGAGGAAGACATAATTCACAGCCAAAAGTTGCAACCAGATGTATGGATCCTGGAAGGAAGGTTCTGGAATCTTTTCTCCAAATGGAAGGGATCTTCTAGAGAAACGGGAATTTTAGAAACACAAATGGGTCCTTGCAGGGTAGAACTGTTGCTACCAAGCAACACTATGGCATGGCAGGTAGGAGGTGGCAGAAGTCCCCACCTACAACCACCAACACTATTGTGAACCCCTCCTTCAGAAACCCAGAGCCCAAGTCGCCAGCCAGAAACCAAGGCAAGGAGACCCTGTCTAGTGGAAGATCTGCTACCTTAGCTAGCCTCTACTTCCCCATGCCCACCCCTGCTGCCTTCCCCACCTCTTATTCCATGTCCTTTAAAACATCACCCCGAAAGGCATTATTCACAAGGCCCATCACCAAGATTCTCTTCCTTGAAACTATCTGGGTAAAAGCTACATGTAATATGTCCCCTTTTGGGAACTTATGTCACCGTTTTCTCTGGACAATGGCCACCCTGCTTTGTCTCTCCAGTCCCCTCCGCTCTTCTGGAAAGTGCCCTTCCTTCTCCATTTTCCCCTTTACTGAGCTATTTAGGGAGCAGCCATTTTGATCAGCTACACTCTAGGCTGCAGCTGATTGGTCCAAAACTAAGCACCTGACCTAAGCTTAGCCAATCATAGTGTCTTTCCCAGACCCTAACTACTAGCTACATTTGATTGGCCCCAGGAGGGGTAATTGATTTGAGTTACGCCAGTTTTACTCCTGCAGAATTCTGGAAGCAAACTGAGATGTCAGGTTTTTTCTAGTACTTGAAGTTGTAAGATACAAAACTTTAAAACCTCTCACAACTATGTTTTCCACCATGATGACTAGAGAGGGGAAGAAGGCTAGGCTGTGAGAGGAAGAGGTAAAAGAATGAAACAGATACCCAGGGAGGAGCAGAGATGGGGACAAGGTCTGGAAGCTTTTGAGTCCAAGGTAAGTAGATTTGGAAGCCCATTGTATGGCCATCCTGAGCGCTGTGAGATACCCTGAGTCCATGTGACGACTTATGCTTTCACAAGTGTGGTTTCTGCACTTGGACCAAAGGGGTTCAGAACAATTTACTGCAGTAAAGAAGCCCATTTAGCATTGGCGTTTGAACTGTGGTGTGGGGGAAGACTCGTGATAGTCCCTTGGACAGCAAGGAGATCCAGCCAGTCCATCCTAAAGGAAATCAGTCCTGAATATTCTTTGGAAGGACTGATATTGAAGCTGAAACTCCAATCCTTTGGCCACGTGATGTGAAGAGCTGACTCATTTGAAAAGACCCTAGTGCTGGGAAAGATTGAAGGCAGGAGGAGAAGGGGGCAACAGAAGATAAGATGGTTGGATGGCATCACTGACTCAATGGACATGAGTTTGAGTAAACTCTGGTAGTTGGTGATAGACAGGGAAGCCTGGAGTGCTGCAGTCCATGGGATCGCAAAGAGTCAGACATGACTGAGCAACTGAACTGAACTGAACCCAATATTTCCAAACATATTTGACCACTAGCCCTTTTTTAAGTTAATTGAATATTCTCCTCTATCATCTTCCCTTAAAGTTTCTAGCTATTTTCATGAAACACCCTTTGAGTAATGCTGTCTTGCAGAGAAAACTCCCCAAAACACAACACTGGCAAAAGTGAGATGTGTCTGTGAAAGTTCATTCCACGAATGTGAACTGGGAACAACAGACTTTGTGAACTGTAGTTTTTTCAGAGGTTACTTGTGGCAGGAGAAGAACTATTGACTACTTGAATTATCTGGAAATACAATCACTTTCTCTCACTTAAAGGGCCAGAGAGTGGGAACAAGAAAAAATTCTGTGAGTTGTGAAGAGCTGCAATAGATAAATGCTTTCCATTAACCAGAAATGTGTCTGTGGTCTGAGCACATTAATTGCCTCTGGACTGAGATCCAAAAAGGAAATTCTGGTAGAAGGAAAGCAGAGAGACTGTAAAGGGGATGAGATAGAATATATATACCCTATCAGTTTACAAACAATGACCTGGAAAAAAATTCTTTGCTCAGGGATATATATACACATATGTATACGCATATATTTGTGTGTATATGTATATACACACATATTCATATGTGCATATATATGTACACATATGTACATGTGTATTTATATACGTACATTTGTGTGTGTGTGTGTGTGTGTGTGTGTGTGTGTCAGTTGCTCAGTCATCTCTGACTCTTTGTGATCCCGTGGACCTTTTACAGCCAGGCTCCTCTGTCCATGGAATTCTCTAGGCAAGAATACTGGAGTGGGTAGCCATTCCCTGCTCTAGCGGATCTTCCTGACCCAGGGATCAAACTTGGGTCTCCCACATTGCAGGCAGATTTTTTACCATCTGAGCCACCAGGGAATAGATATAGACAGATACATAGATAAAGATATAAATATCTATTTCATATATATATATGAAATAGAAGGATACACACACAGAGGGGGAAAATTGGATTTATAAACAGATTGTCTAATACACACATGAAAACTTTGCCCTAGGTGTACAGAGGAAAAGTTTACCTGAGAAATCAATTGATTATAGGAAATAGAAGAAATGTTTAGGATGTACCTATTTTATGTAAATTTTTTTAAAATTAAGAAACTTCATAAAGCATGTTTTGAATGATGAAATGAAAAATCAGAAATGTAGGCTCAAAAAAAAAAAAAAAGAGGCTGGCAGAGAGGAAGAGTGCCAGGAAGCTAAAAACAGTAATAAAATTAAAATATACATTGGAGGCACTAAAAAGCAAAATCAACAATGGGGGAAAAAAGAGATTGATAGTGGAGCTGATTGACTAGGTAAATGCAGTAAGATTGAGGGGGGAGAGAAGCAGCTCAGAGAGCTGAATATAATAAGTAAGAAGATAATGCACATGTAGGCTGGAAATCGACTATCTCATCTCTGGATTAGCTGTATTCCTAAAGAAAAAAGCAGAATAAGTGGAAGAAAAGCAAAAATCAATGATTTAGTAGGAGGCAATTTTCCTGCGCTTGGAAAAAAAAAAAAAATCTGAGCATGTAAATCGAAAGGATCCACTGCTTTAAGGAAAGATATGAAAAGAGACAAAGCAAGCATGTTTTAGTGGCATTTTTCAGTATCAAGGTTGAAGGGAAAATGCCACTAATCTAAGCAAAAAATAAATATAATGACAGGTCACTTACAGAGAAACGAAATAAGGCTGATCCCAGATCCTACCAACACAGATATAAGAAAAGTGAAACAATGTCTGTAGAGTGGTAAGGGGGAATTCTGTGAGCCAAGAGTCCTTTGCCTAGCCCAGATGCTGTTTATGTATCACGACAAAGGAAAGATAGTCTGAGAGAGGTAATGCCACTGAAAATTCTGTTGTTAATTCATTTCTCCTGAAAACCTTAAGCAAAGTTATAATCCCTAAACCTACCAAAGGAATCAAAAATAAGGACTCATCTGAAGTTATAAAATGAAGCATTACCACCATTAACCAGAGATTATTTAAATAATTGACACAAATATGGTACCTAAATGAATGTCCAAGTCTATAGGGATGCTTGAAAGACAAATTATATATGGGGGAAAAAAGTTAATATGAATAACAGCTGCATTCTACAATGTACCCCAGGTGATATTGACGTATCTAAGGAGTTGAGCAGGAAGAGCTATAACGCATCATTGACTATTTCAAAAAGAGTCCAAGATTCTTATATTATTCTTGCATTTAATAATTATAGGAAATGTACAAGCAAAGTTGTTTTTGAAAAGTATAAAATCAACCACTTATTAAAACTAAATATTGGCCACATGCCATCAACTATCACAAGAGAAAATAAAAGCAAAGAAAAAAGGATGCATAAGGCAAAATAATGGAATGTGAATGAATGAATGCATGAATAATATGATAAATAAAACCAAACATAGTAGGCTATGATAATAAGCAAAATGGGTTCAATAAGCCAATGAAAAAGTTCAAATCCAGTTTAATTAGCATTATGTTGACAGTCCCCAAGAATATGTGCCTCAACAAACTTCCAATACACATTTTCTTTCCACATTATATTACAGACCAGAATATATATGTCTAAATTATATCAATTTTTATAATTATCTATTTATTTTGGTACTTAGATATCAAAAATATAGATGCATATATAAAATATATATGATGGGTTACTTTTTAAAATTTTTATTGGGATATAGTTGACTTACAATTCTGTGTTAGTTTCAGGTGTACAGCAAAGTTAATCTATACATATATATATACATCTATCCTCTCTTTTTAATGTTCTTTTCCCATATAGGCCATTTGCACGTGTGTGCTAAGTCACTTCGGTCATGTCTGACTCTTTGCAGCCCTATGGCCGTGGCCCGCCAGGCTCCTCTGTCCATGGGATTCTCCAGGCAAGAATACTGGAGCGGCTTGCCACGCCCTCCTCCAGGGGATCGTCCGGACCCAGGGATCAAACCCACTTCCCTTAGGTCTCTTGTATTGGCACACAGCTCCTGGCACCACTAGCGCCACCTGAAAGCCCACGTGGGCCATTACAGAGTATTAAGCAGAGCTCCCTGTATTATATAGTTGGTCCTTATTGGTTATCTATTTTATACATAGTAGTATGTACATGCGGAGCGGGCAATGGCACCCCACTCCAGCACTCTCGCCTGGAAAATCCCATGGACGGAGGAGCCTGGTGGGCTGCAGTCCGTGGGGTCACTAAGAGTCGGACACGACTGAGCAACTTCACTTTCACTTTTCACTTTCATGCATTGGAGAAGGAAATGGCAATCCACTCCACTATCCTTGCCTGGAGAATCCCAGGGACGGGGGACCCTGGTGGGCTGCCGTCTATGGGGTTGCACAGAATCGGACACGACTGAAGTGGCTTAGCAGCAGCAGCAGTCTGTATATGTCAATACCAATCTCCCAATTTATCTCTCTGCCGCTTAACCCTCAGCAACCACAGGTTTGTTTTCTACTTCTGTAACTCTATTTCTGTTTTGTAGATAAGTTATGATGGGTCACTTTTAAAGACGAAGATCATTCAAATGACCATGTAAGCATGACCATGTTAAAAATATATATGCATTGCCAGTGTTTATTAATAAACATGCAAATATTTAGCTGTCAAAAAAAAAACAGGGACATCTCCAATGTATGCAAATATCAGATCATATGTAGTACACCTGAAACTGATACAATATTGTATGTCAACTATATCTCAAAAATACTCAAATAAATGAATAAATAGAAAGCAGGGGCAGCGTGTATGAAATGTACATAAACAAAATTCATCTTAAATATCCTGCAGTTTTCTAGTCAACTTAGCTTTATGGCTGCTGAGTATTTTGCTAATCCCCAACCTTCGAGGTCTTTCTCCAAGTGCTCACCAACTTGACAGAAAAGTGATTTTATATTCCAGGTCACTCTAACTGACCAGGATCCACAGGGCTCTTCTTCCTAAAGCCTGGAAATTGGAAGGACTATTCTAATGTCTCATTGGAAAAGACACCGATGCTGGAAAAGATTGAGGGCAGAAGGAGAAGGGGGCGACAGAGGATGAGATGGTTGGATGGCATCATCGACTCAGTGGACATGAGTTTGAGTGAACTCCAGAAATTAGTGAAGGACAGGGAAGCCTGGCATGCTGCAGTCCATGGGATCACAAAGAGTCAGACACGATGAGCAACTGAACAACAACATTCTAATTTTGTGATTCTGACCCATTCATGACTAGGGGTAAAATGATCAGGCCACAGTGCAGGTAGAGAGACACAGCAGGATCCTTCCTTCTCCAAATTTTGGCTAATCAGTACCCACGTGAGTTTTCCTTGGTTACTGTGTCATTGGCCAGTTTCCCAGTGTGCAAACCTTGAATACAGCTCTTAAATTACATGCTAACCCATCGACCTGAGTCTATTCCAATCAGAGATTCCCCGAAAAGAAAAATTATACTACGTCTAGATTGAACTTTCTAAGAAAAATAAAGACTCATAAATATTTCAGTATGGAGGTTTGAAAAAAAATGAAAGAATTAAGAGGACAAATGGTTGCTGTCCTTGGAATGCTGTGTTGTCAGTAGGCCTCCTGGCATCCACAAGTGAGAAAATGCAGACAAAGCGCCAGGCGGTATGCAAACACACTTGTCAAATTCACAGAGCCAGGAACAGCTATTTCTGCAGTTTATCTGCCCCAAGTGGATTAGATACTAGCAGAGACGTGGAGATTTTGTTGAGCTTACAATTTTCATTGTTAAATTTGGGGGAAAAAAAGGCAGAAACGTGGGGGAAATAAAATGAAGAGAGGAAACTGGCGTGTCAGAGCTGGAAAAGAGCTGAGAGATTTAGTTCAACTCCTCTTTTGACGGATGAGGATGCTAAACCCAAAGTAAGTAGCTTGACTTAACCCAAGTCCTTAAAAAAATAGAAAAGGACTTTACATGGATATGACTAATAACAGACACTCAGAAAAGGGAAATGGAGAAATCAACCAAAGTTCAATCTCAGGGGTTGTCTCTTTCCAACTCCTCCCAACTGCACTGTGGACCACAGTGGTCAGGATACAAGGGTCAAAGGGTGACCCTTGATGCCAACACACATCTCTCCCTATACCTGCCAGCACCCTCTTTTGACTTTGGTTCCAGTTACTGTTGCTACGTACAAACACACCTTAAAATGTGGAGGCATAACAATCCCTTATTTTCTTTTGTTCCTGAAATCTGGGGACAATTCATCTCCGATCCATGATGTCTGGGGCACGACCTTGACCACTAGGGCTCTGAAGGCACGTTCAGGAGGACTAGTCTGGCTGATGCTGACCATCAGCTGCGACCTCAGCTGGAGCTGTTGGCTGAAGCCAACACTTAGTTTCTGCTTGTGGCCTCAGCTTCCTAACTGCATGGTGGTGGGCTCCAAGAGTAAACAGGACCCCATGGAAATTGCATGGCTTTTTATGACCTAGCAGCAAAAGTCATATAATGCCACTTCTTCCACAGTCACGGATGACCCCCATTTCAGTGGAGGGGACGTAGACCTCGCCTCTCAGTGAGAGGAGTTATGTTACATTGTCACAGAGTTAAAGAACACACAGTATGGGAGATTTTATTGATGCCATCTTGGAAGATATATTCTGCACAACTTGAGGGTAGAGTGGGGAGAGAAACTTGAACTTTTTTAGACTACTTTGAGATTACAGGGGTCAAGGCAGGGTCGAGAGGAGGGTTGAAAGAGCATAAGCTAATGTTATAATTCATATTTGGAAAATGCAAAAATGTTTTCACAGCACAAACTTCAGAAAATAAAGTCTAAGACTTCCCTGGTGGCTCAGCGGCTAAGACTCCACACTCCCCATGCAGGGGCCCCCAGGTTCAATCACGAGAAGCCACATGCTGTAACTAAAATAACTAAGACCAGCACAGCCAAATAAATACATTTTTTTTAAAAAAAGGAAAATAAAGCTTAACAAAATCTCCTTGACTGATAGGAATCTATAGATAATACTAAGTCTCCCAACGAACCATATCAAAATGGAAGATGTGAGACTTCACATTTAAAAAAGAAAGAACACAAGTTTTAAAAGTTCGAAACCTCCTGGCTGAAGCCTTTGTCTAGCAATAAAAGTTGAATCTCCCAAGAAGGCTAGTGATGCCTAACCAGTTATAGTTGTTTTTGTTTAGTTGCTCAGTTGTGTCCGATTCTTTGTGACTCCATGGACTATAGCCTGCCAGCCTCCTCTGTCCATGAGGTTTCCCAAGCAAGAATGTTGGAGTGGATAGCTATTTCCTTCTCTGTTCAGTGAAAATGAATTTGTTGCTTCCCTTTATAAGATTCCCTGGTGGCTCAGCTGGTAAAGAATCCGCCTGCAATTTGGGAGACCTGGGTTTGATCCTTGGGTGGGGAAGATCTCCTGGAGAAGGGAACAGCTACCCACTCCAGTATTCTGGTCTGGAAAATTCCATGGACTATATAATCCATGGGGTCACAAAGGGTAGGACACAACTAAGCAACTTTCACTTTCACTTTATAAAATGAAATTTAAGTAAGGGCAAAAAACAACAACAAGCTAGGACCCTGAGATTGTGGGTGGAAGAGATATTTCTGAAAAGAGAAATTGGAAAAATAGCAAAAAACTGGAACTCGCTCACCTTTTTTCCCAGGGCTAGCTTTGCCCACCAGGCCAGGATCCTAGTTAGGCCTGTGTTGTTGCTTCTTGTGCTATTTCCTAGTTCTTCCAGAAAGGGCTGAAGTCATTCAGAGCATTCTCAGGCTGTCCACGAGGTCAGAGAGCAGCAAAGCTAGAGGGGCTTTTATGGATGACACACTTGCCACTGTGTCCCCTTCGGGGCCACAGCAGACATTACTAATGGATTGATGTGCTAATATCTAATGATCGTGTATCTACTTCAGTGCTTGACATTTATCGCTGGCAACAAATTACGTGAATTCTTTTCCTTGAAATGACAGACTGTTCATTTTTGAGAAAATGTGTGCTCTGGCTTCTCTGTCCATTGTCCTTTCAAGGAAAAGTGGTATTTTGTGGAAACAGTTTTGTCCTGTGAAAATAAGCTGTCCTGAGAGTATCTCGGGCGCCCTCACAGTTCCATGAACCACGCTCTGAGAACCTCTGATATGATATGCCATTTTCATTTTGCAGATGGTGAAACTGGGGCCTGGAGAGAGAATAAGTGACTCCAGGCTTCAGCATTTTTATCACCATTTGTCACAGGTTGAGTTTCCCAAGAAGCAGGCTCCAAGATGGAGCTCCTTGTCCAGGAAAGTCTAACACAGGGGTCATTACTTGTGGATTCCAGCTTCCCCATGGTCACATATTTTCTCATTCCAGCTCCCCGGCCTGCCAGTCACTTTCCCCCTCTATTCTGCCATTGCACCACGCACAATGCCCTTGCTAATGAGACTGAAAAATAAAAAGCTCTGTGTGCTCCAGGTTGGCCTCCAATTCAAAGCTTTACGCTGAAAATATTCTGCCCTCAAAATCGACAAGCTCTGACTTGTGAACGGGTCCAGAGACACAGAAGCTTAAGGCTTTCATTGACATGACTTCAAAGCCATTGCCTGCTTTCCAAGGTGTCCCCGAGTTCCCTGGGACCTGGATAAATATTCTATTTGCTTGCACAAAAGCATCAGAGAATGACTCATTACTCGACACAATAGGTGACTTAATCGGCAGGTCATGGTTAAGTGACTGCACCTCTTGGGGACACAAGGCAGCTTCTCCCAGAAGGACTGAAGGCTCAGCCCCACCCCCAACCTGTGCTCCAGTGAGCCTGGCTGTCTGCAGTCCCGGCTTCCCATCCCACACCCTCCATTCATCCGACACAGCCACCAGGTCACTGTCTTAAAATACTCCCAGGAGGTCGGATCCACCTCTGAAACTTTCTGCGTCTCGCTGTAGTCCCCTACATTGAGCTCAAACTCCAACTCCTTTCTCAAGAACCCCCATAAACTTCTAACTTCTAACCCATATATTCCACGTATTCTGCTCCAAAGAAACTGCTCCCAGCCCCTCACGCTCCCTCTGCTCCCCCGAGGGAGCACTCAGGCCCCTGACACGATGCCCCCTGCTCCCCCTACCCCAGACCCTGTTCTTGTTTCCCAACAACCTCTTCAGAGCAGGTCCAGATCACCATCTCCAAAAAGCTTCACCTGTCCTCCAGACCCGTTCTGTTCGAATTCTATGCACCATACACCATGAGACTTCGTGACACACCATCTTGGATGCTCACCTTTGTTTCTGTGTTATGGACAACTCAGAGCAACTCCCAAGGGTGTTATCATGTTCCAGGGTTTGAGCTGAACAGAAGAGGCAAAGATGAACTAAGCCACTCCTCTGTTCTGAAGGCGCTGGTGTTGGAGCCACATGTACCCCACAGTCACGCTCCCAAGCAAGCTGCCCCTCTCTTCGAAAGAGACCCCCTAATGCCTGGCCTGAGAGGTAGTGTGGATAGTTAATGACTCAGCTTGAGAGCCCAGCCCATCTAGGCTACCCCTGTGCCCGTATGCCTGCAGCCTCAAACCACTCACTGTCCAGCAGGCCTTGCACAGTCTGGACACCAAAAGGCAGGCCTATGGGTAAACTCATGGCTGAACACAGAGATAAATAACAAATAGACTATGGGCCAGTCCAGTATTAGGACTCGTAATTTTCTCAATTCTCTGAACTAGGTACATCTATTAGTCTCATCTTATAGATAAGGAAGGTGGCTCTGTGGGCAAAGAATCCATCTACAATGCAGGTAGATACAGGTGTTGTGGGTTCAATCCCTGGGTGGGGAAGATCCCCTGGAAGAGGTCATGGCAACCCACTTCAGTATTCTTGCCTGGAAAATCCCATGGGCAGAGGAGCCTGCTGAGCTACAGTCCATAGGGTTGCAAAGAGTCAGACATGACTGAGCGAATGAGCGTGAGCACGAATGTTTCTAAGCATAATATATGTGAACACTGAGCCAAGTATGTCATGTGGATTATTTCATTAATTTCCCCAAAGCCGTATAAGATAGGATTACTAAACCCGTTTTGCAGAAGAGAAATTGAGTCTTAGAGAGGTTAAGTGTCTCAAGGTCTTAGCCATTTAAGAATCAGATGCTGGCATAGCTTACCTCCTTTAGCCAAATCACCAGTGACCCAAGGTCATGACAGTGGCCGGGTCTGAATTGGCTTCCAGCTCCGTCCACATGCACCTTCCGTGTTCATGAAGAAAATGACCACGTTGCTCTGATGACAGTCCCTATCTCTGGTGGTGGGCCACCTGGCTACACAGCCCCGGACAGAGCCAAAGGATGGCTGTCCACCACAAGGACCTACTGTATAGCACAGAGAACTCCGCTCAATGTTATGTGACAGCCTGGATGGGAGAGAAGTCTGGGGAGAATGGGTACATGTATATATGTATGGCTGAGTCCCTTCACTGTCCACCTGAAACTATCACAACATTGCTAATCGGTTCTGTGTGTATATGCTCAGTCATGTCTGACTCCTTGCAACCCCCTGAACTCTAGCCCACCAGGCTCCTCTGTCCATGGAATTTTCCAGGCAAGAATACTGGAGTGGGTTGCCATTTCCTCCTCCAGTGGATCTTCCCAACCCACAGATTAAACCCCCGACTCTTGCATTGGCAGGCGGGTTCTTTACCACCGCACCACCTGGGAAGCTCCTAACTGCCTATACTCCAATACAAAGTTAAAAGTTGAAAGAAAAAAGAAAAAAAGGATGGTTGTCCACAGAGCCCAATGCTATAGGCTAAATGTCTGTCTGTCCCAACAAAATGCCAGTGTGGAAGGTATTGTGGAAAACCAGTGGCCAGTGTGAAGGTATTTGGAGGTGGGGTCTCTGGGATGTGATTAACTCAGGAGGGTGGAGCCCTCATGAATGGGATTAGTCCCCTTATAAAAGGGGCTCCAGAGAGCTCCCCTACCCCACCCAGCATGTGGGGACACCAGGAAAAGGCTGAAGCCTGGAAGAGGGCCCTCACCTAACCATGCTCCAACTTGACCTCAGACTCTCAGCCTCCAGGACTGTGAGCCATAGATGTTTGTGTTTTATGACAACTTGTTACTGTAGTTCAGTCACTAAGTCATGTCCAACTCTTTGTGACCCCACAGACTGCAGCACACCAGGCCTCCCTGTCCCTCACCATCTCCCAAAGTTGACCCAAGTTCACCTAGTCCGTGATATTTTGTTAAAGCAGCCCAAGTTTGTCAGTCGCTCAGTCGTGTCCAGCTCTTTTCCACCCCATGGACTGTAGCCTGTCAGGCTCCTCTGTCCATGGAATTCTCTAGGCAAGAAAACTGACGATCCCCTGGAGAAAGGGGATCTTCTTGACCCAGGGATCAAATCCAAGTCTCCTGCACTGCAGGCAGATTCTTTACTGTCTGAGGCACCAGGGAAGCCCAAACAGGCTAAGATAACCCTGGCTAGGAATTTGCAGGCTGCCCCTGCAAATTTGCACCTCCCTGGCCCAACAAGACATCAGGGCCAGACACTAAGGCAGCAGATTTCAGTCATGCAGGCCGAGATTTGACATCTCTCCTCAGACAGAAGTGCTGTTTTGAGAGGCTGGGAGACCTTTGGACAATCCCTTCCTTCTCTGGCCCCTGTTCCTCTGTCACTGGAATGAGGATTAAGAGAGAATGTCCACAGAGCACTTGTCCTTTCTAGAACCACAGCCAACAGCACTGTGACTGTTTACAATGGATGTTATCAGTTAAGAGTCAGGCTGCTTGGAAAATTCCTTCAGTTTCCTCTGGGATCCAGGGAACCGACATCAGGAGGATGGGAACTGATCCAGTTCCATCCCCCCAAGACTTAGCCCTTCCACGCTGCCCTCTCCTTCACTCCTTGCACCCACAGACTGGATTTCTATCTAGAAAGAATGCTCTCAGCCTCAACCTGCCCCTTCCATTCATCTCTGGGGTGGGCACTGAGGATCGCATCTGGACAGAACCAGTGTGCTAAGTGCAGGCAGAGACTAATGCCCTGTTGCAATCTTTTCACGTACTTCATTTATCCTAATGGAAAGCTAATACGATATTTGAAAAGTTAATATTGTAATATGTATCCCAATTAGCTCTGTGCAGCCCCTCTGGAGCAGAGGCTGCAGGCACCATGCCGAGGGACGGGACCTGGCGGACATCCTAGGAGGTGGGCCAGGACCAGAATGAAGCCTGGCTCCAGCCCAAAGTGCTGAGGAGAGCTACTCGAGAACTTTCCCACTCAGAAGACCTCTGGGCTTCATTACATTAACTACATGGCCTCAAGGTCCTTCCATCCTTAGAAGAAACGCATTTCTCAGCAAATTATTCTACAGCCAGTACTTCTTGAAATTGCATTTTAATATCAGAAACATTGCAAACAGGGCAGAGAACACAGCGCTGCACACTTGGGGTCCATGGTGGGTTCTGGGTGAGTTTCTGGTTTTGCATTAGGGAGATGGCAAAGGGGGCAGATTGCTTTGGAGGGGGATGGGCATAAAGACTGTTTCTTGCCACTTCAAATGCACATACATATTATTATTTTTTATCCCCCCATCATCACTTACTCCAAGCAGAGTCTCATTACTTAAAAAAAAAAAAAAAAAAAAAAACTGGAGCATCCCAACAATAGCCCATAATTACTTTGCAAATGGTTCTGCAGAGTAATTATGTCATTAGCCCAAGTGCCTTCTACATCAAAGATCTCTCTCTCTCCCCGGTGCCATCCATTTAGCTTAAGGAATGAGAAGAAACTCCTGGGGACCTGAGGGACGAGGACCCAAGCTGTACTCATGGGATTTAGAGATGCCGTTCTTAGCACGTCTATTGTCAAACTGACTGCTGCTGCAAATGACACCTCCCCGCAGGAAGGCAAGATACTAAGGCAGAGTTCTCAAGGAAGAGAGATTAGCAACCAGCCTGCAGAGAAAGCATACTTAGCTGCCTCTAAGGATTTCTGGCCACACTAGATAGAGAAGGGAACCTCTGAGCCAATTTTGGCTCTACTCACCAGTTTGGTATGACAGGCTGTGGCCATGTGAAGGTCACCCCTTCTGCAGTTAATATATCCAAGTAGCAAAACTGTCTGCAGTTCCCATAAACCCTGATGAGAAAGGAGAAAAAAAAAAAGCACAGACTGCATTTAGTTGAGGACCTCCTCCATGTCAGCTGCTGTGCTAGGCACTTCACTCCTAGAATCTAGTAATACGTGCCATATTTATTGCTCCTGTTTTACAGGTAAGAAACTGAGGCTCAAAAAAATCAATGCCCTACTCCAGTGTTTCTATCCCAGTTTCCTTAATGAGGTGGCTTTTATCCTCAAGGTCATCCCATAGTCCGAAACGGCTGCAGGAGCTCCAGCCATCACATCCATATTTCAGACAGAAAGAAAGAGAATGTAGAGTTGAGGAGAAGGCGAAAGGACCCTTCAAGAAGATTTTCTGAAGTTCCCACCCAATGACTTCTGCTTCAATCTCATTGGCCGCCCCATTGCAAAAGAGATTGAAAAAAAAAGTTTTCAGCCAAGCAAGAACTACCTTTAGTACTATAGAGTTCTGAGGACTTTCCTGGTGGTCCAGTGGTTACTAAGACTCCATGCTCCCAATGCAGGGTCCTGGGTTCAGTCCCTGATCATGGAACTAGATCTCATATTCCACAACTAAAGATCCCTCATGCCACAGCTAAGATGGGGCACAACCAAACAAATAGATAAATATTTCTTAAAGCTTACAAAAAATTATAGGGTTCTGTTACTAAGGAAGCAGAAGAGATTGGGACATTGCGTAGGTAAGCCACAATCATGACTCTGCTTGACACACATTATTCCATTTAAACACTTACAATAACCCTGCCAGGTGGGTGTTAATACACCCGTTTTGTCAGTGAGGTTCAGAATGTATGAGTCCCTTGCCAGGCACAGCACAGATAGCAGGTGGGCCTGACCCAGAGCAGTGCCCACTGCCCATCCATGCAGCTCTCTGGCAGAGACCTGAAAACAACCAAGGCAGGACATCATGTGGGACACAGCGGGTCTGTACAGGGAGGGGGCATGAATGCACAGTGACGGGGAGGCATCTCACCGTGTGCGCTGGTGTCAGTTCCTGTGGGGAGAGAGGGGAGGACGTGGAGCTGGTGAGTTACATGGACAAGGGCAAATGCGACATACTTGTGCAGTCTACCATCCTGGGAGACCCACAGGAGGGCGGTCACAAGAGTCTGCTTCATTGCACTCCCTCTAGTTCTCAGTAGAATCATTAGATCAGGGGATGAATGAAAAACAAATGATTAAATTAAGAAGCTTTGCAGCCTGCCACCTGCTTCAGGTTTCGATTGATTTCAAAAAAAAAAAAAAAAAGCTATTCTGAAAGAGACGTTCCAGACCCAAATTCTGGTTGCCCCAGAGCACAGATCACACTTACTATGATGAAATGTAGAGAGCTACCCCCTCTGAATGACCAGTGATGCTTTTTAAAGCTTTGGTAGCTATTTAATACTTCACGATGCAGTACATGAATTTTTACTGATCTGTAATTATAAATGTATCTGATCAATTAAATAAGAAGATAAATGAAAAATATATATATATTTTAAAAAGGCTACAGACAGATGAATTACAGTGCTGCAAAGTGGCCCTGAAATGCAACTCAAATTCAACAGACATGAAAAAAAATTTATAAAAGTCCATTCTCAGAAATAAAATAAAACTGAATTAAAGAAATAAATAAGATGATGAGTCAGTGTGCAGGCTTCTAAAGCACTTGCATCATTTGGACTGATTGATTTCGGTTGGTTGCCCTCCCAGATTTGGGTAGATAGGTAGAAGGTGCCCAACCATCTGGAGAAAAGACACCCTGAGTCTCCCAAAATCCTTTGACCCTTAGTTCCTCTGCCTGCAAATGAACCTGGATTCGATCCCTGGGTTGGAAAGATCCCCTAGGTAAGGAAATGGCAACCCACTCCAGTATTCTTGCTTAGATAATTCCATGAACTGAGGAGCCTGGAGGGCTACAGTCCATGGGGTCTCAGAGTCAGACATGACTGAGGGACTAACACTTTCACTTTATCCTCCAAATTCAGGAGTCTGGGTTTTAACAAGCATCCCAGTAATCTTTTTCAAATCATAAACCACCCCCCATGACTCACACACACACATATACATCCCATCGTCCTATGGACAGTGGGGTAAAGACCAGCGATCACAGCCTCATCATCACCTCCTCACCACATCCCTCTGGCAGCCCTTAGAATCTACACTGCTACGCTTAGTCGTTGAGTCGCGTCTGACTCTTTGCAACCCCATGGACTGTAGCCCACCAGGCTCCTCTGTCCATGGGGATTCTCCAGCCAAGAATACTGGAGTTGGTTACCATCCCCTCTGTCTTTACCATCTGAGCCACCAGGGAATCTACAGCACTGAGCTCTGATTGACCAGAGAACTGCCAGCCTCCTAAACCCACACTTTGTCATACCCTTGTGCCTTTGTCCCTCCTTTCCCCCCTCCAGAACATTCTTCCTACCCACTCCCAAACCCCAGCTCAAAACTCCTGAGTCCCTCTCCAAACCTGCTAAGCCCCCAGGCTTCCCACTTCGGTCAATGGCAAGCCCGTCTACTCACTTGCTCAAGCCTCAAACCTACCAGTCCTGTTTGGCTCCTCCCCTGCCCTCCAGCCCAGCCTCAGCACGTCATCTGGTCCCATCCTGGCAATGCAGCCCAGATCCACGCGTCCTGGACCACATGACCTCCGCTTGATTAGTTAGTTCCCATCTCTGGAAAACAACATCTCAGAGAAGCCTTCCCCAACCTCTTGTCCCAAAAGAACCCTGTAAAATGAAATTGCTTCTTCTTTCCACACAGGAAATAGCACTCGCTGAGGTTGCAGCAAATACCTTTGTGTATTCGTCTAGCTTCCAGCTCCTTCACTATGAGGTAAACCACACGAGGGCAGGGACCCACTATAGGCAAAGCATCTCTGTCAGCCCAGCATCCCCTAACTGCCCCGTCATAGACACTGAATGTGAAATAATCTCTGTAAAGTCGTTACAAAAGTTAACTTAACCCACACAGGATCCCCGTTACTGCTCCCCCCTTTTTTATTGGAGGATAATTGCTTTACAGTGTTGTGTTGATTTCTGCCATACAACAATATGAATCAGCCATAAACATGCATATATCTCTTTCCTCTTGAGCCTCCCTCCCACCCTCACATCCCACCCCTTTAGGTCAGCACAGAGCACCAGGCTGAGCTCCCTGTGTTATTCAGCAACTTCCCACTAGCTATCCATTTTACACATGGTAAAGTATACATTTCAATGCTACTCTCTCAATTTGTCCCACCTTCTTCCCCCACTGTGCCCGCATGTTTATCCTCTACGTCTGTGTCTCTATTCCTGCCCTGCAAATAGGTTCATCAGTACCATTTTTCTGGATTCCATACATATGCATTAATATATGATATTTGCTTTTCTCTTTCTAATTTACTCTATATAACATGTTCCTTTTATTATAGAGGAAGGAACCAAAGTAAGGTGAATTGCAGCCACAGCCCCATATGTGAAGGACATAGCTGGGATTTGAACCCAGGACAGCCAGAGGCCAGAGCCTAAGCTTCCTTAAACAAATTGCCTCTTCTCAAGGCCAGGACCATGTCAGCTGCCTTATCCTGGTGCTTAGGACAGTGTCCAGTCTACTTTACAGATGGTATCAGCTAGCTACGGCTGCATAACAAAAATGCCCCACAGGGCATTAACTTAAAACAATATTTATCGTCTCAGTTTCTGTGGCTTAAGAATCGAGGCTGGTTCCTCTGGCTCAGGGTCTCTTAGAAGACTGTGGCCAAGCTGCCAGCTGGGGAGGAATTTGCTTCCAAGCTCACTCCTGTGGTTATTGGCAGAATTCCGTTCCTCAAAGGCTGTTGGGCAGAGGGCCTCAGTCTCTCTCTGGCTCTTGGCCCAGAGGCCCCCCGCAGGCCCTTGTCATGTGGGCCCCACCATGGCACAGCTCACGACGTGGCAGCTGGCTTCCTCAGAGCAAGTGAGAGGACCCAGCGAGGGTGGAAGTGAGGCAGAAATCACAGTTTTTTTGTAACTAGATTAGTCTGGTAGGGTTGCTGTAACAAACACCGCAGACTTGGGAAAAACAACAGAAGCGGACTGTCTCGCAGTTCTGGAGGCTGGAAGGCCAAGTTCAAGGTGTCAGCAGGGTTGGTTTCTTCTGAGCGCAAGCAGGGAGGCTCTGCTCCATGCCTCTGCCCAAGCTTCCAGTGGTGTGCTGGAGATCTTTGGTATCCCTCAGCTCAGGGAGGCACCAACCTTGTTTCTGCTTCCCCTTTGGCAATCTCCCTGTGTATGTGTGTCTCTGCGTCCATACTTCCCCTGTTTACAAACTAGAGCCCACTTGAATGACCTCATCTTCATTTGACTGCGTGTGCAAAAACCCTATTTCCAAAGACAGTCACATTCAGTGGTTTCAGGGGTTAAGACGTCAGTGTATCAGACTTCCGTGATGGCTCAGTGGTAAAGACCGCCTACCAGTCCAGGGGACATGGGTTCTACCCCTGGTGCAGGAAGATTCCGCGTGCCATGGAATCACCTAAGCCCGTGTGTCACAACCACTGAGCGCACAATCGCAGAGCCCGTGCTCCTCAACAAGAGAAGTCACCGCAATGAGGAACCCATGAATGGAAAGAGTAGCCCCTGCTCGCCCGCAACTAGAAAAAGCCTGTGCGCAGCAACAAACACCCAGTGCAGCCAAAAATAAATAAATAGAATTGCTTTAAATGATGTCCATGTATCTTTTGGGGGAGGACATGACTCAGCCCATCACGGCAACCTCATCTTAGACATGACATCCCATCATTTTGCCAGAGCCTCTTTAGTAGAAGTAAGTCTCCAGGTCCATCTCACACCCAACGGGAGGGAATTATACATGAGCCCAGATGTCAGCAACCCACTCCGGTACTCTTGCCTGGAGAATCCCCATAGACAAAGGAGCCTGGCGAGCTACAGTCCGTGGGGTCGCAAGGAATTGGACATGACTGAGCGACTAAGAACAGCATGGCACAGCCATCATTAGGGCCATTTCGGAAGCTCGCTTCCCTACATGCATCCATAAATACCCCTCAAATGAGTAATCCAGCACCTATCATACTTCTAGTACCATTGTTTATACATTTATTTCTCTCCCGGCTCCAGGCTTGGGGCTTCCTGGAAGCAGGGATTGAGTCAGATTCATCACTAGGACATTCCTGGCACTCAAAACTGTACCTGCTACATGAGGAGATAGGTGCCCAGTCAATATTTATTGAATAACTGAATAAATAAGTGAATGAATGAGAAACAGATAATGTTTCTCTCTGTCCAAGGGAGCAATTACTTCTAAACTCTGTATCAGGAGAGCATCACAATAGGCCATTGCCTTTATGTGTCAGGGATTAAATAGATTCTTCTCCAGCCAGCCTAATCTTAACTATTGATCAGAAAACTAAGCACTTGTTTATTTAAGGAGAAACTGGCAGCATCGCCTGCATACAAAGAATTCACGAGAGGAGTCAGATGGCTGATGAGTCATTTTACCCGCCGTTAATAAGACCCACGAGGTACATCTGTTTCAATCACTTTGATCAGAACTAAAAACAACCTCAGACATGCTGCCTAATGCGGCATCTACCTGACAGGTGTGCAGGGAGTGATTATATCATCTCTCTCCATCCCCGGAAGCTATTAATGAGAGGGAACATGACTGGCAGCCTTAGATGCGGCTTCTGGGAGGGATGGGGAAAGAAGTGGATCAGAGCAAACACTCCACAAAGAAGCTGGAGGGTGGAGAGCAAAGAGCCCACGTGGAGCTCTTGACCAGCACGAGAAATGAGAGTCAAAGCCAGAGCCTTCACTAGAGACTGGTCCAAAAAACAGGTCAGGTTCTCAGAACAGGAAATCAGGCAATCAGAGCTGCTCTTGACACTTAGGGGAAATAATCAGATCAGTTCTAGAGAGCCGGGACTTCTCTGGTGGTCCAGTGGCCAAGACTTCATGCTCTCAATGCAAGGGACCTAGGTTTGGTCCCTGGTCAGAGAACTAGATCCCGCACGCCACACCTAGAGATTTTGTGTGCTGCAACTGAAAAAAAGATCCCACATGCCACAAGTAAGACCTGGTGCAGTTTAAAAAAAAGTCTTAAAAAAATTCTAGGGAGTCGATTTGTCAAAATAAAATACTCATCAACAGAGCATGTGTAGGAAGTGTTGTCTGTATTATTCTGGAAAGAGGTAGACTAGGGCCCGGGAGGTGTGTGTTGGAACTCTGCCCTTGTCCCTTGCCAGCTCTGTATCTAGAGGGATCTTCCAGAGGCTCGGTCTCTCTGGCATCAGATGGGGTAACAGTCCTCCCAGAGTAAAGTGTGTGGACATTGGCTTGTCCCTTGCCAGCTCTGTATCTGGAGGGGTCTTCCAGAGGCTCGGTCCCTCTGGCTGTCAGATGGGGTAACAGTCCTCCCAGAGTCAAGTGTGTGGACACTGGCATATTACTGCTGTTACTGTTTACTTGCACGGTCATGTCCCAGCCTTTGTGACCTCAAGGACTGTAGCCCACCGGGCTCTTCTGTCCATGGGATTCTCCAGGCAAGAATAGAGTGGGTTGCCATTTCCTTCTCCAAGGCATCTTCCCCACCCAGGGATTGAACCTTCGAATCCTGTACTGACAGGCGGATTCTTTACCACTGAGCCACCTGGGAAGCCCTTGGCATATTATAATATCTCTTGAAGAGCCCAGCTCCCAGATGGTTCTCACAATGCGTTTGATCATCAGCTTCCTATTACAGGACTCAAGCTTAGCCTCGGCTTGGGAAGTAGCTTGACAACAATTTCTGAAAACTGATTTTTTGGCTGAACGACTCAGGAGAAATCAGTGTGTCTGTTCTGCAGAGCTGTGTCACGAACCGTTGCTTCTATAGTTTTTTGAGCTATGCCCTGGTTGTGTGTGTGTGTGTGTGTAAGAGAGAGAGAGAGAGTATGTGTACATGTATGTGCCTGTCTGCATGTGTGTGTGTCTGTGCACACTCACACCTACACATATGCCTGGATGGGCTCTATTCCTGGGCCTCCAGTGATTGCTAACACTGTCAGAATTTGACGAAGTCCTAATGAAAGCAGAGCAATTGATAATCAATTTCCAGTGGCTCCATTCAGTCCACTGGCTGGAAAGTCATCTATATTCATCCACCGCCCATGAGGGATATACTGAAAGGGTCAGTCGCTCAGTCATGTCCGACTGTTTGTGACCCCATGGATTGTGACCGCAGGCTCCTCTGTCCGTGAGATTTCCCAGGCAAGAATACTGGAGTGAGTAGCCACTCCCTTCTCCAGAGGATCTCCCCAACCCAGGGATCAAACCCGGGTCTCCTGCACTGCAGGCAGATTCTTTACCATCTCAGCCATGAGGGAAGCCCCATGAGGGATATAGGGCAATGCAAGATGCACAGACTGCTTCCCAAGGGCCCAAGTTCAAGTCTCTGCTCTGCCCCTCTCCTCATACGACCTTGAGCTAGTTTGTATCTGCTGTGCCTTCGTTTCTGCATCTGCAAACCAGAAATAGTCTTGGGCCCACCTGACAGGGTTGTCCTGAGGATTAAATGAATCGGGCTTTAGAGTCACAACCCACCAGAGGCCTCCTGGTCCTGGCGCAGCCGTGTTCTGCTTTGCTTGGGTGACTCTGGGAGGTAGAACCCCATCTGTCCTTTTGACATACATTCCTGGCGAGGAAGTTCATCAGGCACCCAGTGCACAATCAATGCAAGTCTGGCAGATGGAAATGAATTCACGAGTAAACGCAAAGAATCATACCTGCTATAATAGAGTCCAATGAGAAAGAAAAAGCCCAGGCTGTGTGTTCAATCTTTTAAAAGGCAGATGCTGCCTTAGAGTATAGGGTATGAACTGAGCCCACACACCACAGGTGCTGAAGACCACGCGCCTAGAGCCTGTGCTCCACAGGAGAAGCCTCCGCAATAAGGCGGCAGACTGCGGTGCAGAGCGGTCCCCGCTCACTGCAACGAGAGAGCCCTCGCAGCAACAAAGACCCAGTGCAGCCAAAAATAAATAACCTTAAAAAAAAAAAGCATTTGGTATGGAGGAAACTACTGGAAATTGATCCCCTCTATATTTCAGCTGGGGTTTTGGATGTTCTTATGCCGAGCAGGGCCCAAAAGTGTGTGGAGAAGGGGAAGGGGGGTGTCCTGGGTAGCTACCCTCCCCCCAGAAACATAAGCCATCATGGTCGAGACGAGGCTGCTCTCAACAGGACACTGTAGGGCTCTGACCCCTGAGGCAGCCGTTCCCTTCTGGCCACCCCCAACACAAAACTCTCTGAACATGTCTCCTCTGTCATCTTGTCCAAATCCCCCTCCTGCGTGACTGGGAAGCTGTCGGCGTGATCTACAGCCCCCAGGCAAGCCTGGAATATGAGCTAAATTGCCTGAGTCACTAGCGATGATAGAGTCATTCTGCAGGAAATTGGAAATCAATTCTTGTCATCACTGTACAGAAGTCCTTTATCAAGAATTCCAGCTCACCTTGCTATGCAACCAAGTAGGACTTGAAGGCCAGTATGGCAATAACAGGAAGAGAAAAGGGCCGTGTGTGTGTGTGTGTGTGTGTGTGTGTGTGTGTGTGCATGTGTGTGAGTGTGTGTTTATCCAAAAACATATCAACCTCCAAAGGCAGTGCCAAACCACTCAGGCGGGTAGACCTCAGCATCCCACAGATGAAGATGGCACATCCTAGGAATGCCGAGGACCAAGTTTCGCATCTGCTTCAGAGTTTAATTGAGAATGAGGGACTCCCCCGGCGGTCCAGTGGCTGACTCCACACTCCCATTGCAGGGACCAATGCAGTTTTCTAACCATCGATCCCTGGTCAGGAAACTAGATCCCATGTACCACAGCTGAAGACCCCATGTGCCTCAGTGAAGACTGAAGATCCTGCGTGCCCCAACTAAGACTCAGCACAAATCTTTTATTTTTTTTAAGAGAGAGGGAGGAAGAAGAATTTTCATTCCTCACTGGATGCAAATAGTTGTGGATCTAGAGGAGAGGACAGAGCTAAAAGTCACTTCACGGCATGGTTTTAGTACAGTACACAGGTACGCACGGGTTTCCCAGGTGGCGCTAGTGGAAAAGAACCTACCTGCCAATTCACGAGACGTAAGAGACACGGGTTTGATCCCTGGGTCCAGAAGATCCCCTGGAAGAGGAAATGGCAACCCACTCCAGTATTCTTACCTGGAGAATCCCATGGACAGAGGAGCCTGGTGGGCTACAGTCCATAGGGTGGCAACTGAAGCTACTTAGCACACATAGGGACTCACCCTCAACACTGTGACCACATGGTTCTGCGTGATGCTGGGGTCTTAGAGACCCAGCTGGCAGAAAAAGAGAAGAGTCAAACCAATCAGCTGCAGACCAATCGGCTCCAGGCGGGTTATCCAGGGTCCAGTAGATGAAGTCCAGGGCTGTGGTAAACTAAAGTGTGGTTCAAGAGCACATGGAGATGCGAGGGAACAGGACCTTGCTGGGGAAGATCAGGCAGCAAGTGAGGCCCGAAGTCAGGAGGAAGCATCTCATCTGCCCCAGGCATCAGGTCACAGCCCAGGGACCCTGTCCATGAGGCAAGCCCAAGGGAGTTAATGCAATAAAGAATCTGCAAATCTGACTCCATTTTGGATGTTTGATGGCTGTCCGCTTCCAAATCTCACCACTTCTCCTTCCCCACCTGCCCCACATCTGGACAAGATGATACGAAAGTCAAGGCAGGGACTTCCCTGGTGGTCCAGTGGCTAAGACTCCAGCCTACCAATGCAGGGGTGCCCAAGTTCGATCCCTGGTCAGGAACTAGATCCCACATGCCCCAACTAAAAGAACCCTCGTGCCTCAAAGAAGATCAAAGATCCCTCGTGATGCAACTAAGACCTGGCACAGCCGAAAAAAATACTTTCAGAAAAAGAAAGAAAGCAAGCCAAGGCATAGGTTGGAAGATCAAACCCCATGGAACACTGACATTGGCCTTACCCCCCAACCACTTACCATGGACTGAGCTGTTGTGTTCCCGCTTCCCCAGATTCACGTGTTAAAGCCTAACTCCCAACATGATGGTATTGGGGGTGGGATCTTCGGGGGTGATTGGGTCATGAGGGTGAAGCCCTCAGGAATGAAATCAGTGCCCTTATAAAAGGGACCCCAGAGAGCTCCCTTGTCCCTTCCACCACGCGAGGACACAGCCAAAAGAGGACCATCCATGAAGCGGGTTCTCAGCAGACACTGAATGCGCCGCCACCGTGCCCTGGGGCTTCCCAGCCTCCAGAACCTCAAGAACAGATGTATGTTGTCCACTCTGCTGTGCTCAGTCGTGGCCAACTCTTTGCAACCCCATGGACTGTAATCCGCCAGGCTCCTCTGTCCATGGAATTTTCCAGGCAAGAAAACTGGAGTAGGTTGCCATTTGCTTCTCCACCTATGGAATTCTGTTAGAGCTGCCCAAGCTGACTAAGACACCACCATAAAAAACCCAGCCAATCTCTTTTCCCTGTGTTCTCAGGCCATGGTGAGAGCAGCTGGGGGGCCCACCCTCCTCTTCCCAGAAAGCTCCTTACGCAAGTAATAAATCCCCTCCTATCCTCTTAATTGCCTCTGTAGAAGCACCAGCCTCAACATCTGAGCCACATGTTTCTGGAGCAGGGGTTGATCCCACCTTGATGGGATGACACCACAACAGCTGGCAAGCCTTAGGGAGGAAGTTCCAACCCCCAACAGTCAAACAAGCTGGGGTTTGGGGCAGGAAAACTGGAGTTCAAGTCAGTGGTTCTAATTGGACTGACGTGGAGCGGAGGTCAGGAAAGACTAAACTTGAGAAATGATGTGAAACCTTTGGCTCCCTGGAGACCAGCGCCAGACGCCACGCTCCAGTGCCAATTCAGGCAACTGTGGGGCTGAGCCTACAAGCAGAGGCAGGCATGCTGCTACCCAGGAAGGACCGACGAAAGCAAGGGCTGACTTGACACAGTAAGTTAACGTAAAGAAATCCTCTCTCTAAGGAACACGTTGGCTCTGCCCCTGCCATGCCCACCCATAACCTTTGGAGCAAAGCATTCAAGGTGCAAACTGAGCAGAAACTATGGACTGGCTCCTTTTAACTACTCTCAGTCCTGTGTTTCTTGCCTTCTTCTATTTTCGAGGCAAGAAAGCTAGCATAGCCCATGTTTAGTCTCCTTTTCAGCTAGGGATCACACAGTGACACAGCTTTGGACAAGGAGATATAAAAAGAAATTTCCTAAGAAAACCACCTCCTCCAAGTTAAAAAAAAGATGAAGCCCAACGAGGAGAAGTCCCTTTGTCTACTCCTACTTCCTTCTGCCTGGAATGTGGGTGCAAAGCACAGCAGCTTTGTAATCATGAGGGTGGAAGAGACACACTCAGGGTGATGAGACGGAAAAAACAGAAGGGCCTGAGCCAGCCCAGAACTGCTCTCCTGTGAGGTTCTGATTATGTGGGGAAAATAAACTCCTGCTTGGTTAAGCCAAGATAATTGATTTTCTCTTACACACAGGCAAACTGTGGGTAAAACAACTGGCATATCAGCAAAGCTAGAGGAGATATCCACTGGGGGCTGGTCAAGAGCACACACTTCAGTGTTAGACCTGACAGCCCTGAATCTGCGTCCCATCTCTGACTCTATAAGCCGGGTGGACTTGGGCAAGTTACTTATCTCTCCAACCTGTAGTTCCTTCATCTAAAGAATGAATATGATAACAGTACCCACTTCAAAGAGTGACTTAAATGCAGAGCACTTAGCTCAGAGCCTGGCACAGAGTGAGTCCTCAGCAAATGTGGGTTATTTCAGCTAACCTGGTTCTTTCCGAGAGGTCAGTGCTCCATTTTCCTTGAAGGGACAATTATGAATAAGCTAATTATACCTTTTTTCTTTCTTTTACTTTTTAAGCACTCAGGGGCATTTGAGCTGCCATGATATTCATGTTCGGAGGCCAGTGGGTCATTTAAATGAGTCTCTAAAGACTCACCTAGAGAGAGACTGGAGTTGTCAGCTGTTGCCTCTTCCTTAATATAAAGAGCAGGGGCAGAGCTTTAGAAGGGCTTTGAGTGTGTCCCGGGAGAAGTGTCAAGATCAAGCACCTGTGTTCTTAGGGACGGTGGACTGGGCTAGTTTTCCGTTTAGGGAAAACTAGGGGGCAGAATATCAGAGAATCAGAGAACCCTGCCCCTGACCTCTCTGGATGAAATCTTTCTAACAGAGGATGGAAGATTTCCTTCATAATGAGCATTGATTGTCAAATGCAAATCCACTGGGGACAGAAGGCACATGAACCTCAGTTCTCTTTAAAGTATAGATGACTGGCATCAGGGTCTTTCTGAAAAGCAGGATTTCAGTACACCGAGTTCTTGGCACAAATCAGTGGAGGAAGTGAGAAAACTCAAGTGCAGAAAGAGGAGGTCATTGCCTACTGACATTCACAATTTTCCAACATTCAAAATTTTGCACATTCACAATTTGGCTGGAAGTCAGTCTTCCATGTGGGTCCAATAACAATTCCTGAATAAGATGTTCTGTCCCTGTAGAGTTTTCCAGACCTGAAACTCACCCCTTTCTCTCCACCCAGAGATCACTAGCCACTGGGAGCCAAAACAGCTGCTGGGCTTGTGCTGAGAATGTGCCCAGGCACCTGCAAAAGAGGACACAATGGAACCTCCCACCTCAAGACCATCACAGGTAGGCTCGTCCACGGATGCGCTGTGGCCTGAAGACCCCACAGCCAATTTTTCCCATGGTCAGCTGAGTGATGAGGTCCACTGAGGCCAGCCAGCACCAATAGGCACATAGGGCCAGAGGAGAAAGCACTTGCCGAGAACTTGCGGGCTCAATAAACATCAGCCGGTGGATTCTAGGCTCTGACCCATGAGATTAGCCTCTCTCCTCCCACGGAAAAGAGTAAAAACACAGGAAAAGCAGAAATCCTCTCTCTCTCTTAAGCAGGAATGTGGGTGTGTGCACACACACACACATATACACACATTTAAACACAACCTCATTTGATCTTCTCAACAGGCCTGTGAAACCATCTGGGCAAATATTATTATCTCAATTAATAGATGATCAAACTGAGCTGCAGCAAGTTTAAAAAACCTGGCCAAACTCAACCCCACCAATAAACTCGGCCCTGGGCTCTGGGGCCATCCACTCTCTGCCTCTGCACAATTGCCCTAAATAACTCCCAGATGCTCACAGGGAGGATCAAGAGTCCACCTTTCCCCTTCAACAGCAGCGAGGAGGTTTTAAATTTTTATTTTTTGAAAGCGCCAGAGAGGGTTTTCAATAGTTCCTGCCTCTGTAAGCCTTCTCTTCTGGATGAAAAAGAATCCGGTTGGCGAGCCTGCCCTGCAGATGGCCACAGCCAAATGCCTAACAGCTTCGGTCCTGCATTTGATTGCGAGCGATGAAGAAAAACAAAGGAACTCTTAAACCGTGGCGAGGCCTGCCTGGCTTCGGCACGTTCTTTTGTGCCGATCTTTAAGATGTGTGCGAGGCCGCCTTTCAATAATTTTTAGTGCATTATTCTCGCGAATCTTTGAAGTTTCTCTGATGGAGAAAACATTTTCTTAAGTTATTGGCTTTTCCACAAAAGCAAAATATGGGAGCCTTATGATCTTAGCTCTCGCAGCTCATAAAGACTTGTGCAGAAGCGGTAGCCAGGCCCGTAAGGCCTTTTTCCTATTTTCCAGGGGAAATAAAAAAAAAGCCCCTAGCCATGTGACCCAGCTACCACGGCCCCTTTGTCAGGGGGAGAAGGAAACTGGCTGTCTACTGGAGCCTCCAGGCCTCTCTTGGAAATAAGAAAGAGGCTGAGGATGAAGTCTAGATTCATCAGAGAATCAGGACAACACACAGAATTCCTCTTAACATGTCCCCCTAACCCCTGCTTTCCTTGAAATACTGCCTTGCCCTCAATTACACCAACAACCTTTTTCAAATACCATTTCTGACCCCACGATCCCTTTTCATGAAACTTCCATGAGGCTCTCTATGGACCTCTGTGTCAACACAAAACCCTCTGACCTCAAGCCCTAGCATCTGGTTGCTTGTCACCCACAGTGGCACCTGAGAAGGTCCCTTTTCACTTGGCCCCTGCCCGTTTGCCTAAGCAGCCTCAGTCCTCTGTCATCTGCCCTGTTACTGAATCCCCAGCCCACCCAGCCTCTGGGCCTTCGAGGGTTTCCTCCTCTGCTGTGTTTATCCAAATGATGCCACTGGCCCGTGAGTCAGGCAGACCCAAGTTCAAATCCTCTACCACTTAAAGACAGGTCACATCTTCTGGTCAAGATTGTGAGGATTAGAACGAGGGAGATGGACTTCCCTGGTGGATCAGTTGTTGTGAATCCACCTGCCAATGCAAGGGACACAAGTTTGACCCCTGGTCTGGGAGGATTCCACATGCTGCAGAGGAAATAAGCTCATGTGTCACAACGACTGACCCTTCATGCCCTAGAGCCCATGCTCTGCAGCAAAAGAAGTCACTGCAATAATAAGCCCATGCACTGCAACTAGAGAGTAGCCCCCACTCGCCACAACTGGGGAAGCCCACGCACCAACACAGATCCCCCCCAGAAAAGACAACCACACCTGGCGCAGAAGAAGCTCTTCAGCATATCTGGGTGAAGACACACAAACACCTCCATCCACCCATGTGGAGAGAGGCGTGGGAGTATTATATGACATTTGTCTGCTTTTCTTTGCAGTGAAAATGCTTCCATGCAGCGAGTGTGTGACTTTAAGATTCACAAGCAACGCTTTCCTCTAAGCAGCCTGTCCTAACTCAGCTGCCATTTGTCTACACCGTCTTCCTTTCTTCCTAATAAGACCGCCAACTTGAAGGCTGGTCATGCTTGCTAAGCAGTCCTTCCCTCGCTAAGTCTCCACTCCTTTGCTTTGCAGCCCCAACACGTGCTAGTAATCCCTGCCCTACAACAGTTTGGCACCAGCATGCATAGGACTGAGGCCATGCGATCGAGGGGAGAAAGAGGAAAGTTAGGGTGTGAGGGGGCATTCAGGCGGGCCCCAGGTTCAGGACCCACATCACAGAGCCTGGAGCAGCCAGTGATGGAGCAGCCCGAGAGCTAGGATCCAAAAGGTCATCATGAAGTCTAGCTTCTCACCGGTGGGAACATGCCTCTGGCAGACGGGTAGGGCCCGTGGATAATCTCCACCTGGGAAAATAAACGAATGAATGGGGACTTCCCTGGTGGTCCAGTGACTAAGACTCCAAACTTGCAATGCAGGGGGCCCAGGTTTGATCCCGGGTCAGGGAACTAGATCCCACATGCCACAACTAAGAGTTCACATGTTGTAACAAAGATGGAAGATCCTGCATGCTGCAACCTAGCCCTGGTGCAGCCAAATAAGTAAATAAATATTAAAAAAAAAAAAAAAAATGAATGAATGAACAAAGAAATGGACTGCCAAAGTCCAGATCAGAGTAGCCACTTCTTACTTCTGAACAATCCAGAGATATGTCCAACCAACAAGATATTACTCAGGTATCTGGGAATATGAAACCAAGTTCCTTCAACGACCTTCTCCCTAAGAATGTATGGCTGGAGGTGGTCTCACAGGGGATAATGGGGTCTAGAGAGGGCTAGAGAGGGTGAAAAGAAGAGCCACTAAAGGCACCTGGAAAAGAAGCCAGGAAGCCAGGAGGTTCAGACGCACACTCCTCACCACCAGAAGCCAGCAGTCCATGTGATCAGCTCCACTGTGTATGGTGAGCTCAGATGCCATGGGGGAGACAGGCACAGAGGATGTATGATGCAGATGGGAGGTTAAACAGGGAGCTGATGTTCAAAAATCACTCCGAATTGGAATGACACATGGAGCAGCCTAATTTCAGGACACTCCATCAGCAGAGAAGTTGCCTTCAATATACTGTGTTGACCACTTTAACAGATGGCAGTAGTGGCAGGATTTTTTGTTTTAATGCTTTTTTCTGGCAACAGAATATATCCCACTTTCAAAGACAGACACAGATAAGACTGATCCCATCTCCATGTAGCTATGAGTCCTCAGGTTGGTATAATTAGAGTATTGAATCCCCCTCACTGCAGTGATTGGTCAGTGAAGGGTCACATGGCTGGAGCTGAACCAATAGGAGTCATCCCTGGGACTTTGGCTGGAGTTGGGGTTAGGCGAGCAGAAGGCAGTACTTTCCTTTCACTGGGATTCAGTTCCCCAGCTTTAAGGACAACGTGGATCTACAGTTACTGGAGGCTGTCCTTGCAAACAATGGGGAGGGCCTGCCTGAGAATAAAATGTGCCCAAGAGAGAAAGAACCCAAGAGGAAATGAAAAAGAGACTCTCAGTGATTAACGGGTTAAAACCTTAGGTCCAACCGTACTAGAAGATCATATTCATCTCCCTTGAACACAGCTTCCCTGGGACGCAAGCCAGTAACTCTCCTTTTTCTTTTAATTCAGGTTTCTATTACTTGTAACTAAAATCATTCTGACTTATACACCTGGCTCCTTGGCTCAGGGCCAGGCTGATTCATTCTTCACATGTCTCGTCTTCATTCCTGGATGCTAAGCAAGATTGAGGAAGGCAAAAGCCAGCAGGGGAGCTCATGGCACCTCTTAGTTACACCCACTTGGCACAGTAGAAACAGTGCCAGGAATTTGGCATCAGGCAGACTGTATTCAAACCTCCATCCCTGCATTTACCAGCTGCATGACCCAGGTTAGTTATCTAATCACGCTAAGGCTTCGTTTTTCCATCGTAAAAAATGGTAACAATAACGTCTATCTCATAGGCTTTTTGTGAAGTTTTAATGAGATCAGGAGTATAAAGGACTTGATCCCATGTCTGGCTCACTGCGGGAGTTTGATAAACAGCAGCAATTTCATGTCACTGTGGTGTATCTGTCCTTGCATGTTCAGCACTGGGAGCAAGAATGGCATAGATTATTGAAATACATAAGTAAGGTCCTCACAATAGCATTGCCAACAATGGTTTCAACCTTCTCCCATGTCTTTCTTTTTCCTCTTTTTTAACCAGAGCTGCTAAATACCAACCAAAACTCCCAGAGGGATATGAAAGTAGGGGAAAAATATACAGCTGTAGCCTCTGAGTGGTTGGACCCAGGGATGGCCTGTCAAGCTGTACCAGCTATAGAATGGAGCCTGTGGGTCCCCGTGTCATTCCAGTCTGTGTTCCGGCCACTTTCCTCCTCCAGCTCAGGCTCAGGGGCACACGGATCAGAGGCTCCCACTCTGGGTGGGGGGAAAGCTGGGTTCTCTGCTGGATGTCACGAGGCCCTTTCCCCAGCCAACAGTGCTTGGTTAAGCCTCAGTTTTTCCATCTGTGAACTGGAAATGCAGATCAGATGATCTCTGAAGCCCCTCCCAGGTAGAAGCCTTTGAATTTGTAGAAGCTAGCCTTCACTAGGGATCCCCCTGTTTCAAAATAATGCTCCTGCCTAAACCTCCCATGAGGTTACCCTCAGTAGCTGCAGTTCCCAGACTATAGAGCTTGGACGCAATAGTTGCAACTCAGGTGCTTAGATGCCCCTTGGCATGTCGTATCTTCCCAGACCAGGGATTGAACCTGAGTCTCCTGCACTGGCAGGCAGATTCTTAACCACTGGACCATCAGGGAACCCCTGGCATACAGTTTTTATTCCTGCTGCAGGAAGCACCCAGAGGAGCCCAGGAATGGGAGATTAGCAGGTGGCATGGTTCTCAGAGTGCTGTCCCCAGGCCCATGGTATCAGCATTATCTGGGGACCCATTAGAGATACAAATCCTGAGCCCCTAACCCACACCAAGGGCAGGGGTGGGGGCAGCAATTTGTGTTTTGACAAGCCTTCTAGAGAACTCTGATACACACTACAGAACATTCTAGAGTTGTACCGTCCAACATGAGAGCCACTAACTATATGCACCTATTTCAAATTAAATTGGTAAAAACTAAATAAAACTTGAAAGTCAAATCCCCCACTCACAAATATCAAGATCTCAACAGCCCTGTAACTAGTGGATACCGTATTAGACAGGGCAAAAAAAAAGCCTCTCCATCACTGCAGGAAGTTCCATCGGATCATGCTTCCCCAAGTGAAGACCAGCAGCACTGGCCTTGCTGGAAACATGTTAGACGCAGACGCTCTCACCCTATCCCAGATCTGCTGGTTCAGAACCTGCATCTCCCCAAGTTCCCTGCATAATTGGAAAGCACCTTAGAATCTGAGAAGCACTGGGTTGAACCATCCAGAACAGAAGAACTGGGTGACTGATGAATCCTGCCAAGAAGAACAGCACAGACCCCACCAGTGTTAGGACAGGGTAATATTTACAGCCTCTGTGAACCCAGCATGGCCGTGACTGCACACCCCAACAATACAATGGCTTCCTAACAACTCAGTTGCAATTGACATGCCACAGGCATCATAGCCTCCATACATGACAACCACGTACCGTTACTCTACAAACAAGGTCCTGGCTACATACAGCACACCATCACAGCTGCCAGACGTTACAATATTGCCCTCCACATCAGACTATCCAGTTGTCAGCTCCCCGGTAACTGGGGTTCCAAATTGGACTTGGGAAGCAGGGAGGGGGCTCCTCCAGAAAACTAGGAGAGGCAGAGACCTTTCAGGACTTACTGCCACAAAGTTCTCAATGGCTATGGGGTTTGCCAAGTCTGTCTGTGGTGTCTGATTCCCAATGATGCTGAAATTCACCTTCAGTGTCAGGCTTCCCGTGTTGCCATGGAAAGGCTCCTTATCAACAACCCCCAAGCCCGGACTGAGGCTTCACTGCTCATCTCAGAGAAAGGAGCCCACCAGCTTGTCCTCTAGGCTCACTGAGGGACTGTGGCCCTCCTATTAGGAAGAGCTGTTCATCCCCAAATGCAGCCCTGTTGAGAACTTCCACTGACAAGACCATCTCAAGGTTACTTCCCACAAGATTATTGATTGGTCTAAGGGAGATTCCTGAAAGGGGTGTCAACAGCCAAGATGAACGGAGAATAATTATGTCTTCATAATAGTGTTGAGGTTTGCTGGATTTTTCCTGCTTCCATGGCCTCTTGACTGCACCCTCAAATATGGCCCATTGTGACAATCACATCAACTAATGCTTGCATTAGAGTTGTGATGTCACAAGCCATCTGCTGGCAGGTTTGCAGGGCTGTGTAGGTAGCAACTTTTAAGGAGTCCCACCACTGGCTAATGTGGGGCCACTAGTCTCAGACCAGAAACCCCAAAACTGCAAGCTTCACTTTCACCCACTAGACCCCAGACAGGTCAAAATCCTTGCATTTCCACTTTGCTGACCTGTGAACAAAACCAAAGGCTTCTCCCAGCCTCGAGTGACCTTGAACCAAGTCCATGTCCCTTCTTCAGCTCCTGCCTGGCCATGAAAGCTAACATCAGGAAAGATGCTCTGGGGGCCCAGAGAGCAGGGTCCAAGGGCCAGCTCATCTGCTTGTTAGGCTTCAGTCTTCTTTAAAAAGAGGAAAGAAGGGCTTCCCTGGTGGCTCAGTGGTAAAGAATCTGCCTGCTAATACAGGAGACATAGGTTCAAGCCCTGATCCAGGAAGATTCCCACATGCCACAGAACAACTACTGAGCCTGTGCTTGGAGCCCAGGAGATGAAACTACTGAGCCCGCATGCTGCAAATACCGAAGCCCGTGCACCCTAGAGCCAGTGCTCCGCAAGGAGAAAGGCCACCGCAATGAGAAGCTCGCGCACCGCAAGGAGAGAGTAGACCCCACTCTCTGCAACTAGAGACAAGTCTGCACAGCAATGAAGACCCTGCACAGTCAAATATAAACAGGATTATAAACTTACTTAAATAACTCTTTTTTTTAAGGATGGAAAAAAATGGAAATTTTTTGGAAAAATTAGATGGAAAAAATTGCTAAAAGCTAGAAAAAAATTAAAAATAAAAAAGGGAGGAGGGCAGAAGACTGTTCCATTGCTCTGGTTGTGTAATGAATCAGTCCAAAACACTGCAGCGTGGCACACTCACTTGTTATGTCCACAGATTCTCTGGGTCAGGAATCAGGACAGAGCACCACAGGACGCCTCGTCTCTGCCCCAATGTGCACGAGGCCTCAACTGGGAGATTCAAACAGCTGGAACTTGATCAGCTGAGGTGCCTCTCTCCTCCGGCCTCTCTCTCTGTCTCTCTGAGGTCTGCGCTGTTCTGCGTGGAGGTCCCAGGGTAAATGGATTTCTTCCACGTCAGCTCAGAGTTTCCCAAGACACATCTTGCTTGGTGATGTGGCGGGAACCCTCCCCCTCCACACACTGGGGTTGTAGGCAGAATCCCTTTTAATTGTTGCAGCCATCTTCGAAAAACACGCTAATATCTCCCTTGAAGAGGTGATGCCAGGATTAAATGCCTTGAAGGCTGTGAAGATCGCGGGGCGGGGAAGGTGCCCCAAGTGTGCCCATGCATCCCACAAATGTTGGCCAAGCATCTGCCTTGACCTAGACACCAGGGGATGCTCTCAAATCCCCTTTGTCCAGCTGGGAGGCGGGGCACAGTCCTCAATGGTTCTTACTGAAGGGTGAATGTGATCAAGTGTTAGAAAGGAGGCAGAAATAAGGAGCTAGGGGAAGCAGGAGGGAGCAAGGGATGGACAGGCAGGTGACAGACACAGATAACACGAGCAAAATCCCTTTGCAAAACCACCACGAGCTGATACTTTGGTGGCAGCAGTAATGGTGGCAAAAATCCGAGAGAGGCTGGAGATACCTGAAATCAGTCTCCTTTCTGGGCTTGGCTCTCTTGCAGTTCCCTTCCTCATTCCGCTCTGGCCCATCTCCGGCCCCTGCCTTCCTCCAGGCCTGGCCTCCATGGTCAAGATCCCCATGTCTGCCTCCAGCCCAGGTTTCCCCACCATTTGGGGGTTAACATTTTCTGATGTTCCCCGCAGGGTTTGAAAGCACAGCTGTTGTTGCCATTTGGAAATTGGGGGTTTTTTTCCATATTGTTCAGCTCTCTCTTGGAAACAACCACACTGCCATCCTCTGGCCAAAGTCTGGATTCCGCTTGCAGCAGGCTTCCCTTTTATGGATGGAGGATGGCTTTCACAGCACTCCTGGGCTCTATCTGAAGGACACCCCTGCTTCCTGGGGGCTTCCCAGGTGGCGCTAGTGGTACGCCTGCCAATGCAGGAGACAGGAGATGCAGATTCGATCCCTGGGTCAAGAAGGTCCCCCGGAGAAGGAAAAGAAAAGCCGCTCCAGTACTCCTGCCTGAAAAATCCCATGGACAGAGGAGCCCAGCAATCTGCAGTTCATGAGGTTGCAGAGTCACATACGACTGAGCGGCTGAGCAAGCACGGAGTTCTGCAAGGAGAATTCTGGAAATGGAGAGCAAGTCACCAGGAAAATTGGGTGACTCAAAGCAAAACAAGGAAAATGAATTCCTGGGTAAGGGAATTAAACTCTGAGGCCACCCTTTGGGTCAGGAGGAAACATCCCTACGGGTAAAAGTGATGTGGGCTGGACTTTCTCTCCCGAGACCTGGTTCACTGGCATGGGAGCCATACTTGGAAGGGTGCCAGGTGGTGTAACCAGGGCTCCAGATTGGAAGCCAACAGTCTGCACTCAAGCTTCCTGCTGGGGAAAAAATTAAGAGGCTGACAGCTGTTTACCTATATAAGTCACATATGTTTGTGTCTGGTGTTTTCTCAACAAGTGAAAGTTATTGTGTTAGAATATGAGAGTAATGAGTTTCTCGATTCATTTATTCATTTTTCTAGATTCACTCATTTGCTCATTCAATGCATCTTTTATAGTGCCAGGCACTGACCTAGGTGCTAAGAATAGAAAATCCACAGAAATTCCTGCCTTCCAGGAGTCTGCTTTCATACAAAAAGACAGACAAATAAAATACGTAAATAAAATGCATAGTGTGTTAGAAGATGCTGAGGAAGATGACAACAACCATGTAAAGAACCTGCCTGCAATGCGGGAGACTCGGGTTTGATCCCTGGGTTGGGAAGATCCTCTGGAGAAGGAAACGGCAACCCACTCCAGTATTCTTGCCTGGGAAATCCCATGGACAGAGGAGCCTGGCAGGCTACAGTCCATGGGGTCACAAAGAGTTGGCCACAACTTAGTGACTGAATAACAACAAAGAGACAAATAAAATATGTAAATAAAATGCATGGTGTATTGGAAGATAACGACAACCGTGAAAGGTGATAAGGAGTGGTGGGGGCAATGCCATTGCCAAAAGGGGTTCCAGGAAGGCCTGAAGGTGATACAGAGGAAAGACCTAATGATGGAGAGGAAATAAACCACTGGCTTCTGGAGGAAGGGGATTCCAGGCAGAGGGAAGAACAAACACTAAAGCCTTGTGATAAGAGTATGCTTGCCATGTTTAAGGACGTTAAGGAGTCGATATGGCAGGAAGAAAGCAAGTGAAGAGAAGCACAGATGGGGAAGAAATGTCGGGGAAGGGAGGGTCACAGGGCCCAAATTCTATAGCAACCTGAAGGCCATTGTGCAGCCCTTAGCTTTCGCTTTGATGAAAGGAGGGGTCCTTGCAGGATATGAGGATGTGACCTCTGAGCCCATTCTGGCTGTTCATTGAGGATGAAAGGAAAGGGAACAATAGTAGGAAGAGATGGAGTCATTGGGAGGCTACTGCAATGATCTGAACAAAGAACGTGGACTGGAACAAGGTGGTAGCAGTAGGGGCATGGGCCAGATTCGGGGTACATCGGGGTGGCCAAGCCACGCTGAGAGATTAGACGCTGTATGAAAAAGAAAGTGTGACGAGCAGGACCCCAAGGTCTTCAGACTATGTTGCACGTCTCCAAGGAGCATCATTCATCCAGAGATGCTGGACCTAAATGTTTGAGGACCTGAAAAACAAGTGCACATCATCCGCGACTCTCGGGGGAAACTGGTCATCCTCTTCCTCAGTGGAATTTATTTTCATGGTCTGTCTCTTCTGTACGTTTGCAGTGTTCTGGCACTATAGGCGTCTAAGAATAAGATCACGAAAGACAGTGCCCTGAGACGCTCATCAGACAAACGCAAAACTAGTTTGGAGGTGGAGCCGAGCTTCAGGGATTCTGACTCAGTGCCGAGTGGCTGGGGGGTCCCATACCTGGGATTATCTAAATCCTGTATGAGCTGCCCATCGCTTTTAAGCAAACTCATCCGTATACATCTCACCATCTTGTCTCTTGTCCCTGCCATCTTTGCCTGGGAGAAAAGCAGTATGATAGAGAAGGACAACTATTGCCAGGCTGTAATCTACAGTTAACACCTACACACAGAGAGGCCACTGGCCAAGAGTATTGAAAAATCATTTCCCTTTCCCCATCTCCTTCTATCTCCAGCTGCCTAGAGCCAAAGGTCCCCTGCATGTAAATCTCCAATGTATCTATGGTGCAGCTCATGAAACGGAATTTTTTAACAGCAATCATATTTATTCACATTTCACGTACCTTCTGCATTTTGGATGAAATACATTCCCCCAAAGAACTCTCTCCACATATTCTAAGCACATTGGAAAGCCCCCTGTTTGCATGCTCGCTGGTTTTCTGAATATCAGAGTGTCCTCTTCTTCTCCAGGGCTGCTGCTAATACATCAAATAATTTAATGCTGTTTTTAATAAATGGAAAGATCAGAGTGCAATTCAAATGCTTGGTATTAGGCATTTATTTGATGGAGATACCATTTTCCACAGCAAGATACATTTCTCTTTCCTCGGGTTATTATTAAAAACAGAAATTGAGCCATGCATTGATGGAATCAAGCTGCAGCACATACCCTTTGTGGATTCTAAAAACAAAAGAAACGGTGCAGACTCTCAAAGCCTGAGTGTGGCCTGGCCTCCTCGTACATGAAGTCTCAGGCAAGGTTCTCAAGCAGGTCCCAGACCAGCCCCAGCTACATCACCTGGGAACTTGTGGGAAATGAACATTCTCAAACCCTCTCCATACCTCCTGACTCCGAAACACTGGGATTTAGTTTCACCAGCCCTCCAGGAGATTCTGATGAACGTTTAAGTTGGAGAACCAAAGAGTCCTAGAGATTGGGACTCTTTAAAGAGTGGCAGTAAATTATTGCTTAAAGAAAGCATATAGAATTGAGGGGTTTTTTTTTTAATATATACTCACAGTGTCTGAAGAGAAGCAAAGCCCCCAAGCAAGGTGATAGCAGGAAAATTCTAACCATATTGTGCTTTGGGAGGGTTATTTATCTAACAATATGGATGAATGGACTTCCTGGTGGCCCAGCGGCTGACTCTGTGTTACCAATGCAGGGGGCCTGAGTCCCCTGGTCATAGCACCAGATCCCACATGCCACAACAAAGGTCGACAATCCCACGTGCAGCAACTAAGACCCAGAGCAGCCAAATAAAGAAATATTTGTTAAAAGATAAAAATAAAAACATGGAGGAAGGTCCCACACTTTGCCAGGAAGTGGGAATTTGGGGCAGAATGAGTAGCGGTTCCCCCTGCAAGGACATCCGCTTTCGTGAGAGAACAAGGGCACCCTAAGGAGAGTTAGAAGTCATAAGTGCTCAGAGGTGTGGGTACATGGGGCCAGCAGAGAGGGAGGCCTGGCTCTGGCTAGGACAACACAAGAAGTATCCACAGGGGAGAAAACCCTTGAACTCAGCCTTGAAAGAGCAGAAGTTGTCGAGGAAGAAGTGAGAATTACCTGTTAAGCAAGGAAAACTGAGAAGCGGAAAAAGGACCTGATGGCCCCAGGGAGCACTGAGAAGTATGTGGTAGGTTCAGCTGCTTTAAAATGACCCTCCAGGCCCAGCAAAGGGTGTCATTTTACGTGGAAGAGGGGTTTCAGGGTGTACAGAATCAGTCCCCGGAATGAGGGCTCAGACCAGCTATAATCCTACTGTCTTCTGCCCAGGAAGGAATTTAAAAGAGTCGCCTCCTCATCAGATGCTTGCATTCGCTTTTATAATATTCCTGCTAGGCCTCTGCCACCTGTAGGCTCACCCCGAGCTCTTCTGATTTCAGAAGGGCAGACTCATGCTGAGCAGGACCACTCACGGGAGACAGGAGCGCTCTCACAAGGGAAAGAAGGAAAAGCCAGGACCGTGCAGTCAACACGCTATGCTGGTCTGGAAGTCTTCCTTGGATGCCCACTCAGTGGCCAGCCAGCTCCACCATCAGCTCCACTGCTCAGCTTTGAGTCCATTATGTAACCTCAGTTTCTTCATCTGTAAAATGGGCATAACAATAATCTCTAATTTGTAGGGATTCTTAGGGGGATTAAATTACATTTTAATATGTATAAAGTATATAAGACAGTGCCTGAAAATAGTAAATGTTCTACATGTGTTAGCTATTATCATCATCACCATCATCACCACCACAGCAGCAGCAGCACCACCATCATTACCATCACCTCCACGTCACCGCCATCATCACCATGACCATCAGCATAAGCACCGTCACCACCATCACCACCACAGCAGCAGCAGCAGCACCCTCATTATTATCACCGCCATCATTACCATCACCTTCACCATCACCTCCATGTCACCATCATCATCACCACACCATCTCCATCATCACCATCACCATCATGAGCGCCAGCATCATCAGCAGTGCTATCATCACCATCAAGCCTGCTCTATCCCAGAGCCTGATGAGGGGGCCAGGAACACCAGGCTAACAGTATGACAATAGCTGATCACACTGAACGGATAAACATAACGAAATATATTTCCTTCACCTCAATCCAATCCCACTCCTCATTGGCAGCTTGACTGCCTTCTGTAACATCTCTCCAAAGCAATTGCTAATCCCATGTTTGAATTCCTCCCCTAGTGGAGAACTGACTGCCTTCCCAGGAAGTTCATCCAGCTGCCAGACCCAACAACTTGACTCTAGGGCTTTAATATTTCTGTGGTTCTAAGAACATCCACACTATACCACTGTGGAATAACTTTTGTTAGTTAGAATAAAACTAGAAAACAGGCCATTATTTGTCCCACCTCGATCCTTTTTTATGCCAGGGCAAACTTTTTGATACTCTTCCCATTGAGAGGTGGAGTCTAATTCCACCCACCCCCCCTTTGGATCTGGGCTGGGCTTAATAACTGGCTTGATCAGTAAAATATCACAGCAGTGACTTCCACCCAGGTCTCTTGAACCTAGCCATCACCTTGTGAGAAAGCCCAAGCGGCCACCTTGAGATGCCCCATTGATGCAGATGCCCCTGACAAACAGCACCAGCTGAACTCTAGCTGGCAGCCAGCACCAGCTTCCCAGCCGTGTGAGGGCTCCATCTTGGAAATGAATCTTTAGCCGCCCCATGCAATCCATCCATGCAGCTGATGCCACATGAAGTAGACGTACCCATCTCTAACAAGTCCCAATCAAATTTCAAATTCATGAGCCAAATGAATAACCATCATTGTTCACAGGTTCTAAATCCAGAGATGATCAGTTAAACTGCAATAAACAGCTGAAACATCCTGAAAGAACTGAAACATCTTATCCTTTATATCTGAGAACCACCCTTAAACTCCTTCAGAATAAGCTTATAAGGGAGCCACTTCCAGTTGATCTGAGTCGGTGCTGGGAATTAAACACTATAATCTGAGAGTTGGTTAAAAGACTCTTCCTTACAACGAGGCACAGCCTTGCCTTCCTTAACTTCATTCATCCATTCAACAAACACTTAGAGTACCTACCATCACCCACCAGGAACTATGCTCAAGACTATGGAAGAGAAAAACGAACCAGTCATTGTTTCAAGGACTTCATGCTAGCAGAGAAGGAGAAGATCTGAACCCTCCCAAATGAGGCAACATGTCAGATGAGAAAAGACGTATCATGCAGTTCTAAGAAAACTCAGAGAAGAAAGAAGTGTGTTCTGCCTGGTGGAGGATGATGACGAGCTGACTCCAGAGGGATGGAAAGGATTTCCCACAGGGAGAAACCAAGGATAATGAGGTAGATAGAAGGTCCATGAAAGGACCAGGCACTTCCAGGGTCAGTTAGGAGGCTGACGTGATGGGAGCAGGAAAAGGCGTGGAGCGGAACGATGAGGCTGCGAAACTAGGCTGGAGTTAGACCAGGAAGGACTTTGTAAAAGAAGAGTTTGGGTTTTTCCTTGAACACCAGGAAAAGCTGCAGAGGGGTTTTTGGCAAAGGCATAGCAGAAGCAGACTTGCATTTCTGGGTTTCCCAGGTGACTCTGCGGTAGAGCATCCACCTGCCAAGCAGGAGACACAGGTTCAGTCTCTGAGTTGGGAAGATCCCCTGGAGAAGGAAATGGCAACCCACTCCTAGTATTCATGCCAGGAAAATCCCATGGGCAGATAAGCCATGGGCTATAGTCCATAGAGTCACAAAGATTCAGAAACAACTTAGCAACTAAACAACAACAAGAACAGTCTGGCTGTAGGGACAGGAGCATATTGAAAGAGGGCAAACTGGGAGCCTTTCCAGGAGCCTGGTCAGGAAATGAGGGGATCCTGAAATAGGGCAGTGGAGATGTGGAAGACATTTCTTTGGAAAAAGTTACAAAGCCCATTTGAAGATCAACTGGGTGGGGCAGAGAAACCAGTCAAGGATGATCCCAGATTGTTGGCTGGGGAGGGTCCATTCAACTGACTGCCAATGGCAGCAGGAGCAGGCCTGACGGAGGGGCAGACCAAAGTTCCCTCTGGTTCTTTTTAGGCAACTCGCACCTAGCTCTTGGGACATCCCAAGGCCTGATTGCATATCAAATACTCGAATCTCTTCATTCCCATGACCCTCTGGTTTCCCCATTTCCAATAGGATCGGAAGGTACATCTGACCAACAGGGAGAGCCTGCTCTCCCAAACCCCACGCCAAGAAAAGACGAACCCAGGGCTTCCCCGGTGACTCAGTAGTGAAGAATCCGCCTGCCAATGCAGGAGACACAGGTTCGATCCCTGATCCTAGAAGATCCCACATGCTGTGGGGCAGCCGATTCCTTGCGCTGCAATGACTGTGCTCTGGAGCCCGGGAGCCCAACTACGGAGCCCTCATACTGCAACTACTGGGGCCTGAGTGCCCTGGAGCCCGTGCTCCAAAACAAGAGAAACCACCACAGCAAGAGGCCTGTGCCCCGTACCTGGAGAGCAGCCCCCGATCCCAGCAAGGAGAGGCAAGCCCGTGCAGCTGCAAAGACCCAGCACAGCCAAAAGTAAATGAATAAAATTGCTTTTAAAAAAAGAAAGAAAAGACCAACCCTGTTAAGGTTTTTTTCTATTCTTTAAGTATCTTTTTTAAGAATTACAACATCAATGTATCAAGTACCCATAAAAGTACAGAGAATAATACAGAAATCACCCATAACCCCATTTCTCAGAGAGATTATTAATATTTGGGGATATTCCCGATCAATGTTTCTTCTATTTATACATATTTGCTTTATCTGATTAATTTGTAGCCTAAGCATTCATCTAGGTCTCTCATATTTCCTGGAAAATATGCTTTGTTAAATGGCTGAAGAGAGCCCAACGTGGGTGTACCTAAATTAAATTAATCCCTACCATTAGACATTTAAGCCATTTTCATGCATGTGGGTTTTGTTTTCTATTTGGTTTTATTTCTGCTATGATAAAAACCTTGTGTCAAACATGCTTGGGTATAAATCTTGGGTGTTCTTTTCTAATTATTTCTTTAAGACAAATTTCTGAAATGATCCAAGGATTAAAAGATTCCAATATGTCCAAGATGGTTGGTGCTCATGACAAAGTTTCCCAAGAGAGTTTTTTCGGGTCCTCTTGCCGACTGTGAAGTAATACACATGGCCACATTTTTTTTGGAGCCTAAAGTTTCTGGAAGACATTTACTGACTCTTTCTTGGGGGAAATTTGAACCTTTTTCTTTCCCCATACCCTGTGATTTATAACCAGCCTGAGCCAGCTCAGCTCCACCAACACTGTCATCACATACTGTCAACCAAATGGAACAAAATCTCTAGGGTCCTTGGGTCTCTGAGCAAACACTAGGGAACAGTGGCTAGTCTCTCCCGCTTCCAAAGGAACATGATGCTTTAATAACGCCCAAGAATGCTTTTGTGAAGTTCCGCTCCCCAGAATTTTCCCGTCAGGCCCAGGGCCCAGCCAGCTTATGGTCTGAGCCTGTCTTTCCTGAAATACAATGACCGGACAGCCAAGTTCCTGGCCACCTCCCCTGCAAGGCTCTCCCAAGCCCTGTGCAAGGACCATGCAGCATGCTAGCCAACTGGTATCAAAGGAATGTGAAGAGCATGCCTTGGCCCAGACCGTGGACCCTTATCCAAGGGCTGCATGAGTTTCAGCTGGGTGTAGGCACGCCAGCCCTCTCCAGTCCCTTCTACCTGATATACAGAATGTCTTTCTCAAAATTAGACTCTCTGCTTAGTGGGGGGCCTGGGAGGGAAGAGGTAGGATGATTTTAATCCTAAGCAAGTACAAATCACTTCAAAAGAGTCTGCTGCACACCTGGAGAGAAGGGCTCCAGGCACACTCAGACACTGAGCCAGGGCTCAGCCATCAGGGGAAAGCACTGGCTTGGGGAGGAGCCAGACCTTCTCGGGACAGGAACACCCACCACTTGTTAGAGGTAATCCCAGAGGGGGTGGCTGGTAGACAATGGCACAACTAAGTAGAAGCAGGCAATGCGTTAATGGTGGGACAGGGGAAACATGGCTGTGTTCAGCATAAAAGGCCAAAGACAAGGAAAAGTGTCTTCATCACAAACTTCGGTCCCAGCCAGCCAGACATAGCAGTGTTTCATTTTAGGAAGATCACTCTGTGCATTGAGAAGACTCACAGCAGGCAGGACCTTGAGGCTACAGGATGTTGGGAAGATGCTGCAACTGTCAAGCAGAGGGATGCTGAGGCCACATGAGGGATGAGTGAGGAGGCAGAGGGAAGAAGAACTCAGGAGATATCACGAGGGCGGAACTGATAGAATTTCAAGACTACGGGACATTCCACTGCGGACAGCTAACAGACTCCAATTTCCTCAGCTAACAGTGACCATCACAGGACCTGTTGCTAAGGGAGTTTGTGGAGCAAGTAAAATGACATGTGCCGAGTGCTTAGAAAAGCATCTGGAGGACCTCCCTGGTGGCCCAGTGGTTAAGAATCTGCCTTCCTGCGCAGGGGATCCAGGTTTGCTCCCTGGTCGGGAACTAAGATCGCACACGTTATGGGGCAACTAAGCCGACGAGCCACAGCTAGAGAGCCTGTGCACGGCAATGAAGATCCCGCGTGCTGCAACTAAGGCCCAACGCCACCAGATAAAATAAATATTACAAAAGGAGAGGAAAAGTGTCTGGCTGTGTCCAGCTCATTAAAGATGAGGTTCAAGAAACTGTTCACTATCACCAAGAGATGGGAGCAACCTCAGTGCCCTTCGATAGACGAATGGATAAAGAAGATATGGGATATACGTATATATAACGGGATACGACTCAGACATAAAAATGAATTAAATAATGCCATTTGCAGCAACATTAAAGGACTTGGAGATTATCATACTAAGTGAAGTCAGAGAAAGACAAATATCATATAATATCCAATAGAATGTGGAGTCTAAAAATAATAGTACAAATGAGCTTATTCACAAAAGAGAAACAAACTCCCAGACATAGAAAACAAACTTAAGGTTATGAAGTGGCAGGGTGGAGGGGATAAACAGATGCACACTGCTATGTGCAAAATTAATGACAAGGATTTACTGTATAGTACAGGGACCTATATTCAATATCTTATAATAAACCGTGATGGAATAGGATCCAAAAAAAAGCCTAGATATATGCACATATATGTATAACCTAATCACTTTGCTGTACACCAGAAATTAACATATTACTGTAAATCAACCATACTTCAATCAAAAAAAAAAAGATTAGGTTCTACAACAAGTATGACTTATAACAAGATCATGGTGGGGAGGGAGGCTTATGAGGGAGGCGGTACATATATATATAATATATAAGTGTATATATATATTATATATATATATATATATATATACACTTATGGCTGATTTGCATTGTTGTACAGCAGAAACCAACATTATAAAGCAATTATCCTCTAATTAAACACTTTAACAAACAAGATCATTATTTTCTAAGCCTGCAGGTCAAGGCCAAGCATCTAGAGGCAGGAATCGCCATGTAGACGGGAGGTAAAGCCACAGGAAAGGACAGAACCGTCCAAGGCAAATGTGCACAGTGGGGAGACAGAGGAGCAGGACACCAACGCTGGCGGCACCGATGCCAAGAGCTGCTTGGTGGGATCTGTGGAAAAGAAGAGAGAGAAAGAGCAGCTCCAGTTGAACCAGGAGAGAATGTGTCACAGGAGCCAAGTAGGAAAAGCTACTGAGAAGTCGTTACCCAGTGCAGTGATGATCAAGTAACTAAAAGATGGATCAGGGTCTGTTGGATTTAGCCACCAAGAGCTCACTGGGCAGGATCCTTCCAGTGGTGTAGGTGAGGTTTCAGTGAATGGAAAGAACGAGACGGACAACGTTCATTGCATGCATGCCAAGTTGCTTCAGTCCCAACTCTCTGAAACCCTATGGACTGTAGCCCGCCAGGCTCCTCTGTCCATGGGATTCTCCGGGCAAGAATACTGGAGCAGGTTGCCATGCCCTCCTCCAGGGGATCTTCCCAACCCAGGGATCGAACCAATATCTCTTATGTCTCCTGCATTGGCAGGCGGGTTCTTTACCATTAGCATCACTTGGGAAGATGTTCATTACCACATTACATGTCATGGGGAGAAGGGGGCACAACCTAAGTGCCCAGCAGTAGGGGATTATGTATATCATGGTACAACTATTCTGTACTTTCCTTCCTGGTATTATATAACGATCATTATAAAACAATTATTATATAGCAGAGTTATAAAATAGACATGGATTAACAGTGGACAAAGGAAGCCAAAAGACACGGGTGATGAAGTAATGTAAAATACAGTTTTTTCCAAAGACATATGATGATATAAGGAAAAAAGCAAGCAAGTTTGAGAGATGTATTGAGACTGAAGTGCTCAAGAAAAGCAACAAAGATGACTCAAGGACTGGCAAACATAATGGAAAACAAGTAAGAATAGAATGTGATCCAAAACTTTACATGGTGTAGAATGCAACTTTGTGACTGTATCTGGGTAGTAATGGAAAAGCCGAGGAAAGGCAAATTCTCATGAGGTCTCTGTACTATAAATGCGTGCAATTTTCCACCAGCCAGAAAGCTCCATGCGGACTGGGGCCTCACCCTCCTGTTCCCTTTGGTATCCCTAGTAACTAGTGCATGGTGGGGCAGACCTAAAGTAGAGTGAGAAAACATGGACGACTGTGACAACGCAATGTGAAGCGAGGAAAAAAAATCAAGATACAAAAATACTGTATCTAAGTTAGAATTGCAATCGTTGAAAAATGTGCACGGGTGGTCATGGGGGCTGGGGGACGGAGGGAGGATGAATTGGGAGAGAAGTACCGGCGTATACACACTGCCATGCGTGAAACAGTGGAAAGCTGCTGCACCGCACAGGGAGCTCGGCTCAGGCTTGGTGGGTGGCCTGGAGGGGCGGGAGGAAGGTCCAAGAGGGAGGGGCTATATCTATATATGTATATATGCACACTGGGGAGGGAGATGGCAACCCACTCCAGTATTTTTGCCTGGAGAATCCCATGGACAGAGGAGCCTGGCGGGCCACGGTCCATAGGGTCGCAGAGAGTCGGACATGACTGAAGCGACTAAGCATATATACACACACATATTAGCCGATTCACATTGTACAGCAGAAATTAACACAATGTTATAAAGCAATTATCCTCCAATTAAAAATCCACTTTTTAAAAAAGAGTCATTAATGCATAAAAAACGTGCATGGGATGAAAAAAAGACAAAAATTTTAAGAGTGCATTACGGTGCGGGATTCTGAATGTGGACTTTTTTTCTTTTGTTCGTTTCCTTAATTTTCCATAGTGGTTTTATAGTAATACTACTTTGACAATATTAACAGAGCAAGAAGAGGAGCCAGAAGAAAGGAAGGGGGAGGGGAGGGAGAGCAGAAGAGGACGGAGCCACGAAGCAAGTATGGACCGTGGAGCCAATGCTTGGCCTAGACCCCAACCAGGCCACCCACAAGCTGTGTGACCTTGAGTGAGCTCCTTAACCACTCTGTGTCTCCATGCCCTCATCTACAAAACAGATAGAAAATGTATCTGACACGCTTCTGAGGAAGAAACCCAGCAAAACTGTGCTTGCCCATCCTTTCTCACCGTGAGCTCCTGGGTCCCAGTTTGTGCCATTCACACACTGACGCTGTGGGGTTTGAATGATGCCAAATTCATCCTCGAGCTCATTTCTTACAGAAATGTCCAGTCTGGGGAGGTCCCCCCTCCTCGAAAACTCTAGGAAACCTTACTTGGCTTCCTCAAGTCTGACCCAAAAGACCTGCTTTCGATACATATGATTTCCCTACGAAATAGGAAAAGCCAGGGATGACCAGGGTCCCCAAGAGCCGCTGTTTCCTGGCAGAGGTTGGAGGTAGGTAATCCTGCACCCAGCTGAAACAGGTTTCCAGCTTTGACCTCAGAAAGCTGCACACATCAGCAAACACTGAATGGGTTCTCCTTCCCAACAGCCCATAACACCACTGTTTTACCGCCAGCAAACCTGAAACATCTTGACAGAGTCAGTTCAGCTTTTCCTGGCCACTCCACAGAGAAAAGCACAAAGGGACAATCTGTCAAGATCCAAAACAGCCCAGGAGGAAGCCTCATGGGGTGATTTCTCTGCCCCACCCGTGGGTTTATCAGTGGTCACCTCTTTCCCTTTCAAAGTCACGTCAATGTGTGCTCTGAGACCCACGTTCCTTAGGCCCCTCCAAAAGGGAGTGGATCGAGGCTGGTTCTCCACCCATGAACCCAATCCTGAACAACTCCCCTCTACCCTCACACTTCACCCCGCCAACTCCAGAAACCCCAGCCACCACCTCCAGCCCCTTCTTTCTTCTCATCCTTCTGCTCCAACACGTGGGCTGTGCTCCCAGAGCTCTTGGCTCCTCCCAGTGATGTCTCTGCTCTCATGGGACGTGGGGACACACAGGGAGTTGATTCCACCAAGATACTGAGTCCTTACAGAGCATGGAAACCCCCTGCTTGGACATTACTGGCCCCTTTTGAAGGGGTCTCTCCCTGAGCACTCCAATCAGATCCCCTGGCTGACCTTCTCTCCAGCTCTCTCCTTTCGGACTCCATTCCCACTGTACAGGGGGATTCTCTGGTGGCTCAGTGGTAAAGAACCCACCATGCCAATGCAGGAGATGCAGGAAGACCCCCTGGAGAAGGAAATGGTGACCCACTCCAGTATTCTTGCTTGGGAAATCCCATGGACAGGGGAGCCTGGTGGGGCTACAGTCCATGGGTTCACAAAAGAGTCGGACAAAACTTAGCAACTAAACGACAAAACAACCTACCGGTCAGTGATCCCACACCACAGTCAGCAGCCTTGTCTCTGACACTGAATGTACTAACGGGACTTCCATCAGATCCTCCTGACTCAGCATCAGGTGTTCAAGGCACTCGGGTGTTCAAGGTACCAGGGTCTGCACGTGGACTCTCTCGGGCAGAGGACGCTGCCTCAGTCCAAGCCTCAGCTGAGAGGTAACAGTCGGTAAACTCCCTTATCTTCCCTTTGGCTTTATTTTTAAAACTAACTTCTCAGCTGACCTTGCTCCCCTTGGGGAGCCTGTAAAAATAATCCTGGAAATGAGGTGCAAAAAACTTGGTGCCATGCCAGGCTCTCAACTGCATGCATTATACTTGCAACGAGCATCAGATCTTGAAAAGAGATGTTTCTCAGAAGTTACAAAGGAAGAAACTGAGGTCCTGGAGAATCAAATGACTGATCCAAGACCACTCAGCCAAAAAGCAAATAGATTTCATGTTTCCAATTCATGTGTCCTGATTTCCGGCTGGCGATCTTTCTCCTGTGCCAAGCTATTCTGTAAAAATAAAGATTCAGGAGTAACGCGGCTTCTTCTCCAAGGCGGGGAGCCAAGCCAGGCAGCCCAGCTTCAGATCTAGGGCAGACATCTCTTTGAAGTGAGGGTAACACCTCAGGGAATAAAAGTCTGTCTGCTCAGAAGTGATCATGTGGAATTTAGGGCCCTCCTGCAGAACCCACTGGCCTCTTAGCTCAAGCAGTTAACATGTGCTCTGCTGTCTCAGGGAGGGCTCTGAGATGAAACACAGCCGGCTGCCACACTTCCCAGCACAGCTGAAAACAGTCTGCAGGGGACTCTGGAGCAAGTCAGTCTCACTGGAGTGAAAAACAGCAGATGTCAGAGTTAGCCAGCAGCCCCGGGAAACCCAAGCCCGGCTGCACTCAGCTCTGCCCTCGCAAATCATCCTCGGTCAAATTGCTCACTCACACAAGGCAGCCTCTTGGCTCCTGCCTCTCCTTCTGTCTTCGAGGCCCATCTGTGGCTGCCAAGCAAGCTGGAAAGCCGGAAAAAAACCCTCAAAGCTCCTCTGGGGCCATGATCCAGGAAGTTTCCTGGCTTCAAGTCAAAGACTTATAGACTCACAGGACCTTTAAGCTTGCAGGGACCATGAGGGGGCATCTTACAGATGAGAAGACTAAGACCCTGACTCAGGAAGTCGGCTTTGAGGCTTTGACAATGGCCTTCACCAAAGCCAACATTGGCAAAACTCAGGTCCCAGTGAGGCTTGTGTCAACCTTCTGGAAGGGTCAGGGATGAGCGCACAGAAAAGATGGATGGATGGATGGATGGATGGATGGATGGATGGATGGACGGACGGACAGGGGGATGGGTGGGAGGATGGATGGATGAATGTTGTGATGGATGAATGCAGGGATAACTGGATGGGTAAATGGATGGGTGAGTAAGCGAATAGATGGGTGGATTGATAGAAACGGGGAGAGAGAGACAGAAGTAAACAGAGATAGACAGAAGCAAAGGTGGGAGAGAAGGTCAGAGACAGGAAACGAGGCAGGAACAGACCAGGGCACTCATCTAAGAATCTCTGACCCATGGGGAATAGTCTCAGCTCCTGGATGACCTCCCCTGTGGCTCTTTTCACCTTGTCTCCCAGGGCAAAGGTGTTACAAGGGCAAAGGTGTTACAAGGGCCTGAGGTGGGCTGTCCTCATTGGTCGCCTGCCTGAGCCACCAGTGCCAGAGCCCAGGACCCCCTTCCACCTCCCCCCATACCTAGGAGTTGCCTTGACAATGGCCAACACCAGGAGGAGCTTTCCTTGTGATTGCCCCTTGTCTTTGGAATTTTCTAGAGATCACTTTCCCAACAGACCTACTCTTCCTCACTCATCTCCAAGATGATGCCAACTTGACCACGTCAGCCAAGACCAGGCCTCTCTGAAGTTCTTCCCCCTCCCTATCCACTGCCACCATTCCAGAGCGAGGCTTATCAGAAGGTGCTCACTCCCGAAGTAGATCAGAGTGACAGCCTGGCATCGGGGACAGGTCCATGGGATCTGACCCTGACCCTCTTATTTACCAGCAGGGTAATTTTAGGGGGGCATGCGAGTCTTCACCTATTAATAAGGAATGTAATAACCAGTGTTGTTGGGTCCCTTTTGGACACTGTATTATCTGTCCTGGGCTCTGTTTTCCTGGGATCCAATAACCTGGGATCCTTTAGATTCCTCTTCTCAAAGCTACTCTTTTTCCTTTGGGTCACCGGCCTTAAAGGGTACAGGGAAAGAGTGGAGGAGAGAAGTTCTCTCAAAACTTGATGACTGACAAGGATGGGGCCCAGAAGAGAGGGGAGCCCAGCATGACTGCCTAGTTTGCTTCTGTCTTACTGGATCTCACTGCTCGCTGAACGCAGGGGAGACAAGGCTCGAGAGGAGAAGCTGGAAGAAGATGCAAGGAGCCATTGGAACTGCACACAGGCTTTACTTACAACAGCAAGGCAGACATGCTTCACTCTCGTGGTTGACCCAGCAGACACGCAGCCATAAGGCAGCCGCAGGGGCTTCTCGGGTGGCGCTTATGGAGGGCACTGTGCATGCACAGCTACAAACGATCTTAGCTGTTCCCTAACCGTGTACTTACAAAACACAAGGCAAGAGAGCCTGACCACCACCATCTTGGCTAATCTGCTCTTTCCCTACAGCTTCTCGAAGGGTTAGTGCCATTTTTCAAGAGTATCCAAAATGATGATCAAGCTCTGAGAATGCAGGAGGAATATCCAGGTGACCTTGCTGCAAAGCATCTGCCCTTTCTCAGACCCCTCCCTCAGGTCTGCTTCTGGTTCCCTAAACCCCAAATCCAACCATCCCCCCACCCTACCCCTAGCCACTCATTCTAGGGGCGCCTAGCTGACAACCCTCACTCACTCAGGCTTCCATGCACTCCTGCTCTATCTGGCTTCACAGAGGCCAATGAGGCTTCAAGCATCCTGACTTTTGGGGGGGTGGGGACAGCTGGAGGAATGGGATGCAGACACAGCTTAGGGGACCCAGGCATCTCAGCTGAAGCTTCCTCTGCATCCCTCCACACAGGAAGCCAGCTTCGGGATCTGCATTTTAATACCTGAAAGCTCCAAGACAGAATAGGAAGATAGAAGACACGGTTCTCACATTATACAGGTACATCAGTATCACCTGGACCAGCAGTCCGCAGCCCTTTGGGCACCAGGGATCGGCTTCGTGGAAGACAATCTTTTCATGGATGGAATGGTTTCAGGATGATTCAAGCGCATGACATGTACTGTGCACTTTATTTCTATTATTGCATCAGCTCCACCTCAAATCATCAGGCATTAGATCCCAGAGGTTAGGGACCCCTGTCCTGGAGACCTCTAGCCTGGAGAATTTCATGGACAGAAGAGCCTCAAGGGCTCCATAATGCAGCAAAGAGTAGGACACAACTGAAGCAATTTAGCCATGCACGACTTAGCACACACATGCACACGCAACCTGGAGGACTGTTTAAGCTCAGAATACAGCCCCCACCCCGAGTTCCTGACTCAGTAGGTCTGTGGGTAGAGCCCAAGAATTTGCATCTCTAATCAATTCCAGATGCCCTTTAGCTCCCAGCACTTAAAGAAAAGAGGGAAAGGATGGTTGCCCAGGGTGGGAAGTCCTGGCTCCAACTTCAGGGAGAAGGAACACCCCATCTTGTTCATTGCTCTCTCCCCAGCGCCAGACTCAGAGTAAGTCTTCAACGAAGATTTGTTGGACTGACAACCCTAAATCAGAAAATAAAGGCCCCAAAGCCCAAGGCCAACCTCCTCTCTTTTGGGGTCGAGAAGGCAGCGCTGAGACAGATGGCCAGTTCCTCCCCCCATTTGCACTGCCCAGCTCCCTTCCCTGGGGTGCAGCTTGAAGGATATACACACCCCCACCGCATCCCTTCCTCCAGCCTCTCCCCCTGAGCTGGGAGCTGCCTCATTGACATGCAGCCCACACAGCTGCAGGGCTCCCTTCTGGATCACTGAGAAATGGGTCCGATTTGAAAATGTCAGGATCTCGTTAGCAATTCCAATGGCCACTGTGGTAATTACGCCCTTTCATGTTCCAGCGTGTTCCACCGCATCAGAGCTGACACAAACACCTGGTTTTATAATATCACCGCCTGGAAATAAATGTCCAAAATGATATGAAAATGTACTAGGAAGAGATTAATAACTGTTCTTCCAGGAAGAAAGATAGCCCTTTTCAACCAGTATATTATATATTTTTTCCTCTTAAAAAAGCCTCTCTGATAGCGTCTCTCCTTGAGGGGAAGTGAATTATATTATCACTCACAGGCCAGTAATCAGTTCTGTCAGCTGCAGGGCTGAGCTGCTGAAGGCAGGAGGGGGGCAGGAGGCATCAGAGGGCGGCCGTTCCAAGGGGCAAGCCCTGGAAGCGACACCTCATCGCCCCCACCCCACTCCCAACCCAGAGTTTTTCTTCTCAGAGCAGACAGAATCTCCATCTGCTGATGGATGAGCCTCTTGTTAACGAAGCAGGGAGGTCGGATAGGGGCAAAGTGGCATCTGCTTACCTGGAAAGACCTTGTCTGGCCACCTGGAAGGGCTACCCTGTCCATCCCAGCAAGGATTGTCTCTTTCAAGGCTCAGTCCAGGGGCAGGAGCTAAGAGAGGCTAGCCCAAGGATGCGCCCAAAGATCATGTCCTGAGCCCCCTCCTTCCAGTTCTCATGGTCCAGCTGAGCAGGCAGAAAAGAGAAGCCCATACTTCTCCTGCTCCGTCTCCTTTCTCTTGTTTGAAAGGCTGTGAGCTCAGCGCAAAACCCTGTCCCTAGAACTTGCAACCAAGAACGCTCTAGCCAGCAAGACTCTCATTCAGATTTGATGGAGAAATCAAAAGCTCTCTAGACAAGCAAAAGTTAAGAGAATTCAGCACCACCAAACCAGCTTTACAACAAATGTTAAAGGAACAACTCTAAGCAGGAACAACAGGAAAAGGAAAAGACCTACAGAAAATAAACCCAAAACAATTAAGAAAATGGTAATAAAAACATACATATCAATCATTACCTTAAACAGAAATGGATTAAATGCACCAAAGGAAAGACATAGACTGGCTGGGTGGATGAAAACATGCACATGGATGTTTCCCCACTTAACACATCCCTCTGCTTGACCCCTCAAACTGTATGTAATTATTTTACATTGTTACATTAATAATGTTCCCATTATGGCTTGCAACTGTAATTATCTTTTGGTTTTTGTCTGGCTATTGATTGTGAAAAGTAATAAACATCTTTTACTATTGTGATTAAAAAAAAAACCCATCCCTGTGTGGTGGAGCCCCTCAAGTCACCCCCCACCACGCTTCTGTCCTGCCCCTCCCTAACTGCCAGCCTCAGCCAGGGAGCACCCCCAACCCCGCCCCCCGCCTTCCATCCATCCAGTCAGCCCTTCCTTTGCCATCAATCTCCCTAGCCCCGCCCTCAGCGTGTGCTTTCCCCTCATCCAAGATTGCTTTGATGCTCTCTCTCTCCAAGTCTTGGCCTGAAGCTTTCAGTTGGATACTGGTCCGTCACCTGCCTTGACTTGATTAAGAGGCATGTTTACTTTCGGTCCCAAACAAAGAAGAGCAGAGAGCAAGGCTTCCCTTCTTTCCTGCCCCCTTGGGTGCACAGTGCGCTGCTAAGCAGAAATCCTGGCTACGAAGCTTGGCGGCTCCCCCCAGCTGGGACACCTGCTGCGTTATTGATGGACAGGGCGGATCTGCCTGCTCTGTTTGGCCAGGCAGGAAATGTTCAATGAATAAATGAATCCTTCTTTTTCAACAACAACAGAAAAGAAAAGACAGGTCTGCCACACACCCAGGAGGGCCTGGGTGTTTTATGTGCATTTCCTTGTTTAATTATCTCAGAGTCTTAGGAGGTTTTGAGATAATTATCCCCATATCATTGACAAGGAAACCAAGGCACAGTGATAATAATAGTGTCTCCAGCCATGACCTTAGCCTTCTCATTCATGCACCCATCTCTCACTTTCTCTATATCACCTTAGTCTGCCCTCATCAAATACTGTCCAAGTCATCCTGACTCCAGAACTTGCTACCTCTGCTCCTGAATTGTATAGATACCCTTGCTGTCCCATTACCAAAGACCCAGTAGAGAGTCTTATCCCAGTAGGATAAGACTGACATTTGGTCAAGTCCTCGGAGCCCAGTTAGGAGGGGAATACTGGGCAGCTTGGGCTCCCAGGTGACGCTAGTGGTAAAGAACCCGCCTGCTAATGCAGGAAATGTAAGAGACGTGGGTTCGATCCCTGGGTCAGAAAGATCCCCTGGAAGAGGGCACGGCAACCCACTCCAATATTCTTGCCTGGAGAATCCCATGGACAGAGGAGCTTGGTGGGCTACCGTCCATAGTGTCGCAAAGAGTCAGATACAACTGAAGTGACTTAGAATTGCACACACACGTTGGACAGCTTGAAATCCCAGTTGCAAAACTCCCCAGTGATGGAGGAGCAGAGTGGAGCGAACACCCAATGTTAAACATCAATATTTTAGGGATCATGCCTGTAGCAGCCTTGACTCTCTCTCTCAAGGCTGGGGAGAGCCAAGGTGCACAAGCAGATCTGGGTGATACTCTGTGCCCTGTCTTCAGGTTCTATACCTCCAAGCAAGGCCTCCCAGCCTCTCCTCAGGAGAACCTGCCCCCACCCCAGACTTCAGAACAGGTAACGGGCATTGGAGGTCGGGGAGGTGTTGACCAGAACCCAGGCACTTGGCCACATTTTCCCTGCAGAAGTGGGACATGCGATGGACAGGTAAGAAACAGCGCTGAACGGAGCATCCTTTCTAAAGCAAACCAGCAATCTTCAAAAGATGGGAATCGGCAAGATTAATGAGGCCGATTACTGCCAGCTGCTAAAAGGAACTTGAAGGCTTTCGATGTCAGTACGTTTACGATGACAGAGTAATTAGAGCTAATTAAGAAAAAATGAAGCTGAGAACAGTGCAGTCGGCTCATACTGGCTGAGGCTCAAGGTGCCTCAGACTCTGTCCAGAGCCCCCAGAAATGCTCTCGAGGGAGCAGCCTATAGCCAGCGGCCCCCTCTGTTTGCCTTCTAGAAATACAGGATCAACCGAGCAGATACAGAGCTGTGGGTGAGGTCGCCTTGGGCTGGCTTGACCAAGGCAACAAGTTTAATAGGAGGCACTGAGGGGAAGGAGGCCCAGTTTAATCCAACATGAAGACCATCTTGTCTAGGTGAAAGCCAGTAACTATTTTGAAGAATTTCTCTTTCCACCAGATGTATGGGGGACACACAAGGTTAGCTAAGAAAGAGAGCCCTCATGGGACTTCCCTGGGGAGCCAGTGGTTAAGAATTCACCTTGCAACACAGGGGATGTGGGTTTGATCCCAGGTCTGGGAACTGAGGAGGAGGGAATGGCAACCCACTGCAGTATTCTTGTCTGGGAAATCCCAGGGAGAGAGGACCCTGGCAGGTTATAGTGGGGTTGCAAAGGGTCGGACACGACTGGGCGACTGAGCACTGGGAACTAAGATCCCACATGCCGTGGCGCACATAGCCCCACACGCTGCAACCTCTGAGCCCACGCGCCACAACTAGAGAGCCTGTGCGTCACAAGGAAACATCCCACACGTCTCAACGAAGCTCCCATGTGCTGCAACTAAGACCCAATGCAGCCAAATAAATTTTTTAAAAAAGAGAGAGAGAAGGGAGAAAAGAAAGAGAGTCCTCAGTCAGATTTTGTCCCACAAAGATTGACAGAGAAGCATCATCATCCTCAGAAGACAATGTAACCCCAGGCATAAAGAGATGCAGGGGCTGGCTACCAATCGTGGTCACATGACAGCTTTTCTAACTGTTAGGTGAGCTGTCCGGAACCATCAGTCCCCCTTCACTCCAGCTTCTATCTCCAACCAGAGACTCAGATTTGCAAGGAGGCCAGCAGGACTGGGCTGAACTGGTGGTCTGGTTCAGAAAAGAGGTAACTGCTTTCCCCCGAGATTCAAGAGGCAGGAAAGCAGATGGACTGACTGCTCAGAGAGGCTCGTGACCCTTGGTGTGTCTGCCATCCTCTACTCTGATCTTCCCAGGGTTGTCTGGGAAAGCTCATCCCATGGCCTTATTCACAGGCTGGCATAGGAAACACTGACCTAAGATTAGGGAAAGGAGTCCCCCAGGGGGCTAGAGGGTAAGATTCAGCCCTTTCACCGCAGAAACCTGGGTTTGATTCCCAGTGGAAGAATTATCCCACAGGCTTTGCAGTGTAGCCGAAACACAGAGATAAATAAACAAATAAATTAGAAACACTAAAACAGAAGAAGACTGAGGGGAGCCCTGCAGAGCTCCCAGATGCCCCACCCACCATCAGCTTTGTGATCCCCAAAACTTGCTACCAAGAAATGAACCCTTTACTCTAGCCGGAGAAACCCAGACTAAAATGCAAAGCCTGGGAACTCCTTGGTGGTCCAGGGGTTAGAACTCCAAGCTTTCACTGCCAAAGGCCTGGCTTCAATATCTAGTTGGGGAACTAAGGTCCCACAAGCCGTGTGGTGAGGCCAGAAAATAAAAATAAACTGTTTTTTTTAAATAATGAATAAAATAAAATGCAATTCCTCTCTGGCATGAGGCATGCGAACCAAAATTCTAACTCAAATGTAAATGGTTGCTACAGTCCCATCCAGCCAACATGCAGTAAACCCAGCCCCTGGGGCCTGACACACAGCATTCTTCCCCACTACCGTGGCAGGCCCTCGGAGGGGACCAGGGGCACGGTAGAGTTCAACACAGCTGAAAGCGGAGCAGATTTTCATCACAACCAAAATTAAAACAAAGAGTAAATTCCAAAGATCCACCCCACCAGATGGAAGTAATATGCGCCTCTCAACCACTTAGTTATGGTCTGCCTTTGTGCTCAGAGCTCTTTAGGCAAGAGCAGAGTGAAAAATAAACACAAGCTCATAAACACAAAAGGCAGATTCTTTTCCAACAGACTGAGGAAACCAAAGCACATGTGTTAATCCCACTGCTCACCCTTACCAGCTGCTTCCACGGGCAGGTCCCACGGCCTCCCTGGGCCAATCACTCATCTGTAAAGTGGCAGAGCGCATGATCTGAGGTTCCATCCACCTCCACGAGTCCAAGGAGCTGCATCCATCTCTAATTCTCAAGGACTTTAGCTTAAGTGGGATCACGGGGTTGGGGGTGGGGGAACTCTGCAAGAACCAATAGATATATTTCTTAGCTAAAAAAGAACCATTTATTCTGGAAACTGAACTGCATCCCTGATGTGGGCATTAAATCAAGCAGCATTCTGAAAGCACATGTTCAAGGGCCACAAGAGGCATACGAGTCCAATTAAAATATTTAAGCTCGTTTTCCTTCTTCAGAGAATCGCAAAGTCTAACTACATACACATGTCTGGCATTTTCTGAAGCTCATGAGGGTTTTGTATGAGTTATTTGGGGTTTTGAATTGTATTGGATCAATACCAGGTGTGGGTGGCGAATGAAAAAAATTTTTGGAAAAAAAAAAAAAGCTGGTGTACTCTTCTTCCCTTATGGTTTCTGGGCTTTCTTTTTATTTCTTAAGCCATTTTAAGCATGTAGGACTTGTTCTGTAGTTTCCTTCAGCCTACTGCTCTGTTACTTCAAGTGTTCTTGTTTTCATGATCAGAGTTAGGGAGCATTATTGGGTATCAAGTTTGATGCTTTATCTACATGATACCAGGGTAGGAAACCAGGAACGCTACCGAATAATGAGTTGCTGGGCTATCCAGGAAAATTGTGATGAGGACCATGCATGAGAGAAACTGCCTTAAAGTTTACAGTCCTTCTATTTCAGAAGATTGTCCTGAGTAAGGAGACCAGAATAATGTATAAGTGAGTTAAAGACTGGGTCTTCTGCCAGATAACGAGTTTATCAGCAGCAGGAATGTATCTGTTAAGGGACAGTCTGGGACGCTACAAAAGAAACCCCAAAACACAATGGCCTCAAAAACACTGAATCATATTTCTTACTTGATAATCCAGAGAAATCATCCCGGGACTAGGAGGGCAGCTCTGCTATCCTCAACATAACCATCCCAATCTGGATCCAAAATGGCTGCTTCAGCTCCTGCCATTATATCTGCCTCCTAACAGCAGGGTAGGAGAAGAGCAAGACAAGTTCATGCTCTTTTTAAAGATCATACGATAAAGACTACATAAAGATTATATGATAAAGCCATCCACCAAAATCTGTGGTCCTTTCTTTGGAAGGTTACGGCCATATTGAAAAAATTCTTGCTGATAGAATGAAAGCAGAAGTGGAGGATTAGGAGAGAGGACCTTATGGGCCACTTACAGAAACAACCTGCATTAATTGTTTCCCATTGTGTTGGTGGGCCCAGACCGCCTTATCTGCCTCCTGAGAAGTCTGTATGTAGGTCAAGAAACAACAATTAGAACCAGACATGGAACAACAGACTGGTTCCAAATTGGGAAAGGAGTACATCAAGGCTGTACACTGTCACCCTGCTTATTTAACTTATATGCAGAGTACATCATGCAAAATGCCAGGCTGGATGAACCACAAGCTGGAATCAAGATTGCCAGGATAAATATCAATAACCTCAGATATGCAAATAACACCGCTCTTATGGCAGAAAGCAAAGAGGAACTGAAGAGCCTCTCGATGAAAGTGAAAGAGGAGAGTGAAAAAGTTGGCTTAAAACTCAGCATTCAAAAAATGAAGATCATGGCAACCAGTCCCATCACTTCATGGCAAGTAAATGGGGAATGCTTCCATGGAAGCAATGGAAACAGTGACAGACTTTATTTTCTTGGGCTGCAAAATGACTGCAGATGGTGACTGCAGCCAGGAAATTAAAAGACCGCCTGCTCCTTGGAAGAAAAGCTCTGACCAACCTAGACAGCATATTAAAAAGCAGAGACATTACTTTGCCAACAAAGGTCCGTCTAGTCAAAGCTATAGTTTTTCCAGTAGTCATGTATAGATGTGAGAGTTGGACTATAAAAAAAAAACTGAGCACCAAAGAATTGATGCTTTTTAACTGTGGTGTTGGAGAAGACTCTTGAGAGTCCCTTGGACTGCAAGGAGATCCAACCAGTCAATCCTAAAGGAAATCAGTCCTGAATATTCATTGGAAGGACTGATGCTGAAGCCGAGACTCCACTACTTTGGCCACCTGATGCAAAGAACTGACACACTGAAAAAGACCCTGATGTTGGGAAAGATTGAGGGCAGGGGAGGCAGACATCCTCTTGGTTGGGTGGCATCACCAACTCAATGGCCATGAGTTTGAGTAAGCTCCGGGAGTTGGTGATGGACAGGGAGGCCTGGCGTGCTGCAGTCCATGGGGTTGCCAAGAGTCGGACATGACTGAGCGACAGAATGGAACTGTGTTGGCGGGAACTCAGTCACATGGCCTCACCTACCTCCGAGGGAGGCTGGGAGATGTCGTCTACTTGTGTGCCCTGCCACCCCTCTACCTCTGCCACTCAGATGTCCCCCAGGCAAAAAGAAAGAGGACCACTGCTTGGGGTGCACCTGCCATGAGTCAGCAGCTGCGCTAGGTCATTTGTATCATTAGATATTAGCCTTGTTAATTCCGTGTGGTAAGAACAATTCTACCTTGTAAATGAGGCTCACAGAGTCCAAGAAATCTGTCCAAAGTCACAGAGCTAAGTAGAGTTAAATCATGGTGACACAGCCCTGCAATGTCTCAGGATGTCTCTGGGTTCTTCCTACTCACAGCACCTTTGTCTACACCATAGAAGGGGCTTTGACCCTCCACACTGACTCACACACTGTCTGATGGGGGCTGGGGCCACTGCTGATAACATAAAAGTGTGTGGGTTAGTCACTCAGTCATGTCCAGCTCTTTGCAACCCCATGGACGGTAGCCCGCCAGTTGTCTCTAGCTATGGAGATTCTCCAGGCAAGAACACTGGAGTGGGTTGCCATGTCCTCTTCCAGGGGATCTTCCCAACCCAGGGATTGAACCCAGATCTTCCGCACTGCAGGCAGAGTCTTTACCATCTGAGCCACGAGGGAAGCCCATAAAAGTACTCCTGAAAACATTTGCTCTCCATATCAAATCAGGAAAGTGATCCAGGAAGGGCTCCTAGCTTTCTGAGTTACTGCCTACAGGAGACCACGAACTTGGGCTTGTCATGACAAAGGTCTGGATGGGAAGGTGACAAAGCTGAGGCATGTTTACAACACAGGATGATGGGGATAGAGGTGGTGAAACCAGTCTCACCCACAGGTACTAAAACCATCCCTTCCTTATCTCAACCTGGGTCCACACATATGCAGACTCACCCCCACCTCTTCTGCTGAGCCCTGAGGCTGCCATGAAACATTCCAAGGAGAGTGTGCTGAATTTTGGGCTACATGAAAAGATCATCTCCCTGATTCTGAGAGATGTGTAACTTATTTGGGCATCGCTTAAGAGTCCTTCCTGAAGCCTGAGATGAGAAAGCATGAAATGAGATCATTCATTCAGTCGTTTGGTTAGGAAGTATCATAGAAGAGCACAGACTCTGGAGAGAGACTCAGTTCAAAACACAAATTCTCAGATGTGTGTTTGCCTGATCTAGGGAACTCAAGGCTCATTCTCTGGGTCGGGGGCAGGTTTACCTTCCCTGGACACATCACTGCCTGCCTAAACATGGAACAAAGCTGGGACCTGTAAGCATGAAGGAAGAGGGTAGTGTTACTGAGGGCTTCCCTCGTAGCTCAGTCAGTGAAGAATCTGCCTGCAGTGCAGGAGACCCGGGTTCGATCCCTGGGTTGGGAAGATCCCCTGGAGAAGGAAATGGCAACCCACTCCAGTATCCTTGCTTGGAAAATCCCATGGACAGAGGAGCCTGGTGGGCTGCAGTTCATGGGGTCGCAAAGAGTCGGGCACGACTGAGCGACTAACAGTGTTACTGAAAGGTGGGGTCCGGGCTGCTTGACATTCAAAAGACAATAAAGAGGCCAAGTTGGTGGAAAAGGAAAGTTTGCTTTATTTCGGATGCCAGCAACTGGACAGGACAGACCCCTGTCCAAAGATCAACTCCCCTGCCCCGGACAAGCAGTGGGCAAGAGCTTTTATAGACAGAGGGAGGGGGCCATGTGCAGAAACAGTACAGTGAGCTCCGACAGTCATCTTCAGGCTGGTCATCAGTGGTCTGACCAATGTCATCTTGGTGGTGTTAGGTACCGCTACTCTCCAGTTCCAGGGTTGGTTTGTTTCCATTTCTTTGAGGCCAGTTCTCAGAATCGTGGCAGCCTGTGTCTACACAGTCTGATCATCGTGGAGTTAACTTCTCCCACCTGGTGGGGGTTTCAGTATCTATGAGACAGCTCACGGGATATGGTCAGAGTATTATCTATATCCCTCGAGAAGGAAATCAAGGCCCTTGACTATGCCTAATGACCACAGGATTATCATTGGGTCTCCTTTGATTGTTTCCTTTGTTTCTGCATTTCTCGTTTCTCTGATTAAACTCACTCTTTGGCTAAAGTTTTTTCCGCAGGCAGAAGGCAGGCTCAGGACACGGGGGCAAGGGCTCTAGGGTGCTGCTCTGTTTCAGCAGGAATGGCTGAGGAGTGAGCCACGCCTGGCTTGGATTGTTCTTGCCTGGGACTAATGCCACAGGGTCACACAGAGTCGGACCCGACTGAGTCCACGTGCGTTCCGCCACACCCACAAAGTAACATTTACCATCTTAACTATTCTGAAGTACAACCCAATGGATTTAAGTACATTCTCAAAATGGTCTCAGTTTTTAAAAGGCCAAGAGGATTTTCCGGAACACCCCAACTAGGCATGAAAGGAAAATGGAGGATAAAAGCCAGCGCTTGCTTGGTGGTAGTTGAAATTGGTGCCAATCATGGTCTTAGGATGGGTGTTAATTATCCAGAAGGGGACGGCATGGTACAGAGGCCAGAGCACAGCTTCGAGACAGACATTAAAAGGCCTGTGGTCAGGGGGGTCTTCCCTGGTGGTCCAGTGGCTAAGACTCCATGCTCCCAATTCAGGGGGCCTGGGTTCAATCCCTGGCCAGGGAACTAGATCCCACATGCCTCAACTAAAGACCCCGTGTGCCGCCACGAAGACTGAAAATCTTGTGTGCTGCAACGAAGACCCAGCACAGCCAAACAAATTAAATAAATATTTAAAAAAAAAAAAAAGTCTGTGGTCTCTGGTCTCAATCTGGCCAACGCTCAGCTGCTTATGGCAGGGCCGAGGAGAGAGATACATGGTGAAAACACCGTTGTCTCTTATCTGGAGACAAAACCCACCTCTGGGCACAGCCAGACCCCTCCAAACATACTGTGAAGGTCACCAGCTGACAGTGATGCCTGCAACACCACCATTCAAGTTTCACGCATGGCGACTCATTACATGGAGGTCAGCCAGGCGTGCCCTTGTGTGTTCCTAACCAAAACCCTTCTCCCCCCAGCGAGTTTATCCTGCAGTGGGCTGCTAGCATATAACTTCTTTTCTTCTCACACCACCTTCTGTATAGCACACTCCTTTCTGAGCTGAGCACACAGTAGGCATGCGGGAGAGACCTGTGGTTTCGTAAAAGACAAAGGACCAGGCTGGGAGACCAGCAGAACACAAACAAAAGCCTCTGCCACCATCTCCCCCAGCTCAGATAAGCCTAACAAGTCTTCAAGCTTCAGAAAAAGAAATCTTTAACCCAATTATGTCAAACCCCACTGGATACATTTGATCCGGGAAAAATATCATCTCTGGCAATCATAAAGAATATTAAGGTATTAGCAGCCGTCGTTTTAGAATTGCACTGGAAGGGGAGATGGAAATAATTGCACATCAGTTGCTCAAAAATCAGCAGTAAAAGAAATTTACATTAGTGTATAAATTACCCTCCCAGCAATATAAATTAGGGTTTTATACCTCCTAATGACAACTGTACGGGCCCTGGCTGTGCTAAGTAGAGATTTCTTGAAGGAAGGAGCGGCCGCGTTCTGAATCCAGCAGGCACCTGGGCCTCAGTGCTGAGCTGGGGAGCAGAAGTGATTTGAATCTGATGGTCACCCGCCTGGAAGCCAGCCCTGCTGGAAGATTCTCCAGTCAGCAGAGCACCTGGGGAGGCGGGCAAACCCGGAACAGGTCCTGCGGTGAACAAAAGTAATTTGCCTCCCTCTCCCCCAACAGCATACCCGCCCCTCCCCACCCCCTCCACTAACCATCCCTTGGAAACAGAAGGCTCTGGATTTACTTGGAAAGCTGTTATGTTATCAACACTTTTGTTAAGAACATTTGGTGGCTTGAGCTGCAATTCTTCAGTGTAAGCAGTTGAAAGGCATGACAGTCTTTGTGGGAAGGGCCAGCAGAAAGCACCTAGAAACTCCTTACTGTCAGGAGGCAGAGGCCCAGGGCAGTAAGGACAGTGGATGGGCTGGGGTGAATGGAGGGTTCTTCCTGTGGGAGGTGACAGAAGCCAAAGGCCACGGCATTTCACAGGGCAGATGGCCAGAGCGTGAACAGCAGCTCCTGGCTTCAAGGATAGAAGACTCAGGGGCTCAGGTAACAGAGCCGGAATTCCATCATCTATCTATCGTCTTCCTATTATCTATTTATTTTTCAAGTCTGCATGCCTCTGTGCAGGTGTCTGCCCTCTCTTCTACTAGATAGACTAAACTTTCCCATTCAGCCAAGCAAGATGATTGCCAAACAAAACACCCAGACACACACACAGAGCTGCGGTCTGGCTCTGTATGAGAGAGGGGTTCTGATTGGTTCTTCTTGGGGACCTGCCCCATCTCCTGGGCCAATCACTACTAAGAACAGATGCTGGGTTGGGAAGATCCCCTGGTGGAGGTCTAGGCAACCCACTCCAGTATTCTTGCCTGGAGAATCCCCGTGGACAGAGGAACCTGGCGGGCTACCGTCCATGGTGTCGCAAAGAGTCAACACACAACCGAGCGCCTGAGCACAGCACAGCACAGGCTTGGGTCACACGTGCGCCACTGCTGTTTAGGTGGGCCTTGATGGAGGTGGAAATGACACGTCTGTGATCCTACCAAAACCCACGGGGGAAGGGGGAGGAGCTGGTCTCCCAGAGGAAACCGGGGGTGGGCCCTCTAGCAAGTAGTTTGTTCAAAGGGCCCTCCATCCTTTCCCTGTGGCCCTGGTCGCCTTCTCCCCGACAGGGCGCCAAGTGAGGGACCCTGGTTTGGGGCTGATGTAAGAGAGAGGAAGCGCCAAGGACGCTCGATCTCCTGACTGTTCAGACACCCACAGTCCACGTACTACTCTCCGGAGAAAACGGAGCACAGTGCGCCACGAAACTCAGCCCCAGACTCGGGAAATATGTGCGTCTATGATTTTTAAGCCGCGCCCCAAGCACTCCGAATGCCCAACCAGCATCAAAGACTCTGAGCCAAGGTGCCAGCATTTCCCGGATGGCCCCATTCAAACTGCAAACGGGGTGAAGGAACAGAGGGAGACGTCAGGGCCACATCACACAAGCAGGGGTCACGATCATGTCTGGAGGCTGGGCTTGCGCAGTGTCTTTTCCGATGGGGTCGGTGATACTAACGGGTTAAAGTGAGTTCCTCGAAGAGCAGACACCAGTCTCTCCCAAAAAGAGGATGCTTGGGACTGTATCCTGTTTCAGAAGCTCTGAGATGAGGAGGGGGTCCAGTCAAGATCCTGGGACTAGAACTCACATCTCCAGCCTCCCTGCCCTGTGCCTTTCCAGCCATCCATCTACAAAAGAGAGAGAGAGAGATCGAAGCTAAATACCATCTCCCCTGCCCTCATTTCCTTCTGATTTAACCTGAAGCTTCCTTGTCCCTTCCCTGTCGGGCTGGGGGAGCCTGGGGGAAAGAGGTCTCTGAATAGGGCGATCAGAGCTAATAATAATGATCAGGGGCCATAACGCTTGTTTCTGCTCTATTGGGCTCTTACATCGCCAGCTGGATCAGAAACCTTTTGAGGACCCCAGGGTGATGAGATAGTGGGAAATATTCTCCCCGCCCCCCAGGAAGCAAGAAGATGCAGGGTTGGGGCTTGCTTTGCCTGTTTACAGGCGGTGTGAGAGCATTCTAATCGCTGAGGGTTCTGGAGCCTTGGTCTTCCCCTCTACCAAATGGGGATACTGGTACCTCCCTCCCAGATGAGGAGACTTGTACAAGGACCTAGGCATGAGCACACAGGAGGCTTCTTGCTTCCTGCCCCTGCTGGAAGCTCAGACCAACTGTTGCCCTCTGTGTATCCCCCATGGGCCCAGAACCAGCCCTTGATTGACTGGTTGGTTAATTAATGTGGAGACCAGGTCTCCACCAGGACATTTTCTGATGATAAAAAAATCCCTGGAGAATGAAATGTTATGTGTCACTTGTCAACAAGGCCCAGCACTTTTCAGTGAAATAAGCATCTGATTCTGGAAAAACTTAATTAAAACTGCTGTTGGCACTCAAGTGATTTACACCATCATTCCCAGCCTGCGCCTGGTGATTCCCTGGGGAGACACCAATTATCTCCTGGGGATGTTGTGAAATTCTCTCAAAATACTCCTCTAAACAACATGAATCTTTAATTCATCTTAACTTTAAAAAAAAAGGGGGGGGGGGGGGGAAGGAAAGAAAAGCAAACCATGTGGCACTTTTTCCGGAAAAACTCCAAAGTTTGAAGCCAAGTGAAACCTAAAAGAAACAGGAGGCCCGAGAGGACAGGCCAAGCTCTAGTGTTCCCGTTTCAGCACTGATTGAAGGTCCACTTATGTGCCGGTCACTGCGCAAAATCCCCAGGCCCACTCTTTTTGTTTTTTTTTAAATTTGAGGATAATTGCTTTACAATGCTGTGTTGTTTTCTTCCATACAACAGCATGAATCAGCCATAAGTATACATACATCCTCTCTCTCTTGAGCCTCCCTACCCGCCCCCTGCCCCCCACCCTGCTGCCAGGCCCACTCTTTTCCCATCTGACTTGAGCGGAAATGGGCTTTGTAAACAGAGGTGATGGACCTCTTGGTTTCTCTGCCCCCAGCAGCAAAGCCTGGAATTATCAGCTTCTTGCCTGAACCCCAAATTGGCAAATGTCCTCAGGGAAATAACAGCTACAGGTCGTTAGCTCACCTCCCTGCCATCTCCCCACTCCAAATTCTTAGCCCCTCTGGTCCTTGGGTGTTTTATTTTGTTTTAATAGTTACTTTATTTGTTTGTTTTTATTTTGCTGTATTGGGTCTTAATTGCTGCACAAGGGATCGCTGAGCTTTGTTGCGGCATGCAGGATCTTTATTTACAGCATAAGAACTCACCACATGGTATCTTTTGATCTTCATTGTAGCATTCAAACTCTTAGTTGCGGCATATGGGATCTAGTTCCCTGACCACAGACTGAACCCAGGCCCCCTGCACTGGGAGTGCGGAGTCTTGGCCACAGGACCACCAGGGAAGTCCCCGCTCTGGTCCTTGTTGCTTCCACGGTGCTTTTGCCTTTAAACAGAAGCTTTTGTATATTTTCTAATTTTTCTCATGGTTCTTAACAAGAATACTGATCTGCCCTTAGGATTCCACCCTCCCTAGAACTGCAGGTTCAAGATTATATATCTGTGCCCATGAAATATAGAGCTGAGTTTGCAGGGAATAAATGGATTCATGCATTTATTCAACAAACATTCATTATGTGAGAGTCAATATCTCTGGGCCGATTACTTTGTGGTAAAGAGGACGCCTCTCCATCAGAGAGTGAATGTTGACTCTGAGTTGTTACAAACAGCTTAGTCTCCTCCACCCCTCTAGGCTGCTGTAGGACCAGATGGTCCACCTTCTTTCAGCTGTTCAGTTCAGTCGCTCAGTTATGTCCAACTCTTTGCAACCCCATGAACCGCAGCACACCAGGCCTCCCTGTCCATCACCAACTCCCAGAGTTCACCCAAACCCATGTCCATTGAGTCGGTGATGCCATCCAACCATCTCATTCTCTGTCGTCCCCTTCTCCTCCTGCCCTCAGTCTTTCCCAGCATCAGGGTCTGTTCAGCTGTTAGAGGAGTATTTAGCCCTCTGTGACTTTCTTTGCTTTCCAGTCTGCCTTCAAGGCTCTTGATGACCTGGCTTCATCTGGAAAACAAAGTGTTATGTAGGAATGGAAAACATCTGGCATATGTATCACCTTATCCATTCTGGTACCCATGCCAGGCATCACTAATCAATCATGAACTTTTTCTCTCTAAACTAAGATATAGCCTCAGAATCACATTCCTCAGTGCTCCAGGTTGCCACTACCAATCGATTACAGAAATCAAGCAAGACGAAACATTTTTGGCCAGAGAACTAGTCTTATCCATCTCCATCTTGAGTTTCTTCCCAGTTTCCACTCCTGAGCTTGACTTCTGGTACCTGGAACTTGAACTTCAGTCTCCAGCTCAGACACTATCTTCTCTGACCTTCCACATGCTTTATCCTACAGCTGCAGATGGCTCCCTGGATTTCAAACCTTTAGCTCACTTCAATCACTTTTGCCCTAATCTTAGCCCATGTTTACTCACTCTGGTGACAGTCCCCTTACTATATTCCCAGGCAAGCTCAGTGTCACCTTCTCACCCTTTATCCAGAGCCCTTCCACCTCTTCCCAGCCATCTGGGCACCACTTGACTCAATTCATTGCCTTGAAGATTATGTTATAAGCCAGTGCTTCAACTGGCTGCACTTGAACATGGATCAGGAGGCCTGACTTCTAGGCCCAGCTTTGCCTCTAGCTGGGGCACCTCAGATGAGCCTTTCCAAGCCTGTTTATCTTGATGTGGAAATTGAAGGGTTTGAAATATAGTCAGGAGGGCAAATAGCCAGCAGGCATACTGGCTATTTCCAACTCCATGGCAGACATTGCTAATCAACTTGAGACTCTTTCCCACTAAGTTCAGACTCACCAACCCAGGGCTCCAGGAAACCACTGCCAACTGCTGGAATAGGCCCACAGGAGAAAATTTATTTGCCATCCCTGCACCACTAATGCCCTAATTGATTGTCCTACAGCAGTTCCTTGAACTTTCCCCAGGCTCTCTAAACCCTCAGTTCGAGCCATGCCATGTATGGGAGACAGAATAACAGTCCCACAAAGATGTCCTCATCTGAATCCCCACAGCCTATGAATATGTCATCTTATGGGGCAAAGGGAACTTTGCAGGTGTGATTAAGTTAAGGATCTTGTAGTGGGGGATGATTCTGGATCATCTGCTGGTCCGCTGTAATCCCAGTTTTTATAAGAGGGAGACAGGGGACTTCCCTGGTGGTTCAGCGGTGGCAGTGAAACACGTGGAGCAGCAGCCCCTCGCGTCAGGACTCAGAGGCCCCAAGCGTGAAACTGCACGGCGGGGACCTGCCCTAGAATGGACAAGGTCTTACCTGCTCTCCTGAGTCTTGATCCCTGAAAGAGCAGGGACCCCTCTGCTTCTCCTTCATGTCACTACAGACATGGGGCCTGCTGCGCACAAGGAGTACAGTAAATCCTAGCAGGATGACTGGCTGGGTGGATGGATGGACGACGGATAGATGGATGGATGGATGGGTGAACGGATGGGTGATGGCTTGAGACATGAATGGATGCATGCGTGGATGGATGGATGAGTTTGTGAGTGAACAAATAAATGACGGAATGAATAAAACGTCTGCTTCTGGACAACTGCCCTGGAGTATGACCCAGTCTCCTGCCTTTTTCCACCTAACCTCCTAGGGAACAAAACAACTTATCCCCAGATGAAAGGAGTTTGAGGCCTTAAGGGAGTGGTATGTGAGATATTTGGGCTTGGAGAGGGGGTTACCCAAACCACATCATGAGACCCATGCTGTCCCCAAGGATGGTAAGAGATGTGGGTCTGACCCTGCCCAGCTGTTAACCCAGGCCTGTTAACCAGAGACCTCATGGCTGCCCCTCAGATCCTGAGAGAAATCGGTCTGAGTCCCCAGAAGCAGGGTCCCCAAAACCATAACTCACTCAGAACCCTAGGCAGGCCCCAGGCAAGGGCTTCCTCATCCACCAAAACAACTAGAAGAGCCAGAAACACTGTCCCCTGCTTGAACAGGCACTCTAGGGCATCTCCTGTCCTGTCTTATCCATGGCTCCGCCATCTCTGTGGGATTAGGGATGTGAATCCGGGAAAACTCATTTAAAGTGTCCTTTTAAAGGTCTGCAGTGACCCTTGAAAGGAAAAACACAGGAAGCGGGATCTACAGAGATAAAGAATTCAGCCTTTGGACTCAAAATGGCTTGGCCCAGCTCCACCTTTCACTGGCTGTATGCCCTTGGGAGAGTCACTAAACTATAAGTCAGCTTCCGCAACTACAAAATCAGTATAATTCTCATCTCATGAGGTCATTTCAGGAATTAAATGGCTTAGGGTCTGGAAAACTTCACACGGAAGCAATTGCATGAAGTGAGTCTCCAGTGGCGGCCGTGGTGATGAAGATGGTGACAGCGTGATTTCCGGTGGGGACGATCAAGCCTGAACCCAAACCACCAGGATGAAAGGAAGAGGAAGAATGAGATCTGTCACTGTGGCTTAATAAAAATTATCTGTGATCTTTGTTCTCAGCTCCTCGCACAAATCTTCAAAAACTCTTGAAATTTCCTTAATGATAAGCGTGTCCCCTTTGACCCACGGCTGAGTCCCTTAGGTAACTTCAGGACTGGCGGTTGAGCTCCAGAAAAAGCAATTCAATTAGAAGGTTGGAACTTCCAGCCCCACCCTTGACTTCTAAGGAGGTGAGAAGGGCTGGAGATTGAGTTCCAGTATGTGGCAATTATGCCTAGTGATGGAAATTCAGAGAAAAACTCAGAAACAATGAGGCTGAGAGAGCTTCCAAGTTGGTGTGTAGATCCCAGGCTATGGAGGTGGCTCTGTAGAAGAAGGCTCAGAAGTTCTGGGCCCCTCTCATCCCTGGCCCTCTGCACCTCTTCCACGTGGCTGTTTCTGAGCTGAAGTCTTCCTAATAAAACTACCATCACGAGTATAGGGCTTTCCCTGTCTACAATAGCCAGGACAAGGAGGCAACCTGGATGTCCACTGACAGATGAATGGATAAGGAAGGTGTGGTACATATACACGGTGGAATATTACTCAGCCATTAAAAGGAATGACTTTGAGTCAGTTGAACTAAAGTGGATGAACCTAGCACCTGTTATACAGAGTGAAGTGAATCAAAAAGATAAGAACAAATATCATATATTAACATATATATGTGGAATCTGGAAAAATGGTACTGATAAACCTATTTGCAGGGCAGGAATAGAGACAGGGACATACAGAATGGACTTGTGGACACAGCAGGGGAAGAGAGTGGGACAAGCTGGGAGAGTAGCCGTTGACATATATATATACTACCATATGTAAAATAGATAGCTCGTGGGAGGTTGCTGTATAGCACAGAGAGCTCTGCTGCTGCTGCTAAGTCGCTTCAGGTGTGTCCGACTCTGTGCGACCCCATAGATGGCAGCCCACTAGGCTCCCCCATCCCTGGGATTCTCCAGGCAAGAACACTGGAGTGGGTTGCCATTTCCTTCTCCACTGCATGAACGTAAAAAGTGAAAGTGAAGACGCTCAGTCGTGTCTGACTCTTAGCAACCCCATGGACTGCAGCCCACCAGGCTCCTCCGTCCATGGGATTTTCCAGGCAAGAGTACTCTCAGCCTGGTGCTTTGTGATAACCTACGGGGTGGGCTGAGGGGAGGGAAGTTCAAGAGGGAGGGGACATATGCATATTTGTGCCGTATGCTATTGTACGGCAGAACCCAACACAACGTTGTGATGCAATTGTCCTCCAATGACAAATAAATTTTAAAAATAAGTATGGTGCTTTCCTTGGTTCTGAGGGTTGTTCTGGCAAATTCTTGAACCTAACAGGGGGTGTGGGAACCCAAAAATTGTAGTCACCAAGCCCCAGTAGGATGAACGGCTTGAGGATACCAGAGACTTGCAGTCAGTGTCTGAAGTCAAGGGGGCTAGTCTCTCAGACTGAGCTCTTAAGCAGCGGGGTCTGTGCTAAATCCGGGTTGTCAGTGTCAGAACTGGACCGAATAGCGGGACACCCAGTTGGTTTCAGTGAATGATCTCAGAGCAGAGTGACGTGAATGGGGAGCAGGCGAGGAACTTGGGGATGGGGGACGGGTCCAGAGGAGGACTAAGGAGAAAAGAGCTCATAGTGGAAAGCATCCAAAGCTCCGTCCCTCCCCCTCGTCCCTCTGCTTCTCTCCTCCAGCCCCGCCCCGTCTGGCCCCATCTTTCCTAAGTCCCAGGAAACAGAAAGATGGGTGTGGAAAGATCAGCCAAAGCAAGGGGTGATCTGAGAGGGAGAGCCTCAGGCCCCGCTCACCCATCCCAAGCTAAAGACAAGTCCCCTGCCTCATTTTTCTGCACCATTCACAGCAGTCCTGCGTTTAATCCACAGACTAGTAAATCCATGGAAAGAGGGTGTGGGACCCCAGACCGGTAAGAAGGGCCAGGCTCAGGAAGACAGATGCCTGAGGAGTGGCAGGCATCCTCCCAGGCTGTGACAGCGCTCCGGAAGAAGATCTATTCCAAGGAAGATCTGTTCCATGACAAATGCCCCCCCAGAGGAAAACTCGCTCAAAGTGTTAATAGCAGAATCCATAAGAAGAAAAGGTTCCTGTGAACAAAACATATTCTTGAGGGGCCGCTTTGCTTCTTGCTGTGTAGTTATGACCCTCCAAGGAAGGCTGTCTTCTTGACAATTGCTTGTTTCCAGAGAGCAGAGGGCCTGAGTTTGACAGAAGAGGACAAACATCTTTCAGACAGGAAGGCAACAGGAGAAAAGGGTAGGGAGGTGGGGGGAGCCAGTGGCCAAAACACTGCAGTGAAAAACGAGTCTGGGGGACCTGCATTTAAAACATCAGTCTGTTCTTTACCAGCGATGTGACCTTAAGCAAGTCAACCCTTCCCTCTGGTTGGTTGCCTCTGTTTCCAACCAGGGATAAGGTTATCCATGCAAAGTGGGGTACGTGTGTGTGTGTATCCTCAGTTGTGTCTGACTGTTGGCAAGCCCATGGACTGTAGCCTGCCAGGCTCTTCTGTCCAAGGAATCTTCCAGTAAGAAAACTGGAGTGGGTTGCCATCTCCTCCTTCGGGGAATCTTTCTGACTCGAGGATCGAACCTGCATCCCCTGCACTGGCAGGTGGATTCTTAACCACTGTGCCACCTGGGTTTGGGAGGATCAAATGAAATGATACATAGTAAGATTCCTGGCCCAGAAGAGGAATCCAAATTGATTTATATATTGACCTACATATTTCTATTCCCCACTGCTGTGTGAGCCACCAAGTTGATCTAGTGGCTTCAGTGCAATTCCTATCAAAACCCAGCAAGAGTTTTTGCAGAAATAGACAAATTGTTTCTTAAATATATGGAAAGGCAAAGGAAGTAGAAGAGAGAAACAAAATGGAAGGCATCAGTCTTGGCAGACTTACTGTCGCTATGCCTACAGCTTTCAAGACTGTGTGACAGCGGAGGAGGGACACACAGATCAATGAAGCAGCGCAGAGGATCCATAAAGGGACCCACAGAACTACGGCCAACTGATTTTTCACAAAGGAGTAAAAGTAGGTCAATGGAAGGAAGATAACCTTTTCAATCAGTGGTGCCGCACAAACTGGATGCCTATAGGCAAACACATAAACCTCAACCTAAGCCTCAAATCGGAAACAAAAAATAACTCAGAATAGATCACAGACTTGAATGTAAAACTGCAAGTTCTCAAACTTTTAGAAGAAAACAGAAGATCTTCAGGACCTAGGGCTTGGTGAAGAGTTTTTGGACATGACATAAAAGCACAATCCATAAAAGAAAAAAATACTTGATAAATGAGACCTCATCGAAATTAAAAACATTTGCTCTGTGAAAGACCAGCCTGTCCAGAGGATGAAAGCATAAGTTACGGATGAAGCCCAATGGAGAGTGGGGAGCACATGGTGGGTCAGAGGGCCGGGGCAGAACCAAGACCTGAGTGTTGGGGAGAGGAACCCAGGAGGGAACAAGAGAGCCCCAAAGACAAAGCCCCACTAATGCAGCTTTGCCAGGCATGAGTCTCATAGCCCAGGGTTTATGGTTGAGAAAGTGACTTCTGCCAGCCTTGCCCTCTCTTCTGTTAAGTGTTGAAAACTTTGACATTTGTTCCAAGTGTCACTTGGGAGGATCTGCAACGTGTAAAAACATCAGCACCTACAAAAGATGCTACCAGTCTGCTGAGAGGCCCAAGTGTCCCTATAAATACTTGAATTGATCAGAAAATTATAGGGCAAGTTCTGGAGCATAAGATTCCAGCTCAGCTCCCCTGCAAGGGCGGGATCAGGGGCAACTGACTCCATGAGCCTCTGTGAGCTCAGGTCCACCAAATGAAAGATGGAGGTCAGTATCTCTCCCACAAAGTTGTCATGAAATCCAGGGACTTCAGAGACGTGGGTGTCAAGAGGGCTGTCCAAATATGTTGCTATTATGCCCAGGAGTAGAATAACAATTACAACATTTACGCAGGACTCACTGTGTACTTTTCTATACATTCTATATATCGGAATTCACTGAATTTTCACAAGTAAATCACAAGGTAGAGACTATTCTTCGTTCCATTTTACAGATGAGAAGGTGGAGACACCTCGCCGAGTCCACACAGGTGAGAAAGGGCAAGACTGGGACGAGAACCCAGTTAGTCTGTCTTCAGAAACCAGACCCAAGGCTGCTCCTTGCTTAGTTAAACCCAGACCCCAAAACACACAAAAACCGTGAGTGCAAAGGCTGCTTTTCAGACTCAACTATCTACAGAGCAGTAGGTAGTAGGCTCTGATTTTACCTTCATCACTAAGTGACAAGTGACTGTGTGACTTTGACGTCAAGGTCGCCATGTGCAGTTGTGTAGGTTGTTTACTGCACCAAGTCACCTATCCCAGTGGACAGGTAGGGGCTGAGAGTCAGTTTGCATTCTGCTCTTCAACCTTTGCCCCTGGCTTGGGGCTGTCTGCCTGGAGGGCATACATTTTTCTAATTCTCACAGATCACTGAATCAATTCTATTTAAATCAGTTTCTCCTCCTTCCCAGATCTGTTTCCTATCTACAACATGACAAGTGTTCCATTGAGATGAGCTCTATTGCCCCTCCCTTCCCAGCTGGCTCGGTGGTAAAGAATCTGCCTGCCAATGTAAGAGACTAAGAGACACGGGTTCGATCCCTGGGTTGGGAAGATCCTCTTGAGAAGGAAATGGCAGTCCTCTCCAGCATTCTTGCCTGGGAAATCCCATGGACAGAGGAGCCTTGCAGGCTACAGTCCGTGGGGTCACAAAGAGTTGGACATGGCTGAGAATGCATGCATGCCAAGCCCTCACAGTTATGAAATTCTGATTTGACAACGAATCACTCAGTGGGCTCACGAAGGGGCCATTCCAAGCCCTCTTGGCCGCAGGCAGCTTTTAGAAGCACTTCAAGCTGGCTTTCTTGGACTAAGTCCCCGGTGATCTGCTCCCTCTTACTCCTGAGAGCCCTGGCTAAAGCCATGGATTTTGATGACACAACTTCCTCCTGGCCGGGTCTCCCTGGCTTTCATTACACTGCTCATTGCCACAGACGTGCAGGGAGAAAAAGCACACCAAAGCTCCCGCTGGCAGAGAAAACGGAAACAGCTGCCAATGTCCGTGGGCAGCTGGCTGTGGGTGTCCAGCAGCAGAGGTGTTTGCACTGAATCAGCTCCCGCTCAGATCTGCACGCAGCGAACCTTCCTGATGGGACGGCTGCATGCAGCAGGAGAGCACTGGCTGGGCTTCAAAGGATGCTGTGGAAAGTGCAGGAAGGAATGACTTGAAGTGGGAACGCCCCAGGACGCCTTATTGCCCTCCTTCCTCTGATCGCTGCCAAACATCTCCAGTTTCCAGCCATCACAGCTTCTCCGAGCCATTCCTTTTTCTCTTCTGTTCTTCAGCAGACATTCACCCAGCATCTCCCGCATCCGGGCACTGTGTCAGGTACACGTATCACTGGGAATCCAGGTCCCCTTTGAGAAAGGCTCACACAGCAGTGGGGGAGAGAGAATGATAATCAAATAGCTCCCAGGCAATGGGAGGGTTGCTGTAGTTTTAGCAACCACCATGTGACACCATTGTTGAATAGACACATGGTCCCCGGAGGCTGGATTCGAGGAGAATGGGGGTCATGGAATCCAGCAAAACTGGCTTTAGACATTCCATCATCACCATAGCTCATTTCTAAAATGACAGGGCCAGGACTTCCCTGGTGGCTCAGCAATAAAGAATCCACCAGCCAATGCAGGAGACACAGGTTCAATCCCTGGTCCAGGAAGATCCCACATGCCTCGAGGTAACAAAGCCTGGGTGCCACAACTACTGAGCCCGTGCTCTGGAGCCAGGGGACCATAACTACTGAGCCGTCAAGCCCCAACTACGGAAGCCTGCGTGCCCTAGAGCCCGTGCTCCACAACAAGAGAAGCTTCTGCAAGGAGAAGCCCTAGCGCCGCAACTACAGGGGAGCTCCTGCTCACCACAACTAGAGAAAAGCCCAGCACAGCCAAAAATAAATAAATAAAATTATAAATAAAATAAACTCTGTTCAGTTCAGTTCAGTCGCTCAGTGTGTCCAAATCCTTGCAACCCCATGGACTGCAGCACGCCAGGCCTCCCTGTCCATCACCAACTCCTGGAGCTTACGCAAACTCATGTCCATTGAGTAAGTGATGCCATCTAACCATCTCATCCTCTGTCATCCCCTTCTGCTGCCCTCAATCTTTCCCAGCATCAGGGTCTTTTCCAGTGAGTCAGATCTTCCCCTCAGGTGGCCAAAGTATTGGAGTTTCAGCTTCAGCATCAGTCCTTCCAATGAATATTCAGGACTGATTTCATTTAGGATGGACTGGTTGGATCTCCTTGCAGTCCAAGGGACTCTCAAGAGTCTTCTCCAACACCCCAGCTCAAAAGCATCAATTCTTCGGCGCTCAGCTTTCTTTCTAGTCCAACTCTCACATCCATACATGACTACTGGAAAAACCATAGCTTTGACTAGATGGACCTTTGTTGGCAAAGTAATGTAAACTCTGTTGACATTTGAAAAAAAAGACCAGGTCAGGCTCCCTCCAGGACCGTCTGCCCCACCACCCTCTCCTTTCTCTGAGGTCTTGCACTGACAGCACACAGGCGAGGCTTCCTGCGGTCTCTTGCGTTGAAGGTGTGCTCCTTCCCCTGCCAGCCCACGGGCCCAGGGAGGCTGATACATCTCCCCGTCCCCCTGGCATGTGACCTAGCAGCAAGGGACCCCCTCAGCCTATGCAGACCCAGCCCCGATCACACTACCTGCTTCACGGGGCCAAGCAAAGGGGCCCAGTCAAAGCAGGGTCAGTGAGGACAAGGCTGTGAGTCCCCATGGAGGCTGCCTGCCCTCCTCCAGAGGCACCAAGAAGACCAGGGGTCCCGTGGCCACCAAGCGTGAGATCAGATCCTGGTCCACACCCTGCCACGTTGAGAAATGGAGCTTCCAGGAAATGCCCAGGGTCTCTGTCACTTCCTCTTGTGTTCTCTTTCCCAACCTGGCTGTAGTGGGCTAGAGAGTATTCCCTCCCAAAAAATGTATTTGTTAGAGGGCTAAACCCCAGTGGCCCAGAATATGACTGCATTGGGAGATAGGGTCTTTAAAGAGGTAATTAAGTTACTGTAGCCCGCCAGGCTCCTCTGTTCATGGGATTCTCCAGGCAAGAATACTAAAGTGGGTAGCCATTCCCTTCTCCAGGGGATCTTCCCAACCCAGGGATCGAATCTGGGTCTCCCGCATTGAAGGCAGATTCTTTACCGTCCGAGCCACCAGGGAAGCCCAATTAAGTTATTATAAATAACTATAATAAAATGAGATCATTAGGGTGAGCCCCAACCCAATTGACTGGTATCCTTACAAGAAGAGGAAATCTGAAAAACAGACACATAAAGATCACGTGGGGAACACAGCTAGAATGTGGCCATCTGCAACCAAGGAGATCAGCTCAGGAGAAACCAACCTCGCCAACACCTTAATCTCAGACTCCCAGCCTCCAGAAGCGGAGAACATAAACGTCAGTTGTTTAAGCTGCCAGGTCTGCAGTGTTTCGTTGCGATGGCTGAGCTGACCGATATGCCAGCTGTGTTGTCTCTGAGTGGCGTTTCCATTCCAGGTCATAAATGAGAGCAACTATTCACAAAGTGCGTCTATTCCCTCTCCTCTTCTTGGTCCCACAAGAGGAGCGTTGATTTCCCTGTTGGGGTTTTCATTCTTGAAGGTATAGAACATTCTCAGCCTCCAGGATACCTGGTCTGAGAAAAGCGATGCTAAGATGCAGGATGTGAAATCGCGGGCTCCAGCCCACCCCTGAGAGTCGAGCACCCAGCCAGCCGGCCTGTCCTGTTGGCTCCAGCGGCCATGGGTTCCCCCGGGGTTCAGGGAAACCAAAATCACAAACCTTGCTTCCTCCCGCCTGCATCTCTCAGCCTCCTCCATTGCATTTAAAATCCCTTAGGGCTCCTGAGTACAAACGGGGGAAGGGTCAAGGGCAATTGAGCAGGATCTCTACAAGGGATTCTCTCAGTGTTGATGGAGCTGTGGCTCATCCACAGAGCTGAATTTTGATTTATTGTCCTTTAATATCTGAGCAAGTGAAGGGCACCCTCGTAAAGCATCATCGCTGCCTTTAAAAAGAAAGAAATCGTTTCCCTTGTGCCAGGGCAGTGAAACTCCGCTCTCGTGAGCTGCAGTCCAAGGGGAAATCTTCAACAGAGGTTAAGAGTGTTAACACAGATGGTTAACAAAGGTGCTTTCAAACCACTTCACAGCCGTTAACATGCCGATATTTAAACAAACTCTCCTCCCATTAAGGGAGATGGCTGAATAGAGCAGTTGCTTTGTACCAGGTGGGTAGAGGGGGTTGTGGGACGAGGTAGCAGCATCCAGGGGTCACTTCAAGGGAGTCCTCACTGCCCAGCTGAGGGAAGCGTGGTCAGTTGGCCCTTCCATAACATCTTGTAAAATGATGAATGGGGAATTCCCTGAGACTTCAGTGGTAAATACTCCATGCTTCCAATGCAGGGGGCACAGGCTCAATCCCTGGTCAGGGAACTAAGATCCCGCGTGCTGTGACCAAAAAATTAAAATAAATAATTAAAACAGTCAGTACTTTAAAATAAATAAATAGAATTATCAATGCACCAAAACTCCAAGCTGTAATTACTTACCGTGGACCCCTGAACAGCATAGGATTGAACTGCATGAGTCCACTTATTCAAGGATTTTTTTTTTTTTCTCTTTTTGACCATGGTATTACACCACCCATGACTGTTGAATCTGGGAATGCAGAATTGCAGATATGGAGAGATGTGAAGTTATACATGGATTTGTGGATTTTCCACTGCACAGCGGGTTGGCGCCCCTAACCTCCACACTGTTCAACTGCTACAACCTAGCTCTTGGCAGTAACAAAGATGAGCTAAGAAACACAGAGCAATTCCTTTCAAAGTGGAGTTTTAAGAGATAGAGGATCAATTTTTCATCCTTAAGTGGATTAATTTTTCCCAAGTCAAAGATGTGAATGGGAATCTGAGAGTTCCAAGAAAATTCCTGCAAAGGCCCTGATTTCTAGAAATCTAATCCCATCGACCCAATCCAAGAGGACTGTTCCTAGAGGGCTTCTACTTTTGCCCTCTGGGAACACAGTCCTGAAGTGGCCATTTACAGAAGTGCCTCCTGGAGGACGTGAGGCTCATCGGGGAGAAGTAAGGTTTCCAAGCCAATAGGCAGTGCCCCTTCCAGGAACAAGAGTGAGACAGTCTTAGACCATCAAGCTCAAGTGTCAAGGCACCACACGAATGCATCCTCACAAGTGATTTCAGTGAAGACCTGCAGAAGTAGTGCCCAGCTGTCTCAAGTTCAAATTGCCAACCCTCTGAATTGGAACTATGGTGCTGGAGAAGACGCTTGAGAGTCCCATGGACAGCAAGGAGATCAAACCAGTCAATCTTAAAAGAAATCAACCCTGAATTTTCAATGGAAGGACTGATGCTGAAGCTGAAGCTCCAGTACTTTGGCCACCTGATGCAAAGAGCCAACTCACTGGAAAAGACCCTGAAATGCTGGGAAAGATTGAGGGCAAGAGGAGAAGGGAGTGGCAGAGGGTGATATGGTTAGATGGCATCACCAACTCAATGGATGTGAGTTTGCAAAAACTCAGGGAGATAGTGCAGGACAGGGGAGCCTGGTGTGCTGCAGTCCATGGGGTCTCAGATATAAATATCTACATACATATATGTGTATCACTGTGTGAATGGTGTGCCTATCTTGATATGCATATTTTGACATGCACAGGCATATCTCAACATATACATGGTCACACCTCAACACACAGTTGATGCCACGACATCTATGAGCGTGTCACAACACCTGTGAGTGTCATATTTCCATGTGTCATGACATCTGTGTGCAACAATATGCCTGTCTGTGTTGTGACCTTGGCACACATATTACAGTGCCCACGCATGTCTAGATATGCTTCATGTCAAGACATTCATGTGTACACCTTGACATGTGCTTTCAAGTCACAACACCTGTGTGCATGTTGCAGTATGCATCATGCATGTCTCGACAAGTGTGTTGTCTCGACATCTCCATGTCATGATATTCATGTCTCGGTATGTGTGTTCTGTGTGTCTTGATATATGCATGTCCTGATATGCATATCTCCATGTACATCAAGACCCGCGTGCATATTGCAACAGGTATGTGCATTCCTTGATGTCTGTGTGTGTACTGAAACGCATGCTCAAAATCTCAACACGTGTGTGTGTGCTCATCATATCAGGATATTCATACACTTAACTCGATCTGATGGGATTAGATTGATGGGATTCGACAGGAAATGTGGATTGTCCCCTCTTCCTTTTGTGAGCTACCCTGGCTCCTCCTGGAGGACTTGGCAAATAAGATCAAGAATCAGCAACATATGGTAGCAATTAAAAATTTTAAAAATTGCTTTGCCTATAAAGACAATGCTGCAGAAAACATTTCCTTCCTTCAAAACAAAAATACTAACCAATAGCTATTGTTTAAAGAACAAGAAGTTGAACCATACTAAACAATGGGTTTTTTAAGCCAAAAAAAAAAAAAAAAAGGATGGAAAACACAAAACAGAAAAGGATATTAAGTGATGTCAGCCACAATTGCGGTTCCAAGGCCTTGGACCTTATATCACCAAGCCTCATTTCTCATCTATAAAATGAGGTCACAAATGCCTGCCTTGCAAATTATTGTAAGGATTCAAGAGGATACTAGGAAAGCACTTGACACGGTGCCTGTCACTTGGTAGGTTCTACACAAGCCATAACTACTTTTACGACGGGGGAAATCTTGCTTTTTAATATGCAGCAGCAGATACGCTGGCTTCCTTTTAAAATCATTCTCCAGGAACAGAACTATTACTCATCATACTATCAACAGAAACCTTTGGAAACGGCAGTCTGTCAAATACACGTCAGCAGTTTGGAGGACCATGATCCTGAGACAAGCAGACAGATGTCCCAAGCATGAAGGGACTGCTCCAGAGTGGCTGTCTTACAAATACCACTTCCACCTGCAACCTACAAAGGAAGTCCAAGGTCTCAGAGAAGTGTTAGTCGCACAGTCATATCCGAGCTTTGGCAATGCTATGGACATTAGCCTGCCAGGCTCCTCTGTCCACGGAACTCCCTAGGCAAGAATACTGGAGTGTGTAGCCACTCCCTTCTTCGGCAGATCTTTCCAACCCAGGAACCGAACCCCAGTCTCCTGCATTGCACGCCTATTCTTTGCCATCTTAGCCACCAGGGAAACCCAAGGTCTCAGTGAAAGTGAAAGTGAAGTCGTGTCCGACTCTTGGGATTTTCCAGGCAAGAATACTGGAGTGGGCTAAGGTCTCAGTAGGCAAGATCAATTTTCATAGCATGGAAGGGCACATAGTGCCAGATGCCTCGCTTCTGTATTCCATTTTGTCCCCAAGATAACCTTATTAGTCATCACTATTGTCTTCCTTTTCACAGCTGGAGGAAACTGAAGCTCAGAGACATTAAAACCTTGCCCGAGGTCATACAGCAGTGAGAGCGGAACTCAGGTTTGAACTTATCAGCCCTCAAGCTCGGATTCTGAGCATCCCTCCCTACTGCAGACTTCCCACCTTCTGTCCGGCTGCCCTGCAATGCCCTCACTGCTCTGTATCCCTGCCCCTCTCTTGTTTTCCTCTCCAGAAACACATCTTCTTCCCATATCCCTCTTCCATGAAGCAGCCCTGGTGATGATGCGGGTTAAGCCCAGTCCCCTCGCCCCGGGTCTCAGGCCTTCCTAGCCCCCTGACTTCTCCCACCCTACCCTCCACTTGGACATCAGCTCAGCCAGACCCAAGTCCTCACTGTCCCCAGTGGACCTCCCATCCCAAGCCCAGTCTGATCTCACCATACTCTGACCTCCCCACCCCACCCCAGCTGCTCCAGGCATCTTTCAGCAACTGCTCAAAGAGGCAAACCCACTCACTTACTGTAGTACTTGTCTGCATATATGCCTGCTAAGTCACTTTAGTCATGCCTGAATTCTTTGTGACCCTATGGATGGTAGCCCGCCCATTTCCTCTGTCCCTGGGCGTTCACCAGGCAAGAATACTGGAGTGGGTTGCCATGCCCTCCTCCAGGGGATCTTCCCGACCCAAGGACTGAACCCATGTCTCTTATATCTCCTGCACTGGCAGGCAGGCTCTTTATTACTAGCAGCACCTGGAAAGCCCCTAGTACCTGTCTATCCCTGTGGTGATTTAGTGAATTAAAATAACAAGAATTTATTCTGCAATTCTAGAGACCAGAGGTCTAAAATGAGTCAGCAGAGGGAGATGGGTCTAAAATGGGTCTCAGGGAGAATCTGTTTCCTTGTCTTTTCCAACTTGTAGAGACAGCCCACACTCCTTGGCTCATGCCTCTGTGTGTGTGTGTGTGTGTGTGATACTCGGTGCTGTCTGACTCTTTGAGACTCCATGGACTATAGCCCGCCAGGCTCCTCTGTCCATAGCGTTTTCCAGACAAGAGGAAATGGCATTTCCTTTTTCCTGACCCAGGGATTGAACCCGTGACTCTTGCATCTCCTGCCTTGGCAGGCGGATTCTTAACCACTATCGCTACCTGGGAAGGCCTTCTTCAAAGTCAACAACTACACCATTCCAACCTCCGCTTCCATCATTACACCTTCTCTCCCTCTGGTTCCCATTGTCGTGTCACCTCTGACTCAGACCCTCCTGCTTGCCCCTCCCCGCCGCCAGTAAGGACTCTTACAATTGCACTGGGCCCATCTGGATAATCCAGAGTAATCTCCTCATCTCAAAATCCTTCACTTAATCACATCTGTAAAGTGCCTTGGACTCTACAAAGTCATGAGGGTCTGGGGATTCCAACAGGAACATCTCGTACCTGCCACTCCCACCTTCCTGACTGTCCTCATGTAACAGATGTGAATTGTATGGTCTCAGCTCAGATGTGTCCACTTTCCAATCCAACTGTTGCCCTTCTGAGATATTTCTGTTTAGCAGCTGAAAACTTCATCTCATTGCTTCGAGATATCCTGGTCACTTCTGCTTTAAGCCAACCCTTTGCGGGCACAATGCTCCTGGCAAAGACAAAGACCATCATCTCGGACACCATTCGCTTACCTCTCTGAGATTCCTCCCTTCTCACGGACCTTCCCCGACCGGTCCCACTGGTCCTGCTTCTGATTTCCCACAGTCCCCTGCGTGCACACCACCCAGTCGTGCAGGGGGTGGGGGTGGGAGGGAGCTCTGCTCGGAGCTGGAGGCAGGAGTCTTTGGGCTTTCTGGGCTGAGGCAGGTGCTGTCCAGCTCTGCCTGGAATCCTCATGCACTATTCTCTTGGCAAAGGAGGGGCCAGAGTCCACTCTATGGAGTAGCAGAGTCAATGGGCAATGGATCTCAACTGGCCCTGTGGGTGACCAGTGGAGCCACAGTAAAGTTGCGTCTTCTCGTCCTCCCAACACCAGCAAGTGTCTCCCGCCCCCATAAGCCCTCAGATGCGGCTCTTCTGCCCCTCTGAAACTTCCTAGAGGGCTGGCAAGCCAGTTCGCGCTCCTAGCCATCGCTCTGCTTTGTTCACTGGCTGGGGGACGCTGTTCCCTGCTCTTTGGCTCCTCCTGCTTGACTGTGCCTTTTAGCTTCACCATCCTGAATGTCTCCACGACCAAGAGTGCTGGATGCAGCTCTCAGTTCAAGCACGGGGCACACCCCATATGAGATATGCACCCCCAGCCCCTGTGATCAGAGCCTCCCCAGAGATGGAAGGAGACTTGGATGGTTCCTGCCCACCCGGCTTCTCTGCAGAGAGTGGAAAGAAGACCATCATTATGACTTTCCTTCTTGACCACAGCCCCAGGGATCCACCTCACCCACCCCCTGCCTTCCCATGGGAGAGTGAGGTGATGGGGGAGTGGAGATTAGGAAAACAGGTTCAACTGGCATGGGTCACTTTCAAACCTGATAGACGCTGAAGCCAGGACAAAGCCCAAGGACAGCCCAACCTCTCTGCCACAGAGAACCCCAGTCACACCTGCATGTGGGGATTATTAACACTTCCAGCCCCCAAGCAGCAGTGCCTCTCACACTCAGTACACACACATCACTGCGGCTCCTGTCAAAGTACAGGTTCTGATTAAGTAGGTGGGGGCCTCAGGGGGCCTGAGGTTCTACATTTCTAACAAGCCAGTGCTGTGAGTCCACAGGCCACATGAGGAATATCAGGGTGCTCAGGAGAGGACCCCACATGGGATGGACACACTTGCCAGTTGACTCCTGCTGCCAGGAGGGGTGGGAGGGATGGCAAGGATGGAGGGAGGGAGGGTGTAAATTGCCATCCTCAACCCCACAGACACCCACAGCCCTGCTACAGTGAAGCTTGGTGAGGCTGTTCCCTCCCTTGTTCAGGGATCAGAGAGACAGACCCCCGAATGCCAGCTGTTGGAGGCAGACTCAAAACACAAGTCACACCACCAATGTCAGCCCCACCTGCCAACCCTGCACCCGTCATCATCCACTGCTTCCTCCCCTTGCAGTAGGGGGAGTGCTCTGACCCACTAAAACACACACACACTTGCACACACGCACGTGCACGTGCCACATTTCCTCAGCCTTGCTCTTAGCCTGTGGTCCACTCACCAATAATAGCCTGCTTGCTCTGAGGACGCACAGCCCCCTTGGAGCCCCAAGGCTGACCAGACAATTCCAGGGGGTCCTCAAAGGGCAGCGTCAAGCGTGACGGTGACAAGGGCTGGACCGCAGCTCCCCTCCCCACCCTCCTCTCCAGACTGAGGGTTGACAGGGGTACCTGGGCTCAAAGGGCTTCGTCAGCTGCTCTTCCCACACCCCACCCTTCAGAAGTTCCAGTCAAACACCCCAAAACACCATCTCCAGGAAGAAAAGGTAAGATTTGGGGGAAGAGGTTAATCAGGCTTAACATCCCGAAGCGCTAGTCAGTCAACCCAGCAAAACTAAGAAGGAAGAAATTAAACTTTGAGCTAGAAAAATATTCATCAGCACCAGAAAAGGAATTGCTTCTCTGAAGCCCCAGTTGGCAAGGAAACGGAGCAAAAGAGAACCAGCCCACACCTGCAGGGAGCACTACGTCGATCCCAGATCAGAGCCAGCCAGTGTGAAGGGTAAAATGCATTTATTGCCAGAGAGTGAGAAAAAGTCTTCCACTTTGGGAAATCAACTTCTCCCCAGAACATTGTGATGACGGGAACTCTGGGCAGCTGTGTGCCCAGCCAGGCACACCTAGCGGCTTTCTCATTAAATGGGAAGCTCAAAGAACCTTCCTCTCTCTCCCGTTCTCCAAGGCCAATGTCTTGTTATCCTATTCATTCCCTGTGGCACCCCAGACTCACTTCTGATTATGGAAAGGAGCTGGATAGGCACTGTCGTGAAAGTGGGATCTGGATACAGAGTCACTCTCAAGGTTCTGGGGTGGAGAGTGTATTAGTCAGGGGACGTTAGGTGATGCTGCAGTGATACACAATCTCAAAGTCTCCGTGGCATGAAACAGCAAAAGAGGGGCTTCCCTTATGACTCAGATGGTAAAGAATCTGCCTGCCACACAGGAGAGCTGGGTTCAATCCCTGGGCTGGGAAGATCCCCTGGAAGAGGGCACAGCAACCCACTCCAGTATTCTTGCCTGGAGAATCCCATGGACAGAGGAGCTTGGTGGGCTACCATCCATGGAGTTGCAAAGATTTGGACGTAACTGAGCAACTAACACTTTCATTTTCATTCCCTTTCTCCCTGCATGACCAACGTGGGTCAGCTGGAGGCTTTGCTCTGGGTCATGCTCATTCCAGGACCCCACTAATGGGGCAGCCAGCATCTCAGAGAACGCAAGTCACTGCAGCAGGGAAAGAGAAACAGGCGCAGGCAAGGCCCTGGCTCTTGAAGCTTGTGCCCAGCAGCAACACACATGTGTTCACTCACACGTCACTGGCTGGAGCAGGTCATGCAGCCAAACCTCGTTTTAAATGGGAGGGGAAGGCAGTCTTGTCAGTCTCCCAGAGGAGAGAGCCAGAATGTTCCTGCATAGCCCAGATAACTACCATGGGAAGGGTGGGGAGCATCAGAAAAGGAAAGGGAAGAAAATGTAGAGGGAGATGAGAGGAGTGGGGAGGAGGAGAAGGTGGAAAGAAACCGAAGGGGAGAGGAAGGGACGCCCAGGTGCCCAAAGCTAGGATGTCCCTTGAAGACAATGCTGAATAAACGAGAACACGCGTGGTTACATGGACTTGTAGGGCATCTGAGCGTCTGACCTTTGCCCGGCTCCATGGGAAGATGCTAAGGCCCAGGGCCCAGAGACATCTCTGCTGCCGACCCCCTGTAGGAGGAGGGAGGCCCGGCCTTGGTGGGCTGCCGCCCAGATCATTCTGTCTGATTCACCTTGCCTGTCTCCTCCGCCATCCCCAGAGGCCCCTTCAGCCCGGGGAACATCTTTCTGGGAAATCTCATTTCGCACCCTGGCAGCAAGCTCAATTCCTCCTGTCAGATCCTCCGGGCTGCCCTATAAATAAGGCCCGAATTCTTTATCGCTGGAGTCAGCAGAGGCTTACACGTGGGATGACCTGACTCACACTGTAGTCATATTTTCATAAAACCTGCACACAGAGCTTCGTTCGAAGAGGGACATGGTGGGAGGGAGGCTGATGAAACAGGTCTCTCTTTGCAGCCGGGGCCCCTCCCTCTTTGGAGTAGGTCTTGAGCTAACACTGACGTCTGGAAGTCAAAGTCTGAAGTCAGTGAGCTCGTCCACCTGGTTCAGACAGAAGGCACAACTACTGATGATTCTCGGTGGCTTCTCTGATACTCCTACCTTGCCTCTGGGCGAGCCAGGCCCTGGCACAGTGTTCTTGCTTAAGCCAGGCCACCTAAACCCACCCAAACCCACTCTCAGTCCCTGACACCTTCTCTGGCTTGGGATCACATCCCACCTACATCCCAAGAGGCAGGCATAGTACCAGTGAAGGCATCATAAATTCAAAGTCAAGGTCTCCGGAAAAGAAGAGTACAGTCCTCCAGACTGGACAATAACAGTGGAGCAAGAACCAGGCTTCACAGACCCAGCAGAGCACGGAGCAGCGGGTGGCAGCAGGGACGGGAGGGAGGCTGTGAGCTGCAGGCTGCATGCCTCGAATACATCCTCACCTGTAACCCTCCCAGCAGCCTTTTGATGGGGTCTTGTCTTTCTCATGTTAGAGATGAAGAAACTGAGGCTCAGGGAGGTCACTTATCCCAGATCACACAAACAGGGAGGGACAGAGCTGGCATCTGAAGCCAGCCTGTCTTGACTTTCTGCTGCCTCGGGCTAACCTAGTAGAGACAGATTTCTCGACGTTCAGGTGTCAGCAGGTTTGCTGCCGTGTGATTTCTTACCCAATATCATGGACGCTCTCAGGATCCTATAAATAAGAGTAGCTCTTCGGCTCTCAGCTCTGCAGATAAACAGACTTCTGATAGCCTCTCCCTCACCACGGTAAAGAAGTTTATGAGACTAGGAAGAAAAATCCTTGGAAGAAAGCCACAGCCTGCCTCCCGGTGGCAGAGGTGATTCAGAGGAAAATGTCTCCATTCTCTCTTGAACCCGTGTGTGGAAATAGGAGGTGGCCTGGCAGGAAAGTAAACAAGAGAGACCACAGGTGAAGCATGGGGGAAATAATGAAAAGCAGCTACAGGAAACAAAAGATAGCGCAAGAAAAGACCCACAGGAAGTGGGTCAGCATCTTAAGGATGGGCTGTTGGGTCCCGCTCAGGGATTTACCAAAAGGACGAGTTTCCCTGGGTAGGTTGGCAATTTCCTTCAGTGCGAACCAGTATCATCTAATAAGTTTCAACCCTGTCTATTTTTTTTTTTAAATTTGGCCCCAGCTGGTGGGATTTTAGTTCCCCAACCAGGGACTGGACCGGCAACGCTGACAGTGAAAGCATAGAGTCGTAACCACTGGACCATCAGGGAAGTCCCCCTGTCTGTCTCGTATGAGAACATGTGTGCTTAGTTAAGGAGGATTTGGATACAAGCCTCTTGGGTGGGGTCTAGAATGTTCAGACAGAGCCCATGGCACTGGCTGCCAAGAGCTGGTGGGAATGCTGGCTCAGGGGTCCCAAGGGGGAGAGAAGATGCCCCCCCGGCCCGAGTCCAGGTGGAAAGGGTATCGATCTCAGGGGACTAGAATCAGAATAAAACTATGGACCACAGTTGTCTTCATGTGGGTCCTCCAGAAGCAGAGCCTGAGGCAAGGACTAGAGAGCAAACAGCTTACTGGGGACGTGGTCCTAGGAAACTCTGGTAGGAGGTGGGGAGGCAGGCATAAAGGGTGGGCTACCAAGCAGGTGAGCCACATGGGTAATTGCAAGAACAAAGGATTCCACACTCTCTCCCCTTTTAGTATGGGTAAGTGTTAGCTGCTCAGTCGTGCCCAACCCTTTGCAACCTCATAGACTGTAGCCCACCAGGCTCTTCTGTCTGTGGAATTCTCTAGGCAAGAATACTGGAATGGGTTGTCCTTCCCTTCTCCAGGGGATCTTCCTGACACAGGCATTGAACCCGGGTCTCCTGCATTTCAGGTAGACTCTTTACTGTACGAGCCACGAGGGCCACAAAAGTATAAAAGAAACCTGGATTCTAATTCGGGGAACATGGTTCTTTGGGACACTATCTTCTCAGTCCACTATCTTCCTGGTCTGCTGGCTTTCAGAATAAAGTTGCTATTATTTGCCCCCAACATCTCATCTTCAGATTTATTCGCCTGTCGTGGGGAGACAGATATGAGCTTGGACTCAGTAACAAGAGTGACTACACATATATATTCAGTATGTTGTATACCTAAAACTATACAATGTTCTATGCCAGTCTTATCTCAATTCCTTTATTTTTAAATAAAAAACAAAGTCAGAGTGAGCATCAGGTTTGAAAATGAGCAGCTGACATACTTCACTTGGTATGATAAACTCTAGATCCCATCCATGTTGCTGCAGGTGGCATGATTTCATTCTTTTTTATGGCTGAGAAATACAGAGAAAGACAAATATCATAGGATATCATTATACATGGAGACTATACACATGAACTTATTTACAAAATAGAAACAGACTCGCAGACTTAGAAAACAAACTTATGGTTACCAAGGGGGAAAGGTGAGCAGGAGGGATAAATTAGGAGGTTGGGATATACATACTACTATATATAAAATAAATAATCAACAAGGACCTACTATATAGCACAGGGAACTCTGTTCAATTGATAACCTAAATGGCAAAAGAATCGGAAAAAGAATAGCTATATGCATAACTGAATCACTTTGCTGTATGCATAAAACTAACATAACATTTGTAAATCAACTATCCTTTATTATGACTGTTAGCGGTGGATCACTCAGCTCGTGTGTCGATGAAGAACGCAGCTAGCTGCGAGAATTAATGTGAACTCCAGGACACATTGATCCTTGACACTTCAAACACACTTTCAGCCCCCATTATAAAATTTTTTTCTTAGTTTTTAAATTTTTTAACATTTTTAATAAAAAATTTTTAAATAAAGGAAGTGAGCAGTTATAAAGAACATGCCACAGGTCACAATCCAGAGGGCTGGCTGGGACTCGAGTCAGTTACAGTCAAGAGCTGTGGAGGATGGGTTGGTGCTGGAAGGCTGCGGGATTGGGACTCTGTTGTATGTTTTCAGGATCAGCAGTGTCTATCAAATTCCTTGGACTTCCAAGACCACACGTGGTGGATCCCAGGCCCCATCACCTCCCTGCACAGGCTTACCAGCTAGTGGTGGGACAGGTCACTTTATATCAGTTTATACTAATGATCCAGTGGTATAGGAGGATCCACAGGGCACAGGCCCTGAGGTTAAAGCTCCCTGGGCTCAGATTTCCTCCCTGTCGTTTGCTTGCTATGGGCCAGTCAGGTCCTTTCACACAACTCAGCCTCTGCCCTCTGATGTGTAAAATGAGAGTGGTTAAGAATCCGCCTGCCAACGCAAAGGACATGCATTCAATCCTTGGTCCAGAAAGATTCCACATGCCTCGAGGTAAGTAAGCATGGATGCCACATCTACTGAGGCCCCAGGCTCTAGAGCCGAAGCTCTGCAGCAAGGGACGTCACCACAACGAGAAGCCCGACCACAGCCATAGAGAAGCCTCTGCTCACCGCAACAGGAGAAGCCTGTGTGCAGCATGAAGACCCAGCGCAGCCAAAAGCCGATCAGTTAACTAACTTTAATTTCAGAATGAATTAATTTTAAAAAGGGGTTTCCCAGGTGGCTCAGTGGTAAAGAATCCACCAGCCAGTGCAGGAAACTTGGGCTCAATCCCTGAGTTGGGAAGATCCCTTGGAAAAAGAAATGGCAACCCACTCCAGTATTCTTGCCTGTAAAATCCCATGGACAGTGGAGCCTGGAGGGCTACAGTCCATGGGGTCGCAAAGAGTTGGACACGACTGAGCGTACGCGCACACACACACACACACACACACACACACACTATTGTGTGGTGTTGATACACAATATAAACACGGGGGATGGGAGGGGAGGTTAATAAGCTCATCCCATCCCAGCCGGCCTGCTTTAGCTAGTGAACCCTCATTCACCCCGCACCCCTAGGCAGCTAAGAGGCCCCAGAGGTGCTCTTGGCTGGGGTGGCGACAAGAAGCCTCTGTGTTCCTTCACTTCTCTGTTAGGCTCACGACTCTCCAAGCTCTAATTTACCCACCCGTGGCTAGAGGTTGGATCAGCTTGTAACAGATTTGTTCACAGATCAAAGTCGTCTGTCAGGGCATCTGCAGGCTGACCCGAGCACAGCGAGTGTGTCTGAGTCTCTGCACTCAGCCTGCACCCCGGCAGATGGATTAGCAGAGACGGAGCACCCGTGAGAAAGCCTGATGACCCCACTTCCCCGGGGACCACTGAAGCCTCATGTTTGGACTCTTTGTACGTACGACCATTTTCACACATTGCTTCGGATTACAACGCGACAGGAGCAAGATTTATTAGCAGGTGAAGTTTCTCCACCTCCCTATTCGCTGCCTCTCTCCCTCATCCTGCTAAAAAAAGAATTTATATATATAAAAAAAAAACCCTGGGCCTCCCTGGTGGCTCAGTAGTAAAGACTCCATCTGCCAATGCAGGAGACACAAGTTAGATTTCTGATCAGGGAGGATCCCACACACCAAGGAGCAACTAAAGCCGTGCGCCACAAATATTGAGCCTGTGCTCTAGAGCCCAGGAGCCGCAACTGCAGAGCCTACGCACCGCAGCTACTGACGCCCATGCGCCCTGGAGCCTAGGATCTGAACCAAGAGAAGCCACAGCAGTGAGAAGCCGGTGCACAACTCGAGAGTAGCCACCGCTCAGCAAACTAGAGCAAAGCCCGAGCAGCCACGAAGACCCAGCACAGCCCCAAAGAAATAAAGCCATTAAAAAAAAAGAAACAACCACCTCTTTGTCAGCTGGTTCCAGGACACTCAGTAATGCCAGGCGAAAAGGAGCTAAATTGATCCACACAAAGAAAAGCGGTGAGAAGGAAAAGGGACCGGTGTAGGGGTGGGGAAACAAACACCAGGGCTAAGAAGGAGAGAGCCTGGATCTGGCAAGTGCAGGTGCCGGAACCACCGTGGAAAATGAAAACAGGGGCAGGAATGGGACTTCAGAGAGTGTGAGCAAAGACTATATAAACTGGGAGCATGCTGATTACCCCCGCGGAGCTGGATTCCACAAAGTCTGTCGGTCCTACTCAGTCACATGAACCCCTGCTGCCGTCTCCCCTGGATAGCTGTTACTGTCATCGACAGAGTCTCACTGCAGTGAGCGAGCTCCAGCCTGGCTGTAAACCAAGTCTCAGCAGCTTCACCTCTGAGGGCGGCCAGGTCAGGATGGTGTGTCCCCAGGACAGTTTAACAGCAGGGTTCACGACTCTGCTGACAACTTGTACACGTCTTCTGCAGCACAGAATACGCCAGGAAGACAAAGCCGCCCGCTCCAGCCATCTCTCCCCAGCAGGCGCCTGCGGACACCTCGCTTGTTCTGTCGCTAAGTCATGTCCGATAGCGAAGGTTAGGGAAGCCTGGCGTGCTGCAGAGCTGCTGCTGCTGAGTCGCTTCAGTCGTGTCCGACTCTGTGCAACCCCATAGATGGCAGCCCACCAGGCTCCCCCATCCCTGGGATTCTCCAGGCAAGAACACTGGAGTGGGTGGCCATTTCCTTCTCCAGTGCATGAAAGTGAAAAGTGAAAGGGAAGTCGCTGCAGTTCATGAGGCTGCAAAAAGTCAGACAGGGACTCCTTAGGACTGTCAAATAAAAACAAGTCCACGGACTTCCCAGGTGGTCCAGCGGCTAAGACTCCACACTCCCAATGCAAGGAGCCTGGGTTCAATCCCTGGTCAAGGGAATTAGATCCCACATGCCACCACTAAGACTCGGTGCAGCCAAATAAATAAATAAATATTAAAAAACAAACAAACAAACAAATCCAGACCTTCTAAGGCTTATTGGAGGGTGGGGTGCAGAATATTGCTTTAGAACGAGAGGAATCTGTTACAAAAGGGAGAAAATTCTGACCATAAGGTCTTCTAGCATCTCTACAGTTAGGCAAAAAGAATTTTCCCTTTACGGGAAAACTTCAGCAGGTGAAGCTTCAGAAGGAGAGCAAAGAAGCAAATTATCCCCAAATCGCAACCAAGGACCTCTGGGGAACTTTACATCATCCAGATCAGCCTTCAGGACTTGTGAGAAGTAAGAAGGACTCCCCGTAAAACCCTAAGGCCTTACTGTCCAGGTGAATTGTTTTTCTTCCCAAGTAAAGGAAAAGCACTGGTTAGCTTCAACAAGTGGCATTCGCAAGAATGCACTGCATACATCAATCACGGTCGACAATTTACTTTTGGTGGGAATGGATGTTAGGAACATAAAGCCTGGGAGAAACAGGCGTAGAGGGAGAACCGTGTCATTTATTGCTCAGAGGCCCTGGACAAGCCTCCACCCTGAGCCCTTAGGTTTTCTCACCAGTAAAACAGAAGTGCTCTTTTTAAGTGACGGCAATATGCTTTTTAATTTGATTCAATGTATTGGCTGTTTGGGATCTTCGTTGTTGCTCGGGATCTCTGTTGTTTTATCTATTGGCTGTTCTAATTGGGGAGGGGGGCTGCTCTCTAGCCGCAGTGTGCGGGCCTCTCACTGCTGTGGCTTCTCTGGTGCACAGGATCTAGGCACTAGGGCTCAGGAGTTGTGCCCCCCAGCTCTAGAGCACAGGCTCCGTAGCTGTGGGACTCAGGCTTAGCTGCTCTGAGGCATGTAGGATCTTCCTGGATCAGGGATCAAACCTGTGTCTTCTGCACTGGCAGGCAGATTCTTCACCCCGAGTCACTAGGGAAGCCCCAAAACATAAGCAGTATAGGGATTAGTACCAGAAATAATGAGGCCTTGATCCTTGTAATCTTCTACCATGAACGTTAATGCCCCGAAGCTTTAATGCTTCTTTACATATAGGCTATTGATTCATTCTGGGAAGAGGTTTTGAGGGATCTATTTGAATCTTGATGGCAGCTGCGTTGTGAATTTCGCCAACATCGGTCGGAGATTTTGCCCATATAGAAAGCAGTAGCTGATTCAATAGAAACAGATGATCATTGTTCGCAGAATCAGCCCTAGCACAGTAGAGAGGGAGCAAATAAAAGATGTCGAAAGGTCATTAAACTAACCTGGTTGGTTGCTTTGATAACTACTGTCAAGTACTAAAATGATTTCCCCCTTTGGGAAGAAAGAAATTCTGGAATAATATTTCTTTAAGAAGCCTCAGTCTAATAAGTGGATGGGGCAGCAGAATTAAGGAGAAAGGAATGTGGAACTCCCAGGGGGCCTAAATGGAAGGGAATAGGTTCAGAGAAAGAAACCCCTGGAGGTCCAGTAGAGATCCCCACTATCTGAACCGTTTTAACACCCCAACACAGGGGCTATTTTATTTTTTTAATATTTATTTATTTGGCTGTGCCAGGTCTTCGTTGTGGCACACAGGATCTTTAGCTGTGGTATGCAAATTCCTAGTTGCAGCATATGGGATCTAGTTCCCTGAACCTCAAAATATTTAGAAAACTGGGATCACATTTTTCAGAGACTTTCTTCTCTAGAGTAAAGGAATAATTCCGAAACAGCCTAAACAGCTCAAATTGCTCAAATAGCCTGCAGCTCAGATAGCCTGAAGGCCTAATACCGACCAATTCTAAGGGAAAGGTCTGGCCCCAGAGTAGTCAGGCCCTAAGCTGCTCAACCGAGTTCCAATAGAATGGCCCCTATTCCAAATGAATTGGGACAAGTTGAACCTGCACAGTTCCAATGAAACAGCCCCTGTTCCCAAGGGAATGGGCCAAAAGTTAGCCAGATCCGCTTGGGACAGTCTGATTTCAAAATTAGGCCAAAACTTACATTCAAGAACAAGGCTATTTTGTTTAAGCTATTTTAAGAAATAGCTCCCCAATAAAACCTGGAGAGCTTCAAATTGCAAGGAGCATAGGGCTTCCCTGGTGTCCGGTGGTTGAGACTCTATGCTTCCAATGTAGACGGTACCGGTTTCATCCCCAGTTGGAGAACCAAGAACCCATATGCTGTGCAGCATGGCCAAAATTTTTCCTTTAATTAAAAAAAAAAAAATGCAAGGAGGGTAGAAGCTCAGACCCAAGAGAAAATCTTACCCTCCAATTCCAGGCAGTGAGAAAAGCAGTGAGCAACACCAGGCTCAATATGCGTACTGCACCCACTCACTCCCCGGCCTCAGAGTTCTCAGGGGTCTTGTCTAGATACCTGTATGGGTCACCAAAATGTTGGCCTTAAGCAGACTGCCAGCAATAGAAGGGAAAAAGAAAAAAGGCTTTATTGGGATCAACAAAAAGTTGTAATTGAGGGTCCACATCCATGGTGAGTCACATGCAATTTCCCAGCAAAAAAATAGAGCGGAGAACTATTTTATAGAGAGGAAAGGGAAGTTGAGAGGGGACTGCAGTAAGCATATGGCCATTCGTTGGCTGAGCTGTGACTGTCTCTCCATCAGCTGCGCTCTTGCAAGCAAGAAAAGGGAGTCTTTCTGCTTCTTGCTGGGCTCTGCTATTGTCACAGGGGTGAGAGCGCCCCCTTCCGGCCCCCTGTCTCTATCTAATTAAGGTTTCTGTTCATTTCTTGGTTCCCCAGATGGCTCAGCAGGTAAAGAATCCGCCTGCAATGCAGGAGTCACAGGAGACTCAGATTTAGCCCCCGTGTCAGGAAGATCCCCTGGAGAGGAAATGGCAACCCACTTCAGTATTCTTGCCTGGAAAATACCATGAATAGAGGAGCCCGGCGGACTACACCGTCCATACGATCACAAACAGTCAGACACAACTGAACATACATAGCAGTTTAGATGGTAAAGAATCTGCCTGTAATGCAGGAGACCCGGGTTTGACCCCTGGATCAGGAAGATTCCCTGGAGAAGGGAACGGCTGCCCACTTTTATACTTCTTGACTTCTGCATTTTGTTCTCTCCTTTTCATGACTCCTCAGAGAACCATTAATAGCTCCCTCCAACCCATGGATGAGCCACTGGGCCATTATTGCAAAAGTCTTTCATGGAGAAAGACCTATTCTTGCTGTCAAAGTTTCCCCAAAGCACAATCACAAGGTCATGGTGTAAAGTTGGTAAGCTTGGGTACCTCCCTAGTGGTCCAGCTGCTAAGACACCACACTCCCAGTGCAGGCGGCCCAAATGCGATCCCTGGTCAGGGAACTAGATCCCACATACCGCAACTCAGAGCTCACACACAACTAAAGACTCTGCATACCACAACCAACATCAAAGACCTCATATGCCATAACTAAGACCTAGGGCAGCCAAATAAATAAACATAGTTTTTAAAATTTCACAGATGATAAATTTTATGTTTTAGAGCTGTTAAATTTTTGTAAATTTTATGTTTTTAGCTCTGTTTCTTCATTTTTTTTAAATTACCGGTATTTCATCCCTGAAGAACAGCATGACGATAACAGAAAGCCAGAGACCCCAGAACTAGTTTGATGGTCGTTCAAGACAGTCATGATGCTGCCTCGAAAAAGGAATGTCCCTGCTGTCCTCTTCTGGGCCCTGGGGGGCAGATCATTTCACCTTTGCCCCCAGTGTTCACGTACTTTGGCCCACATGCCAGGAACCTACCAACCTACACAACATCCTTGTGCAAATTAGCTAAGCACACTCCTTCTTCATAGAACCAGCACTCTCTACACATTGCCGGCTGGTAGGAGGAAACTTTATGCAAAGAAAAAGCTACCCTTCCTCTGGATAGAAGCAGGCCTATGTCACAGTGCATGACTTGGCCGGCAAAATGTAGACTAGAATTCACAAACCCCTCTACCTTCTGCCTTTGCTCAGTGCACAAACCTCATAACCACATTTGGCAGGCCTGTCCATAACTTCCTTCAACAGTTCAGTTCAGTTCAGTTGCTCAGTCATGTCTGACTCTGTGACCCAGTGGACTGCAGCACACCAGGCCTCCCTGTCCATCGCCAACTCCCGGAGTTTACTCAAACTCATGTCCATTGAGTCGGTGAGGCCATCCAACCATCTCATCCTCTGTCGTCCGCATCTCCTCCTGCCTTCAATCTTTCCCAGCATCAGGGTCTTTTCCAATGAGCCAGTTCTTCACATCATGTGGCCCAAAGTATTGGAGTTTCAGCTTCAGCATCAGTCCTTCCAATGAATATTCAGGACTGACTTCCTTTGGGATGGACTGGCTGGATCTCCTTGCAATCCAAGGGACTCTCAAGAGTCTTCTCCTGCACCACAGTTCAAAAGCATCAATCAGCAGCCCCGAAGTCTGACTTGCCTCCATAGGACCTCTCCACCTAACAAGTTACTTGCTCATTTGGCCTTTCTGGGGTCTCTGCTGCCCCTCAGCTGGACCTTACTCTATTTCTGGCATTTCCTCCTGCTAAATCCACTGACTCAAGCTGCCAGGACCCCTGGGAGGTCCACACTCCTAGTGCCACCACCATCATCACCATCCAAAATTCTTCCCCAGCTCACAGTGCATGAAAGAATCCACCCCTGTGTTTACAGCCAGGTCTCACGCACAGAAGTTCAAATGCATTCCTTTCAGACCCCTGGCTGGCTCTTCAGATCCAAGCCTTCCTTGTCTTCAGAGCTTCTTCTCCTTGGGGAATACTTGGGAAGGGGTGGAATGACTGCCCTCTTAATGAGTGACCCTTCATCCACATGATCAGCCAGTTTTATTGGAAAATGCCTCATTCCCTGGGCCTTGTATATGACTTCTTATGTTGTATAAAGTGTTCAGAGCAACAAAAATTGAGACCCAAATAGAGGAGAGTCATTTTAGCGGGAGTTATTCAACTGCTATGAAGTATCTATTCTAGCTGACCCCACTAGGGTCAGTCTCCTCCATCCATTTCTTATCTCAGTGGAAACGTCATTTTCATGGAACAAAATAAACCCTCTCCCATTCCTTCTAAGAAAGGGAAGAGAGAAAGAAAATAAATAACTGCTGACATCCAACCTGTTAATGACTTTGTGGCTCCCCACAAAAGCTTCTTACAGAATTTTGCTTTTCCTCTCTGGCTCTTCAAGATTAAACTAAAATTAGTCGATATGAAAGGCTGCAGCCTTGTCATTGCTTATGAAAAAGAAGCTATCTCCCTGCTCCCGTGCTCCTGGCCCTGTTCTTGCAGGAATCGGATCAATGTCACCGCCAAGGCTGGCATGTCATCGGTGTTGGCAGGTACCACCGTGAATGTGGCAGAGAGGCGGGTGTCCCACTGACAGCATCAGCTGTTGTTTCGCGTGTTCCCAGTCAGGATGTCACATACAACAGAAGGAGACGGCAGGGAAGAGCCCCAACAAGCAATGGGTGTCACACGGAGAATTCTCTCGAGCCGTCCCCCCGGCCTCTCCCTCCTGTTTACAACAGAGATACCCAGACCTCCTTCCCTCGGTCCCCTGGCACACAAAAATGAACATTTAAATCTGTCTCGGACCCACGTTATTCATTCATTCATTTGTTCACTATTTATTGAGTCCTTCTCTTATGGGCTGAATTTTGTCTTCCGCCAAATACATACATTGGCATCCTAGCTCCCCTATGATTCAGAATGTGACCGTATTTGAAGACATAGGTCATTAAAGAGTGAGTAAGTTAAAAGGAGGCTCTTGGGATGTGCAACAAACCACAAAGGTTTACCCTGTAGCATAGTAAAATTTGAACTATAGTCAATATCTTGTAATAACCTATGATGGAAAATAGTTTCAAAAATAATATATGTGTATAACTGAATCATCTTCCTGTACACCTGAAATATTATAAGCCAACTATACTTCAATAAAATATACATATTTTTTTAAAAGGAGGTTCTTGGGGTCGCCCCTAATCCAGTGTTAATTCTCACCTTGTTCAGCCTTCTGTTATCTAGTACCCTACTGGACAGTAATCTCCACAATGCAGGCACTTGGGCCATCTGGTCCATCCCTATTTTCCTAGCACTTCAGACAGTGCTGGGCCCACAGGAGGCACCCAACAAATCTCTGTAGAATGGTTGGATCATATCTGCAAACTGACCATAATAAGGTGCTTAGAAAACTTAGACATGATGGTGGTGATGATAATGACAATGATGATGGTATTGATGGTGGTGGCCATGTTGGTGGTGTTGATGATGGTGGTGGTGGTCGTGGTGATGGTGTTGATGATGGTGATGGTGATGGTGTTGATGATGGTGGTGGTGGTCGTGGTGATGGTGATGGTGTTGATGATGGTGGTGGTGGTCGTGGTGATGGTGATGGTGGTGATGACGGTGGTGGAGATGGTGTTGATGATGGTGGTGGTGGTTGTGGTGATGGTGATGGTGTTGATGACGGTGGTGGTGGTCGTGGTGATGGTATTGATGGTGGTGGTGGTCATCGTGGTGATGGTGTTGATGATGGTGATGGTGGTTGTGGTGATGGTGATGGTGTTGATGATGGTGGTGGTGGTCGTGGTGATGGTGTTGATGACGGTGGTGGTGGTCATGGTGATGGTGATGGTGTTGATGATGGTGGTGGTGGTCGTGGTGATGGTGTTGATGATGGTGGTGATAATTACAGTGTTGATGATGGTGATGATGATCAAAATTCCATGAAAATTAAAGGAGCTGACCATCCCCAAATGACAGTGCTTTCCCTGCAGGTGGGTAAGGAGGAGATCTTTAAATCCCTCTCCTTGAACTAGCCCAAATGAGGCTCAAAGGAATCATTCCAAAGTTGTCCAGTTTTAGGACTTAAGAACAACATCTGGGAATGAATTGAATCCTGGGAGGTAAAACCAACAGAGAATACTGGGCTTGGCTAAATCTCAGGGTGATAAATCATGAAGCTGGAACCATGTGGGGACACCCTAACCAACTTCCTTTCTCCCCCAGTACAGGGCCTCCACCAGCCACTACTTCTGGCCCAGGGACCGCTTTCACCTGCCTTCTGCTATGTGTCCTGATACAAGCGCTGGAGTCCTCTCAAGCACCAGCCGCACACACACTGGGTCATGTTTCTTTCTTACTTTGACCACGAGGACCCTTAGAGCCAATTAGCAGCGCCCACCCCTTGGCTCCAGCCTTAGTAAAACTATCCAACTTTTTAGCCTATATTCCTACATATTATTATCTCATTCTGGCTGGTCTTCCTCTTCCATTTTTATTCTCCCCTTATCCTGATTCATTCTTCTCCTTATTTTCTATTTTAATGTGTAGTTTTTGTTTTCTAAACTGCCTCAGGTATCTTTGAAATCATTGCATGCTCGCGCAGTGGCCTTTGACTCCTTGTGACCTTATGGAGACCGAACCCGGGTCTTCTGCATTACAGGCAGATTCTTTACCATCTGAGTCACCAAGGACACCCCATACATTGCCAGCTGGAGCCTCAAAGTTGGCACAGCAGGCTCTGGTGGGATGGGGGCTACTGAGAAAGGGCCAGAATCCAGGTTTCTGCATTTCCTAAGTGGGAGCCAGGAGATCATATTCCACTTATCCAAGACACACAAAAGCTCCTAAATCCCTAAGAAAAGGTCAAGTGCCTCCCAAGTGTCTGATTTCAAGGACCAAGCTCTGTATTTCCCACAGAGCCTGCTTCCCTTCCGTTTAAACTCATGAAGCCCCTTAGGGACTGGTTGCAAGTAATAGAACCTGCCTGGAGAGAGTCAAGGGAGACATACTGAGTTTGCAGGTGACCCCAGTCCCTGCCCTCCCAGAAGGCCCACCCCACCTCCATCTCCCATGCACATATCCCTGTGCGTGTGTATACACACACACACACACACACACACACATACACACAGGGACACATATGCCATGACCCACACACACGCATGCATACACACACCATCCACATACATTTTCCCCTTCAGCTCTCTCCCAGGAGCTGACGCATCAGTCCACAAAAGCCCTGGGAAGTCCAAGATACTAATTGGTCTGCCCAGATTCACATGAGGAGCTCAGGCCAAATGGAAACCAGATCGAGCCCTGGAAGACACGTGCAGAAAATACAAGTAGAAAAGTACATTTACCAGTACCAGAAACGACTCTCACTGGCACATGGAATCTTTAGCTGGAAGTAGATCAGAAAATAAATGGTGCTGGTGGGAGAGAGCTCCAGATAGGCTCAGATTCCGTCTGGCTGGTGTACAGAAGGGAGTAGCCAACAGAAAAGTGGGGTTCCTTCCCTCCAGCATGGACTGTGATTCTGGATCAGGAAGGCACAGGGCGTGAATCCAAGGGAGGAGGGCTTCTGCTGTTTTCCAGACCAACTGGCTTCTTTTACAGATGAGGAAACTGAGGCTTAGAGGCCCAACGTCTGCTGTATGCAGTTGGGCAGGTTATTGTCTCCCGGAAGTCCAGCCTGCCTGGAGCCTGCCCCACACTCAGAATGCCATATCTCTGCCAGCTTCCACAATCTTGTTGGAATAACAAGCTTCTTTCAGTCTGAGGGACCCTAGGTTCCCTCCTTACCCTCTCCCTGCTCCCAAGTATGTCCAAGCACAAAGCCGGACATAGGAGCAGAGGAGCAGGGAAGAGGCATATCTCAAGAGAGAGGGGTCCTGACCTGGGCAATTTACACCCACCTCTGGGGCTTGATGTCTCATCTGTAAAATGGGAGGATAATAAGTTTCCTCCCAGCTCGGCTGCTCCCTGATCCAATACCACTCGAGAGAGCCAGTAGAACTGGGATACTCACAAACTTTGCCCTTTGCTTGACCTTATGGGCCCCCCTTTCCAGGACGGGCTTCTCCCTTCTGCTACTGCCCCAACAGAAAAGCTCACAGTTCTCACACTAGCCCAGCTTCTCGGGTCATGGAGAAAAGATCATTAGGAAGAATAACTTACCATGAATGATCAAAAAATAAAATAAAATAAAAAACAGATCCTGGAGGACTTCCTTAGTGGTACAGTGGATAAGAATCCACCTGCCAATGCAGGGGACACAGGTTCGATCCCTGGTCCGGGAGAATTCCACATGCCGTGAAGCAGCTAAGCCCGTGCACCGCAGCTACTGAAGCACATGCAGCCTATAGCCCTCCCTCCACAAGAGAAGCCACTGCAGTGAGAAGCCACGCAGCGCAAGGAAGAGTACCCCCTGCTGCAATAGAGAAAGCCCACGAGCAACAGCGAAGACTCAGCACGAAGCAAAAGCAATAACAGCAACAACAACGAAACAGATCCTGAAGAGGGCACTGCCAAACCCCACAGACGCAGGAGAGCTGAGCCCAAGCCTAGAATGGGGTCATCCGACCCCCAGCTCAGTGCCCTCCCGGGGCGTGCCAAGGTGTTGGCTGCCTCTGGGGCACGTCCTCTAGAGGCCAGGATGACCCCACACACAGCTTGTCCTGCCTGGGTCTCAGCGTCCTGGGACCGTGTCTCTGGCACACACGCGTGGTCCTGAACGGTCACTAAACGAAAATGAGATGCCTCAGGTGGGAGACATCCACTGTGCGCAGAATCTTTGCCAAGCCCGGGTGCCATTCCTGCCCCGGCAGTGACCCTCCCGCGGGGCCCCATCCACTGTGTCTCAGCTCACGTCACCGCACTCGTCTCGCCTCCTCACCAGAGCTGCCCTCTTGCTGCCTAAGATTCTTGACAACCAGACCTTCTCCAGGGCTAACGTGTGTGCCACCCGGAAGGAGGGGTGATGAGAGCCCCCTCCTCGCCCACAGCTTTCCAGAGAAAGAGCAGAATCACAGAGCCCTTCGCAACCCGGGGCCCTGGTCACCTCTTCGGGGCATCTCTCCATGTTCCCCCGGCAATCGACGCCCCCACTGTCCTGAGTCACTGCTCCCATCACCAGGCCTTTGCCCAGGCCAGGAATGCCCTCCCCTTGCATCTAGAAAGCACCCTCCATCCCCAGTACAGATCGTCTGCTCTCCCCCCTTGGCCCCCGGAACACTCAGCATGCGCTGTCTCAGCAGGTTGTTAGCAACCCCTGGCTTCTCTGGGTCCCTGCAGGGCTATAAGACCCTCTTCTGGGCTAAGTAAGACCCCCTGCCCTGGTCTCCACAGCAGTCTGGGATGCCCTCCACGCCAGCCCTGTCCTCGTCACTTTATTTCTCAGTTCTGCCCCCACTCCCGACTCTGAGACCCCTGAGGACAAGGACCCACTACCCCATGCCCAGCTCAGAGCCTGACCACACGCTCCCAATAGATCACATTCATTATTTCCATTAGGATCATTATTGTCTCATCTCAAGAAAAGGAGAAGAATTCAGCATTTCCTCCAGCAGAACAAAGAGAAGGTGTTTGTTGCTCAGTCATGTCCGACTCTTTGAGACCCCATGGACAGTCACGCACTAGGCTCCTCTGGCCATGGAATTCTCCAGGCAAAAATACTGGAGTTCTGCTCATTTTTTTTCCTGTCCATCTCGAGGCTGAGGGAAAGCAAACCATTCCCCAAGGATAAAAGAAAAGGAGGTTCTAACCTCAGAAAGAAAGAGTCACCCAAGTCAAATGTTGCATAGAAGAGAGGGTGGCAACCAACATTATCAGCCAAACAGGGACAGAGCTGGAAGGGAAGGGATCGCTGTGAATGACCAGCCTTGCAGGGACAGTAGCTGTGCCCAGGGACTGCCCTGAGCACACCTGCCCACGTGCTCCAACCTCAAAGCGAGCTGAGAGGGCCGGTCCCCCGCTGTGGACCAGCAGGTCTCCCAGAGCTGACCTGGCCACCAGGGCCATTGTCTCTGTGGAAAGGACATGGATCGGAGGCCCAGCCCTGTTTTCCCAGCATCTCCACGCTACAGCTCAAAAGGGACAGGTCCCACCCACAGAGCTGCTTTCTAGAAAGAAAAGAGACCATCCTGGGGCATTGAGGTTTCCCAGTGGGAGGCAAAGGATGTCAGAGGCCAGCTGTCTCCCCTAGACGATGCTCAGAAGTCCTGGAGGGGTGAGCCCACCTGGTTCTCTGCAGGCAGGGATCTCAGCCCAGGAAACCTGCCCGTGGGGAGCCCCAGTGTCCTCAGGCTGGAATGGTGGCCCTGCAGGGTCCCACCAGGAACATCTGTTCACACACGGTGTGAGGCCTGTGACCACGAGACCCTTGTCAGCTTCAGCAGTGTAGAAGGCACGTGCCATCACCATCTGAAATACACTGCGCCATTTATCTGTCTACAGGTTTCACCGCAGCTCTCTTCTCAGCCACAAACTCCCTGGAGCTGATCCCGTGTCTGTCTTGTTTACTGCTGGGTTCCTAAGGTCTAGGCCCATGCCTGGCACACAGTAGGCCCTCAGTGAACAAGGACCAAATAGAACAGACACAGTGCCGCCGGGCTGTTCTGTCCGGCATAGTGGGGCAGGCAGATAGGGTGTCTTTCTAGAAGAGAGAGGGACAGACATCGCCTCCCTGTCTGCCCTTTAAGCTGATCTTTTGGGGGTGGGGGAGGAGACATGGGGGAAAAGGGAAGGGCCTGGGTCTCTGACATCCTTCCCACGGGTTCCTTGAGACCTGGAGTCCCGACCTGGGAGCTGAGCCTTCCTGATGATGGCAGGCACGGGGAGGGCTCTGGAGGGCCCACGCCAGCCCCATCCAGGAGGACATAGATCCAGAAACCGCTGACCCTCCCTCTGCCCCGCTGCACAGCAACGCCCTATAGAGTTGGTCACTTATCCTTTCAAATGTGGATGTACCAGAAAGACCTGTGCTCTCCAAGACTCCCCGTTCCCAGCCGAGGGTGGACATGTCCTGTCACTCTGGTGTCCTCTGCCTTAGGACCCCAAATGCTCACTGTTCCCCCGATCACCGCGACCTGAGCCTTGACATGTGCCCGCCCCAGGCTCTGGAGTCTGCACGTGCCACCCCTCTTAATCCTCTTTGCATTTCGGGCAATGAACCAAGAGACGCAGTGCCAGCTGCCCGGATTACCAGCCAAAACGGGGCCAAGCAGGAAGCCCCAACCCTGACAGGGGCTGCCTTGCTCAGAGTCCCTGGTGGCAGCAGGGGGTGGTCCGCCAGGCCTGGGTGCCCAGCTAAACGGAGAGCAGAGCCCTCATTCCCACCCCACCACCAAGGCGCCCAAGAGCCCGTGTTGGGGGCCTCTCCCGGCTGCAGACAGGCCTGAGCCCAGGGAGCTGCAAACATCTTCCACGAATCAACAGAGACACCTGGTGGCTGTCACAGGCCCTCCCGCTCAGGCCACCAGTGCCCGTCCAGCCTGGACTCCCAGGTCCGCCACCGGGGCTGGCTCCCCCGGCCACTGCGCCCAGCCTGACCGGCCCAGCCTCCCCACTGAGGCCAGTGGTCCTCCCAGAGGACTCCAGGGGTCCTGCCATACAGGAGGATCCCCGCCCTGGTTCCCTGCCCCTGTGGATCCCTGGAACCCTCCAGCTGAAAGAGATCCTGCCCCCAGGAGGAACTCTCACTAGTTAAATAAGAAGTGACGTGTGCTTAGTTGCTCAGTCATGTCCAGCTCTTTGCGACCCCATCGACTATAGCTGGCCAGGCTCCTCTGTCCAGGGGATTCTCCAGGCAAGACTACTGCAGGGGGTTGCCATGCCCTCCTCCAGGGGATCTTCTCAACCCAGGGATCGAACCCAGGTCTCCCGCATTGCCAGCGGATTCTTTACCATCTGAGCCACCAGGGTCAAGTAAGATAAATAAACCTCTTACTGCCGGGGGAAGGATGAGGGCAAGGGATAGTTAGGGAGTTTGGGATGGACATGTACACACTGCTATTGGTACATTTTAAATGGCTAATCAACAAGGTCCTCCTGCAGAGCACAGGGAACTCTGCTCAACGTTATGTGGCCGCCTGGGTGGGAGGCGAGCTGGGGGAGAATGGACTCATGTATATGTGTGGCTGAGACCCTTTCCTGTCCACCCGAAACCATCACAGCCTTGTTAACTGGCTATACCCCAATACAAAATACAAAGTTTTTTTTAAATCACCTCTTCTTAGCAGAATTTCCTCGGTAAGGACCCCTCAGAAGCCCAGCTCAGGGCCCAGGAGGCCCCGCATAGCCCTCTGTCCAGCTTTCCACCACCTGCTCTGCAAGCTACAGCTGGAGGGCCACCTCCTCTGAAGCCTTCCAAGGTCCCCCCGCCAAGAAATGCATCTCCCCACAGGGACATCTTCCAACTGAATCTAGGGGCTACATGTCCCTAAGGACGTGGTTCTTCAGCTTTGACTGGACTGGAACTTTCTCACTTTTCTCCCAGCATCATCCAAAATTGTACTTTTTTTTTTTTCAGTGAATGGTTTTGAACTCATGGATGTGAATGGTAGGTTCTGCACAAGCAGTTTTATTTAGATACAGGGGATTTTTTTAATTGTGGTAAAATATACTTAACATAAAATTTACCATTTTAACCATTCCTTAGTGTCGTTGTTCTGGAGAAGGTGATTGCACCCCACTCCAGTACTCTTGCCTGGAAAATCCCATGGATGGAGGAGCCTGGTAGGCTGCAGTCCATGGGGTTGCGAAGAGTCGGACACGACTGAGCGACTTCCCTTTCACTTTCATGCATTGGAGAGGGAAATGGCAGCCCACTCCAGTGTTCTTGCCTGGAGAATCCCAGGGATGGGGGCGCCTGGTGGGCTGCCGTCTATGGGGTTGCACAGAGTCGGACACGACTGAAGCGACTCAGCAGCAGCAGCAGCAGCTGTAGTGTTGCTGTTCAGTCGCTCAGTCGTGTCTGACTCAGCAGCCCCAGGGACTGCAGCTCACCAGGCTTCCCTGTTCTTCACCATCTCCAGGAGTTGGCTCAAACTCATGTCCATTGAGTCAGTGATGCCATCCAACCATCTCATTCTCTGCCACCTTCTCCTCCTGCCTTCAATCTTTCCCAGCATCAGGGTCTTTTCCAATGAGTTGGTGGCTTAAACCAACTGTTCTCAGTTCTGGAGGCCAGAAGTCCGAAAATGAAGATCTCAAGAGGGTTGCTTCCCTCTGGAGGTTCTAGAAGAAAGCCCACTTCCTAGGCTTTGTCAGCTTCTTGAGGCCACCTTCCTGGGCTCGTGGCCCCCTCTTCCATCTTCAAAATCAGCAGCAAAGCATCTTCAAATCTCTCTTTCTCTCTCTGACTCTGACCCTATCATCACATCTCTTTGTCTCCTATTTTGCTGCCTCCTTTCCTTTATAAGAACCCTGCGACTACATCAAGCCCACGTGTACAACTCAAGATCATCTCTCCATCTCAAGGTCCTCTATAATCACATCTGCAAAGTCCCTTGTCCACACAAGCTACAGGTTCTAGGGATTAGGACAAGGACATCTCCAGGGCCATCATCCCTCCTTCTACACTAGGCCGTGGAGCAGAGTTAGATGCCTCCTTTTTCAGAGGAGAAGGCAACTCTCAGGAACGGCCTTCTGTGCCCCCATGATGCCATGGTGGGAGCCTCCTGTTTGTTGTTCATTCTGCCATTTTTAAAGTTTCTGATCCTAGCTGCAGAGCCACCTTTCATCCTCCCTGTGACTCTGGGAGGTAAGTGGTACCACGGTCAGCACCCCCAGCTTTCAGGTGGGTGCACGGGAGGCCCACAGCTCACATCAAGGGTGCACTTAGCCCCATGCCTGGCGGATGGCAGGACCTCAGCAGATGGCAGTGGTGATGGCGATGTAGCGGCAAGGTTGGCCACCTGCTGTAGGGGCACCCCACCTTCCATACATGGGCCCCACAGACAGCAATGGGATGTAACCATGTTACCCACCATCCCTGCTCCGACCACGCTCCCACCCCGACACCCGCCCGCCGCTGAGCCTCCAGCCTCTCGACCTTCCAAACCAGAGGTCCTCCAGTGTGCTCCCCAGCCCAGCAGCACCAGCTGCAGCTGTAAACATACTAGAAATGCAATTCATTCCTGGCATCCCACCCTAGACCTGCTGAATCAGAAACTCTGGGATGGCACCAGCGTTCCTGGTTTTAACGAACTCTCCGGATGAATGTGATGAGTCTCAGATGTTCAGCCTCCTCTCTCAGCCCTTCTCTCACCCTCCCAACCCAGACCTTAGCTGGGCTCCTTCAGGGCCAACCTTATATTTCTATACATGCATGTGTGCTAAGCCACTTCAGTCATGTCTGACTCTTTGCGACTCACTGGACTGTAGCTCACCAGGCTCCTCTGTCCATGGGTTTCTCCCAGCAAGAACACTGGAGTAGGTTGCCAAGCCCTCCTCCAGGGGATCTTCCCGATCCAGGGATCAAACCCGAATCTCTTGAGTCTCCAGCACTGGCCAGCAGGTTCTTTACCACTAGCGCCACCTGGGAAGCCCTGAACAGGCCAGAATAGAGCCCAACTTTGATGGCCATGAAGAAGAGGGACACAGCGTAGTAGGTAAAAATCTATAGGATTTGGTAACAGCATGGAGGGACGCCCCTGTGTTGCTCTGCTTGATCACAATCAGGATTCTGCCTCTGCCCAGCAGGAAGCCGTCACCACTCACCCCACCCTGAGGACTCAGTGCAGGCCTTGTGCGGAGCAGGTGGCATCTTCCCAGGGCCTCGCTTGCCCGGAGCAGGACCCAGCCCCCAGCCGGGCTGTGCATACATCCTAGACCCCACTCTGTGTATATTTCTGTGTGTGTGTGCGTGTGCAAGTTTCTCTGCCCTCCCCACCCCGAACTCCAAATTCCTCGGGCAGGGGCTGGGTCTTAGCAGAAGATCCAAGACACAGAGAGAAAGCAGATGTTAGTCACCCAGATGGTAAGTGCAGGCAACTCAATCCATGCGACTTGGACGTCACTGACTCACGAATGACAGGACTCCAGCATCAGCTCCAGGGAGGGGAGCCTTGACCTTGGGCGCAGCCATTCTGACACCTTCCTCTGTGGCTTTGGTGGACACGGCACAGCTGCTGGGTGGAAAGAGAGGCTGGCTGCGTGCGTCCTCAGCGCTTGGCTCTTTGAGACCGTTGGGCACCATCCGATGCAGGAGCCCTGGTGCTGCCCAGCTGTGAGCTGCTGGGACAACGAGCAAGTGGAATTTCTTCCCTGGTTTTCAGACAGTGATCCACACGGTCTGAGAGTGCCCACAGAGGAGCCTTGGGCCACAGCGTGCAATGCAAGGAGAGGGCTGCAGATGGGGGAGGGGGCTCCACAGCCCCACCCCACCCCGGCCTTGCTTCCTCCGGAGCATCTCCAGGTGTCCTGGGAGCCGAAGAAATAAAGGAGTGCCCTAGGGGCTTCCCTGGTGGTCCAGTGGTTTAGATTTCGCCTTCCTGTGCAGGGGCTTCAGGTTTGAACCCTGGTTGGGAAGCTAAGATCCCATGTGCCTTGCAGCCAATAAGCCAAAACAAAAAAAACAGAAGCAATGTTGTAACAGAGTCAATAAAAGACTTTAAAAATGGTCCACGTCAAAAAAAAAAATCTTTTAAAAAAGGAAATGCTCCATCAAGAAGGGACAGCAACCGTAGAACAGCCTCGTTCGTCTCCAACCAGCACTCTGACCACACTCCAAGGAATTATCTCCCTTTCCTGCCCTTCAAGGACTTCCTGGGGGATCCCAGAGTGTTCTAGGTACTTCCAGTTCCTAGAAACCCAGTTCAGTCAAAAGGTCGGTCTGCAGTTAACATCTGTTTTTTCTGTTTCCCCACATGCAGGATGGGCTTCCTCCCAACAGTCTTGAAAAGAGGAGAGAGGGTGGTCTCCTGGGCCCTGGGACTCTGGCCCCTCTGCTGTGTTGGGAGCAGGGAGGAGAGACAGTGAGAGGAAGAAGGGGCGTTGTCATGGAAACGGGCTGCCTGATTGGTGGGGCCTTCTTGTCTCTGCTCTTGGGTCCGCTCTGGGGGCGGTCCTTGCACAGATGAAGGGGGCATCAGTCAGGATGAGGAGTAACCACAGCTGCAGGAGGCCTGCCCCCCCAGGCAAGGCTGCACCCAGAAAGGAGCCCCGCCCTTCACATCACAGGCCGGGGACCGTCCTCCTCTGATGAGCTGCTGTCCTGTCTGGACGTCGCTCCAGCAGAAGAGAGGGGGCCAGTGCAGGCACCCTAGTCTTCACTGCCTTGGCCCAGAAGTGGCCGTCACTCAACCAAAACTAGTCAATGCCCCAACTAACCTTGCAGGGAACCAGCTTGGAGACTGTTGAATGGACACTAACTGCATTTGCCCCGTGAAATGAAAATATCCCCTGCTATATTAATAAACAAGAAATGTCACGGCCATCAGCACTTCCAGACCTCCAAATGTGAATGGGGGCTCCCAAAACTGCGATCCAGGGGATGCTGCCACCCACCACGGTGACTGCTGAGGAGATGGGAGAGCACAAAAAGCGAAGTGAACAAGGAAACACAGCTGGCCCCAGTGAGCCGAGGTGCACAGGAAAGGAATGAGTTCAGTGAGCCCAGAGGCTTGCATCTTCCCATACACAGAATGCCAACTTCCTCGTGTGTTAGTGTGTGAGTCGCTCAGTCCTGTCTGACTCTTTGTGACCCCATGGATTGGGGCCCACCAGGCTCCTCTGTCCATGGGATTCTCCAGTCAAGAATACTGGAGTGGGTTGCCATGCCCTCCTCCAGGGGATCTCCCTGACCCAGGGATCGAACCCAGGTCTCCAGGCAGGCAGATTCTTTACCGTCTGAGCCACTGGGGAACCCTGCCCCAAGGAGCTGCAGAAACCCTGTGGTCTTTTCCCAAAGCTGCAGAGACCTGAGGGGGTGGGAGGTGGGACTAGAGGAGAGAGGAGAGGGAGTGTCTCGAGCGAGGTTGGAATTCTCCAGACCGCAAACTGACCACAGTCATGCCGAGCTCTCCCAACAAGCCTGCCAGCCCATTGCACGCCAGTCTGATGGCAAGACCACAGCACAAATGCTGGCTTAATGGCCTAGCAAGGGCGAGGGCAGGGTGTAAACCAGAAAAAATACCAACCTCCTCCAGAGATTCCTTCTCTCTCTCTCACTTGCTTTGGGGGCAGAGGAAGGAAATGCTATGGGGAGATGCTAGAAAAAACCATTTATTTCAAATTTGCCTCCATCCTTGCCATTATCAGATGCCTGAGACCGGGGGGTGGGGGGTGGGGGGTGCGGGCGGGCCGGGAGAGCAAATACTGTTTGGCTCCAAGGGGCAGAGTGGTCCCAGGGTTTACAGCTCTCTGTGCCAAGCGCGCTATCAACAGCTTCTTGCCCCCAGTCAAAGCTTTCCACAAAGATCTCATCAGAATGAAAATGTTCTGAAATTCGATAATGGTGATGGTTTCACAGCCTTATGAATATACTAAAAACCACTGAGTTGTACACTTTTGAATGTTAATGGTAGGTGAAATTCTATCTCAATTTTTTAAGGGGGAGGAGGGGAGATATCATCATAAGAAAGGAGTCCAGGGCTGAAAAGGGGCATAAAACCACTGGGCTGGCTGGAGTCCACGTGTTTGCCGGCTGTGCAGGCTGTACTGGTGGTCAGTGTGCCAAGCTGCTGGAGTTCTCTGGGTTTTTAATGGAGGACCACTGCCACCTAGTGTTCATCTAATGGAATAAACAGCAAGGAAAAAAAAAGATAAGGCCCATGATGGAGAAGCCACATGGGGAGGAAGGCGGGCTGGAGAGGGTCCAAGAGACACCCTTTGCTTTGCTGTTGTTGTTTATTCGCTAAGTTGCTTCCGACTCTGCAACCCCAAGGACTGTAGTCTGCCAGGCTCCTCTGTCCATGGATATCTCAGGCAAGAGTACTGGAGTGGGTTACCATTTCCTTCTCCACGGAACCTTCCCCACCTAGCGATCAAACCCGGGTCTCCTGCGTTGCAGGCAGATTCTTCACCACTGAGCTACCAGGGAAGCTCTGAAGAAGGGCCAAGACATCCCTTGCTACTTAGGGACATTCGCAGTCCCCTCCCCGCGCCACCCCCCTCCCACCAGATTGGAAAAGACCCGGATGCTGGGAAAGATTGAAGGCAGGAGAAGGGGACGACAGAGGATGAGATGGTTGAATGACATCACTGACTCGATGGACATGAGTTTGAGCAAGCTCCAGGAGTTGGTGATGGACAGGGAAGCCTGGTGTGCTGCAGTCCATGGGGTCACAAAGAATCAGACACAAGTGAGTGACTGAACTGAACTGAACTGAGGGTGCAATTGCTCAAAAAGAGCCAGTGCCCCATTCCTGTGTTAATAAAGCTTGATAAGCAAAATTTGAACCTACTCTCTTGTTATTACACTAACAAAATAGGGGCTGCTGAAGGCCCAGGGGGCCCTGGACCAGCTGTGAGCCCATAGGTCACTCACTGGCCCTCTATCTACCTCTATAGTTGAACCATCAGGAATTATACAGTGTCTGGCCAGCTGGGCACACCAAGATGAAGAGGACAGGCCAAGTAGGGGCTGGCACCCTAGTGCTTCTGCCCCACCTAGGATGCCCACCAGAGCAGCTCCAGTGGGATCCCAGGCCCAGGGCCCGTGCATGTGTGCTAAGTTGCTTCACCTGGTGACTTAGTAATGCCTGACTCTTTGCAACCCCAAGGACTGTAGCCCGCCAGGCTCCTCTGTCCATGGGATTCTCCAGGCAAGAGTACTGAAGTGGGTAGCCAGGCCCTCCTGCAGGGGATCTTCCCAACCCAGGGACTGAGCCCACATCTCATTATGTCTCCTGCACTGGCAGCAGGTTCTTTACCACTAGCACCACCTGGGAAACCCAACCATCTGTCCATGAGAGGATCCGGAAATGGAGACAATATCTTAGCTCTCTCAGGTTTTCATCTGCAACCGGTGCCTTTTTTTTTTTCTTTTTTCCCACAGACAAGGAGCAGAAGACACAGTATCACTCATGAATTACTCCTGCCAGAATGCAATAACCTATTTGGAAAACATCAGACTGCCCCAAATTAAGGGATATTCTATAAAACAACTCGTTTGTGTTTCTCAAAAATAGCAAGATAAAGAAAGCCAAAGACTGTGACTGTTCCAGATGAAAGGAAAGTAAAGAGAGAGGACAGCTAACTGCAGCGCATGGTCTTGGGTTGAACACTCCCTGCAGTGGAGGAAAAAAGGCCGCCAGTCTTTTTTGGAACAATTGGTTAAAATTTATATGTTTGTATGGACTTCCCTGGTGGCTCAGACAGTAAAGAATCCATCTGCAATGCGGGAGACATGGGTTCAATCCCTGGGTTGGAGGAGGGCATGGCAGCCCACTCCAGTATTCTTGCCTGGAAAATTCCCATGGGCAGAGGAGCTTGGCGGGCTATAGTCCATGGGATCGCAAAGAGTCGGACACGACTGAGCATTTATATTAGATAATAGGATTGTATCAGAGTTGAATTGGATAAGAACACTTTGGTAGGGAATGTCTGAAATACTTAGATTAGGGGTAAAAGTTATGATGCCTACAACTAACTCTCAGTTGGTTAAGGGGAAAAAATATATGTACACATTGAAGGCAAAATGTGGCAGAATGTTAATAGTTGGCTTTTATACTATGGTTGCAACTCTTGGTCTTTGTACAATTGTGCATCATACTCCTATTGTTACACTATTATTTATACGATTTCTGCAACAATAAATTGGAAATTATTTCAACTGTTTTAAGACAGCAAGGGCTAACAGGACCACTGGTTTCCACCCTCAGGGTTGGGCGCCTCCCAGGGGCTTGCAGATCTGATCCAGTGTGGAGGAGCTGGGCTGGCAAAGCTGGGGTGCAGGGAAAACCCCAGACTTCAGCTCAGCTCACCCTTCTTTCTGCTCTTCACTGTCCTGTCTCCTCTCTCAAGGGTTGGGGGTTGGGCAGGGGTGGGGGGCAGCCTTCTCCTGTCCCTTCCTGATTCACTGGCAGGTCCTGGGTGGGGGCCAGGAGTGGAGTCAGGGACAGTCCCAGATCACGATCAGGTGTGGCTCTGATTGCAGCTCCGTCCCACCAGTGCCTCCAAGTCGCCAGAGAACCATGAGTGAGCGCTGGTTGGCTTAGTGATAAAATGCAGCCCTCATGACAACCTGCTGTCCGGGGATGAGGAGCATGGGGATGGGATGGGGGTGGCCTGGCAGGCAGGACCTCGGAGCAGCCAGTGGCCAGGAGCTAATGTGCACAGCGAGGCGAAATGGAGAAGAGCGCTCTGGTCGCCTCGGCAGGGCGTGCTGGCTCAGAAGATAATATTGATTAAGCCACCCCCTACTCCCTCCCCAGTCCGTCTCCTCAGTACCTGCATGCTGTAGTCGCCCGAACTCTCCTTTGCTTCCAAGACCTCAAAATCTACGGGCCTAACTCCACAGGTTTTCTTTCACTGTACTGAATTTCAAAAGCATCCGATCGTGACCAGTTCCTCGTGGGCCGCGCCTGCCTCACATCCTGCGGCAGCTACTTGTTCTTCCTGCAGGTGAAGAGGCCACTGCTGAGGCCACTGGAGCTGGGGGTCCCGACTTTCAGTCCTTGCACTTCAGGTTTTAGTGCCCTGAGCTGGAAGCCAAGTCAGCCCAAGGCCCTCTCCCTCGCACCAGCCCACACGCCATCAGCCTCCCCATCTCTCTCCAGGCCTGCTCTCTGCGGCACCCACACCACGCTGTCCTCGTGCGTATCTTTCACAGTCATTTCAACACCACCTTCTGCTCACTGGCCTCCTGCCTCCAGCTGCCTGCCATGATACCACAACACTTAACGATTCGTCTAAAAGCACGTGTCTGACCCTGGCGTTCTTTTTTTTCTTTCCCATAATTTCCATTTTTTTAAATTTATTTATTTTAATTGGAGGCTAATTACTTTACAATATTGTATTGGTTTTGCCATACATCAACATGAATCTGCCACGGGTGTACACGTGTTCCCCATCCTGAACCCCCCTCCCACCTCCCTCCCCGTACCATCCCTCTGGGTCATCCCAGTGCACCAGCCCTGAGCACCCTGTATCATGCATTAAACCTGGACTGGCGATTCATTTCATATATGATATTATACCTGTTTCAATGCCACTCTTCCAAATCATCCCACCCTCGCCCTCTCCCACAGAGTCCAAAAGACTGTTCTACACATCTGTGTCTCTTTTGCTATCTCACATACAAGGTAATCGTTACCATCTTCCTAAATTCCATACATATGCGTTAGTGTACTGTATTGGTGTTTTTCTTTCTGGCTTACTTCACTCTGTATAATAGGCTCCAGTTTCATCCACCTCATTAGAACTGATTCAAATGTGTTCTTTTCAATGGCTGAGTAATACTCCATTGTGTATATGTACCACAGCTTTCTTCTCCATTCATCTGCTGATGGACATCTAGGTTGTTTCCATGTCCTGGCTATTATAAACAATGCTGCAATGAACACTGGGGTACACGTGTCTCTTTCAATTCTGGTTTCCTTGGTCTGTATGCCCAGCAATGGGATTGCTGTGACCCTGGCACTCTTTCCTTAGAAATGTTCCATGTTGCTCCCAGCACTGTCCTCTCCCAGCCCACTCAGAGTGTTCAATATATCCTCATCATGTGAGGGAAGAAAAGACTACAGAGTCTATCGATGTTTAGTTTGTATCTCACTCCTTATTAATTACTTTTGGGGGTGTTTATGTTGAGGGATATGTGTGTGTGTGTGTGTGTGTGTGTGTGTGTGTGTGTGCTCAGTCGCTTCAGTTGTGTCTGATTCTTTGCAATGCTACGCACTGCATGATCTCACTTATGTGCGAATCCTTAAACAACAAGAAAAACTAAGAGTGTAAGATACTGCCCAAGGTCACAACCGTGATGGCAACAGAGCCAAGATGAGAACCCTCATCTCCTGCCAGGGGACCCCAGCTTTTCCCATGAACCGTGAGGTCATGGGAAGTTTAAGGAGCCTCTGGAGAGTCTCCAAAAAACAGAAGTGTGGCTGTGTCTAGCATGATGGAGAACTTTGGGGAGAGAACAGGCTTCACCTTCAAGGAGCTTTTCCTTTACCACCAGGAGCCTCCCATGGCAGCCCTGCAGTGGGGCGCTGTCCCCTGGAGGTGAGGGGGGAAAGAAGGGTTATGCCTGAGCCATCCCTCCAGGCCAGGCAGAGTGCTAGGTCCGCTCCATTTCCCCCTCGCAGATGAGGGAGAGAGGCAGCGTGGAGGTGCGCTGTTTAGACATCCCTGTGCAGAAGCACTTGCCAGCCGATCAAGGAGAGCAGTCAGCTGGCAGCCTCCATTTGCAACACCCTTGGGATCCACCTTAAAGGCAGCCCTCTCCCCAGGCAGCATCCACCATGTGCCCAGCCATTTCTGTCTACACAGGGTTCCTCTTGAGAGAATCTTTACTCCAGAGCATCCCGCTGGGTTGGCCAAGATGTCATCTGTACCTCGGTCAGAAGTGTTCCCTGCCTCCTTCTGCTTCCTTCCATCTTTCCTCTTACAGGTGTCGGACCCGCATTTGGCCAGAGGCTGTTTCTCACCCAACACTACTCTCCTCACCCCTCTGCCTTTCACAGCCTCCCCCCGTGAACCTCTCGCACACCTAACTGCCTCTCAGTGTCTGCCTCCTGGAAACCCCAACACAGCACAAGCAAGCGCGATCACTCTCTCCTTAGAGACAGAAACACCGAGGGATTACCCTGGTGGTCCAGAGGCTAGGAGTGCGTGCCCCCAATGCAGGGACCTATGTTCAACCCCTGGTCAGGGAAATAGATCCTTCCCGAAGTAACTTAAGATCCCTCATGCCGCAATGGAGAGCACAGATCCTGCATGCTGCAGAGATTGGCATAACATGGCAAATCAACGATACTTCAATAAAATATATATACTAAAAAAAAAAAACACCTGCGAGGGCTCTGAGTAAGCACAGTTGTGGATGTATTTGGGGGTACTTTTTAAAGTGGTTTTAATCCACCATGGAAAGTAGTTTGTGACATACACCCTTGTCATTGATACCCGTCTAACACACTGATGTTTGCATGCAAATAAGCTATGCACAGCATTTCTGCTTGGCTTCCATTCTACACCTTAACTCATGGACCATATGGAAGATAAGACCAAAAAAAATTAAAAGATAATTTTAAATTTTAATTTAAAATGATTTATTAATTTTTCCTCTTCTCAGAGACAACATACAAATAAAGGCTGATTCAAAACCTCAGTGCAGGGCCACCCCGGGTGCTGCCTGAGGGGAACAGGGTGGGCTGGGGCCTGGGGGCCACTCCAGGAGGGCTCTCATGTCTGACTCTCATCCACCCCCAGCTGGGCTTCCTCAGTTCAGAACACCAGCCTAGGGGCCTCCGTGCCCTGCTGTAACAGGTAGGGAGGCTGCCAGATGGAGGCCAGGGGCCTGGAGCAGCACACAAGCCTGTGTTAATTTCCCCTTCTCTGCAGCATGTATTGTCTGTGGCCACTACACCCTGGATCTGTGCAGTCTCTGACCAGTAGAGCTCTGCCCAGGCACTGGGACTTGGGTAGGGGGACACCAGGGACTCTGATGGGCCTCTCCAGACAAGAAGGACAGGGCCCCACCTCCCTCTCATCATAACAACTCCAAGGCAAGCCTACAAAGAAATGTTTGACCCAGATTGCCCCCACAGACCTGTATCTCAGTGCTCAGAGATTCCAGAGACAGATGGACAGACAGACATAGGCGCGTGCACACAACTCCTACACAGCAAACATCTGTCCTAGGCAGGAGGTTCTATTTATTCCCATCTTACAGGTGAGACAAGTAGGGGCACAGAGGAGTTCGATAACCAGCCTGAATTCACACAGGTAGAAGTAGAAGGGCCAGCTCAACAAGCCTGCTTATCAGCTCACAACTGAGCCCCTCCTTCAGCAGGCAGGGTACCACTGACCCCTGCCACCTGCTCCCTCACTTGGTCAAAGATCCAGGCAACCCTACTCTTCTGGGGTGGAGGCGACAGCATGGGATGGTCCCCAAAGATCTCAACGCTATTGCTTTCAAGAGTAGTACAGAATTTTTTTAATTGGATTATATTTGCTTCACAACCTTGAGTTGGCGCCTGTTATACAACGAAGTGAATCAGTTACGTGTGTGAGTGTGTATGAAAGTGAAAGTCACTCAGTCGTGTCCAACTCTCTACAATCACATGGACTATACAGTCCATGGAATTGAAGTCTCCAGGCCAGATTCTGGAGTGGATAGCCTTTCCCTTCTCCAGGGGATCTTCCCAACCCAGGGATCGAACCTAGGTCTCTTGCATTGCAGGCCATTTCTTTACCAGCTAAGCCACCAGGGAAGCCCAATAATACTGGGATGGATAGACTATCCCTTCTCCAGGGACTCTTCCCAACCCAGGAATTAAACTCGGGTCTCCTGCATTGCAAACGGATTCTTTACCAGCTGAGCTACCAGAGAAGCCATATATATATATATATATATATATATATATCTCCCCTCCCTATGGGGCCTCCCTCGCACCTTCTCCACCCCACCCCCCTAGGTCATCACAGAGCACTGAGCTGAGCTCCCTACGATACACAGCCCAGGGGTGGGGGGTGAATGGGAGATCGGGATTGACATATACACACTACCATATGCAAAAGAGTTGTCTGAGGAGGCCTCACAAATAGCTGAGAAAAGAAGAGACGCGAAAGGCAAAGGAGAAAAGGAAAGATATACCCGTTTGAATGCAGAGTTCCAAAGAATAGCAAGTGGAGATAAGAAAGCCTTCCACAGTGATCAATACCAAGAAATAGAGGAAAACAACAGAATAGTAAAGACTAGAGATCTCTTCAAGAAAATTAGAGCTACCAAGGGAACTTTTCATGAAAAGATGGGCTCAATAAACGACAGAAATGGTATGGACCTAACAGAAGCAGAAAATATTAAGAAGAGGTGATAAGAATACACAGAAGAACTATACAAAAAAAGATCTTCGTGACCCAGGTAACCACGATGGTGTGATCACTCACTTAGAACCAGAACATCCTGGAATGTGAAGTCAAGTGGGCCTTAGGAAGCATCACTACAAACAAAACTAGCGGAGGTGATGGCATTCCAGTTGAGCCATTTCAAATCCTAAAAGATGATGCAGTGAAAGTGCTGTACTCAATATGCCAACAAATCTGGAAAACTCAGCAGTGCCCACAGGACTGGAAAAGCTAAGTTTTCAGTCCAAACCCAAAGAAAAGCAATGCCAAAGAATGCTCAAACTACTGCACAATTGCACTCATCTCACACGCTAGCAAAGTAATGCTCAAAATTCTCCAAGCCAGGCTTCAACAGTATGTGAACCGTGAAGTTCCAGATGTTCAAGATGGTTTTAGAAAAGGCAGAGGAACCAGAGATCAAATTGCCAACATCCATTGGATCATGGAAAAAGCAAGAGAGTTACAGAAAATGTCTACTTCTGCTTTATTGACTATGCCAAAGCCTTTGACTTTACTAGACCACCTTACCTGCCTCCTGAGAAATCTGTATGCAGGTCAAGAAGCATCAGTTAGAACTGGCCATGGAACAACAGACTGGTTCCAAATCGGGAAAAGAGTACATCAAGGCTGTATATTGTCACCCTGCTTATTTAACTTATATGCAGAGTACACCATGAGAAACGCTGGGCTGAAGGAAGCACAAGCTGGAAACAAGGTTGCCAGGAGGAATATCAATAACCTCAGATATGCAGATGACACCACCCCTATGGTAAAAAGTGAACTACAGAGCCTCTCAATGAAAGTGAAAGAAGAGAGTGAAAAAGTTGGCTTCAGTTCAGTTCAGTTCAGTCGCTCAGTCGTGTCCGACTCTTTGCAACCCCAGGGACTGCAGCACGCCAGGCCTCCCTGTCCATCACCAACTCCCGGAGTTCACTCAGGCTCATGTCCATCGAGTCCGTGATGCCATCCAGCCATCTCATCCTCGGTCGTCCCCTTCTCCTCCTGCCTCCAATCCCTCCCAGCATCAGAGTCTTTTCCAATGAGTCAACTCTTCGCATGAGGTGGCCAAAGTACTGGAGCTTCAGCTTTAGCATCATTTCTTGCAAAGAAATCCCAGGGCTGATCTCCTTCAGAATGGACTGGTTGGATCTCACTGTAGTCCAGTCTTCTCCAACACCACAGTTCAAAAGCATCGAATCTTTGGCGCTCAGCCTTCTTCACAGTCCAACTCTCACATCCATACATGACCACAGGAAAAGCCATAGCCTTGACCAGACGGACCTTAGTCGGCAAAGTAATGTCTCTGCTTTTGAATATACTATAATATACTATCTAGGTTGGTCATAACTTTTCTTCCAAGGAGTAAGCGTCTTTTAATTTCATGGCTACAGTCACCATCTGCAGTGATTTTGGAGCCCAAAAAAATAAAGTCTGACACTGTTTCCACTGTTTCCCCATTTATTTCCCATGAAGTGATGGGACCGGATGCCATGATCTTCGTTTTCTGAACGCTGAGCTTTAAGCCAACTTTTCCACTCTCCACTTTCACTTTCATCAAGAGACTTTTTAGTTCCTCTTCACTTTCTGCCATAAGGGTGGTGTCATCTGCATATCTGAGGTTATTGATATTTCTCCCGGCAATCTTGATTCCAGCTTGTGTTTCTTCCAGTCCAGAGTTTCTCATGATGTACTCTGCATAGAAGTTAAATAAGCAGGGTGACAATATACAGCCTTGACGTACTCCTTTTCCTATTTGGAACCAGTCTGCTGTTCCATGTCCAGTTGGCTTAAAACTCAACATTCAGAAAACTAAGATCATGGCATCTGGTCCCATCACTTCATGCCAAATAGATGGGAAAACAATGGAAACAGAGGCTTTATTTTTGGGGGGCTGCAAAATCACTGCAGATAGTAACAGCAGCCATGAAATTAAAAGACACTTGTTCCTTGGAAGAAAAGCTATGACCAAAAAGCTAGATAGCATATTAAAAAGCAGAGACAGTACTTTGCCAACAAAGGTCAAAGCTATGGTTTTTCCAGGAGTCATGTATGGATGTGAGAGTTGGACTATAAAGAAAGCTGAGCGCTGAAGAATTGATGCTTTTGAACTGTGGTGTTGGAGAAGACTCTTGAGAGTCCCTTGGACTGCAAGGAGATTCAACCAGTCAATCTTAAAGGAAATCAGTTCTGAATATTCATTGGAAGGATTGATGCTGAAGCTGAAACTCCAATACTTTGGCCACCTGATGCAAAGAACTGACTCATTGGAAAAGATCCTGATACTGGGAAAGATTGAAGGCGGGAGGAGAAGGGGACGACAGAGGATGAGATGGTTGGATAGCATCACCAATTCGATGGACGTGAGATTGAGTGAGCTCCGGGAGTTGGTGATGGACAGGGAAGCCTGGCGTGCTGCAGTCCCTGGGGGCGCAAAGAGTCAGACATGACTGAGCAGCTGAACTGAACTGATACGTAAAGCTAGTGGGACTCTCACAAGGTATTTTATGTCCAGATGAGACTGTACCCACCTTACCTGGACACAGTGTTCAAACCTGAAACTTAAGCCTTGATTTCTGGAGTTCAGCAGGAAAACATCTCCCAGTCCAGCCCAGAACTCAGTCCAAGCCCAGAAGTCATTGTTGCCCATGAAAGAGATCACAACAGCACAGCCAGCACCAGCCCAGGCCAGCTCCTTGCCCAACCCAGCCCGAGACCGGATCTGGAGGCCAGCTCATCCACAGACGCACAGGACCAGTCCACCCGGTCCTGCCAGGCCAGAGCCACCATCCAGAGTTACCCAGACAAAGCTCAGAGCTTAGCCTGGCCCGTCAACCAGCCCAGCCCAACAGCTAAAGGCGTTTGGTGCTGAGCCTTCCAGAGCCCAGCCCAGTGCTTAACACAGTTCAAGAAAGGGTTCAGCCAAGAATCAGCGCCCAAGGCCAGGCTACCAGACATAGAACCTGAGCTCAGCTCTTGCTCTTAGCCCCAGCAGACAGCACGCTCTCCCCAGCCAGGGGCCACCATCTCCTTCCAGGACCCCAGGCAGCTCAAAGCCTCACCAAGGCCCATGCCATGCAGCCCAGGCCAGAGGCTCCCACCTGGGCAGCCTAACAAAATCCCCCAGCAGAACCCAGCTCCCCTCCAACCAGCCAGCCCAGCTGAGAGAGCACAGGAAGCTTCCTCGGGAGAAGAGGGGAGGCCTGGGCTCTGGAGGGAGAACTAGCTGAGCAAAGCTCCCCCCAGGCTTCTGCTGTGGCCCCCAGGAGGCTGCGCTGGGTTGGCACCACACTCCCATCAAAGCAGAGTGGGTGTCCCCACTTCCTCCCCAAGTTTGTGCAGGTTCCCAGGAAGTTGCTAAGAATGTCAGAGGCTTCCGAGAAGAACGGATCTTAGACTCTGCACATCGAGGTTTTCTGAGTAAGGGCTAAATGTCTAGCAATTTCTCTGCATGGGGAACAACCAGTGGGTCTGCGAGTGGGGGCAGTGTCCAGCATCTCAGAAACGTAACAAGATCCTGTCTCTAGACGCCTCGCTCATCCCTGCTCTAACTAATGCTATGAGATCCCAACTCCAGAACAACACAAAGTGGTCGAAAGCCCAACCAAGTGGCTCCGAGAAACATCACCAGGGCTTCCCTGGTGGCATAGTATAAAGAATCTCCTGCCAATGCAGGAGACATAGGCTGGAACCCTGGTCCGGGAAGATCCCACATGACTTGGAGCAAAAAGAGAAGGCACCTCCATGAGAAGCCTGCGCAACGCAAGGAAGAGTAGCTCCGGCTCGCCGCAACTAGGGAAAAGCCTTCACAGCAATGACAATCCAGCACAGCCAAAAATAAATAAATAGAATTATCAGCATGAAAGAAACGCCACCAGGGGCCACAATGCTGAGCTCCTCCTCCTGAGTCTGGGAAGTGGGCTCCTGAGTGCTGGTTAACAGGACTGCCTCTGGAGCCAGGTTTCTGCAATGTGAATCCTGTGTGACCTTAGATCAGCGTCCCGACCTCTCTGCGCCCTCACTTCTATGTGCTGTCAGACGGGAGGAGACAGCACCTCTCTCCAAGGGGGACATCCTTCCGCCTGTAGGGACAGAAGCAATGGAAGCAGCTTGGAGCCCAGTTGGTGGAAACACTGGGGTTAGAAAAGCTCTGGGTCCCCTGGGCTGGAGGACCCCCAGGCTGGAGGCTGGGCAGTGTTACAGGGTTAGCATTATGGACTGAACTGCATCACCCCCCAAAACTCTTATGTTGAAGTCTTGACCCCCAGGACTTCAGAATGTGCATGTATTTGGAGCTAAATTCTCTAAAGAGATAAAATGAGGTTATCAACCTGGGCCTAGGTCACTATGACTGGTGCCCTTAGAAGAAAAGAAAATTTGGACACAGAAACCCACAGCGGGATGGACGTGTGGAGCCACAGGGAGAAGGCAGCCATACGCAAGCCGGAGAGGGAGAGTTCAACAGAAAGCAACCCTGGGACTTCCTTGGTGATCCAGTGGTTGGGAATCTGCCTTCCAGCTCAGGGAACATGGGTTCAATCCCTGGTCCAGAAACTAAGATCCCACATGCCCAGGGGCAACTGAGCCCATGCACCACAGCTACTGAGCCCACGGGTTCTAGAACCCATGCTCTGCAACAAATGAAAGCCACCGCAACAAGAAGCCCGTGGGCTGCAACGAGACAGGAGCCTCCGCTTGCCACCACTAGAGAAAGCCTCCGCGCAGCAATGAAGACCCAGCTCACGCAGCCAAAAATAAATAAATAAATAAAAACCCTGACCACAGCTTGATGTCAGACTTCCAGCCTCCAGCACGAGAAGACAATAAAAATCCCATGCTTTAAGTTCCCCAGTCTGCAGGATTTTGTGAAGGCAGGCCTAGCAGACTAAACCAGTGAAGATGGCTTGGGATCAAAGAGGATTGATTGCACTGCCCATGTCCCCGGAGAGACCCGTAGGCTGGCCTAGTCTGAGGAACAAGGCCCATATTTTAACAGGCTTGTCTGGAATGACGATGTCCCTAAACAAATATGCCTCCCACGCATCAGGGTTGTCATGGGGGCCAAGAGCAATGGAGAAACAAGGAGAAGACTGGTATTTTGGAGGGATGTGTGCTTGATACAGTTTAATTTGCACTCAGCATCCACTTGAATTCTTCTTATATTTGTACATTCTCCAATGCAAAGGTATTTTTTGTTACAGAGTGTAAATATGTACCTAATAGCTTTCCAAAGTGCTAATAAGCTCTTCAATACTATGAATTATGTAGTCCTTTGCTCATTATTTGTGGGGCCTGCTTTAGCATACATATATTCTGCTAACTCCTGGTGGTTCGGACAGTAACGAATCCAATGCAGGAGATCCAAGGGTTCAATCCTTAGGTCAGGAAGATCCCCTGGAGAAGGGAATGACTACTCATTCCAGTACTCTTGCCTGCAAAATCCCATGGACCGGGGAGCCTGGTGAGCTGCAGTCCATGGAGTCGCAAAGAGTCTAACATGGCTGGGACTAACACTTCCACTTTTTTTTTAGTTTAACTATTAGTCTAACATGTTTAGCAGTTTCCAATGCTCTTCTTTTCTTATACGGAAGGAAAATGAAAAGAAAGTCAGCATTGCTAAGAGAGCTCTCCAAAACAAGCTAGGAAGCAACTGAGGAAGTTTGACATATACATGTCTCAGCCTGGATGAATTATGACCTTCTGGTCATTTATTATCCTAAGGAGGCCTCCAGAAGATCTTCCCAGAATTCAAGATTCTTATGAGATCCTTATCCTATTCATGATAGCCTATCTATTGGAGAAGGAAATGGCAACCCACTCCAGTGTTCTTGCCTGGAGAATCCCAGGGATGGGGGAGCCTAGTGGGCTGCCGTCTATGGGGTTGCACAGAGTCGGACACGACTGAAGTGACTTAGCAGTCCTAAAATAACCCTTGATTCTTTAAGAACAAATATTCCTTGCCTTGTGTCAGAAAGTGAAAGTCACTCAGTCATGTCTGACTCTTGGTGACCCCATGGCCTATACAGTCCATGGAATTTTCCAGGCCAGAATACTGGTGTTAATAGCCTTTCCTTTCTTCAGGGGATCTTCCCAACCCAGGGATCGATCCCAGGTCTCCCACATTGCAGGCGGATTCTTTACCAGCCTAGCCACAAGGGAAGCCTGACCTGTGTCAGAGTCGATCACAATTCCTACTGGGCGACCTTAACAATCTGCTGACTTCTTGTCTTTATAAGCCCTTGACTCTTTCTCTTCTCTGGAACACTCTATTTCACTGGAAGCTGGGTCTTTTGAACTGCTATTCTTAAGACCTCAAATAGAGAGTTTTCTGGTGGCACAGTGGACAAGAATCCACCTGCCAATACAGGGGACACAGGTTCGATCCCTGCTCTGGGAAGATCCGACATGCCATGGACCAACCAAGCCCGAGCACCACAGCTGCTGACACCGCTGAGCCCTAGAGTCCGCGCTGCACAGCTAGAGAAGCCGCCGCAATGGGAAGCCCGCACGCCACCACAAAGACCAAGCACAGCCCACAGTTTACCAGTTAACAAGGAAGTGACTTTTTGTAAGAGACTCCAAACAAAGTTCTTTGCTCTTTTCAGTCTCTCGATTGCTTATTGCTCAACACTTAAAATACTACGTTATAGTCTAGCCTTTTTGCTCACTGCCTTAGTCAGCTTTTGCTAAATGGTGCTACAGTAACGAACAGGCCCCACATCTCAGTGGCTTACAATTGCAAAGGTCAGCTGTGACGGTTCCTGTGGTATTGCTCCATGAATCTTCTCAGTCCAGGGCCCAGAATGAAGAAGCTGCCCCCATCGGGGACATGCTAGGCTCATAGCAGCGGGAAAAGAGCAAGACGACATTAGGGACTCACAACACCTTGTAAAGCTTCTGCTCACATGCCGTTGGCCAAAGCAAGTCACATGACCAGACGCATTTTTGCTGGATATGGGATGTGTATTCCTCCGGCAAGAAGGCTGACAAGCCACATGGCCGTGGACAAGATGTATAGTGCTCCTACAGAAAGAGGGAACGCTTTGCTGGGAACAAAAATAAAATCTACCACACCCCTCCAGGTGAATTGTAAAACATCTTTTTGATAAAAATCCACTAAAAATGTCTTTAGGACTTCTAATTTACATGATGTTGGGGATGTAATGTACAGCTTGGTGACTCTAGATAATAACACAAATAATTGTATATTTGAAAGTTGCTAAGAGAGTAGGTCTCAGAAGTTTTCATCACAAGAAAAAATGTAACTGTGTGTTGTTGATAGCTGTTAATTAGAACTTACCGTGGTGGTTATTTTGCAATATATATAAATATGGAACCATTATGTTGTATACCTAAAATAATATAATGTTGTCATGTATGCCAATTATTTGTTATTGTTCAGTCACCAGGTCATGTCTGACTCTTTGTGACCCTGTGGACTGCAGCGTGCCAGGCCTCCCTGTCCCCCACCATCTCTTGGAGTTTGCCCAAGTTCATGTCCATTGAATTGGCAATGCCATCCAACCATCTCATCTTCTGTCACCCTTGTTCCATAGTTATGTATGGAACCATAGTGTTGTATACCTAAAACTAACATAATGTTGTCATGTATGTCTATTATCTCTATATTTTAAAAATGTATTTAGTTTTTTTAATTTACATGACAATAAATATTTATACTAACTTGAAAATAATATGTTTCTTACAGTCTTTAATCTCCTAACCAGAAACATGGCATTTCCCCCGTGCATTCACAACCTGTGTTTTTTTCATAAAAATCCTGCCTCTCTAACATTCCGTGTGTATATGTGTGTGTGTGAGAGAGAGAGAAAGACATAAATGTCTCATAAATACTGTCATTTTTCCCACATAGATTAAAGAGCTAAACATTAAAATATCATATAATAGAGCTTAAAAAATAAAACTGCCTAATTATCACTTCTTTGATGGCGTTATTACTTTCCAAGCTTTGAGGCAACAGAAGAAACCATAGATGAAAAGAACATCAGTTTAAAACACATAAAAGTCCTGAAAGTAGTACAATTAAAATTAAAAAGGAACTGCTGGAGTACATAATTGCTGAAATATGATCAACAAAATGTTAATTTCCAAGTCCTGGGTGTGTGTCAGTGGGCAGTGTACCAGCGAGAGGAATGTTCTTCAAAAGAGGAAACTCAATTCGCAGAAAAGGGAATGCCTATATTTAAACGGTTCAACCTCAAGGCAATCAAAGAAATGCAAATTAAACTGCCATGATAAATCATGTATACCTTGCAAGTGAAGGACAGGGAAACGCTGAAGGACGGTGCGCTGCCGTCCATGGGGTCACAAAGAGTCGGACACGACTCAGCAACTGAACAGCAAATACATTGCAAGTGAGCTTAGAACTCTTCACTGTATTATCCAGTGTTAGTGAGGTGGAACAATGGACAGGAGAAAGGCTTGAAACCCCTTTGCAAAACACTTTGACACTGCACACATAGAACCTCAAAAACTCTGATACCCTTTGATCCAACAATCACACTGTCAGGATCTTGACCTTAAGAAATTATTCAAAAGAAGAGAAAGGGCTATTTTAAAATATTCACTGCAGCTTTATTTGTAAAATCTGGGAAAAGCAACATAGCATCGTGGACAGAGTAAAGCGTTTGGTTTCCAAAAAATGGACTCAAATTCTGTTTGCCCTCCTGCCTTCGTTTGTCACCTATGGTTCCTTGAATTGTATTGGAAGGACCGAAGGCAATGTATGTGCCTAACTGTTTGGTAACTGAATATAAAAGACAGTTTTGTTATCTTTATCATCAAAATAAAGACTTGGAAACAGCCCACCCTGGCCACCACAGGAATGTTAAGCACAGTAGGATACATCCACCCCATGAAGAACGGTGCAGCCACTAGGGACTGTAATTATGGAGATAATGGAGCCAACTGAAATTTTGCTGATTTTTTCAAGCAGAAAAAAAATGATCTTACAATAATATAAAACCTGTGCCTGTGAACAAGAACAAGGCAGAAAGATGGGGGCGGTGGGCAGGACGGATGGTGAGGAAGGTTTTCGAATTAGAGTGGTATATTATAGGCAGTCTTTTTTTTTCTATTTCTCTTCTAATCATTGTGATTTGTTTGTGCAAAGAATACATGCTAGGCATGGGAAGAACTGTCATTGAATTCTATCACGTCTCCTCTCTTCTGAAATAACCGTGTGGTTTATTACCTTTCCTGTGGATGTGAGGGATTGTGGGAATATCTTTCTTCCCATTACCCTAACTTGGTCCCCTGGGTGAACATCTTCGAGATCATAGAACATTCCATTTCATCAAATCAGAATACTTTTCCTGAGTGACTGCTTTATACCAAGTTCTACAACTAAGAAAGAGGATAATGCGGCCTGTGCCTTGGTGGGGGGTCAAATCGACACCATTGCCAGGATCAGAGAACAGCCCTTGGGGTAAAGAGGGGAGCTGGTGAATCAGTTCTGATGAGATGGATGAAACTGGAGCCGATTATACAGGGTGAAGTAAGCCAGAAAGAAAAACACCAATACAGTATACTAACACATATATATGGAATTTAGAAAGATGGCAATGATGACCCTGTATGCAAGACAGCAAAAAAGACACAGATGTGTATAGTGGACTTTTGGACTCAGAGGGAGAGGGAGAGGGTGGGATGATTTGGGAGAATGGCATTGAAACATGTATTCTATCATGTAAGAATCGAATCACCAGTCTATGTCCAATGCAGGATACAGCATGCTTGGGGCTGGTGCACGGGGATGACCCAGAGGGATGTTGTGGGGAGGGAGGTGGGAGGGGGGTTCATGTTTGGGATCGCATGTACACCCGTGGTAGATTCATGTCAATGTATGGCAAAACCAATACAATATTGTAAAGTAAAATAAAGTAAAAATTAAAATTAAAAAAAAATAAAAGAAAAAAGAAAAAAAAAAAGAGGGGAGCTGGGTCTTCACAGCAAGCAAGCAAAGGGAGGTCATGTGAGTGGACACTCAGCCGTGGGCGTCAGAGTCCAGCATGGGTTTGTTGTTGCTGTTTTTTTGTTGTTTTAGTTGCTCAGTCGTGTCCAACGTTTTTGTGACCCCCATGGACTGTAGCCCGCCAGGCTCCTCTGTCCATGCGATTTCCCAGGCAAGAATACTGGAGTGGGGAGCCGTTTCCTTCTTCAGGGGATCCTTCCGACCGAAGGATCTAATCCATGTCTCCTGCATTGACAGGTGGATTCTTTACCACTGAGCCACCAGGGAAGCCCAGCATGGGTGGGCACTTGATAAATATTTGTTGAGTTGAATTGAACTAAACTCTGGAATGGGGGCGCCCCATTCCCATCTCCACCCGCTCCCATTCCAGCCTCGGGTGAAGAATACGTCCCAGGCCTCTTAGAGAGCCCTTCACCTTTCACTGAAATAAAATCTAATAGCAATTTCAAATATACTTGAAGTCACATCATATCACAAGGCAAAGTCAGGGAGCAGCCAGCTGGGAAGATGGACCACTGTGATCCCTCTCAAGCCTGGTGGCCGCGAGCCTTATTCCTCAGTTGCCAGTGCTTTCACACGAGAGCCGAGTTCCTGACTTTCCTCCTCAAAAATGCGCCCCCGTGTGCTTACATCCAGGGGTGGACCTCTGGGAGTCATTGACGTGTAAGTGTATTTCTTACTTATAATGCTTTATTCATTCGGGTATGCGTTTTTCAAACCATTAGAATTCTGGGGCATGTTGAGGGTATGCAGAGTTGAGAGAGAAGATGTGAAATCAGGAAGGCTCGGTGTATACGGAGGTATGGAATATGGTATCCTTGATTGCATCTTGGGTACAGGGGACACCTGGGGACAAAAGGGCACCTGGAAGTGAAGTCCGTCCGCCCGTTTCTACATTAGGGGAGAGGCATTGGTTGCAAGAGTGAAATAAGATTCCACAGAACTGCTCTCTCCTGGGGTTTGAAATGATTCCACGAAACTCTTTTCTCCATAAGACTGAAGCGGGGAGTCAGAAAGATACCCAGGAATGGAAATCAGAGAGAAACCGGCTTGTTAGGGCAGGTTTCAGCTAGCTACTGCTACATAACAAACCGCCCCAAACTTAGTGGCTCAAGACAACTTTTTTCCTAATGAGCCTGCAATTTGGGCAGAGCTTCACAGGGTACCTCATCTCTGTTTCACTCGGTATAAAGAGCTGAGACCAGTTCTGTTCAGATCTGGTTCCAGTCTCTTCCTGATGGCCCAGTCAGTCTCTCCTCTGGACTGCTTGGGTTCGGGAAGTTACTTCCCTAACTTTAGAATAAATACCAGTTTTCTGAGAGCAAAAAGGGCTTTGCATTGTCCAGATTCAAAAAAAAACTCTCACTTAGTGTTTCAGTGTAAATGCTATTCAGGTATAAGGCCAAATGAATGGCACTCCTGGGGTTGTGCAACAGGGATGTTCATAAGAGTCCCTAGAGATGGCCGGACCTCACACATGGCCTGATCACCCCTCTGGACAAATAGCGGAAGCCAGCATGGTCGAGGGAAACAGACGCAGATTCCAGCGTCCCCAGTGATCTCGGGCATCACTGAGATTCCCTAGCTGGAACTCAGGATCCATCTGTCAAAACAGGAACTGCAAGGATGGCCCAATATCCCATCCAGCCCTGATGCTCATAATCCTGTGCCTATTTTGAGAGCATGTCCTGGTAACAACACCATGCACCCTTATCTCAGGAAAGATTCCATTAAGATTACTAGTTAGAAAACCTATAGGCCTTCTCATGGACAATTTATGCTGAAAGTTGCCTCTGCAGTGGGAGGCTGAGGTTCCCCTGCTACCCCAATTTTTTCCAATAACACTGGGCTCATTTGGCCTGGGACCAACCATAATGGACCAGGGACATTTAACATCAACCTTCCTAGGCTCATTTTTCAATCCACACTTAGAGTTAGCCTTAAGGTTAGGGCTAACCCACTCTAGTACTTTGGCCTGGAAAATTCCATGGATGGAGGAACCTCATAGGCTACAGTCCATGGGGTCACAAAGAGTCGGACATGACTGAGCAATTTCACTTTAAGGTTAGCATTAGGGTTAGGGTTAAGGTTACTTTTAAGATTGAAGTTAGGATTAAGTTTAGCGTTGAAGATAGGCCTAGGCTAGGGGTAAACTCAGAGAAGGCGATGGCACCCCACTCCAGTATTCTTGCCTAGCAAATCCCATGGACGGAGGAGCCTGGTAGGCTGCAGTCCATGGGGTCGCGAAGAGTCTGACACGACTGAGCGACTTCACTTTCACTTTTCACTTTCATGCATTGGAGAAGGAAATCGCAACCCACTCTAGTGTTCTTGCCTGGAGAATCCCAGGGACGGGGGAGCCTGGTGGGCTGCCGTCTACAGGGTCGCACAGAGTTGGACACGACTGGAGTGACTTAGCAGCAGCAGCAGCAGCAGCAGGGGTAAACTAGAATTAGGTTACAGCAAAGGCCAGGACGCGGGCTAGGTTTAGGGTCTTGATTAGGGTGAGTCTTAGGGTTGGGGTTAGGGTTAGGGTAGGACTAGTTCCAGGTTTAGGGCTACATATGGGTTTAATCTTAGGGTTATGCTGAGGCTCCATGACCTTGCCGTTACTTCTGCCTCTCTTGCTTCTTTCCCCATCTCCTTTGCACGTCTCTTCTTCTTCCTAGACTTTTTTTTTTTTTTTGGCTGCACCACACAGCATGCAGGCTCTTAGCTCCCCAAACAGGGACCAAACCTGTGCCTTCTTCAGTGGAAGCACAGAGTCTTAAAACTGGACCACTAGGAAAGTCCCTTCCTCCCAGTCTTTAAACACTGGTGTTCCTGGAGCCTCCGTCCATGTTGGTGGCTTTTTTTAAGCCCTTAGACTTTATCTGCATTTACACAAATTTGAAATAGTGGCTATCATTCAATTTCCTTCACTTCCTTCCATCTTCCAGAAAAGTGCCTTAGGCTACACTAAGACACTCCTGGTGTATTTTTTTCTCTTTAAAAAAGTGTGTCACTTTTTTCTCTTTAAAAATTATTTATTTACAGCTAAATACAGCCATGAAAATAAAAGATGCTTGCTCCTTGGAATAAAAGCTATGACAAACCCAGGCAGTGTATTAAAAAGCAGAGACAGCACTTTGCCAACAAAGGTCCGTCTAGTCAAAGCTACAGTTTTCCCAGGGGTCATGTTCAGATGTATGAGTTGGAGCATAAAGAAGGCTGAGTGCTGAAGAATTATACTTTCAAATTGTGGTGTTGGAGAAGACCTTGGAGAGTCCCTTGGACTGCAAGGAGATCCAACCAGTCAGTCCTAAAGGAAATCAACCCTGAATATTCATTGGAAGGACTGATGTTGCAGCTGAAGCTCCAGCAAATTCGGCCACCTGATGCGAAGAGCTGACTCAGTGGAAAAGACCCTGATGCTGGGAAAGTGAAGGACAGGGGAGCCTGGCTGCAGCCCATGGGGTCACAAATTTGTCTGTATCACTTACCCAAAAGCAACCATTGATCTGATTTCTACCGCTATCTGTGGCTTCACCTGTTCTAGAAATTTCATATAAATCAAACTATACATTGTATACTCTTTGGTATAAGGTTGTTTTCAAACAGCAACTGTTTTTCAGATTCACTCATATTGTTGTGTTATACTGACTTTTTCAGCACAAGACATATTTTGATATCTTAGCATGAAGCACTTTATCACTATCTGGCTAAGGCTTGTCACGGTCAATGTACAGATCTAGCCTGCCTACGCTGTTCACTCTGACCTCAGGTCTCAGGCAAAGTGCTCTGCTGAACAATCTCAAGTCTTAGATGATGTCTGCCCTTAAATTTATTTTGACTGAATACAAGGGGGACTCATCATTTATTCTGACTGTGGCTTGTGAGAAGAGACCGGATGTCAGCTCCTTCTGCATCAGCCTGTCCAATTTACACCAAGAGAAACTGGAATAGAATGTGACAGGGAATGTGAGGGCTTCCCAGGTGCTGCTAATGGTAAAGAACCCAACTGCTAATGCAGGAGACTTAAGAGACATGGGTTCGATCCCTGGGTTGGGAAGATCTCCTAGAGGAGGAAATGGCAACCCACTCCAGTGTCCTTGCCTGGGGAATCCCATGGACAGAGGAACCTGGTAGGCTACAGTCCATGGGGTCACACAGAGTCAGACACGACTTAAGCGACTTAGCATGCATGCACGTGACAGGGAAGGGGGGTTACTATTTGGCAGGCAGGGTGGAGTACAGTTTCTTTCTGGAAGCAGAGAATCTGATCAGAGGTGGCTTGGCATGGTGGCGAGACTGGCCAATATGGAACTAGGAAAAACAAGTTTTAGACCCAGCCTAGTCACTTGGCTTCACAATTTTAGGCTAATCTCTTAACCTCATCTCATCCATAAAATATGGAGAACATACTCGCCATAGTAATAACTGGGGTTTGGATACTGCCACAGAGAGCAAATGAGACTCTGGAAAACTGTAGGTACCTGGTAAAAGTTAAATGAACATAATCAGAGGTACTTCCCCTGCAGTCCAGTGGTTAAGACTCCACCTTCCCCTGCAGGGGATGAGGGTTCAAGCCCTGGTCGGGGAACTAGACAAGCTGCAGGGTGCAGCTAAAAAAAAAATTTTTTTTAATTAAATAAATAACCATTCAAAATGTTTTTAAAAATAAACATACATAGTTTGAGACCAAATAGTTTGTAAACTTCAAAACAACAACAACAAAATAAAAATGACTGTAATCAGAAGCATGCTGTCAGCTGTAAAACACCTGTTGAAGCCTCTGCCCACGCCCGCAGGGACTCGGACAGGTTGCACTGTCACTTCTCAGGAATCCTGCAAGTCAGCCCAGCGGAATGATTCACCCACGGACCTTCCTTGTCTGCAATGTCAGCCCAAGAGTGCTTCCCGAACCCAGCCTCACAGCAGAACCACCCACTAGAATCTCCAGGCCCCACAGCTGACTGTTTTTAAGCATCTCAAGTGACTCCAGTGTCCCATCCTAGGACAGCACCATGGAGCCACTGCTCCACTGGGGAGGATGGGTTTTAGGGAGTCAGCAGGAGAGCCACTCCCCAGAGACAGGTGCCCCTGGGTCTGCTCATTGATCAAGGCAGCTCATTCCCTTCCAAAGGTGGGCTGACTCCTGGAGGCCTGACGGTGGACCCCACCCCTCAGGGAGGTACGGCTGGAGAGGGTCCCACCATTGCCAACAGGAACCGCTGTGACAGAGACATCACTGTTCTCCAAAACAGCCACGTGTGCCCCTGTGTGGCCAGGCCTCACTTCCAAATAGGTTCATTGTTACTGTTTAGTCGTTTAGTCACGTCCGACTCTTTGTGACCCCAGGGACTGTAACCTGCCAGGCTCCATGGGATTCCACTGTAGCCCTCTGTCCATGGGATTTCCCAAGCAAGAATACTGGAGTGGTGTGCCATTTCCTTCACGGGATCTTCCCGACACAGAGATTGAACCACACATCTTGCATTGGCAGGCAGATTCTTTACCACTGAGCCACCAGGAAGCTCTCCAAATGGGTTGTGCTGTGGTTAGTCGCTCAGTCATGTCCGACTCTTTGCAACCCCAACAGGCTTCTCTGTTCATAGGGATTCTCCAGGCAAGAATACTGGAGTGGGGTGCCACACCCTCCTCCTGGGGATCTTCCCAACCCAGGACTGAACCCAGGTCTCCTGCATTGCAGGTAGATTCTCTACTATCTGAGCCACCAGGGAAGCCCAAGAATCCTAGAGTGGGTAGCCTATCCCTTCTCCAGGGGAACTTCCTGACCCAGGAATCAAACTGGGGTCTCCTGCATTGCAGGCAGATTATTTACTGCTGAGCCACCAAGGAAGCTCTCCGAATGGGATGGAAGCATGTAAATAGTTTTGACCAATGGGCTGTGGGTAAAAACGACATGTGTCACTCCCAAGTCAAGGCATCCAAAGCCAGCATGCCTCATCCAGCCCTCCCTTCTCCTGCCACAGAGAGCTCAGGGATGGCACAGTCTCAAGGATGTCTCTTTAGAGCTGGGTCACTGAGTGCCTAATGGAGCACAGGCTCCTGTTAGCTCTCACTAGAGATGTAACAGGAGTGAGAAATAAACCTCTGTTGTCCAAGCCACTGAGTTCAAGATTCTTGCATTGCAGCCGTTAACAATAATCACCCTGACCAATGCAACTACCTGTAGGGGCAAGCCGCACCCCCCTATCATGGGGAGATGTGCCAAGACCCCCAGTGGACCCCAAAACTGCAGATAATTACATATCCTATGTCTGTTTTTCCTACACGTACATACCTATGATAATGTTTAATTTATAAACGACACACAGAGAATATCCAAATTGCCAGCATCACTACCCTTGCTCTTTAGGACCATCATTAAGTAAAATAAGGGTCACTTGACTGTGAGCAGATGACCAGACAGCTGCTAAGCGACTAATGGACAGGATACACTGGACAAAAGGATGATTCACGTCCCAGGCAGGACAGAGCAGATGGCGCGAGATTTCCTCATTCTGCTCAGAATGGCATGCAAGGAAAAACTTATGAATTGTTTATTTCTGGAATTTTCCATTTAATATTTTCGTGCTGCGGTTGACTGCCGGTAACTGAAACCACGGACAACAAAACCACAGATGAGAAGGGGAAGACTGCACTTCTAAATATCTCTCAGAAGCTGAAGTGCTCTGCCTCAAAAAAAAAGTAAAACTAGAATTACCATGCAATCCAACACTTCCACTCCTGAGTATTTATCCAAAGAGAATGAAAACACTAAGTCGAAAAGATACCTGTACCCTGATGTGTTCATAGAAGCATTATTGACAGTAGCCAAGATATGGAAACTACTTAAGTGTTCATTGACAAATGAATGGCTAAAGATGCGGTACAGATACACGATGGAATACTCCTCAGCCAGAGAAAAAGAATAAAATTCTGCCATTTGTAACAATGTGGATGGACCTAGAAGGCATTATGCTAAGTGAAATAAGTCAGGCAGAGAAAGACAAACATTGTATGTTATTATTTATATGTGGAATCTAAAAATAAAACAAACTACTATATATAACAAAGCAGAAACAGACTCAGGTATGTAGAGAGCAAATTAGTGGTTACCAGTGGAGAGAGGGAGGAGGGGAGGGGCAAGATAAGAGTAGGCGATTAAGCAATACAAACCACTATGTATAAAATACATAAGCTACAAGGACATAGTATACAGCACAAGAAATATAGCCAATACTCTATAATAATTTTAAATGGAGTATAACTATAAAAATATTGAATCACTATGTTATACATCTGAAATTAATATGATATTGTAAGCCAACTATACTTCAATTTTAAAAACACAGCCGAAAAAAAAAGAGAAAGAAGCTGAAATGCTCTGAATGTTTGCAGAAGAAACTGAGGATATTTAGCAGCCTCAACAACCAGCAGCAAGAATTCCCAAGTAAATAACCAAGCCTATCTTCTGAAAGCTTTGGAACAGCTCTGAAAAAAGTCCATCTGAATGCCCAATGTCAGCAATTTTTTAAAACACCTCCTTGCCTAGGACCACCCCCTCCCCGAGATGTGAACCACAGCCCAAAAGCGAGCAACTGGCCACCCATTCAGTCTCCACAAATGCATCTAATAAACATTTTATGGACCTGTTCAACTGCAGAGCAATGCAGGCAATTAGCTTCCATCGTGGTTTTACTGTGGAAAGATGTTGCAAGCCTGGGCCATGAGAGTGGAGCCATGCATCAGTTCAGGAAGCACGGCTGCCAAATCCCGGTGGGGTCCACCGTCAGAGCAGGTGCAGAGCTCAGACGGGCTGCTCGTGGCTAATGGGCCACTCCCGATCTTGCCCCCAGTCAGCTGGCACTGAGCCTGAAGCTTCATTCTCCCAGTAAAGCTCCTGGAAAAGGCTGGACCAAACCTGCTCTCCCCGTAATACGGGGTGATGTTGAATTCACCCCAGAGGGCCGCTTGGGTCATAAAAATCTGCTTTGTCAGTCTTGCTGGCTTAATCCTGTGCCTACTACAGACCCACTTCCTATGAGTACTGACGCAGTGTCAGAGCAGACATCTGTGGGGAACCATCTATTTAAAGAATGGTGGAGAGAAAGAGAGAGAAAAACAGGACTGGGGCTATTGAGAGGCTGGGAAGAGGGGTAAGAAGAGGGCAGGCTGACTGATGCCCCCTCCCAGTCCAGAGGAATTTGCACACAGCACTGTTTCCCTAGCAACAGTCTCTAATTGGTCCCCATCTGTCCACCAACTGACTTGGGTCCTGAGCAGTCTGCTCTCAGTCCCCCCAGCTGGGCAGAAACAGGCAGAAGAGGCTGGAAGAGCCAGCTCAGGCTTCCCCTGGCCCCATGAGTCCCCAGGACCAGATTAAATCTTGGTTCTAAACACTGAAGATGATGAGGCTCTATCCACCCCACAGTTCACAACAAAATGGTACTTTTCAGAATGACATGAACTTACAAGAATTAAAAGAGCTTTTCTTCTGATTTTCTGTGTGCCTGGTTCTGTGCTTTCCCACCACACAGAGGAAGATTGGCCTAGGTGAGCTGCAGGGTGGACAATCAACCCACAAGAGACATACTGCCTCTCAAAGGTAGAGAAGAACTTGGTCATGAAGATAGAATGAGAAACAGCCATTTATTCACCAGTCCCGAGCTCACCCGACCCAAAGAGCCAACTTGTTGGAAAAGACCCTGATGCTGGGAAAGATTGAAGGCAGGAGGAGAAGGGGGAGACAGAGGATGAGACGGTCGGATGGCATCAATGGACATGAGTTTGAGCAAACTCTGGGAGATCGTGAAGGACAGGGAAGACTGGCGTGCTTCAGTCCATGCGGTCGCAGTCAGCTGAGCAACTGAACAACAACCCGAGTTGGGCCTCACCATGTTGCTTCATCTGGGGTGTGAAGTTCCCATGGTCTCTGACCCACTCAGACTCAAACGTGCACAGTGAGCTCAATTACCAGAGGTCCCTGGAGAAGGAGAGCTGGGGGCAAACAACACCAATGATCCAGATGCCTCCGTTAGTGCTGCTGCTGCTAAGTCACTTCAGTCGTGTCCGACTCTGTGCGACCCCATAGACGGCAGCCCACCAGGCTCCCCCATCCCTGGGATTCTCCAGGCAAGAATACTGGAGCGGGTTGCCATTTCCTTCTCCAATGCATGAAAGAGAAAAGTGAAAGTGGAGATGCTCAGTCGTGCCCGACTCTTCGAGACCCCATGGACTGCAGCCTACCAGGCTCCTCCGTCCGTGGGATTTTCCAGGCAAGAGTACTGGAGTGGGGTGCCATTGCCTTCTCTCGCCTCCGTTAGTAAGTGTTAGCAATTATGAGAGTTTCGGGCGCTTAGTCACTAATCCACCCACCTGGGAGACAACGACAAAGAATGTCCCCCCCGTTCCTTGCATTTTATGGAGGAGAGGGCTTCACTTGAGTCTCAAACTCGTGCAAGTGAACCCCAGGGGCCTGGTGCTCTAGAGCCCGGGAACCGCAACTACTGACGCCTGTGTGCCCTAGAGCCTGTGTTTCTTAACAAGAGAAGCCACCACAGCGAGAAGCCCAAGCACCGCAGCAGAGAGTAGCCCCCACTTGCTGCAACTAGGGAAAGATTTCACAGCAACAAAGACCCGGTACAGCCATAAATAAACAAAATGACGTATAAGAACCATCAACGTAGTCGTTGTCGTTCAGTCCCTCAGCTGTGTCCAATTCTTTGCAATCTCATGGTTAGAGAAGTAGGGGGAAGCTATTCCTGGGTGGTGACCATATGCCAAGAAAGAGGGGAATTTCTAGAAGCACCGAATGGCCCTTGGGATGAAATGCTGCTGAATGGTCTTATACAGGAAAGCCTCAGGAGGTTCAGCAAGAAGGAGGGCTTTCCTAACATCCCTGGGAATGCTCTCAGGGAAGGGAGGGAACAAAGGCCAGACTGCAGCGGGCAGAGGAGGAGCCTGGAGGCATGTTCCGCGGCATGGGGGAGGGAGGGGTGCGCAGGAACAACTCTCCCAAGTTCATGGTTAGAGCAGAAAGAGAACGAGGGTAGCTCTAGGGAGACCTGGGAGAGGGGGAGATTTTATTTTTTAATACGGGACGCACTTTAAACTGCTTAAATGATGAAGAGAAAGGAGAATTGAGTATGAGAAGCTACATAACAGCAGGAAAATTACATAGGCTTCTAAAACCCACTCCAAGGAAACCTTGCAATATTCAGGAATCCACTCGATTATTTATCAGACTTTACCTTTCACAAATGCTGCCTTTGCCAAGGTAGAGAGCAGGTCCTGGGGGCCGAGAAATATTGTTTGTGTGTTTTGTAAGGGCTTTCTGGCTTCCCACAGAGCAAGCCATTCCACCCTGAGATTCTAGACAGGCGTACAAATACTCAATAGTATCAGCACAGAGGGTGTGTTCTATCAGGAGGCTGAGTAAACAGCTGATAGGAATGCAGTGTTAGAGATGGAGGAGCAGCTTCCTGCTCTCCTCCAGCCAGAAAACTCTCAGGGCACCTGGAGCCCTGCTCTCAGCTCCCTTTTTATTATGTTTAAACAGCTTAATTGAGTATAATTTGTCGTTGTTCAGTCGCTCAGTCATGTCAGACTCTTTGCAACCCCATGGACTGCAGCACGCCAGGCTTCCCTGTCCTTCACCATCTCCCCTGGCTTGCTCAAATTCATGTCCACTGAATCAGTGATGCCATCCAACCATCTCATCCTCAGCCGCCTCCTTCTCCTCTTGCCCTCAATCTTTCCCAGCATCAGGGTCTTTTCCAATGAGTAAGGTCTTTTCCAGTGAGTCAGTTCTTTGCATCAGGTGGCCAAAGTACTGAAGCTTCAGCTTCAGCATCAGTCCTTCCAATGAATATTCAGGGTTGATTTCCTTTAGGATTGGCTGGTTTGATTTTGCAGTCCAGGGGAGTCTCAAGAGTCTTCTCCTGCACCACAATTTGATATACCATAAACTGCATGTACTTAAGGTATATTACTTAGCTCATTTTTGACACAGGTACCCGTGAAACCATCCTCACAATCAAGATGGTGCATTTATCCATTATCCCCAAAGCCTTCCTCATATCCTTTGCAACCCTTCCTCTTGTCCCTCCCTGCCCTCCATCCCTGTCCCCTGAAAACCACTGCTCTGCTTTCTGACACTGTAGATGAGTTTATAATTTCTACAGTTTTATATAAAAGGACCTTTACTGTATTACTCTCCTCTGTGTGGCTTCTTTTCACTCAGCATTATCATTTTAAGATCCATCCATGTTACTGCCCATATCACTGTGAAGTCGCTCCATTGGGTCTGACTCTTTGCAACGCCATGGACTGTAGCCCACCAGGCTCCTCCATCTGTGGAATTTTCTAGGCAAGAGTACTGGAGTGGGTTGCCATTTCCTTCTCCAGGGGATCTTCCTCACCCAGGGATGGAACCCGGGTCTCCCGCATTGCAGGCAGACGCTTTACCATCTGAGCCACCAGGGAATGGGTTGCCATTTCCTTCACCAGGGGATCTTCCCCACCCAGGGATTGAACCCACATCCCCTACACTGGCAGGCGGAGTCTTTACAGCTGCACCACCTGGGAAGCCCTTGGGTGGTTTCTAGTTGTGAGCTATTACAAATAAAGCTGCTGTAAACATCTGCATATAGGTCTTCATATGGACACGCATTTCTCTTTCTCTTGGGTTGATGCCTAGGAGTGAGATGGCTGGCTTCATTAGCAGGGGTGTGTTTATATTTCATACACGGCTAACCCAACTGCCAGAGTAGTTATACCAGTTCACATTCCCACCTGCAATTCTGGTTTCTCCATATCTTGACAACAGGCTTTTTATTCGTTAGCTGTGGCAGCAAGATGCTTATCTGTCTCTAAGAGAAACCTAGAAATACCATAGTGGTTTTCACAGGTGCTAAGGGTGAAGCCCCAGGGTAGAAAGGTTCTAGAAAGATGTTTAGGATTTGAAGGATGGGGCTGGAGATGGCTATGTCACAGGCTTTTAAAACCAGCAAGACCCACCCGTCCTATCACGCATGCACGAACCCACACAGCTGAGCCTCAGATACATAAGACAGTTCAGCCAAGGCCCTCCCTTATCACTCCTCCTGCTCCAGCTCAGCCCATGTCCTCCCACAGTGAGGCTGACCTTTGTCCACAACCCTACTGTGCCCCGCTGGGACCCTTTGAACTTGATCTCTGCAGGCTCCCAGTGCCTCCCAGGACTCCCCCTCTCCGCCCCTCTGACTTCATTCTCACTGGGATCCTCACTGACCTGTGCTACCCAGAGAGGACAGGCTCTACCCCGGCCTTTCAGCACCCCAAGTGGACACTGGTCCTTGGTCAGTGCCAGCAGCTCCTGGGCTGCCTGCCCTGTGCCCCAAGGCAAAGCAGGGTAACAGAAGCCCACCTCCACCCAGCTCTGAGATGCGCCCAGCGAAAAGCTCCTTTTCAAGCGGAGTGAATCCCTTGCCTCTTGAACAGTGAAAAGATTTGGGAAGCACATGCCCACCAGGGAAGCAGCAGCAGATTTGATCAGCCTTCCCACCAGTGGGGAGACAGGGTCAAGGGCAGCAGGGCTCCTCCAGGATCTGCAGCCTGGATCAAACCAAATCCTCTGTTTAGTACAGAGTGAAGCCACTTAACCTCTATGTGCCTTAGCTTTCTTATCTGTAAAAAGGGGAAAATAGTAGAATTTATTAATACCTGACAAACTTGCCTCAGTGATCAAATGAGGCATACCTATAAGCATTTTACTTCAATCAAGACTTAATTAAATTTAATTAAATGATATATTTTCATAACAATGCCAGTTTCTCAGTTGTGTCCAACTCTGCAACTCTTTGGACTGTAGCCCGCCAGGCTCCTCTGTCCGTGGGATTTTTCAGGGAAGAATACTAGAGTGAGTTGCCATTTCCTCCTCCAGGGGATCTTCCCAACCCAGAGACTGAATCTGCTTCTCGTGCGTTTCCTGCATTGCAGGCAGATTCTTTATTGCTGAGCCGTGGAGGAAGCCCAACAATGCCGATTACACAGTAGCAAGAGCTCAGCAAAAGTGAGTCATTACTGAGGCAGAGACCTTGCTCAGCATTTCCACATTTCACTTCATTTAATCCTCATAATAACCCTATGAGAGGGTCACCATTATTATCTCCACTTGACAGAGAAAGCTGGAGCGCAGAGAAGACATGTGCTTTGCCCAAAGTCACACAGCTAGCAGACAGAGGTGCAGGGTCTCAGCCAGGTAACCTGACTTCAGGCTGCACATCTAACCCCTTCGCCATTCCATCTATCACCAAGCACCGGTCAAGACGACGGATCCCTGAGCTGGTCCCTCGTCACACAGGCAGAAGGCTAACACCTCTCCTCCAGGAGCCATGATCCCCTGGACCGACAGATCTCGTCAATTTACCAAGCATCAGAGCATCTCAGAAACCACACAATTTAAAGATTTTGAGGAAGAAGATTGGTGACATTTAGCTGGGTCTTCAAGGATGAGTCAGAGTTTTCTGATTAGACAAAGTGAAAAAATATTTCAAGCCTATTGAGTCCCATTTGCAAAAGTTCAGAGATGTGGAATCCATGAGAAAGAGTTGGCTGGGAAGTGCAGGAATCCCTTCAGCTTAAACAACAGGGGCATAATTTAAGAAATCTAGAGGTGGACTTCCCTACTGGTCCAGTGGTTAAGAATCACCTGCCAATGCAGGGGACACAGGTTCGATCCCTGGTCCAGGAAGATTCCACATGCCACAAGCCAAGTAAGACCATGTGCCACCACTACTGAGCCCATGCTCTAGAGCCCAAGAGTTTTGCAACTACTGAAGCCTGTGGGCCTAGAGCTCACGCTCTGCAACAAGAGAGGCCACCACACTCCAACTAGAGAGCAGCCCCTGCTTGCCGCAAATAAAGAAAGCCTGATGACGACCCTGTATGCAAGACAGCAAAAAAGACACAGATGTGTATAACGGACTTTTGGACTCAGAGGGAGAGGGAGAGGGTGGGATGATTTGGGAGAATGGCATTGTAACATGTATACTATCATGTAAGAATCGAATCGCCAGTCTATGTCTGACGCAGGATACAGCATGCCTGGGGCTGGTGCACGGTGATGACCCAGAGAGATGTTATGGGGGAGGGAGGTGGGAGGGGGGTTCATGTTTGGGAACGCATGTACACCCGTGGTGGATTCATGTCAATGTATGGCAAAACCAATACAGTATTGTAAAGTAAAATAAAGTAAAAATAAAAATTTAAAAAAAAAAAAAGAAAGAAAGCCCGAGCATAGCAAAGAAGACCCAGCAGAGCCAAAAATAAAATTCTTTTTTTTTTTAAAGTATAGAAGTGATTTCAAACTAGGAGGAGCCAATTGGGTCATGTTATCAATGATGCTCCAAGATCTTTCTGTCTGTCGTTTCGGCTTCGGGCTTTCTGTCTTTCAACTCTTGGGCCTCATGATTCCAAGGTGGCTGCCACAGCTCCAAACATCATGTCCTCATACAACTATACAACTGTGGTAAAAGTAGGAAGCAGGAGGCTGCCTGAGCCTAACAGAGATCTCTCTCCTTACATGACTTTCTTCTTTTATTAGGAAAGAAAATCTTTCTCCAGAAGCCCCAGCCAACTTTCCCTGGCATTGGCCAGCACTCTATTAAAGTCCAATGTTACACCAATCACTGGCAAAGAGAAATGAGATTGCCGTGGCTGAATCAGGCTAATTACAAAATCTTAGGGCGGGAGGGGCCTCTCAAGTTGCTTGAGCACATTGTGGCTCCTTGATTCTGGGGTTATCTTAGTAATAGGATGGTCACCTGAGCTGGGCAGAAGCAATGAACATTCAAACCACAGCCCTGAGCGGCCTTGTAAACAGTCTGACTGCCCTGGGGCCACCGGGCTGCAAGGACGCCCACACTAACCCTGCGATGCGTCTGCGTGAAAAGGCACCCCAGATAGTCCCCACCTACCTACCCTATTCACCTCCTTCCTGCCTCTTCCACCCTTCCAACCCCTCTTGCCGGAAATAGCGTGAGAGATTTACCCTGCCCTGAATAGCCCAGCCAAGCACTTCCAGAATTCCTGACCCACAAGTCATGACAGGCACGAGGTTTGGGATGATCCATTTGATTCCACTCTGTTTTGGGGTGGTCGGTTTAAGCACCAATAGCAGAACAAACCTCAAGGTCATGCAAGTGCCAAGCTGTGATTTGAACCTGCCACCACACTGCCTCTCAGATTCACCAGCGCGAGAGGAGAAATCTCTCTTTGAAATGCCAAAAAGAACTTTTAAATCATCACAGATTGTTGGGTCATATGCCTCAGAGAGGGGGAAAAAAAAAAAAAAAAAAAGCCCTGTTAGGGAAAGAGAGGAAGAGAGGGGAAAAAGTCAGCAGGAAGACAAAGAGGGTGGACAGAGGATGTGCAGTGCACTGCGGAAGACAGCTTATGCTGGGAAGGGCCGTGTAGCTCTGGAATAAAAAGTAGGTTAATAAAGCTGATAAATGCGAAGTAGGTCTGCATGTATTACCCCGTGAAGGATGGCTGCTTTAATGAGGAGCCAGGCAGGGAGAAGCCCCGTCGTCAGGCCCCCAGCTCTGGGTCAGAGTCCACGCTGCCGCCCTCTTTGGAAACCGCAGCAGGGTCATGGTCTTTGACCCATGTGTTAATAATCTGTGTCTTCTGCTGCGAAGGCACCGCATGCTGCCAGGTCAATGGGAGCGGGGGGGGGGCAGGGGGTAGGTGGCAGGCCTCACTGGGAGGAGGGGGACAGGGCCAGGCTCACAGCCTGTGCTGTGACAGAAGGCACATTGATCACTCTCCAATGACAAAGAGAACTCCCCTGGGGCCTGATCTGCTGAAGGCTGAGGATTGTCTGAGCTCTGCATGAAGCCAGCCCCATAAAGGGCAAGGGAGGGAGAGGGGAAGCTGAGCGGAATGGCAAGGCGGGGAGCTTAGCACGCCAAAGCTGCCCCTCAAATCACCCCTAGCCTCGGGTGTTTCTCCCTTTTTAATTTGGGTCTCAATCGGCCTTTTTCATAAGGGCCAGGGGCCAGCCAGCTGGAATAATGTTGTCTGCAAGCCCAAGCAGGCTTAGTCAACCCTGACCAACTAAGTGACCGTGGAATCCAGCCCAGACCTCAAGCCTTGGACTCAGTGTGGGGTGGGAGGAGGGCTCTTTCTGGTTGGTTTAGTGTCTGTATCAGTTTCCTGTTGCTGCTGTAACAAATCAGCACAAACTTCATGACTGAGTCCCTCTGAAGCCACCTCTCAACCATCATGTCGGAGTCTGGGCGAAGACCTGGCATCTGAGCAGCTCCGTGAGTCCCCGTGAATCTGGGAGTCAAACACTGAGACAATCAGACCTCAGTCCAAAGGCTGGACAGGTCAGGCGGAGTCTGCTGTGGCCCAGGACTCACCTCCCAAACCAACTTGAGGACTGACTCGGGACAGCACCAACTAGATTTTAGCACAAGGACATTAGGAAGAATCGCAAACACCATTCTAACCAGCCTCAGTGATATTTTGCCTCGAAAAATTAAAAAGTCAGCAATGGATAATTCGTTGCACTTTATTAAAAGTTCGGTTGGGAACTTGGGGGTTTCTGTCCAGAGTCTAATTTAGACACGAAATGTTGCGTGGTCTTTCGTGCATGCACGCTCAGTTGTGTCCAGTTCTTTGCAACACCAGGGACTGTCACCTGCCAGGTTCCTCTGTCCATGGGATTTCCCAAGCAAGCATACTGGAGTGAGTTGCCATTTCCTTCTCCAGTGTGGTCTTGGGCAAGTCCTTTTACTTCTCTTGCCTCTGTTTGCTCACCTCTAAAATGAGGACAATGATGCTCGCCTCCTCCAACGTGGGCGAGGATTAAATGAAACATTGAATGTGACAGACACACTCAAGACCCACCTCTTATGCAACTGTTAACCCCCAAGCAGGGCAGTGACAGAGTCCCCAAGGCCCCGTGCAGCCTCGGTGGGGGCAACTTCCTGCCACCCCTGTCCCACCACCTCCCTCCTACCTCTCTTTGTTTCAGCCTCAGCAGACTTCTTTAGACACTCTGAAGTCACCAAGCCCCTTTCTGCCTCAAAGCCTTTACACGACTTCTTCATATCGTCCAGGTCTCTGCTCTCACGTTCCCCCACCAGCAGAGCCTTCCCTGACCGCCACCACGGTCATCCTCCTGGCTAGGATCTGGGAGCCGGATCTAGCCTCAAGATGTCACCCTCATGTAACTAACCAGGAAGAATTTCTGTGTACAACTTCACGCGGACATCATCAGAGCCAAGGTCAAAGGGAGAGGTGAGGGAGGCTGGTACATACGCAGAAGAGTTCGGCAAACTGTTCCTGCCAAAGGCAAACTAACAAGTATTTAGGGCTTTCTGGCCATATGGTCCCTGTCACAATGACTCACCTCTGTTACTGAAGTGCAAAGACAGCCCCAGGCAACACACAAGCAAATGAGCACGGCTGTGTCCCAACAGAATCTTATTTACAAAAACAGACAGTGGGCTGGTCGTGGCCCATGGGCCACTGTTTTGCCAATCCTGATCTAGGAATCTAGTAGAGCAATTGCTGCTGCTGCTGCTGCTAAGTCGCTTCAGTAGTGTCCAACTCTGTGAGACTCCATAGACGGCAGCCCACCAGGCTCCGCCGTCCCTGGGATTCTCCAGGCAAGAACACTGGAGTGGGGTGCCGTTGCCTTCTCTGAGTCGACCAATTAGATCACCCCCAAGTACAGGATTCCCAAGATCCAGGCATGTGAAGAAACAACGGGAAAAGAGACAAGAAGAGAAGGGACCTAGGGAGTCAGAAAAGTGGTACGAGGACTTAACTGTGTTTCAAGGGACTTCTCTAGGGTCCAGTGGCTAAGACTTCACATTCCCAATGCAGGCGGCCTGGGACTCGATCCCTGGTCAGGAAAGCAGATTCCACACGCTGCAACTAAAGATCCTGCATGCTACAACTAAGATGGCATCTCCCGGGTGCCATGACTAAGATCAGGCCCAGCCAGATAAATAAATAAACATGTTTACAGTAAAGTTATTTTTTTTTAATATATATAGGGAATCTCAGAGACAGTGGGGAAGACAAGAATAAGGCCATCAGAGGAAACAGAAAATTTTAATCTTAAAATTCATAAAGAATCTCAAGGATTCTAAATAGACAAAATGATCATGAAAAAATAAAAAAGAACAAAGTTCAAGGTCTCAGACTTCCTGATTTCAAAGTTACTGTATATCTACAGTAATAAAGACAGGGGGAAAACTGGCATAAGGACAGACATAAAGACAAATGGGATAGAATAGAAAGGCCAGAAATACAATCTCACGTAAGTGGTCAAATGGCTTTGATGAGGGGGCCATGACCATTCAATGGGGGAAGAACAGGCTTTTCAACAAATGGTTCTAGGAAACTGGAGATCCACATGCAAAAGAATGAAGTTGGACCCTCACATCAAAACATATATAAATGTTAACTCAAGATGAATCAGAGTCCTAAATGTAAGACCAAAAACTGTAAAACTCTCAGAATAAAACATACAAGAAAAGCTTTGTAACATTGGGTTTGGCAATGATTTCTTGGCTATGACACCAAAAGAACAGTCAACAAAAGAGAAAAACAGACATGTTGGACTACATCAAAATTTAAAACTTCTGTGCATCAAAGGGCATAATAAACAGAGTAAAAAGGCAACTGATGCAATGGGAGGAAATATTTCCATATCATATATCTGATAACAATGCACAAATAATTTCTACAACAACCAAAATGGATTTAAAAGGGATGAAGGACATGAATAGATATTTCTCCAAAGATACGGCCAACAAGTGCATGGAAAGATGCTCAACATCACTCATCGTTGCTGCTGCTGCTGCTGCTAAGTTGCTTCAGTCGTGTCCGACTCTGTGCAACTCCATAGATGGCAGCCCACCAGGATCCCCCGTCCCTGGGATTCTCCAGGCAAGAACACTGGAGTGGGTTGCCATTTCCTTCTCCAATGCAAGAAAGTGAAAAGGGAAAGTGAAGTCGCCCAGTCGTGTCCAACTCCTAGCGACCACATGGACTGCAGCCTACCAGGCTCCTCCATCTGTGGGATTTTCCAGGCAAGAGCACTGGAGTGGGGTGCCATTGCCTTCTCCAATGAGATACCACCTCACACACATAGGGTGATTATTGTCAAAACAAAAACCAGAAAATAACTAGTGTTGACAAGTAGGTGAGAATTCGGAACCCCACGCACCATTGTCAGGAATGTAAAATGGGGCCATCAACTACGGTAAAGAGCATGGCAGTTCCTCAAAAAATTAGAAGTAGAATTAGCATAAAGTAAAGTAAGGTAAAATCGCTCAGTCGTGTCCGACTCTTTGCGACCCCATGGACTGTAGCCTACCAGGCTCCTCTCTCCATGGGATTCTCTAGGCAAGAGTACTGGAGTGGGTTGCCATTTCCTTCTCCAGGGGATCTCCCCAACCCAGGGATCAAACCTGGGTCTCCCACACTGCAGGCAGATGCTTTAACCTCTGAGCCACCAGGGAGTATATACAGAAAACAGTCGAAAGCAGGGTCCTAAAGAAATATTTTCAAAAGCATATTCATAGTAGCAATTGATAATAGCCAAGAAATGAAAACAATGAAACTTTCCATTGACAGATGATGGATCAACAAACACAGTATATGCCTACAATGGAATATCATTCAGCCTTCAAGAGGAAGGAAATTCTACAGTACAGGTGAGCCTGGAGGACATCATGCCAAGTGAAACAAGCCAGTCACAAAAGGATAAATACCGTGTGATTCTGCTTACATGAGGAACCTAAAGTAGTAAAATTCACAGACAGGGCTTCCCTGGTGGCTCAGTGGTTAAGAATCCACCTGCCAATGGAGAAGACATGGGTTCGATCCCTGGTCTGGGAAGATCCCACGTGCGGCGGGGCGACTAAGCCCGTGTGCCGCAACTGCTGAGCCTGTGCTCCAGAGCCTGGCAGCCACAACCACGGACCCCGCACGCTGCAGCTACTAACGCCCTCACGCCTTAGAGCCTGTGCTTCGCAACAAGAGAAGCCACCTCGATGAGAAGCTTGAGCACTGCAACTGGGGAGTAACCCCTACTCTCCACAACTCAAGAAGGGCCCTTGCAGCAACCAAGACCCAGCACAGCCAAAAACAAGTGAGTAAAAAAAATTTAATTCATAGAGAGAGAAAGCTACAGGGATAATGGGCAGGGAAGTTTCTAATTAATGGGTATAGAGTTTCTGTTTTGCAAGATGGAAAGAGTTCTGCAGACCGGTTACACAACCAAGCAAATACACAAAACATGAGTGATCTATACACATGAAATTGATTAACATGGTAAATTTAACTTCATGTGTGAAGTGAAGTGAAGTGATAGTCGCTCCGTCGTGTCCAACTCTTTGTGACCCCATGGACTATACAGTCCATGGGATTCTCTAGGCCAGAATACTCGAGTGGGTAGCCTTTCCTTTCTCCAGGGGATCTTCCCAACCCAGGGACTGAACCCAGGTCTCCTGCATTGCAAGCAGATTCTTTACCAACTGAGCCACATTTACCATAATTAATTTTTTTTTAATAACAAGTTTTTAAAAGTAGAGGGATGAAGAAAGTTATAGCACACTAACATGAATCAAAAGAAAGTCGAGTGCTTCTATTAACTTCAGACCAAACAGACTTCAGAACAAGGAAAAGCATCAGGGATAATGAGGAGCATTACATAATGAGAAAAAGGTCAATTCTCCAAGAAAACACAATAGTCGTTAATGTGTTTGAAAGTGAAAGAAGAGAGTGAAAAAGTTGGCTTAAAACTCAACGTTCATAAAACTAGGATCATGGCATCTGGTCCCATCACTTCATGACAAATAGATGGAGAAACAATGGAAACAGTGAGAGACTTTATTTTGGGAGGCTCCAAAATCACTGCAGATGGTGACTGCAGCCGTGAAATTAAAAGACACTTTCTCCTTGGAAGAAAAGCTGTGACCAACCTAGAGAGCATATTAAAAAGCGGAGACACTGCTTTGCCAACAAAGGTCCATCTAGTCAATGCTATGTTTTCTCCAATAGTCATGTATGGATGTGAGAGCTGGACTATAAGGAAAGCTGAGGGCCGAAGAATTGATGTTTTTGAACTGTGGTGTTGGAGAAGACTCTTGAGAGTCCCTTGGACTACAAGGAGATCAAACCAGTCCATCCTAAAGGAAATCAGTCCTGAATACTCATTGGAAGGACTGATGCTGAAGCTGAAACTCTAATACTTTGGCCACCTGATGCAAAGAACTGACTCATTAGAAAAGACCCTGATGCTGAGAAAGATTGAAGGCAGCAGAAGCAGGGGATGACAGAGGATGAGATGGTTGGATGGCATCACCAACTCAATGGACATGAGTTTGAGCAAGTTCCAGGAGTTGGTGATCAACCAGGAAGCCTGGAGTGCTGCAGTCCATGGGGTCGCAAAGAGTCAGACACGACCGAGCGACTAAACTGACTGAGTGTGTTTGCATCTAACAATAATGCATTGAAATACATGAGGGAAAAACTGACAGAATTTCATAGAAAAATGAATGAATACACTCTTACAGTTGGAGACTTCAAAAGCCCTCTGTCAGTTACTAACAAATCCAGCAAGGAGAAAATCAGAGAAGACACAGTTGAACTGAACAGCACCATCAATCAACTGGAGCTAATTGGCTCTATAGAGTATTTAATCCAGCAAAAGAAGAATATACATTTGTCTCAAACTCATGTGGAACATTCACCAAAACAACCATATTGTGAGCCATAAAACACACATTAACAAATTTAAAAGATAAAAATCATACAAATTATGCCATGAGACATCAATGGAATTAAACTAAAAAATCAGCTATTGAAAGCTAGCAAGTGGGACTTCTCTGGCGGTCCAGTGGCTAAGACTTCACCTTCCAACGCAGGGAGTGTGGGTTCAATTCCCCAGCCAGGGAGCTAAATCCCACATGCCTCACGATCAAAACTCCAAAACATAAAAGAGAAGTAGTATTGTAACAAACTCAATAAAGACTTTAAAAATGGTCCGCATCAAAAATGCATACATATTTTTAAAAGCCTATTATTTTAAAAAGAAAACAAAAATAGAAACTTCCAAGTTGTGTGCTTAACACTTGGAGATTAAATGACACACTTCTAAGTAACACATGGGTCAAAGAAGACGTCTCAAAAAAAATTTTTTTTAATATTTTGAACCAAGTGAAAATGAAAATGCAACTATCTGCCACACAGGAGCGGCCAGGTGGAGCAGCCAACAGTCAGGGAGCAAAAACCGGCCGCCACATGAGTGTGCCCTCTTGGATGGCCAGCCGTGTAGTACCTTCCGATGACTGCATTTCCAGCCAGCAGCGACCTCAACCAAGTGGAAGACCCCATACAAGAGCTGCCCAGCCCAGCCCTTTCTGTATTTCTGATCTACAAAACAGTGAGCAAAATAAAATAGTTATTTTAAGCTGCTCCATTGAGGGGTAATATGTTATGCAACTGTAATAACCATAACAAGGAGAGAAGGGGAAAGAATAGTAGACGGGAAGGTGTGTCAAGGGAGGGAGTGTTGGCTACAGAAGTTTGGAGGACACTGAAGAAGGAGGAGATGGGGTGAAGATAAAGAAGACGAAGATGGTGGGGAGTGATAAAACAGAGAAGATGAATTCAACACTGATGCAGTCCAACCTTCCTTTTCCAGTTAGCTTTTCTGATTTTCTCAGGACCTTGGCAGCGAGGGAATGGTCTGCTCTTTTAGCTTATGTTATATCCCCTGGTGTTCCTGAGGTCTCTCTTGGCCTCTTTCACCTGATACACAGTTTTTTTGTTCCAACTCCCTCTTTATCCCTTCCTTTCTCAACAAAACCCTTACAGAAAGCATACACCACCATGCTTGATGAGAAAAATGACAACGTGCACTCTTGTGAGCCCGGAGGCTGCTGGGCACCCACGGGGAGGCAGGCAGAGCCCCAGTGTTCTTTTTTCTTTCCTTGCAACCATATCTATGTGAATATGAACATTCAATACCAGCCCTTAGATCTCTACTCTTTCTTTGTAAAACTAGAAAAGCAGGATTATAGAAAATCGGCAGAAGGTAGTTCTAGATGTTTGGGAGGGTGAAGCGGGCCTGTTGATGAAACAGCTTCTTCTTGGGTGATGCTTAATGGCTGTTCTCACCATTGAAACTTTTGCTTCAAAAATAAAATCCTCTCCTAACGATGACTGGAGCCCTGCCACCTGATGGAGGAGATTCAGCAGAATGTAAAGGATCTTATTTGGAAATGACATTCCGTATTGTAATTTTTGTTCAGGTTTTATTTTTAAATTTTCTTAATATGACATGTCTATGGTGTGCTTTAAAATATTCCAACTGAGAAAAAGAGAGGATGGGGAGGAGGGATGAAGCCAGGTCGGCAATATGGTGATCATTACTTAAGCTCGGTGATGGGTCCACAGGGATTCATTGTATCGCTTGCTCTGCTTTGGAAAATGCTTCACATTTTTCCATGATAAAAAGTTTGTTGTTTTTCTTTTTGTTTCACTGGAAAGGAAAAAAAAAAATGTTCTGTTTTAAATGTTAAAATGGGCGTATTGCTTTGTTTCCATAAAAGCAACGGGTACACAAAGATTTCCATGCCTCTCTCTCAGAACATATTATACTTTAGGTTTCCCTCTCTGGTTCACTTAATAAAGATAGTGTCAAACTTAATGTCTCTAAATCAAGCACAGTTTTCCCCTGGGCACATTGCAGGGCCATATGGATCGATCCAATTCACCCTCTCAGTGGGTGTAGTTCATCAGCAGTTACGTCATCGATACACCCCTGGGGGACACCACATTGTTCAACATTTAGTCCTTGATTTTTATGTCTAAGTTTCATCTCAAATTGGTTGTTTTTCAAAAGAGAGGATGGGGAGAAGGGATGAAGCCAGGTTGGCAATATGGTGATCATTACTTAAGCTAGGTGATGGGTCCGTTATATCCACTATATATACATTATAGCCATTATATCCACTGAGGTGCTAAGACCTGGATCCAGTAGGTGGACCTAAGGTGCTCTATAGACCAGGGATAATCTGGCTGTTTGTTGGCAGGTCTTCCTCTGGAAATGGTATCCGAGGAGACAGAGAGACTCGAAAATGCCAGGAGCCAGTGTTGTTGGGAAAATGTTGGGAAGCAAGTACTTTTTCCCCCTTTTCTCAGGTGCCAGCTCTCAAGCACAAAATAAAGCCAAACGGAAGTCATTCCTGTGAGCTGGTTGAGGTGGAGGCCCTGCACAGGCCACCATGCATACATGAATCATTTCAAGAAAGATGCTACCAAGGGCGTAAGCTTTGCACACTATACAGCTAAGTAGCTGAAGTTCAATGTCATGATGCTCTTAGAGATATGCTCTAACATAAGCTGGTTGAAGCATGCTATGAGCTTAGTCACATCTCCCCAAGGTTCATATGTTGAAGTCCTGACCCCCAGTACTTCAGACAGTGACTGTATCTGGAGACAGGATCTTAAAGGTACGATGAACCCTTAGGGTGGGTCCTAGTCCAATATGACTGGTGTCCTTAGAAGAAGAAGAGATTAGACGCAGATCCACATGGAGAAGAGGCCACATGAGGACACAAGGATGAGACGGCCACAAACCAAAGAAAGGGTTTCACAGAGACCAGCGCTGCCCGCGCCTTGACCTTGGATGGCCAGCCTCCAGAACTGTGAAAAAATACATTTTTGTTGTTAAGTTTCCCAATCTGTAACTTTGTTGTGGCAGCTCAAACACATTAACACTAAGGCAAGTCTTTTGATGTATGTTGTTGTTGTTGAAGCTGCTAAGTCATGTCCAGCTCTTTGCAACCCCATGAACTGGTTGCTCTGTCCATGTGATTTTCCAGGTAGGAATACTGGAGCCGGTTGCCATTTCCTTCTCTAGGGGATCTCCCCAACCCAGGGATCAAACCTGCGTCTCCCACGTCTCATGCACTAGCCAGAGGATTGTTTACCACTGAGCCACCAAGGGAAGCCCAATAGTAAGCACGAATCATACCAAATGCTCTTACATTCCCAACAATCTTTGCTCTAGTAATCCGTCGGTATAATAAATTCTGTTAATGAACTTCCTTTTTATCCAAGTCTTCAATTATTTACTTTTTGAAAGGGACATTTTTTGTGGTTGTTTATTCTTAATTGGAGGATAACGGCTTTACAATATGGCACTGGTCTGCTCTACAACAACGTGAATCAGCTATAAGTATGCATGCATCCCCTCCTTCTTGAGCCTTCCTCCCACTCCCCTCCACCCCTCCAGGTTGTGGCAGAGCACTGACCTGAATCCCCTGTGCTATACAGATGTTTCCTGCTAGCTATCTGATTAATTTCTTGAACCACATTTGCATTCCTGCAATAAACCCTACTTGCCATAGTGAATTATTTTTGATAGACTAATAAATTCTGTTTGCTACTCTTTAGAAAATTTGCATCTCTCTGTATATGTGGAATTGGTATGTACTTTTCTTTTTTGATAGTATAAAATTCTGCTATTTAGTCACTATGACTTCAAATAATAAATCAAAGAGCTGTTCATCATTTTCTTTGTCTTGGAATAACTTAAGTAACTGAAATTATGTGTTATTTAAATCTTTACCGTCTGAGCCACCAGAGAAGCCCATTTAAAATCTTAAATAAAGCTTACTCATGAAGCCAACAATAATAATAATAAACAGGACTAGTCCATCAAGAGACAAAACACTGTACTAGAATCTATTTAAATGATGGAATGGAATTTCTCTACATGGATCAGGAGTTTTTGAAATATTGGGCATTTTTTAAAATAAAAGAATGGGAATCATTTAATCCAATAAAGATTAAAGAAAAAAAAAAAAGACAGCAAGTACCCTCCTGCTTTAGCACTTGAGGGCGCTCTGGAGCTGTCTACATCCCTTGTCATTGCCTGAATTGCTTATTTATTTATTTAACTTCTCCTGTCACCATGACAGCAAGGCCCTCTCCTGTCTTGTCTATTGTTGAAATCTCAGCACCTAAACAGCAGCCAGTTGGCTCTCAATAAATATCTGTGTGATGAATGAACCAGGCCAGTGTGCCTACCCAAAGCAGTGCTGTCCCATTCAGCCCGTGAAGCTGGTCACGTGAAGCTATTTACATTTAAATTAATTTGAATTTAGTTTTTAAAAAATGTTTTTTTCACGGGCCACATTTCAAGAGGGCCTGCCAGCATATTGGACAGCTCAGATATAGACCATTTCCACAACTACAGAAAGTTCTACTGGGCGGCACTGCTCCCAGCGGTGCAAAGGTGGGGGTCACGGCAGCAGTATCTTCTCAGGGTCAGGTGGGAGGCAGAGAGATGGAGAAGGTCGTTATCAAGACCAGAAATGATCATGGCCACTGTCCACGGGGCACTCACTGTCTGCCGGGGACTTTGTTAGATGCGTTAGAAAGTATTTTTTTATGGAAGTACAGTTGATTTACAATGGGGTGTTAGTTTCTGCTGTACAGCCAAGTGAATTAGCCACACAAAAACATATATCCCCTCTTCCTTGGACTTCCTTCCCATTTAGGTCACCACAGAGCACTGAACAGAGTTCCCTCTGCTAGACGGTCGGCTCTCATTAGTCAGCTGTTTTATACATGCAGTGTATGTATGCCGGGCTTCCCAGGCAGCACAGTGGTCAAGAAGCCACCTGCCAAGGCAGGGGATGCAGGTGCAGCTCCTGGGTCAGGAAGATCCCCTAAAGCAGGAAATGGAAACCTGCTCCAGTATTCTTGCCTGAAACATTCCATGGCCAGAGGGCTACAGTCCATGGGGTCACAGAGTCGGACACGACCGAACGTCTGAGCACACGCGCACCTATGTACATCAATCCCCTTCTTCCAATGCATCCCACCCCCAGCTCTGAAATATATCTACTGTTGCTTCCAACAACTCTGCAGGGCAGGTGACCTCACTCCTACTAATGACAAGGGAACTGAGTCTTCTAGTAAGTGACCCAGGAAAAGAGATAGTCCCCGGTTCAGGGGCTGGCAGGAGCTGGGAAGGGGCATCCGTCCAAGCAGCCAGGCTTCAGGGAGGAGCAATGGAACACTGGGAGCTCCAGGGGGCGCTAGAGCACGGGAGGGGGACTAAGGCAGGAGCTGCTCCTGCCACCCGGGGGACTTGCCAAGGGAAGGCAGCTCTCACAGGGGCCCACAGGGCTCTCAGAGGGTTCACCCGCCCACTGGGCACCAGGCTTGAGACCATGAGACAATGCCAGCCCCAGCCACGGTGCGAGCTAAGGCACTATCCATGCTCTGCCCTGGCCAGGACTGTGCCCAGAGCCTCCACCCCCATGGGTGGCAATAATAGAATGGCCAGAGTGACAGGGCGCCCTTGAGACCCCAGGGCAGCAATGCCTGGGCCATTCCTGGCCTGCTGCCATGCTTCACGGTTGGCTTGTAAACTGCCTGGGGCGGGCAGCCTCCTGGAAGCAGAGCGGGGAGCAAGTCTGGATTCCATGGGCCTCAGTGTCTCTGCAGTGGAAGGCCTCCATCTGAGCGTAGGGTCACCCTGCTCTAAACAGGAAGTGCCTGACCTGGGGTATGCTCTGAATGGTCACCCAAAGTAACCAGGGGTCTGCAGGGGCAAAGAACAAAACCACCAGCAAAGGACACATCGTCAGCCTTCCACAGCATCAGCAATCCATTACAGGGCCTCCAAGACAGACGGAGCGCTGACTCCTGGTACCTCCCTCTTCCGGAGGGATGGGTGGTAGGATCAGGCACCATTCTGCTCTCTGAGCAGCCCCCTTGGACTGACCTCTTCTCCTGGGCTCTGGGAAGCCAGGCAGAAAGGCAGATGCCCTTTATGTGCCAGACAAGACCGTTGTCAAGGGACTGCAAATCTGCTTGAGGTGTCACATGTCTGTTTTCAGAACAAGAATGTCACATCAGCAGGAACCAGTGGCCAGAGATGGGAGGGTGGGGGGCGGGCAGGGGCAAAGCAAAAGAGATTACCTTCTGTCTCAGAGCTTTGGGTCTGTTGCCCACGTATCTAGGGCACATTTGCACAGCACAGAGAACTATTCGCCCTCCTCAGCCTTATCAGGTTGCTCTGTGCCCAGCAGTGCCGGGCACGGTCCATGTGTTAAGTCGCAGTGCTGACAGCAAGGGGACAGGCAAGTGGCATTGCCCTGGCTTTGCAGATGGTGGAACAGGAGCTCCAACTTCGGGGTTAGGATAAGAGGGTACCCCGGGCCCCCCATTCTAGGACCAGGATCCAGCATCTGCAACTCTTGGCTAAGGCTTTCTCCAGCATCTAATTCTGCTCTGCCCAACCAGGACAGGGGCAAGTGCTGGGGAATGAAATGTCCCTCGGGGTGCCCTTCACCAATGACCGACGGGGGTTTGTGCCTGTACCCCGGGACAACCTCACCCCGCAGGTGAGAAAGCTCCGAGTTCCTGCATCTGCGCTGTCTCCCGGAGCTCCACGCCAGATCCGGCTCAGCTGCTCATCTCTGTCGAGACTAGCTTGCTAGAGTCCTTGTGTTGGCTGCCTTCCTTTTTCTATCTGGATGCAACCCTGCCTAGGTTTCTGGGACAACTTGAATCCCTGTCTAAAAGACTGCTTCTGAGGGAACTCAAACTAAGCAGACAAGGAGGAGAAAAATGAGAACCAGGAGGACAACTTGTGACCACCTCATTGTAAAGCCTGGGTGGAGGTGGTCCAGAGACAGGATAGCAAGGCTGAAGGTGATGTCCAGGCTGGCCACTAGGATGTGTGGTCCCGCAGCAGAGTCTCCAGGGAGAGAAGCTGCCCAAATGGATGCTGGCACAGGATTCTATTCCAAGTAGCCTATTCAGATTAGAGCAGGACCTGAAGGTGTGTCATCAAGGTCTAACGCTGGGAAAGGGATCTGGCTAGGTCTGAGCAGCTGGACCAGGGCTCAGGGTCAATGTCTAACCACAGTGTTCATCCCAGCAGAAGCAGAAGCCCAGAAGGATAATTCAACACACCCAGTGGGTCAGAGAAGAGGCTAGAGCTGGAAGGAGATAGGATTCCTGTGGCACACAGGACACCTGACCCATTGAAGATCCAATCCCTGAAAGCCCGTCTAAAATGGCTCATGAAGAGCAGGTGAATTCTGTGCAGGAGGGTTCCACCTGGACAAGGATAAGCAAGATAAGGATTTGCACCCAAACCTCTATGTCTTCCCCTTGGCAGCTGGGCCCTGGGCTCCCCTCACCACCGCCAGCCTACTCCCATGCAGCCCATCACCATCCAGCTTGTGTTCTAAATATCTAGTCCTTCATCCTCTCCCTCCATCCCCACTGCCAACTGCTGGTCCCAGCTACCTCCCGTCTCTCACCCAGGCTGCGGGAGCCTCCAGACTGCTCTCCTCACTCCTGCTCTTGCCCTACATCTGTCCTCTGCTCCACAAGGCCACCAGAAAGATGGGCCGGCGGATCAAGTCTTTTTCTGACTTAAAGGCTCTCAGGGGCTTCCAACGGCCAACCTCCTCTTGCTCTTCGTCTCATGAACTTTCTCATCTTGGGACCTTTACAAATCCTGCTCCCTCTGCCTGGAGGGATCTCCCCTACATCACTATTCCCTGATCCCACATGACATTCTTCCACCCCCATTGGCTCTCAACTCAAACACCACATTCAGAGGGTGACCTTCCATAGACGTCCATCCAGACGGCCACTCTGTTACCAGCAGTGTCCTGACCCCCAGGACAGCACCAAGAGTCAAAGGGGAAAAATATACAAAGGAGCAGTTAAGAGAACTGGAGGAGAGATGGAGGGACTACGACACATATTTAATAGAAGTTCCAGAAAAAGAGGAAACAGTGGAGAAGCAATGTAAAAAGGCAATCAGTGAGGATTTTCAAGAGTTAAAGATCAATATGAAACTGCAAATCAAAAATATACCCCAAGAGGGGACTTCCCTGGCAGTTCAGTGGTTAAGACTCTGTGGTTCCAACGCAGGGGGCACGGGTTCAATCCCTAGTTGGGAAACTAAGATCCCACATGCTGCATGGTATGGCCAAAAAGTAAAAAAAAAAAATTTAAATACACCCCAAGAATATACAGCATAAATTAAGTCCATATATAGCTCTATTATAATTAAACCACATAAAATCGAGGATAAAGAGGAAATCCTTTAAATTATTAAAAGTTAAGAAAACCACAAAAAAAAAGAGAAATAAAATCTCAATCATCCAAACCGCAAAGTTTTTTTCATATTCTTTTCCATTATCAAATCAGTAAATTCTTTTTTTTTTTTTTTTGATGGTTTAGTATGGTTTATTAAGCTGTGCCTTAGTACAGACGCTGGGGCTTGCCCATGGTGCTCTTAATGTACAAGGCCCTGACGTTCTGCCAATTTTTCTTGAGCAATGATACCAGGAAGTTGACAGCTAAGTGGATGTTGTACACAAGGTCATCATCTGTCATCTTCACGTGGCCAACAGCCACTGCCAGACACAGCACCTTCTTCATCTGGAACTTGATCGTGGACTTCACTTCATCAGCTTTGGCCACCATGTTCTCATTGTGGGTCAGCAAGGAAGGGAACTTGCCAGCCTCGTTCAGGCCTGGGCCCAGGATTCGGGGGATCTGCTTGATTAGAGACTCTGAAGCCAAAAAGGCATCATATTTCTTGGCCAGCTTCTTGACCAGTTTCTTATTCTTGTTGAGTTTTTTCAGTGCCTCGATGTCCATGTGGGGGATATCCACAGCCTTGGCCTCATCACAATGCTGCTGGTCCCCCAAGACACACACGGAGAACTTGGGGCGGGGAGTGGACTTAAGCCTGACAGTGCCCGAGAAACGTTTGTCCTTCTGAGGGTCATAGTTCTTCAGGCTGATCTGAAGCTCCACCGTCTCCAAAAACTTCCTGCGCTTGCGCTGGTTCCCGTGCAGGACTTCCCGCACCGCGTCGTAGAGGGTGTCGGGAGACTTTGCTGCTCATAGTTCCCTACGCCGCGATAACCGGAAAAGCCAGTAAATTCTTAAACTTCAAAATATGTGTGTATATATGTATGTTGTGTATACATATATAGCCCACAGGAGACAAAAAGGGAAAGAAAGCTAAAGTAAGCAACAAACAAATAATGGGGTGGTATAACAACTCCAAATATATTCTTAATCACAATATATGTCATCAGGACAGCACAAATAAGAAGCTGAATCACATATAGGAGAGAGAGATTATACCACCCAACAAATTGAGAATTTAAGAAATTGAGAATATACATAACTTTTAAATTTTTGAAATATTTTCTGGGCAATGGAGTCTTAACCACTGGACCTCTACAGAATTCCCAGAAAGGAATTAAAAAAAAAAAAATCTTATGGCGTAAATTGCCCATGCTCCCCACTCTCCACTCTTGTGTTCCTAACTGGTCACCCGGTAACCTTTACAGCCAAATATAAAACATGGAAGCGGGCACAAGTATCGGGTCATGTCTATAAAATGAAGGAATGTGCTCTCCCTTCCCCCTTTTCTTTTCCAGCTGGCTGAGATGCAGGCAGGAAAGCAGGTCATGTTGAAGACGGTAGAGCAACAAGATGGAAAGAGCCTGGGCAACTGATGAACTCCATAAAAGTTGGGACTTTGTGTGAGGAACTATGTCAGTTTTCTCAGGCTGCCATACTAACATATTGCAGTCTGGATGACTTGAACAACAGAAATTTAAGAAGTCCAAGACCAAGGTGTTGGTAGGGTTGGTTTCTTCTGAGGCCTCTCTCCTTGGCTTATACATGACCCTCTTCTCTCCATATCTTCACATAATCTTTTCTCTGGGCACACTTATGCCTGCTGTCTCTGTATGTGTACAGATTTCCTCTTCCGTTTTTTTTTTTGTTGTTGTTGTTTTTTTTGGCTGCACCATGCAGTGTGTGCTATCTTAGTTCCCTGACCAGGGTTCCAAACCCGCTACATTGCAATCCCTAGTTTTAACCACTGGACCAGCAGGGAAGTCCTCCTCTTCTTATAAGGACACCAGTTAGATTGAATTTGGGCCCATCCATCATAAAGGTGCCTCATTTTAACTTAATTACCTCTTTAAAGGTGAGAAATTACCACCTCCACCTTAATTACCTCTCTAAACACAGTCACATTCAAAGGGCTGCAACATGTGAATTTGCAGGGAGCTAGAGGGTGGGATTGATTGAGGGCAGGAGGAAAAGGAGATGACAGAGGATGAGATGGTTGGATGGCATCACCAACTCAATGGACATGAGTCTGAGCAAATTCTGGGAGATGGGTGTGCTGCCATTCATGGGATCGCAGAGTCAAACTCGACTGAGGAACTGAACAACAAGATGGTGGGGTACACAGTTGAGAACATAACTGGTAATAATGCATAATTTTTTTAAGTCATTAAAATTGTTTAAATTTCGTTTATTTTAAATTCATTTTCATTGGAGGATATTTGCTTTATAATGTTGTGTTAGTTTCTGCTGTACAGCAAAGTCAATCAGCTTTATGTATACATACATCCCCTCTTTTGGGGATTTCCTCCCCATTTAGGTTACCGCAGGGCACTGAGTAGGGTTCCCTGAGCGATAGGCTCTCATCAGCCATCTACTGTATACATAGTGCATATGAACATACGTGTCAACCCCAATCTCCCAATTCATCCCACCCGCTCCTCCTCCTTCCCCGAGTCCACACGTTTGTTCTCGACATCTGGGTCTTTATTTAAGCCATTAATAATTTCAGGTTTTTGTTGTAGCAGTCAAATTTATATCCTATCCAAATACAAAATCAGAAGCTGGTTCTTTGCAGGGGAGGTGGAGAGTGATCAAATAAAGACACTACTAGTTAGCCTGTGCCAGAAGATGGAGGACAAGGAGGTGTGAAGAGGAGGAAACGGGTACAAATAATCAAAATAAGTAATGAAAAAGAAGATATTCATTCCAACAGTAACTACATTAATAAACACGTTTAATTCATCCAGAAGTTGACCTCCACCATCCCAAGCTTGAGCAAGCTTAGAGGCAAATTTTCTGAAAATTCTGAGGACCAGAAAATATATACTTTTTTACCAAAATGTTTCAAAGGACAGGAAAAGAATGAAAGCTACTGATTTCATTTTATGAAGCCAGTATAACCTTAATGGCAAAACCAGACAAGGATAATTTTTTAAAAGGCAATTATAGATCCATTATACACTTATGAACATGTATTTTGAAATCTTAAATAAAATATCAGCAAATTAAATTCAGCAGCTAATTTAATTTCAGTGAAATTAAATATATATATAAAATGGTTGCTGGCCAGGTGGGATTTATCTCATGAATAATAAGTAAATCTATTAATGTAATACACCACATTATAGGATTAAAAGGAAAAGAGAGCATATGATCATCTCAATACCTGCAGGAAAAGCATTTGACAAAATTCTGTACTCACTTATACCATTAAAAAGATTTTCAAAAGCAATCTCAGAATATAATGTCACTGATGGGATAAAGAGTAATTGTTCAAAACTCACTGCATATATTATATTTAAGGGTAAAACTTTAAAGGCAACTCAATTAGACTCAAAACAATAAAGGGGCTTCCCAGGTGGCACCGGTGGTAAAGAATCTGCCTGCCAATTCAGGAGACAAAAGAGACATGGGTCAGGAAGATTCCCTGGAGGAGGGCATGGCAACCCACTCCAGCATTCTTGCCTGGGGAATCCCATTGGCAGAGGAGCCTGGCGGGCTAAAGTCTATTGGGTCTCAGAGTTGACCGTTACTGAAGCAGCTGAGCACGTACCCGGAGCAATAAAGGAAGTCCTCTATCATTGCTTCCCTTTAGCATTACACTAAAGTACCCAGACAATTAAATAAGGCAAGTAAAAGATATAAAAAGACATTAAGTGTAAAGGGAAAGTATATCTAGAGAAAGTATAATTATCTACAGAGAAAATCCAAAAGAATCTATACACAAACTTGTAATCAGCAAGATTGCTATACATGAGATTGACATATAAAAATCAATAACATTCCTAATCACAAATAACTAGAATATATTATTTTTAATGTCACTTACCAACCATAGCAAAAAAAACTAAAAGCAATTAAAACTGTAAGGGGCCTAAAATAAATGCAGCAGAAAGTTGTGCGAGAACTATATGGTCCAAATTACAAAACATTACTGAAAGACTCAAAAGAATATCCGAGTAAGTACAGAAATATATACCACATTCATGGACAGAAAGATTCAACATCATAAACATGCCGATTCTACCTAAATGTATACATTAAACAGAATTTCAAAAATATCCAAAACTGTCTTTGGGAACTTGACAATACGCTTCCGAAATTTATAGAGACGAGCAAAGGGCCAAGAATAGCCCCAGACAGATTTATTAGATAGCAAGATTGATTACATAATTGAGATAGTGTCATAGATGCAAGGATAGACAACTATACCAATAAAATAGGGAGCCCATAAGTCTATATAAATCAGTGGGGAAAGGAAGGATTCTTCAATAAATGGTGTTGCTGCTGCTGCTGCTGCTGCTGCTGCTAAGTCACTCCAGTCGTGTCCGACTCTGTGCGACCCCATAGACGGCAGCCCACCAGGCTCCCCCGTCCCTGGGATTCTCCAGGCAAGAACACTGGAGTGGGTTGCCATTTCCTTCTCCAATGCATGAAAGTGAAAAGGGAAAGTGAAGTCGCTCAGTCGTGTCTGACTCCTAGCGACCCCATGGACCGTAGCCTACCAGGCTCCTCCGTCCATGGGATTTTCCAGGCAAGAGTACTGGAGCGGGGGTGCCATTGCCTTCTCTGAATTAGAGTTCTACAACACACAAAAAGATCAATTCCAAGTGAACTAAAGAGGTACATGTGAAAAGCAAAACTTTTTAACGTTTACAGGAAAACATCTCTTAAGACCTTAGGGTGAAGAAAAATTTCTTAGAAAAGACACAAAAAGGATGAACAACAACAAAAAAAAGACTAATAAACTTACAGATTTTAATCAACAAAAGATGCTATCAAATTGTTTTTTAAAAAATTCCACAGACTGAGAAGATGTCTGCTACCCAATAAGGGATTACAATCAGGAAGAGGTTGAGGGGGAAAAACAAAGAAATTTTTTCAAGAAGAAAACGATGTACAACATTCACATAAGAAAAAAAGACCCAAATTGACCCACAAACATATAAATCAACCTCCCTAGTAATCAGGGAAAATGCAAAATAAGACAACAATTAGGTATCATTTTACATTTATCAGCTAAGCAGAAGTTAAAGCCTGGTAATACAATTTCTGATGAAGATGTAGAGGAATGAAATTCTCATATGCTGTTGGTAGAGTCAGTTGGTACAAGCCCCTGGAGAGCAATGTGAAGATGCTCATAGTCTTTATCCCTATTCAATTTAGTCTTTTCAGTAAATATTCGAGAGAAATCTCTGCACCTGTGCTCCAGAAAACATTTATAGGAGTCTTTATTGTTACATTGCTTAAAACAGAGGGAAGAAAAAACAGACACAAAGAAATCTCCATCAGAAGGAGAAAAATAGACAAACTAAGATATAATGCATAATAGAATATCATGTAGCAGTCAAAATGAATGGACAAGCTACATGTATCCTTATTACATACATAGTGTCAACTTGTATAAAGCATTTAAGGGCAAGCAAAAAAAAGCAAGCTGCAGAAGGATACATGCAGTACCATACTACTTACATAAAGGGCTTTGGGGTTCGATACTTTCAGGCTAGTTTATTGGCATGCAGTAAATTGTACTCCTCTTGGTGTACAGTTCTGAGAGTTACGGTAACTGCATACAGTGGGGTGGTCACTGTCACAGTCATAATGTAGAACAGCTCTGTCATCTTCCAAAATTCCTTGGTGATACTGGACAGGTTGATTTATATGTTTGTTGGTCAATTTGGGTTTTTCTCTTATGTGAATGTTATACATCTTTTTCTTCTTGAAAAAATTTCTTTGTTTTTCCCCCTCAACCTCTTCCTGATTGTAATCCCTTATTGGGTAGCAGATATCGTCTCAGTCTGTGGAATTTTTTAAAAAACAAGTCCTTTACCCTACTCCCAATGTTTGTAATACAGTATGAAGCCTTTTGACTTTGGCTTCATCCACTTAGCATAATGTGTGTGAGGTTCATTGATGTTATTTGAGTGCTTCCACAGTTTGTTATTGCGGAATCATATTCCACTGTATGGATGTACCAGTTTATTTATCCATCCCCCAATTACAGTGCATCTGGGTTGTTTCCAGGAAGGGAAATTATGAATAAATCTGCTGTGAACGTGGGTGAGCTGGTTTTTGTGGGAACACGTGTTTTCCTTTCTCCCAGGTAGACGACTCAGAATGGGATTGCTGGATCGCATGATGAGTGCTGCTGCTGCTGCTGCTGCTGCTACTAAGTCGCTTCAGTCGTGTCTGACTCTGTGTGACCCCATAGATGGCAGCCTACCAAGCTCCCCCGTCCCTGGGATTCTCCAGGCAAGAACAGTGGAGTGGGTTGCCATTTCCTTCTCCAATGCATGAGAGTGAAGAGTGAAAGTGAAGTCGCTCAGTCGTGTCTGACTCTTAGTGACCCCATGGACTGCAGCCTAGCAGGCTCCTCCGTCCATGGGATTTTCCAGGCAAGAGCACTGGAGTGGGGTGCCACTGCCTTCTCCGATGATGAGTGCATGTTTACTTTTATAAGAAACTGCCAAGCCATTTTCCAAATATTCTGTACAATTTTGCATGAGTTCTAGTTGCCCTGCATCTTCACGAGCACTTGGTCTTGTCAAGCTGGTTTGTTAAATAATTGTAACAGATGTCTAGTGGTGTATCATTTTGCCTGTTTTTTAAAAAAATTTTATCATTTATTTGGCCGTATTGGGTCTCAGTTGTGGCACATGGGATCTTCCCTTCGTCATGCAGGATCTTTCACGGTTTTACACAGATTCTCTAGTTGGGCTGCGTGGCCTTCAGTAGTTGCGGTGTAGAGGCTTAGGAAGCACGTGGGACCTTAGTTGCCTAACCAGGGATCGAACCTGTATCATCTGCACTGCAAGACAGATTCTTTTTTTTTTTTTCCACCTGACAGAAAAGGTATTTGTTCAGTACAGCATCACAAAGCAGAATAATACAATAGCAGTTCCAATAAAAGGTTTCACATATTTATTTCTGAGCCAAATGAACCACTAGTCAGGAAACACCATGAGCCAAACATTCCATTTCTCCCATGAGCTGTTCAGATAGTAGTGATGGTCTCAGCACTGTGATTCGGCTAAGATGCAAGTGACCTTGACGGAGCATAAATGTGCCACTTCACATGTGAGGCTCCCTATAGACCCAGCTTGATTCTTCTCCAATGTCTGTCTTCTCTTGGAGCTGTACCTGATTTTATTATCAGTTTTCGTTTGCGTCCACTGGGGAATGGGATGATTCTGCCTTTGTTTCTTGGCCAGGAATCATTTGATACTGACAGTCTCATGAGAGGACTTGGAGAGGAGCAAATTCAACCCCACACAAGATGGAGGAGAAGAGAAAAGAACACCAGGCAGATTCTTAACCACTGGACCACCAGGGAAGTCCCTCTCATTTTGGTTTTTATTTTGCGTTTCTCCAATAGCTCATGATGCTCAATATCCTTCCACGTGCTCACCTGCCATCCACATATCTTCTTGTCTGCAGGGCTGATTCAATTTTTTCGACCATTTTTAATTGGGTCATTTGTTCACTTATTATGAAGTTTTCAGGATGCTTTATATTCTGGATATAAGTTCTTTATCACATGTGTTTTACAAATATTTTCCCCCAGGCTGTAGCTTGTCTTTTCATTTTCATAAGAATGTCTTTTCAAAATCAGATGTTTTTAATTTCAATGAAATCTAATTTACCATATTTTTCTTTTATAGCTCATGGATAAAGAAGCTATAACTATGAAAAATTTTGCCTAACCAAGAAAAATTTTGCCTAACCTGAAGTCACAATGATTTTTCTCCTATGTTTCCTTCTGGGGAGTATTTTAAGTTTTGCTTTTAGGTCTATGATCCATTTTGAGTTGATTTTTGTATAAGTTGTGAGGTACAGGTAATCAAGGCTTTTTTTTTTCTTTTGCTTGCTTTTTATTTTCTCGTATGGCTGTCCAGTTGTTCCAGCACCATTTGTTGAAATGATTATCCTCTCTCCATTAAATTGCCGTTGCACCTTTGTCAAAAATCAACTGGCCATATATGTGTGAGTCTGCTTCCAGTCTGTAATGTTTCAAAAACATGAAAAACAGGATTCAATTTTTTTTTCAAAACCTTTCAGCCATTCTGGTGGATGTGTAGTTGTCACTGATAAGGTTCCCCTGGAAACAGAGATGGAGTTTAGCACCCAGGATGTTTATTAAGACGTGCTCTTGAGATCAACACTTGTGGTCAGGAAGGAAGCAGGTGCAAGCAGAAGGAGAAAGTGAGCCCCCACTGAACCCAGAGGGTGCACCAAAGCTGGAACGACCTGATTTGTCCAAATTGACTGCTGGGCCGCAAGTCTATGGGAGGTGGTCTGAGAGATGCGCTTTCGCATTCTATCACTGTAGGGGTATGCTTGGATTGCTTTTTGGGGGGCATTGTTTGGCCATGCTACGTGGCTTATAGGATCTTAGTTCCCTGACCAGGGATTGAACCCACTCCCCTGGCAGTGAGAGCGCAGTATCCTAACCACTGGGACACCAGCTTGGGATTTTTATTTGCATCTCCTAGTTACAAACGAGGTTGAGTGCCTTTCATATGTTTATTAGCCATCTGAACATACATCTTTTTTGAGGGCCGTCTGTAAAGAGGGTGATAAAGTGGATTAGGGCCTTAGGGAGACACAGGGGCCCCTGTGAAGCATCAGCCTCTGCACATAACACAGAGAAGCAGTCCCCAGGGAAGTGGAGAGGCAGACAGACGTGCGTCCAAATCTCAGTCTCCCATTTCCCAGCTGTACTGCCTGAGGAGACTAATTCAACTTCTCTGAGCCTCAGTTTCCCTCTCATAAAATAACTGAGATTGTGATTAGGAATGGAGGATAAGAAGGAAGTGAAGGAGATGTCTTGGTTTTAATCTAAACTCTGGCCCTCCAGGATTTAAGGATGTCCAGTTCCCTGATAGCTCAGTTGGTAAAGAATCCGCCTGCAATGCAGGAGACCTAGGTTCAATCCCTGGGTTGGGAAGATCCAACCCTGGAGAAGGGAAAGGCTACCCACTCCAGTATTCTGGCCTGGAGAATTCCATGGACTGTATAGTCCATGGGGTCGCAAACAGTCAGACACGACTGAGCGACTTTCACTTTCAGTCAATTCCAGAGGGCCAGTTGCCCCCATGGGTCAGTCTTTGAGAGGACTCAAGAGCTTCCCAGGAACAGGCTCAACCTGAGGAAAGGGAAATATAATTCCCAAGTGGGTGGAGCCAGATCAGTCCTTCAGGTTGGCCCTGGGCTCAGCCCCGTGGCTCCAGGTCTGAGTCCCAGGGAAGAATACTGGAAACTGGAGAAGCCCTGTGTCTGTTGCACAGCAGTGCAACAAAACACGTCAGACTTGGTGGCTTCAAACAACACTCATTCTACTCATGAATCCATAGTCTGGGCAAGGCTCAGTGGTGACAGCTCATCTCTGCTCCAGGTGGCATGGGCCAGGATGACTGACTAAGATGAACCATCCACTTTTTTAAGATAGCGCCACTCACCTGGCTGGAAGGTGGATATGATTTGGGCTTCCTCACAGCATGGTGGCTGGGTCCCCTGAGCAAGCATCCCAAGCAAGCTAGCTGAAGCTACATCACTCTTTACGACCCTCTGTGTTTTCGGCCATAGTCACAAATCCATCCTGATCCAAGAAGAAGGGGTGTCAGAGTCCCATTGTATGCAGACCATGTGAAGATGGGGAGTCATTGTTGGTACCATTTTGGGGGGAATACAGTCTTCACAGTACTAAGAGATAACGGCATATTTTGTAGCTGTGTGACCATGAAACGGCAAGCCTGGAAGGGACAGGAAAGTCATTTTAGGGTGATGGGAGCAGCTCAGAGGGGTGTGTCCAAGCCAGCCTTCATCCTGGAGAGGTCCTCAGCTTTCCGAGGCGTGAGGGCCACAGCGATGGGAGAAGACAGCAGAAACCTTGAGAGCAACCATCCCAGCTTGAAAATCAATCACAGAAGGAGGAAAATGGCAATAAAATGTAGCAGAAAAATGTTTGTGAGCACTAGTGAGACACCCCTGGGGCTCCTGGAAATAAATAGCAGAAACTTTGAAAGGGAGAGAAGTCCCATTAGAAGAGGATGGAAATAAGCCGAAGGAATACTTTTTTAAAAATATTTATTTATTTATTTAGCTGCACTGGGTCTTAGTTGAGGGAGGAGAAGACGTCCATAGGAGTCATTCTGGGGTCAGGATCCAAGGCGACAAGAGCCAGTCAGGAATCTGCCTGAGATGAAGCCAACAGTGCAAGTCCTGGCTGGTCCCTCCAGGCCAGAGCAGGAACAGAGGACAAACGCCAGAATCCTGCCATAAGGGGATGTGGGGTTGAGCCGGGGAAGGTCACTGAGGCAGTGGAGGAAGGAAGGGTAAGCCATTCATCTGTACTGACCTGTGAGCAAATTAGAAAACACACCCCTTTCTCAAGATGCTTTACTTCCATCCTTGGAAAATATACCGATATTGTGTGTGTGTGTGTGTGTGTGTGTGTGTGTGTGTGTGTGTGTATGCAACACACGCTTGCTCAGTTGGGTCCAATTCTTTGCGACCCCATGGACTGTAGCCTGACAGTTTCCTCTGTCCATGGGATTTTTCAGGCAAGAACACTTGAGTGCATTGCCATGCCCTCATCCAGGGGATCTTCCCTGCATCAACTGCATTGGCAGGCAGATTCACTACCACTGAGACACCTAGGAAGGCTGATATTGTTAGAGCAAGAAACGTTATTGTTTTTAGAGGAGAGTATTGTAATCAACACAAATCTAATGAGGCCCCTTAAATTTACCCAGAACTTGCGCCATCACATATGTCAGAATCCTCTTGTCCAATAGGGGGTAAGAGTCAGGGGAGGGGAGGTCGAGAAGCTCCCAGGTCCAAGTGGGAGGCTGAAGGAGGCTTGGGCAAGGTCCAGCTTGGGCTCCGATGCTGCCCATGGCTGGATTTTTACAGCCATTCAGCCATCATCTACTGTCTGAGGGGGCTAGCTCCATCCATCATCTACTGTCTGAGGGGGCTAGCTCCATCCATCATCTACTGTCTGAGGGGGCTAGCTCCATTGAAATGGTCAGGATGAGATGGGCAGAGAAGCGGGAGGTGAAGGCCTTGAAGGCTGGTTTACTTGGTGCCAATGGTAACTTCAGGGCAGAGCCATGGATGTGAGTGTCCCCCATGACCAGGAGCAAGAACGACCTCCTCTGAGGTCTCCGAGCTCAGTCTCACTACCCAATGACAATTGCTATGCATTGAGGATCTATCCAGTGACAGTCACTGCCCCCTTAGCCACATCATCCCTAATCCTTTCCACACCCTGCCACGCCAGTGTCATCAACCATCCTAAGTTTACAGAAGACGAAACTGAGGCTTCGAGAGAGTAAGTGACTTGCTTGGGGATGCAGAGGAAGGAAGCCACCAGACTGGGATTTACTCTGGGCTGCCTGGGACTCCATGCCAGCTCCTGCCAGGAGACGGGCAGTTCCAGGCTGACGACACCCTGGGTGTGCTTGGCCTCTTGAGCCGGGGTCCAGCTCTCTGTCTCCTCGGGCCTGACCCACTCACTCTGTGCAGGAGTTGAACAGTAAATTAAAGGGCTTCATTATCTCATTTGAGGGTGGAATAAAACACTTTGGAAAGGCTGATGCATTAAGTGCAATCAAGTTCTGAAAGGTTCTTCATTGCTGGAAGGAATGGCCTCTGATAAATTGCTCTCTTCACTGAGACGAGACTAATATCTCATGAGCAATCCCAGCAGTGTCCACTGCAGATGTTTCTGCATCTTCACAAAGGATGTTAGAGATCAGATTCCCTCCCAAGAGAGCAAATCGCCTTTGCGATGTGCAAAAAGACGCCCCAGGTACAGCTCCCTCTCCTGTCACCTGCCAAGAAGGAATTCTGGAACTGCTCTGGATCAGAGGTCACCCAGGACCCCCAGGCCTCTCCCACTGGTCAGTCACCACACGTGCATCCTGAGTCACTCCACAAGCCTTGAAGGAACACCACCCCGGGGAAGGCCACACATCATCCCAGACTTCCTTAGTTCCACAGGACTCAGCTATGGCTCTCCCATCCCAATGACTTAATGAATAACAGCTCACCTTCCTGGGAAGCAGCCATCCAGACACTTGCATTTTAGGGATCGTAAAACTGATGCACAATCTACCCCAAGTCACACCTTCAGAATCTCAGGCCCTGATGCTTTTCAAATCAGTTCCCAGAATATCAAAGAGCTGCAGTAAGGCCAGCCTTAACCACAGATGAAAGAAGGGAGGAGGCGAGGAAGAAAGAAAAGGGGGGAAAAATTGCTGAAAGAGCACAGGCTGAGAAGTAGGAGAGGAGGCAGGAAGAGGGTATGGAAGGAAATAATCCAAGACAGAGCGTGAGAGAAAGACTCCTTGCCTCTTACCCTGCCCAAGGATGTCACAATAAAGAGGATGGGGCTTCTCCTGTCACCTCGGGGCCCGATGTTCACTCACCAACTCAACCAATTGGCATTCCTTAAGCAGCACGATGTGCTCAGCCCTGGTGCAGGCCCTTGGGAGACCCAAGAAAAGTTGTGTCCACAGTCGGCTCCTCTTGACCTTCCCCTAGCCTCAGTCTCCCCATCTGCAAAACAAGCATATGAATCCCTACCTGTTCTGGGAATCAGCTGCGATGAGCACACACAGGCACCGAGGGGAAGCCCTAGACACACCCATTTCCCTCCTTTCCTCCTTCACTGAGGGGAGCCACAAGCCAGGAGGGAGTAGATTGCAAACTACAGAGGGGGGCTGCCCTTGAGGCCAGAGTGCCAACGGGCCCATCCACACACACACTCATTCCTTCATTCATTCAACAAATATTTGATGAATGAGTGTCTGCAAGCGCCAGGAGCAGTGCTGGGTGTTTTCCAAAAGGCGTTCTTTCCTTTCATCCCCGCATGAGCGTGCTCTGTGAGAAAGGCACCATCGTGCCCATTTTATAGATGAGGAAACCAAAGCAGAGAAAGATGTAATCTGCACAGCACGGAATGTGATAGAGGCCAAACTCAGACCAGGCCTACTTCTCAAGGATGCAGTGACGCTTGGCTGGCTGGTTTCCCACACCCCACACTCTCTCCCTCCGTGGGGCCAAGTGATGCCTGGCGTCTGCGTCTAAGTGTAGATTTGCAGCAGAGAGGCCGGCACCTGGTCTCTGGGGGATCCTGGCAAGGCTGGGCAGGCCTGGGAGCAAGAAGGAAGAAGAGCCTGTGCCCGAGATAAGGATAATGGCCGATGGGGACTAGACTGCGACAGTTCACATGTGAACTCAGTCCACCGCACTCTGGGGACCAGTAATCCTTTCCCTTCCCTGGTGGCTCAGCCGGTAAAGAATCCGCCTGCAATGTAGGAGACCTGGGTTTAATCCCTGGGTTGGGAAGATCTCCTGGAGGAGGGCATGACAACCTACTCCTGTATTCTTGCCTGGATAATCTCCATGGACAAAGAAGCCTGGTGGGCTACAGTCCATGGGATTGCAAAGAGTCGGACATAACTGAGCAAATAAGCACACAATCCTTTTCCATGGCGGTGAAGGTGAGCATGCAGGAAGGGACTCTCCAGCAAAGAATCAGAGAAATCTCTTCTTCCTGCAGCCCTGTGGTGAAGGGTGGGAAAAGGAGGTGGTGGAGGCCTGGGATCCCTCGGAAAGATATCCATTTCATTGGGCTCCTCCCCTGCTCAAGAACCTTCAATGACTCCCCATGGCCCTTGGTATTGTTTGCCAAACCCAGGGGAGGAAATTCAAGGTCAGCTCACCTAGGGACTAAGGAAGGATCCAGAAAGAACCAAAGCCCCAGAAAAAGATGCCCCCTTAGTTCTCCTGGCCCTCCCCTCCCTCTCTTCTTTTTCTACTTCTATGCCATCTGAGCAGCTCATGCTGGTAAAGCCCATGCTAGGCCTTAGCCAGGCAGACTGAGGACTGTGCCTGTCCTAGGGCATTGTTTTCCTGGGTCCAGAGACCCCAGACTTAAGAAGAAAGGGGTTGCTGGCATCTATATTCCCACACCACACACCGCCACAGCAGGGTGACTGAGTCCAGGAAAGCTGATAAAGAACAGGGGCCCAGGCTCCCCAAGCAGGGCAAGGCCTGGGCCTGGGTATCTTTACCAGGTGCCCCAGTGATTCTGACACCAACCATGGTTTGAGAGCCACTATTCAAGGGCAGGGCTAGATAAAAATATAACGCAAGCAATACATGACTTCAAATTTTAAAAAGTAAAGAAGAAACAGATGCAATTTTAGTATACATTCTATTTAACTCAACATCCCAAATATTATCTTTTCAACAGGTAATCAATATAAGAAATTAAGAAGATTTTTTTTTTCTGTACCAAGTCTTTGAAAGCTAGGGTGTATTTGACATTTGTGGCACATCTCCATCCAGCCGCTAAATTCTCATCCATGATACTCGAGCTGTATTTGGATTTCACAGATGTCCATTACCAAGCTGTTTCAAAGCAGTATCACCAAGTCATCCTCGCTTACTCAAGTCCTGGTTTTCCTTTTTTATTTTTTTTGGCCATGCTGCATGACATGTGGGATCTTAGTTCTCAGACCAAGAATGGAACCTGTACCCTCTGCAGTGGAAGCTTGGAGTCTTAACCACTGGACTGCCAGGGAAGCCCACAAGTCCTGGTTTTAAAACTCAGAGTTCCACAACCTGAAAGCCCAGTGCAAGGAAAACCAGGACAGCTGGGCAGCCTCTTCCAAACATACGTCAATGTTTTCCAATAACTAAATCATTATTTTTAAATTTTAAATCAATTAAAATGAAGTAGAATTAAAGCTTCCATTTCTCATGGCACTAGCTCCAGTTTCAAGTATTCAATAGCCTTGTACGGCCAACATCTACCATACTGGAGAGGATGGGTCTACTAGCGAGAAAGCCTCTTCCCTCCCATAAGACCAACTATGGAGGATCAGAGCTCGGCTTTCTTAGAAGAGCCGTGGTCCCTACAAGAGTTACAGGTGGGAGGCCCACATCATAGAACATCTATTAGGCAACACAAGGAGGATGTGATGGACATTAGGAAGCCATTGCAATTATCTAGGACATGGGAACATGATGGTCAAGGTGAAGAGACAGCTGGATTACAGAGGTGTGCAGTAAATAAAATCAAGACCTGTTTTAGATGGGGGGGGGGGGGGGGGTGGCGGCACGGGGAAGTGAGAGGGACCAATCCAGGATAATTCCCTGGTCAGCTCCCCCTGCCATCATCCACCACCACCACCAGCAACCAGACTGATTCTAGAATATTCCAATAATCTACTGCTATTAAATATAGTGGTTTAGAACAACTATATCTAATTATTGCCTTCCGTGGTCCGAGTGGGGGATCAGGCTCAGCTAAGTGATTCTTCCTCAGCGTCTCTCATTCGTCTCGGGTGAAGCCTCCCTCCCCAGGTCTGGGGGCTGTCAGATCTACCCTAAGGTTTCTGTTATCCACTGGGGCTGTTGGCTGGAACACTGTGCTGGGCTTAGTCGCTCCGTTGTGTCTGACTCTTTGCAACTCGTGGACGGTAGCCCGCCACACTCCTCTGTCCATGGCATTTTTCAGGTGAGAATACTGACGTGGGTTGCCATTCCCTCCTCCAGGGCATCTTCCCGACAACGGGGGTCAAACCCGTGTCTCCTGCGTCTCCTGCATTGGCGGTGGATTCTTTACTTGCTCAGCCACTGGGGAAGCTGGAACACTGCTATGGGCCAAAGCGTGCCCACCATGCCTCACAATTTCATATGTGCAAGTCTTAACCCCAACTACTTTAGAACATGACTGTATTCGGAGAAAGGGTCTTTAAAGAGGTAATTAAGTTAAAACGAGGTCATTAGGGTGGACTCTAGTCAATATCATCAGTGTCCTCATAAGAGCAGGAAATTAGAAGGAAGACCACAGGAGGACACCCGGGAGAAGGTGGCCATCTACAAACCCAGGAGAAAGGCTTCAGAAGAAATGCACCCTGGGTCTTGAGCTTCCAGCGCCCGGAATTGTGAAACAACAAACTTCTGTTGTTTAAGGCCCCCGGTCTGCATTCTGCAGACCTAACAAACCAATACGAATTTCCACCTGTGATCCATCCAAGGAGCCTGTGCTTCTTCACAGCACGGCATATGGTTTCAGAGGGTCCCAAGGGGACCAGGTGGACACAGGTCATAAAACTATGACCTAGTTTTAGAAGTCACAGGTGGTGTCATTTCCTCTGTAGTCACAGACTCAAGACAAGGGGACACTGACCCACCGCCTAATGAGACGATCATCAATGTCACGTTGCCAGGAGAGCACGCAGAATAAAAGACCTTGTGACCATCTTGGAAAACACAGCCTGCCAGATCAGGCTGGTAACTCCAGGGATCGGCAACAATGTCATCAACCAAGACAGAGATTATGCGAGGAAGAGACGGTCTGGGATGGGTTAGATCAGCGGTCCCCAACCTTTTTGGCACCAGGGACTGGTTTCATGGAAGACAATTTTTCCATGGACTAGGGGGCCAGTGGTGGGGTTGGTCGTTTGGGGATGATTCAAGCACATTACATTGACTTTGCACTTGATTTCTATTATTTATTACATCAGCTCTACCTCAGATCATAAGACATTAGATCCAGGGGTTGGAGATACCTGGTTAGATGATGAGGTAAGGTGGGAACAGGGTGAGCTGCCCAAGCCTGTGAACCTTTAGGTGGACATAACCAACCACGAGGCTTCCCTGGTGGCACAGTGGTAAAGAACCCGCTTGCCAATGCAGGAGACACAAGAAACTTAGGATCAATCTCTGGGTTGGGAGGATCCCCTGGGGAAGGAAATGGCAACCCACTCCAGTATTCTTGCCTGGGAAATCCCATGGACAGAGGAGCCTAGCGGGCTACAGACCATGGGGTCACGAGAGTCAGACAAGACTGAGCACGCATACACACACATCCCCAAACATCAGCAAGTTAAATATGTGAATCAGGGCTTCAGGAACATGTTCTGGCCTAGAACTGTCAATTTAGGGGCCTTCAACATTACTTTGCCAACAAAGGTCCATCTAGTCAAGGCTATGGTTTTTCCAGTGGTCATGTATGGATATGAGAGTTGGACTGTGAAGAAAGCTGAGCACCAAAGAATTGATCCTTTTGAACTGTGGTGTTGGAGAAGACTCTTGAGAGTCCCTTGGACTGCAAGGAGATCAACCAGTCCATTCTGAAGGAGATCATCCCTGGATGTTCTCTGGAAGGAATGATGCTAAAGCTGAAACTCCAGTACTTTGGCCACCTCATGCAAAGAGTTGACTCATTGGAAAAGACTCTGATGCTGGGAGGGATTGGGGGCAGGAGGAAAAGAGGACAACAGAGGATGAGATGGCTGGATGGCATCACTGACTCATTGGACATGAGTTTGATTGGACTCTGGGAGTTGGTGATGGACAGGGAGGCCTGGCATGCTGCGATTCATGGGGTCGCAAGAAGTCAGACACTACTGAGCGACTGAACTGAACATATCAGAAGTCAGAGGTTGAGTCCACTCTCTTATCTTGTGAGAAGATAAGGGGTGAGGGAATATATCAGCTAGCTATTTCTGCATAATAAATCATTCCAAATCTTAGTGGCTAAAAATAACTACAGTGGACCCTTGAACAAGGTGGGGATTAGGAATGCTGATCCTCCATCAGTTGAAAATCTGCTTATGATTTTTTTTAATATTTATTTTTATTTGACTGCATCAGGTCTTAGTGGCACAATAAAGTATCTTTCCTTGAGGCGCCCGGGCTCAATAGTTGCAGTGAGCAGGCTTAGTTGCTCCACAGCATGTGGGATCTTACTAACAGTTCCCCAACCGGGGACTGAACCCACATCTCCTGCAAGGCAGATTCTTAGGGAACTTCCTGCTTATAATTTATAAATGACCCTCCATATATATGGTTCCTCAGGATCCATGGCTCCACATCCACAGATTCAAACCACCATGGATCTTAAGGCACTGCATTATTCACTACTGAAAAAAACAATGTATAAATGGACCCGAGCAGTTTAAACCCAGCTGTTCAAGGGTCAGCTGAATTTATTATTGCTCTATAGATTGGTTGGGTAGTTCCTCTTCTGGCTTCACCTGGCTCACTCATGTGGCTGCATGTGTCTGGATAGTGAGCTAGAAGGTCCCAGATCAGCTCACTCACATGTCTGGTTGATGCCAGCTGTCAGCAGAGGATGGGGCTCAGCAGCAACAGCTGGAACACCTGGCCTCTCTTTCCACGTGAAATTTTACTTAGGCTTCTTCACAGAGTCATGGACTCAGGGGAGCCACCAAGCAGGCAAGCATCAGTGCACAAGGGTTACCAAGTATATGTACTACCGAGCTAAGACCTTATTGGCCAAAGAAAGTCACAAGGCCAAAATCAATGTGGGATACCTTAGCAGGAGACAAGATTCACTGGCAGCCACTGCTGTAAAAACTCACTACAGGAAGGAACACCAGGTGGGCCTCCACATATTTTAGGATTGGACAGAAAAGAAACCAAAGAGGGAAAAACCAGGAAAACCAAGAAAGAACCAGAAGGGTGCAAAGCTAAGGGAGCAAGAGAGAAGTGAATTCCACAAGAACGTGCAGAGCCAAGACAGGCATGATCTTGAGATTGAATGTCTCACCCTAGGCCCAGCCTGAAACCATCCTCTTGATCTGACAACCTAGGTCAGTTTCCTCAAATTCCCAATGATCATTTCAGGTGTCAGTGTCTCAAAACTTAAGCACCAAATACAGCTCAGTGAAAGCAATTCTGTAAATCCAACCAATGTGCTCTAAATTTGCAAACTTTACAACAGCCTGGCTTAATTAACTAGAAAGGCAAGGGTTTTCAAATTGTTTTCGACCCAAGACACAGAGAAATACCTGTGCATCAAGATCCAGTGCATGTATGCTCACAGATGCACATTTAGGCCGGTGTGCACACATATACACACGTAGCCAAGATGGAAGTTTCCTGAAACATAGAAAAGATCACAGTAATAGATCACCTGTTCTATGTGCAAAGTTCTGTGTCATTTTCTATTCAATATTCTTTTTGAATACTAGTCATGCCCTGCTAAATTGATTTCACCACCCACTCATGCATCATAAATTACAGATTAAAAAACGCTGATCAAGGCCATCCAGAGCAGAAGTCAGAAAACTGACCAAATTCTGCCTTTAGCCTTGTTTGGTTTCACCTCTTGGGTTGCTTTCCTTTAAGAATTTTAGGCCTTCAGTCAAGCCTCCCTGCCCCTGTACCATTTCCCAACTGCCTGATACCCAACTGCTTTATTCACCTTCACACGTGCCTGGCCCCTGAATGCATTTCTGTTTGGGCCTTCTAAGTTTCTCTGTGCTAAAGGAAGAGATGTATGCATTTATACATCCCATGAATATTGAATACATGTCTCTCACCTGCCAGCCACATTTCAGGCACTGGGAATACAGCAAGGGGACAAAGCCCACTGCCTTCACAGAGCTGAGATTCTAGAAGAGGGAGACAGATAAGCAACACAAAACAAAAAGAATATTCTTCATTAGATGCAGATAAATTCTTGAGTGAAAGTAAAGTGGGAAGGGGGTCAAGATGCGTTAACAGCCACCAGATTGCAGCCTTTGAGCCCCTTTGTGGAGATAAGGTAGCCCATATGTCCCCCCACCGCAAAGAGGTGGGCTGAGGAATGGAGGTAGGCCATGGCCAGAATCTTCCCCAAAAAGAAAGTTCCCAGACAGCCCCAGCAGGTAAACCTAATCCATCACGTCCCCAAAATACTTTGCCCAAGAGCAAAGCACCAGTAACTTTAGCCTAGAAAATTTCAAAATTTCAATAGGCCATTAAGGGGGAAGCCGTGGCAGGACGTTAGTCGGGGACATGCCTGGGGTGGGAAGCCTTGGGGGTGTATTTCAGACTCTTCCCTCATTCGCAGCCCCCTCCCCCTCTGTCCCGCCGGATAAACGGCCACCTCATTAGTTCTGCACACATGACCCTCTCGACCTGGCTCCTGGTGACTGCGCCTGCCTTATCTCTGGCCTCTCCTCCCTCACATTTTCCGCTCCAGCAAAGCCAAACACGGATCCGTGGGGGCTTTCACGCTTCTGTGCCTCTGGACACGCCGTTCCTTCTGCCTGGAAGGCCGCCGGCAGCCTCCATCCCCGCGTGCCCCTCCCCCTCCTCAGCGAGCTCCAGTTCATCCTTCAGAACCCAGCCTGGATGTCCCCTCCTCCAGGAAACCCCACTGAAGCCCCATCTCCGTCCCCAACACACCGCCCCCCCCCCTCCCCAACGCTTTATTTATTTTGCTTTGCTTCTCTGCACTGTAATTACCGGTTTCTCCAAATCTCTCCCCTCCCAGACTCGGGCCTCCTCAAGAGCGGGAATTCTGGGGGCCACTCGCTTTGCACCCAAAAGCGCCAAGTCCCGAGCTCGGAGGGACAGAGTTTGCACTCCGGCCCAGGCCGGCTCCAAAGGCCCCCGTTTCTGCCCTCCGCCTCCCCGTGAGCGTGCGGGGACCCGCGCTCCAGCATTTTCCACCCGCCCCTCCGGCCACCCCCCGCCCCCGCTCTTTCCCCAGCACCGGGCCGGCCCCTAGCACGGCCGCCCGGCCCCCTGACATCAGCAGCCGCCGGCGCCCCCGGCGCGGGACTACAAGTCCCGACACGCCCCGCGGCGGCCGCGCATGCCCAGCGGGCCGGCGTTTGAGTGGCAAGTTGTTTGTTACAGCGAACACCAGCTGCTCTCCGCGCCGGGCGCCGCGCGCCGCTGCTCCGCCAGCGCTGCCGCCCTCGCCCGCCGCCTGCCCGCCGCCCGCGGCCGCCCTCGCGGCTCGGCGGGCCTCCCACTTTGTCCGTCGCGGCCCGCGCGGCGTCGAGCTCCTGGTCCCCCCGGCCGCCTGCCCGCGGCGCTCCGGTGCCGGCTGGGTGCGCGCAGGGGGGCGGGGGCCGCGGCTCGCCCCCCGCGGATGAGCCGCCGCGGAGCGCGGGCGGACGATGGAACTCCACATCCTGGAGCACCGGCTGCAAGTTGCCAGCGTCGCCAAGGAGAGTATCCCGCTCTTTACCTACGGCCTGATCAAACTTGCTTTCCTGTCCTCCAAGACCAGGTGAGCGCGCGGGGACGCGGCGCCGGCCGGGGAGAGACAAAGAGGCGCACCCGGGCGGCTGTCCTCGCCGCCGCGGCTCGGAAAACAACTTCGAACCCCGGGGAGCGCCCCCGCCCCGCCCCCGCCGCATCGCTCGTCTTGTGTTTGACAAAGCCACCCGATCTGCCCTCTAACTGGGTCCTTCCACCCCGAGCCACCCCCCGCTCCAACGCACACACAGGAGATGCACCCGTGCCACTGTCTCCCCCCATCTCAGCCCCCTTCCCATCCTCTCCCCGAGATCCAGAGGGCCAGGCAGGCAGCTCTGACGAATCCGTTAATGAATGAATGAACGAACGAATGAATGAATGAAAAACAGGTGTGGACTCGCGGCCGTGTTTAAAAAAAAAAAAACTAACGCCCCCCCATCCCCCAATCCCTCCGTTGGGCCGGCCCCCGTCGCCAGGGCGGGGGAAGGGATTCTGCTGAGCGCGGCTACCCAGAGCAGAAAAATCATAAAATCATTAGTGGGTGTTTATCTCAAGGTGCCTGCGACGATTGCGGACGGCGCCGGAGGCTGGGGGAGGGGAGGGGAGGGGGGCTGCGGGTGAGGGTCGCTGTGGTTCTTTCTCCCCGGGTCCGGGAAGGTGGGGGGGCAGGGGGGGGCTGTTTTGCCGAACCGTGGAAGGGGGAGGAGCAGGCGTGTTTACGGCTCTGCCTTGAGGCTGGGCTTGGATGCTGCAGGGGGAAAAATAGTTGAAGGCCTTGGGAGGTTGAAAAAAAAAACCCAAGTTGGATTTTTCCCACTGCCGGTCAGGGTCTGACTTTGTGAGCCCCGGCCGGGGCTTGGATTAGGATGATGTTTTTTTAAGGAGCCGGAGTGTGAGTGCTAGCTAGCCGCTGTAACTTAAATCCCTTGTTTGTCCACCATTGTGACTGTTTAAAGGGATGAAGTTGTTGCTGGCTAGGCTTTTCGGGGGTTGAGACGGAGGTAGTTCTTCTCTGCAAAATGAATGAATAAATTACAGATCAAGGTTAACTTAAAATGACGGGAGCCCCTAGGCTACCCCCTTGGACGCAAGCTCAGGGGGAGCTCCCGGGATGTGGGGGAAAATTCAATCCAAGCCTCTTATCTGCCTGTTAAAGTTCTTGCCTGGAAATCTCACTTTGATGTTGTGTGTGTGAGCCGGCAGCTCAGTCCCGCCATTGTTTGCGAGACGGAGCAGAGAGCCAGTGGCATCTTGTTTACTTTCTTCTCTGGCTGCCCGGCTGCCTGGTGGGGTATGGAGGGTTGAATGCTCACCTTCCCTGGGCCCTGGCTCCTTTGATTGCAAAGGTAATTATTAAACAGGTCATTTGAAAACAAAAGCCACCAGCTCAGATTCTGAATCTCTCCCCACCCCTTCTGGCCCCCCACCCCAGCCTCCTCCCACTCTTGATACCCACCCCTCCTGCACCTACCTGCCCTCTGCTCCCCACGCCCAGCCTGTCTTGAAATTCCAAGGCTGGAGGTAAGAGAGAGCGGCCTTGTTTTTCCAACCCTTGGCTGTCAGCCCCAGGCAGCCCCCCTGGCTGATTTCTCGGCTACCATTCAAGAGACCGGGATGATGAGTCAGGCTGCTGCCGTGCGGGGGCCTGGGTGCTGGCAGGAGGGGGCATTTGGGGGCTTCTTAGAAAGGCAGCCAAGGGCCACTCCCTCTGTCCCATTCCCTTTGTGGGGGGATTGGCCACCTTCCAGCCCCTATCCCAGGGTCCAGTTTGGAGGTCGCATAGATAGGCCTGTCATGGGGGTGAGCCCCTGCTGACCTGTCTGGACCACAGAAACCCCACCGCTCAGTGGGTCCCGCTTCTCCCTCTCCTGCAAGAAGCCCAGGTGATCAGTCCAGTCTCAAGATGACTCAGAGGTCAAAGGTCATCTCCATGTCTCCAAGATCTGGCTCTAGAAGGTGCTGAGCACATTTGTCCAATGGCCAGAGGCCTGCCTCCCAGGCAGGGCCAGGTTGCTGACTTCAGGTTGTGACGAGCCCCTTCATTGCCCTGTGACCGTGGCAAGATCCATTTCCTTCTCTGATTCTCACTTTGTCCATCTGTAATGAAGATAGCACCGCTCGGCCCCATAGGTTTCACAGAGCTGCTACGGGTGTAGTGTGGAATGATTGTGGAAATTGGCTTTATGCAAGTATAAGGGGGAGCAGGGTGTGGATGTATTATTGGAGCAATTTTCAACAGTCAATCATCCAGGTAGAACTTTTGGTCCTTTTTTGATTTGTCCATCAGTATCTGCCCCCAAGTGGTGGCCCAGAGCCTTGTCATTTTTGTCACTGTGTTGCCGGTTAAGTTTTCGGTCACTCCCTGAAGGGCAAATCCTTGGCGTGGCATCTGAGACCCTTTGGGATCTGAATCCAGAATTCTCATCTTTAGTTAGACATTTTCTGTTTGACCCACAATTTACTTCCACTCACACCTCCCTGCTTTAGTTCTCTGCCTGAAACCCCCTCCTCCCACCAGTAAATTCCTGTTGAACCCTCAAGATCTAGTGTTATCACCCAAAACTTTCCTGAACCCTGCTTCCCTCCCCCAGCAGACTTAGTCACTTCCTCCCTCTCATGTCTACCTGCGTGGAGGCTTGGGAGGGATGTGGCATCAATAGATGCCCACTCCCTGTGGGGGTGCAGCTGGGTTCAAGAGATGCTGAGATCCCTGCCTCTTCCTCCTCAAAGCCCCAAGCCTGGTGAAAGAGAGAAAGAAGAGGCCTTCACAGCAGAGAGGGGAGTGTCTAGGGGCTAGCAGCTGGATCTGGGGGATGACCTGAGAGAGCCTGGAGGACTTCCTGAAGGAGGTGGCAGTGCATCTTAGGGCATTAAAGTGGGAATTGGCCAGATCCTGGTTCAGGATCCTGCATATACCACAGTACAGCTCTTCAAATTGGGGCTTCCCAGGTGGCTCAGGGGTAAAGAATCCGCCTGCCAATGCAGGGTGGTTTCAGTCCTTGGTTTGGAAAGATCCCCTGGAGGAGGAAATGGCAACCCCCCTCCAGTACTTTTGCCCAGATAGTCCCAGGGAGAGAGGAGCCTGGCGGGCTGCAGTCCATGGCGTCGCAGAGTCAGACACAACTGAGCGACTGGGCACACGACTCTCTGAATTAGGTTTTACACCTGCTTTGCAAGGAAGGAGTCTGAGGCTCAGATGTTAAGTGACTCATTCAAGGTTACACTGTCAGTGTAGAGCCTGAATTTGAATCAGCATCTTTCTGGCTCAAGTTCAGAAATCTGCTATTACAGGTTCAGTGACACCTGTATTCAACAGTTATATCCAGCCCATGTATTTGCAGCATACTGTTGTAAAGCTTTAGGAACATCCCTTCCACCCTGCCTAATCTTCCGCTAGGAATGCTTGTCCCTCATCACCCCCCATCTAGACATTCTGCTTCCGCCCTGTAACCATCACCTTTCAAATTTTGTCCATAGGAGCATATCATTTGCTTGTCTTACTCTCCCACCGCCTAGTTTATAAACCTTACTTTCAGGAAGCTTTTTGTGCATCTGTTTATCTTTTTCTTCTCTCCCACCCCTCTGCCAGTACCAGAGAAACCAGAACTACACCTGCCAATGCAGGAGACGTGAGAGATGTGGGTTTGTTCCCTAGGTTGGGAAGATCCCCTCAAGGAGGGCACAGCAACCCACTCCGGTATCCTTACCTGGAGAATCCCCAGGAAAAGAGGAGCCTGGTGGACTATAGTCCACGGGGTTGCAGAAAGTCGGACACAACTAAAGCAACTTAGCACCGTTGTTTTTACCATGTGTTCCAAAGAGATGAAGACACCGCGTTTGGCGAAGTAAAGCAGCCTGCTCAAGGTCACAGAAGAAATAGAATTGGGATTTGAACCAGGTCCTTTCTCCGCTGTGCTTAGCACTCTGCTTTGTAGGCACTTAGTAACTGCTTATTTGATGGATGTCCGGCTCGTGCAGAATGACCCAGATTCCAGCCGGAGTCTTTTCTGAGAGCCTTGGGGCTGGAAGAGGCTCGGCAGATGAATCGCACCTGGAGAAACAAGGCCCGGTGCCCCTGCCCTGACCATCAGGGCAGCATCTGAGTGCGGCTGGAAAGGGGCAGAAGGCAGGCTGAGTGCATTGATTCTAGGCCCGCGGCTGGAGGGGGCGACCTGAGGTGAGCCAAATCCAGGCTGACCAGAGAGCTTTCCTTCAGCCCTGTGATAGCCTGTGGTTCTGTAGCCTGGCTGAGGGCCCACTGGAAAGCCCACCACACCATTCCAGTCTCATCTCACATGGCTCCCAGCCACACAGATTATTTGCGTGGATACACACACCCTATAGTGTCTCTAGCCTCAGGCCTTTATTTCTCAGCCTAGAATGTTGCTCTTTGCCCTACCCCCTTTGCCCTACCCACTTTGTCCACTTGCTTGTTCTTTTAGATCCTGTGTTAGCCTCACCTCCTCTAGGAAGTCTTCCTTGATGCACAGCTGAGCTCAGATCCTTCCTCTGGTATGGTGGGCTTAATCCCAAGAAGATATGTGACCAACCATGGAATATAGTTGGGATCCTTTGGGCTGCAAATAAGCTGGTGCAAACAATAAGAAGTATGAACTTTGCACCATGAAGTCATGAATTGGGCTGTTTGAGGGCTGGTAACTTAAAGGCTTGATGTCATCAAAGGCCCAGTCTTTCTCTTTGGCTCTGTGGAATGGCTGGGGCACCTCCAGGCAATATGGGCAGTCATGGGAAGGAGTGGCGAGGACCCTGGGGACAGAAAAGGCTGTTGCCTTGAGAAAATCTATGAGAAAGCCTTTCTGGGATCACATCCCCTGCATACACAGACTTCCCCATCTCATTGGTCAGAACCAGGCACATAAGTATATCTGCACCAATCACAGGCACAGGAAATGAGACCATCACGAGCCAATCAGGATGCACCACTGCAGCTGGGGACGCCTAGCTAGAGTCTTGGGGCCATCTGGAGATGGAGCTCCTCGGGGACCCCAATTTGCTCTCTGCAACCGTGGAAGGCAAAACTGGCAATAATCAATAAGTATATGATGAAAACAATGACAGCAATAATAGCTGATGCTTAGTACATTTCAGGCACTATACATCTGTTAGATCATTTAATTCTCACAACAACCCTCTAAAGTTGAAGCAGAATTATCCCCACTTTTCAGATGAGGAGACTGAGAACCTTGAGTGCCCAGGGACACACCCAAGTGGTAGAACTGGGATTTGAACCCAGAAAATCTTGGATGGCATCACCAACTGGATGCATATGAGTTTGAGCAAACTCCGGGAGATGGTGAAGGACAGGGAGGCTTGGCGTGCTGCAGTCCATGGGGTCACAAAGAGTCAGGCACAACTGAGCGACTGAACAACAGTCTGGCTGTGGAACCTGTCCTGAGATTTCTCAGCCAGGTCTAAAATCACACTGGTTTGGACATGCCCCCTCCTGGGGGCCGCTAAGCAGAGGTGTCACTGAGAGGCCATGACAATGAAGCTGGGCAGGGGCAAGATCATTATCCTGAAATGCAGGTTGAGGGTGGGTGCACAGGAAGCTTCAGCATCCTCTTTTTGCCCATGAGATGCTCGTATCTAGAAAGTCCATCTCTTGATTGGCAAGAAAAAGCACCTAAGGATATGCAGTAAGCCCATGCTCACAGAAACCCACACTGCCTGCCTGGGCCAGATCTGCTATCTGTTAACTCTCGGGTATGGTTTGGTCCGCGATCATTCATCCACGGTGCTGCCTCTGGGAAATCTTGCCAATGAGCCACCGTGAGCACTGAAGACTTAAGAGGCATTTACAGGAGAAAAGCTCAAAATTGCAAACAGTCCACTGTTTCCGAGGGTGCTGGGCTGACGCCACTGTTTGATCACGTTGGGGAAAGACTAATGAGCAGGGGAGTGAGGGCCCGGGGCCTGGCGCCTCGGGTGGGATCTCAGCACCCCTGCATCCTGGCGGTGTGACCTGGGGCACGATGTTTGACCTCTCTGTGCACTCCGTTTCTAAATCAGAATAGTGTTCATGCCCCCTGCCTAGGTTGTTGTGGGGACTTAGACAAACCGTGACAAGCACTTCAGGTAGAGCCGGGGGTCCACTGCAGACTCCAGTGTTAACTGAGAGAGAAAATGCTCTTTAAGCTAGCCATTGAGAGTCTGTGGAGGCAGAGTTTGAAAAGCCCAGGTTTCCCTAGCATACACAAAGCTATGTGTATGCGTTAAGGAGCCTTCAGCTCTGACAAACCTAGACAGTGTATTAAAAAGCAAAGACATGACCTTGCTGACAAAGGTTCGTCTAGTCAAAGCTATGGTCTTTTCCACTAGTCACGTACAGATGTGAGAGTCGAACCAGAAAGAAGGGAGAGCGCCGAAGCACTCATGGTGTTGGAGAAGGCTCTTGAGAGTCCCTCGGACTGCAAGGAGATTCAACCAGTCCATCCTAAAGGAAATCAGTCCTGAATATTCATTGGAAGGACTGATGCTGAAGCTGAAACTCCAATACTTTGGCCACCTGATGCAAAGAACTGACTCTTTAGAAAAGACCCTGGTGCTGGGAAAGATTCAAGGCAGGAGGAGAAGAGGGCGACAGAGGATGAGATGGCTGGATGGCATCACCGATTCAATGGACATGAACTTGGGCAAACTCCGGGATATAGTGAGGGACAGGGAAGCCTGGTATGCTGCAGTCCATGGGGTCACAAAGAGTTGGACACGACTTAGCTACAAAACAATGCACGTACAGTCACACTCTGCTGTAGGAAGTGGAGAGTCTGTCACTGCCCTCCAGGAGCCTCGCTGAGGACACCAGGCATTCAGGGTCTCTGAGAGTGACAACCAAAATGCTGTAGCATCACAATTGTTCAGTTGCTAAGTCGGGTCTGATTCTTTGCGACCCCATGGACTGTAGCCCAGCAGGCTCCTCTGTCCATGGGGTTCTCCAGGCAAGAATACTGGAGTGGGTTGCCATTTCTCTCCCCAGGGGAATCTTCCTCTGTCTGCTGCCTTGGCAGGCGGATTCTTTACCACCGAGCCACCTGGGAAGCCTGTAGCATCCCGAGCTACAAGCAGTTAAAGCTTCCTAGAAGAGACAGCCCTGTGAGCTGAGTCTGAGTGGAATGGAGAGATGTCAGGAGGTGGAGGTGCTGGGGACGAAGGAAAACAGGCCGGGCCGTGAGCAGGAGTGGGTGGACACAGAGGGAGAGAGTGGGGGGAGCACAGAGCCAATCCTCATGCCTGGCTGGGGTATCCATGGCCTGTTGCTGCCCCAGAGGAAGACACAGGCTCAGCACCAGCTCCGAAGCCCAAGGTATGGGAAGTACAAAGTTATCCTTGGCCTGCCCCACATCCACCTGCTTAGTGAAGTCCACACCTCTTCCTACTCATCTCCCTCCTAAATTATCCAAACCACTTTCCCACCAGTCCCATCTGCCCCCAGGGCAGTGCAGATGGTGGGCACAGCCAGAGCCCTCTGGGCAGGAAGAACCAAAGCCTGGAGGCTGGAAAGAGAAAGGTGGGTGCAGGGTGCAGGCCAGGACTTGTGGCCGGTGTGACCACAGCTTGGGGTTGGTGTAAATTGATCTGTTTTGTTCGTGCAGAAACCTGCAGTGTGCACTTGCTGTGTGCAGGGCCCTGTGGGAGGCACAAAAGGAGCTTCGGTCCAGTGGAAAGGAAAGGTGTGTTCTCTGCCAAAGATAGCGGGTGACAGGCCCAAAGACCCAGAAGGAGGTGATGGCTGCTATTGCGGGGGTTGAGTGGAGCCCTATGACCCCACCAGAGGCTGGTGCTGGGGTGGATGTCATGATTCACTGTGAATCCCTGATTTTATCTCTGCCTTGCTCAAAACAGTCCCTTCTCACCTTGTCCCCAGATCCTGGTTCACGCTCCTTATCTGGCATTGCAAATATTCTTTGATCTGACTTCTGTCCTCTCTGGCTTTGCTCCCTCTCTCCACCTCATATGCCCTAGTTTTAGAGTAACTGTGGTAGTTTTTAAATATCCCAGATTCTTTGACAATGTTCCCTTGAAAAGCTAGCTAAAGCTCCCTTACCTGTACGTGTAGGGTCTAGACTAGTGGCTTTCTTCTAATGAGCAGAAGGGGACAGAAGTGATCCTGTGATGCTTCTGAGGCATCAGAGTGATAGCTTCCGCCTGGCATGGCTCTGCTCTGTCTCTGCCTCCCACTTGCTCTGCGGGAATCCAGCTGCCATGTTGTCAGGATGCTCAAGCATCCCTGCAGAGGGGCCCAGAGTGGAGTGAGGCTGAGACCTCCCAGTAGCTGCCAGCCAGGGAGTCACTTTGACCTTAAATCCTCCTGCCCCTAGGCAGGCCTTCTGGTGACCACAGCCCCAGCCTGCACGTGGGCTGTAACCTCATAAGAGACCCTCAGCCAGAAGTACCTATTTGAGCCAGGCGCAGCTTCCTAGCCCATAGAAACTGTGAAAGATACACCAGTTTGTTGTTTCAAGTGACTAGGTTTTCAGGCAATTTGTTATACAGTGGGTAACTGATAGAGTGACTATGTAATTTATCATCTAAATGGGGACACTTCTGAGAATAACAAGGAGCACTAAAAATAATTACCCCAGACAACAGGGCAAACCAGAATGTGTGATCACCCTAGCTAGCTTTCATCCAGCCAGACAGCTCTCAAAGCCGCCCTGGGGCTGGGTGAGTGACTTTCTAGAATCACCTGTGCCTCAGGCCATGGGGGGAGGGCTTATCTCCCTCTGTGCTGGCCCCAGGTGCAGTCCAGGCCTCAGGACCAGAGCTTCACCGCACTGACTCATCTTCTGTTGCAAAGCCCTGAGCTTACACGTGTTGGCAAATGATTTTCTGGTAACAGACCTCTGATCTGAGGAACTAGCCCTGAATGAACCAGCCTCGTCCCACCGGCGCTGGTTGTCCAAGACCCGGTGCTGCTTCTTAACCACCATGAACATTTCCCCCAGCTGCCAGTCCCCCAAAACCTTATTCCTTGCCTTAAAGGTAACATCCTCTTTGTGACCCCATGGACTGTAGCCTGCCCTGCACAATTCCATGGAATTTTCCAGGCAAGAATACTGGAGTGGGTTGCCATTTCCTACTCCAGGGGATCTTCCCAACCCAGGGATCCAACCTGTGTCTCTTACATCCCCTGCATTACAGGCAGATTCTTCACCACTGAGCCACCAGGGAAGCCAGCGCACTTATATGGGACTTACAGTCCTTTCCTCATAATGGACACACTCACACCTCTAAGGTCTGGCCTTAAAAGCTTGGGGTCTTCTTGCCCACCCATATTCACGGCAGCATTATTCATAATAGCCAAAAGGTGGGAGCCACCTAAGTGCTCATCAACAGATGCACGGATAGCAAAATGTGGTCTCTACAGATAATAAAGTATCACCCAGACTTCAAAAGGAACTGTGGCACATGCTACAACATGGATGAGCCTCAGGGACATCGTGCCAAGTGAAATAAGGCATTCTCCGAGAGACAAATACCGTTTGATTCTACTTGCGTGAGGTACCCAGAAAAGTCAAATTCGTGGAGACAGAAAGTCGAGTGGTGGTTGCCAGAGGCCGGCAAGGGCGGGTGAGTGGGGAGTTGTTATTCAGTGGGTATAGAGTTTCAGTTTTGCAGGATGAAGAGTTCTGGAGATCGGTTACACAACAATACGAATGCACTTAACTACTGAAAAGTCAACTTTAAAATGATCAAGATGATAAATTTGAAAGGATGTATGTTTTACAAAAATTTGGACACTGGGTGGGAGAGATAGGAGCGAGGTGAGTGTGCAGAATCAAAGGGCAGTGTGGTGGGTGAGCAGGTGGCAGTGCGCCAGGGCAGCGTGGGCGGCAGTCAGACCGAGGGGAAGTGCTGGCACCCAGTGAGACAGCTGCTTAGAGCACGTCATGCATGAACTCACTTAAGCCTCACAACAACCCTTAGCACATAGGTACAGTTACTGGCCCCATTTTACAGATGGGGAAATTGAGGCATGGAAGGTTCATACCTTGCCCAAGATCACAAAAGCAACTAGTGAAGAGCAGTTTTTTTTTTAATAGCAGCTTTATTCAGATAAAATTCACATGAAATACAATACAATTCACCCTCTTTAAGTTTACAACACAGTAGCTTCTTGGGTGGGCTTTTCTGATGGTCCGTTGGTAAAGAATCTGCCTGCCAGTGTAGAAGGGTCAATCCCTGGGTCAGGAAGATTTCCCCCTGGAGAAGGAAGTGGCAACCCACTCCAGTTTTCTTGCCTGGGAAATCCCATGGACAGAGGAGCCTGGCAAGCTCCAGTCCATGGGGTCGCAAAAGAGTTGGAGGTGACTCAGCGGCTAAACAGCAACAGCAACACAACAAGCTGCTTGTGTGTTCAGAGTTGTGCAACTGTTGCCACTGTCTTAATTCCAGAACTCGTTCATTGTCGCCCCAAAAGAAACCGTACCCATTAAGCAGACACCCCCAGCCCCTGGCAGCACTAATCCACTTCCTGTGTCTAGGGATTTGCCTTTTCTGGGCGTTTCATTCCAACGGAAACATCACACGGTATGTGGCTCTTTGTAACTGGCTTCTTTCACTGAGAATCGTATTTTCAGCATTCAGCTGCGTTATAGCCTGTGTGTCAGCTCACCATTCCTTTTTACTGCAGGATAATATTCCATCATATGGATGTTTATTCATCCATCGACGTACATTTGGATGGTTTCCCCATTTTTGTTATTATGAAGATTGCTGCGGTAAACATCTGTGGGTGGGCTTTCCTGATGGTCCATTGGTAAAGAATCTGCCTGCCAGTGTAGAAGGGTCAATCCCTGGGTCAGGAAGATCCCCCCTGGAGAAGGAAGTGGCAACCCACTCCAGTTTTCTTGCCTGGGAAATCCCATGGACAGAGGAGCCTGGTGTGAATATGTGTCTTCATCTCTCTTGGGTAGATCCTTGGCGTGGGAATGCCGTGTCAAGCGGTAACTCTTGTGTTTAACATTTTCAAGACCCACCAGGGTGTTTTTCAGGGTGGCTGCACTGTTTAAAATACCTGAGAAGTAGGGCTTTGAACCCAGGGCCTCTGGCTGCAGAGTCCATGTTCATAAACCACCATATTAGTTTTGCCTGGGTAGAAGCCTGGAGTCCCCTTCCAGTCGGGTGACCCCAGCCTGGACCGAGGTTCTCAGTGCACAAACAGGATTATGGGGCGAGAATAACCCGGGTCAAGCACCTGGCCACAGCAGGCTCTGCCCATGGTCCTCCTGGGACAGAGCTCACGGAAGTTGGTGTCATCTAAGTGGGCGCATCTCTAAGGATGTGTCCTATGGAGGTTCCCGTGGCTCCCGGGCTCTTTGGAGACCACTGCCAGATACCTTCCATGTCTCACCTGTCTGAAAGGGGTGGTTGCTGAAGTGGTGGGCTCCAAGAGGCTCGGGGGGCGCTGGGGTGGCCATACTTAGGGGCCCTGGGGAAGGGTCAGGGGAAGGGGGCTCCCCAGCTGACCCAGCCTAGGCTGTGGCCACTTGACCTGAGCTGAGGCTGCCGGGAGCTGAACAGTCCCAGGAGGTGGGGAGGGAGAGGCAATCCGGTCAGGCTTCTCTCCTCCTGCACCGGCCGGGACCCTGGACAGGAACAAGGTGCATTCTCTCAAGGTAGGGTTCATTTCCCTCCAAGGCGGACCTCCTGGGCCCTCCCCTGGACTTTCCTCCCCACCCTCAGTTCCAGCCCCTCCCCACCTCACGACGTATTCCCTTTCTTGGGCAGGAAAGGCAGGGGGTGGAAATGTGTTCTCCAAGTTCAGTCTTCCCTTCGGAGTTCAAAAGTCACTGAGGCGGTGACTGACCGAGTGGATTTAGAACAAAGCTTAGCCTCAGAGATCTTTCTTGAGCGCCTACTACGTGCCAGGTAGGGTTTCCATCCTTTTCCCTCCCCAGCCCTCAGGGGAGACAGCAGCTCATAACTCACCCCCAGTCACGCAGCGGACACCTGGCAGACGGGTTCAGGCCTGTGCTAAGGCCCATTTCTCGGGGCATGTGCACACTTGGAAGAGTTAAGAAAACGTGTTTTTAATTCAAAGTCCACCTCTTACCAGGGCTTCCCTGGTGGCTCAGTGGTAAAGAATCTACCTGCCAATGTAGGAGACGTAGGTTTAATCCCTGGGTTGGGAAAATCCCATGGAGTAGGAAATGGCAACCCACTCCAATATTCTTGCCTGGGAAATCCCATGGACAGAGGAGCCTTGTGGGCTCCAGCCCATGGGGTCACAAAGAGCCAGGCACGACTTAGAGACGAAACAACAACCACCACCGCCACTTAACAGCTCTGTGGCCTTGGACAGATTCTTGAGAGCCTCAAAGGAGGCTCAGTTTCTGCATCTTTAAATGGTCATCAGTATATGGGGCCCTTTGCATTGCACTGAGGATTAAAAGAGAAACTTTATATCAAGGGCTTAGGCATCCTAACCACAGTGAGCTGGTTATTCGTATGAATTCACGGGATATTTTTTGAGGACCGAAGTGCCCTTCGCTGGGCTGCATGCCTCAGTGGTGGCCTTGGTTCCCACAACGCTGATGGTCTGTTCAGCTTTGGAATGATTGGAAGGGCTGAGCTGGTGGATGCAGGATGGAATGTCTAATTCTGATTTTTTCTTTTCTTTTTTTTTTGACGAGGGACTTTTTGCTCACAGCAGAGGAGTCTGCAGGCATACAGACCTGAGTACCTTTGGGGTTAGGCAGGGGGCCCTTTGTAAGAGCAGCTTGTCAGAACCAAGAGTGCTGAGGTCCGCTCCCAGCCGGGTCCTGGGAGCTGTTCTCTGCACCCAGGAGCTGCCTGACTGATGCTTAGACTCCCTGCCCATCCTTGGCCTGTCCCAAGTGGTCCTCCTCATCTCCCGTCCAGACCTTCTCCCACCCTCCTCTGCATCCCCACATCCATCTGTCTCTATCGAGCCCTTCTGCAGGCCCTTTCTCTAAGTGTTTCGCCTCCCTTGCCTCCCTCACCAGACCTCTTGACCCTCATCGTCCCCTCCAGGCTCTTTCCCAACAGGAGGGCAGCTTTGATTTGCACAGAAATCTAATCCCATCTTGCAACTGTGAGATGTGCTGGGATGAAGTCCAGGCCCTGAGCAGAGCCCCCCGAAGCCCCACCCTCTGGACTCCCAGAGCCCCGCCCCGCCTTCCCTCTTTTGCTGCTTCGTTCCTGCTCCCCGCTTCCCTCCAATGCCGGATCCTCCTCTCTCCCCAGGACAACCTTTACTTAGCCCACACTGTGATTTCTGTAGGAGGGTTTATACTTAGCCTTAGGACCCTTAGGACAGGGGACAGAGCTGTCACTCCCGCTTTGCAGAATGAGCCATAGAAGTGGGAAGGAACCGCGTGGTGTCCCCCTGCTTCGGCAAGAGTTAGGGTTGGGAGCCTGCAGGTGGACGTCGGGGGTTTCAGAAGGGTCTCCTTGGACTCCACCCTCTTCATTGCCTCCCGGTGAGGCTCGGGCAGGGCTGTCAGAGATGGAATCTATTTATCCCCTTCCCCGGGGTTGACCCCAAGGAGGTGCAGTGCTGGCCTGGGGATGACCCCATGATGAACCACCTGGTGGAACTCATTTGCAGCCCTCGGGCTGGAGCCCCCTGAGCTGAGCGTCCTTGTGGGATGGTTGGTCCACATCGTCTCCCGGAGCCAGGTCTCTGAGGACCCCAGCAGGTAGCCCAGGTGGATGGAGTACATGCTTGGAGCAATGAAACCACATTTCTTTTTTTCTCTTTTTAATTTTATTTATGTATTGGCCAAGCCATGTGGCATGTGGGATCTTAGTTCTCCGACCAGGGATCAAACCTGCACCCTTCCTGCATTGGAAGCTCCAAGTCCTAACCACTGGACCATCAGGGAAGTCCCCACATTTCTTTTTTTTAATCCACTCTTTTCTAAACGCTCTTCAGAGTAGGCCTACTCAGAATGATGGCCCCTCAGCTTCCCTCAAGCCCTTTTCCTCCCTCTGCTTCTCAGTCCTAATCAGCCTGGTTTTAACTGCCTTGAGTTGTCAGCTTCCACTGAAAAAAAAATGCAGAAAGCGATCACACCCTGTCCAAGGGCTGCTCCAAGGATTAAATGAGATCTAGCAGGTGAGGTGCTTAGGTGGGTGCCCAGCCCTGCGTCTGAGTGTAAGGAGGGTTGTGGGTCTGGAGACATTAGCGATCAGGAGACCCCTCAGTGCCCACCTGTACTGCCGGCCTCATTTGGACACCAGCTGTGATGCTAAAATGCCCCATGAAAAACCAAACCATTGCAAGATTGCCCTGGGTTAACGCCCTGAGGAGCACTTGTTCTCAAAAGTCAGGACCTCTGCATCCTCCCCAAGAACGAAGGTTCTTGCATCATCACCCCTGTCTTGACCCAGCACACACACCTCTGTCCTGTGAGGTCAGGTTTCCTCTGCAGCCGCGTCCCTTCTCCCTCCAAGGGCAGGAACAGGCCCCGAGGGAGCAGCTAGGCAAGTGTGAGGTCCCAGGAAGCCTGTGCCTCCAGTCTCCCAGGGCTTATCTGTCATCTGTCACCCCAGGGGGAATCAGGCCCATGGGAGGGTGGCCGGGGAAGGCAGAGGCTGAGAGTGGAGAGACGGCTCATTTTTGCTGTCTGGGGTTTCCTGACACCTGGCCTGGATTCTTGGCCCTCAGGGGTTCATTCATCTCCACTAGTTCTTTTTTTTTTTTTTTAATATTTATTATTTGGCTGCACTGAGACTTAGTTGCGGCACATGGGATCTTTAGCTGTGGCATGTGAACTCTAAGTTGCGGCCTGTGGGATCTAGTTCCCTGACCTGGGATGGAACCTGGGCCCCCTGCTTTGAGAGCTCAGAGTCTTAGCCACTGGACCACCAGGGAAATCCCCCATGATACCCATTCTGTGCCACATGCTGGCCCTTTGAGGACTTGAACCCCAACCCTGGACTCCCTGTGCACAGCACGGTGTGGGAGACTGCTCTCTCCAGGCCCTTAATGATGCTAGTCTGGTGAGAGGAAAAGTCCTCCAGGCTCGGGAGCTCGAGGTGCAGGGGAGAAATACAGTGGAGTCCAGGGGGTCGGAGCGGGCTTCCATGAGAGGGGGCATTTGAGCCAGGCTTGAAACATCAAGGTAGGGGAGGGACTTTCAAGAAGGAGGAACAGCATGTGCAGGAAGCCCAGAGGCCTGGCCGGTGTGGCCCACGGTGAGCTGGAGCAACCCCTGGGCTGGAGAGGGTGGCCCTGTTATGGGGGAAAGGCAGGCTCCATCCAGACTCCTCCATCAGGATCTGGTCACTGGGCCAAAGAAGGCTGGAGAAGGAAATGACAACCCAGTCCAGTATTCTTGCCTGGATAATCCCACGAACAGAGGCGCCTGGCAGGCTGCAGTCCATGGGGTTGCAGAGTCAGACACAACTGAGCCCACATGCGTGCAGGCTAGTGAAAGGCCACTTTGGCATGTACACTGGAAAGGACTGGAAGCGGGGTCTCACATTCATGGCGTTACTCCCAATAGCAAAAACATGGAAGCAACCCAACTACCCACTGACTGATGAATGGGTAAGTGAGATGTGGGGTGTGCCACTCTCCATCACCTCCCCATGTCCCCAGATGGTCTGCAGATGCTCAGTACCACCCTGTGCCTACCCCCCACCCCAGCCCCGCACCTACAGAATGTTGTTTCAGCCACTCTAACTGGCCTAGTGCTCTGGTCTCTAAGAGGGGGTTTGGAAGGTGAGCAGAAGATCTCAGAAAGGTTTGGGTTGCTATTTGTCCTCACATGGACGCTGGAGACCTTGAGATACCTCCCTCATCCTTTGTTTGCCCACCCGCAAAGGGCTCAGGCTTACTGTTGGGGGGTGGTGACCCAGCAGCTTCCAGTAGCTTCTACAGGGAGCCCTGCATGGAGATAAGGCAGAGCCCCAGGGTCTGCTTTAAGATGACATGTCGCCTGGCCCCTTAGGTGGCTCAGGGTCAGCACCCCTACCGAGTAGAGGGTTGCAGGTGGGCAGGAGAGGCTGACTCCTCTGATTCTCATCGGTCCTCCTGGCATCAAGCTATATCTGGGCTGTGCCCCAGCCCTAGGCAGGAAGGTCACCACACAGGTCAACAGCTGGCCTGGGCTTTGACCCCCAGCACAGTCTGGCTTCTGACACCATGCCCTTGGCCACTGTGCCCTCCTTCCCACACCTTCTCAGGGTCCCCCTCTGGCACCCCACTCTTACCTGGCTCCCCTGCCTGGACAGTCCAGCCCAGCCCTGCTGCCTCCTTGCCTCTGTTTTGTTTTTTTTCTTTATTTTTAATTTTTGGATAGATTATAATAAACTCACAATTTATTAAATTCCAAAGATACACAGAAGTACCCAGTAAAAGCTCCCTCCCACCCTTATTCTTCAGCCACCCAGTTCCCACCCCCACAAGGAGATTGGTGGGATCTTGGTGATATTTTCTATGTCTGTCTGTGTGTATATATACGTGTATGTATATATATGCAAATACACGTATGCAGTATTTTCCCTCTTTTTTTTTTTTTAAACATAAGTTGGTATTAAACCATGCTCACTGTTCCTGTTCTGCGCTGTGGATTTTTCAGCTGAAATTCGTCTTAGCAATAATTTGCATCCCTCCTTTTAACCATTGGGGCTTCCCTGGTAGTTCATCTGGTAAAGAATCTGCCTGCAGTGCAGGAGACCCTGGTTCAATTCCTGGGTCAGGAAGATTCCCTGGAGAAGCAATAGGCCATCCATTCCAGTATTACTGGGCTTCCCTGGTGGCTCAGACAGTATTAAGAATCCACCTGCAATGTGGGACACCTGGGTTCGATCCCTGGGTTGGGAAGATCTCCTGGAGAAAGGAACAGCTACCCACTCCAGTATTCTGGCCTGGAGAATTCCGTGGACAGAGGAGCCTGGTGGGCTACAGTCCATGGGGTCACAAAGAGTCAGACATGACTGAGCGACCGTCACACTTTTAACCATCGCATAGTTTCCCGAGGACCAGGTGGCCATCATATCTTTAAACTGTCTCTCACTGGTGGACATTTCTTCCCAATCTTTTTTGTCATCATTTATAATTCATGCTGTAATGCATAACTCGGGGCACAGGCCTTAATTTTGCACGTGTGGAAATATGCTTGCAGTCAGATGCATAGAAGCAGAGTCTGGGGTCAGAGCACACATGTTGGAAAAGTCTTTGGGTGGTGCTTGCCCAAAACACCACATTCATCCATCTGGGTGTCCCCAGCCTGCTTCCCACCACCTCACCACCCAGTGTGCATCAGCCTGGCAGGCGAAGGACCCTTGTGTGTCCCCTTCCATCCTGGGGGGTGTGTAATTATGCAGGTACATACAGGCCCTGGGGCATTTGCTTGTCTTCTTGTTTGGGGTCCATCATCACCATTTTATCTTCTCGCCTAGCCAGTGCACAGGCCCCCAGTGGGCTGAGACAGGTCTTAAGCCTTTCACCTCCAGAGCACCCAGCCTGTTTTCCGGTCATCAGAGTTAAAGCGCTGCTTTTGTTTGCTCTTATAGCGGTGTATCTGCCCATCTGTGTGGCCAGCTCCCGCTCTGGCCCCTCCACGTGCAGGTGAAGGCACCCATCTGCCAGGCCCAGGTAGCCAGACCCACTCTCAGCCATCCCCAGCCCTCAAAGCTAGTCCCCACCTCCAGGGACTGCCCCCTCCCAGATTCCTGAGCTCTCTCACCTCCACCAGTGTTGAATGTCGGAAGCCGTGGGTCCCAGCATGCCAGGCCTTCCCACCTTCCTGCCAGGTTTAGCTGATGGGGAGGCTCCAGGCTCTGGGAGCAGCTGAGTCTGAGTAGCGCCCTCCCCGGGGCTTCATAGCTGTCCCAGAAGTAAAATGCTGCATACCCCAGAAAGATACCTTCTCTCCCCAGGGCGGTGGGGAGGCAGCCACTGACCCCTGTTGCCCTCAGAGGGTTCTCAGGAGCCTGCTTGCTGTTACCAAAGATGCCTTCCCCTGAGTACCCCCGCTCCTGTGTGAGTAGAAGATGCTGGTACCACAGAGGCCCGGGTGTACCCCCTTACCAGTCACAGGCAACATATTCTGCCCACTTAGCTCACGGCCCTTGGTGGGGTGTTGACTTTCCAAGCCTCAGTTTCCTCATCTGCGAAATAGGGTGATGACACTGATTTGGCCAGTTTGTCAGAAATGCATTTTTATGTTATGCTCCAGTTGTGTGTGTGTGCTCAGTCATGCCCAGCTCTGCAAGTCCATGGACTGTAGCCCGCCAGGGTCCTCTGTCCTTGGAATTTTCTGGGCAAGAATACTGGAGTGGATTGCCGTTTCCTCCTCCAGGGGACCTTCCTGACCCAGAGGTGGAACCTGCATCTCTTGTGTCTCCTCCATTGGCAGGTGGATGCTCTAATGACTTTCTCTCTCGTCTTCTAACACCGCAATCTCCTTCACTTTTCTCTGTCTCCGTGACTTTGGCAAATGGGACATGGCCCCAGGGATATTGGCCCCAGCCAAGTGAGAATTTTAATAAAAGTGAAGTGTTTGGCCCAGAGTCCATGGAAGCCCCTAGGGGCCTGCCCTCCTCACTGTGGGGCAGGACCCCTGGATGGTCATTAAGCTGCTCCGGGAAGCTCAGAGAGGTAATGACAGGTACAAACCCAGCAAAACAAAGCGCTGCATCCTCCAGGAGAGGTTGGGGAGTGAGGAGCCGGCAGTGGCTGCCTGTGTTGATTTTCAGCCCCAGCCCGGACTCTGGGAAGCTGGTGTCGTCATCACCCAGGAGTGCAAGACCACGTGACAGCCCAGGCTTCCTTTGCGGGCATGTCTTGGCCATAAGTGGGGCCCCGGGCCAGGTGCCCAAGCACTTTGGAAGGACCACCCAGTCCAGTTAGTAAACAAAGCCCTGCTTGTTAACAGGAGGGTGAAGAGAGAGGCAAGTAGGTCTTAAGAAAGCCAAGTGTCAGATTTCCCTGGTGGTCCAGTGATTAAGAATCTGCGCTTCCAACTGCAGGGTACATGGGTTCGATCCCTGGTCCGGGAGGATTAAATATGCCACAGGGCAGCTGAGCCTGTGCACTCTAAAGCCGGTGCTCCACACGAGAGAAGCCACTGCAATGAGAATCACTCCTACCACAATGAAGAATAGCCCCCACTCGCCACAACTAGGGACAAACCCCATGCAAAGCAATGAAAACTCAGCACAGCCAAAAAAAAAAAAGAGCCAAGTGTCAATGCTAAACATTTTCTCCCCTGAGCTAAGTGAACGCCGAGGGGGCTTTTCCTGGGAAGAGATAGTGGTAAACTCAAGACCCACCTCACGCCAGTCTCTAGTCCTTCACTCTTAAGGACCTCCACGAGGTTCCGGACATTATGGAGCCAGAGATGAAATCCGAGCCCGGGATGGTCCCAGTGCTGGTGGCTTAGGAGGCTTAATTGCAACTCCTAAACCCCGTAAGAGAACTTTGCGGGGAGGTAGGGGGCTGGGAGGGGGGGAAATGGGGTATCTGGAGGTCAGACATGTTTTCTTTGGCCCATCTTGGTGTTTTTTGTTTTTTTTTTTAAGTATACCAACATTTAAGTATCGAGAGATCACCAAAATCCGGATTTCCAGCTTTTCTGGAAAAATTGGAAGATCTTGCAACCCAGGGCCCGCAGTTTATCAAAGTTGAATGTCAGCTGCCCCTCTTTTGGTAGGAAGGGAGCACCCCCCACCTCCCCGCCTGGCAGCCCCAGTCCCTTTCATACCCTGGTACCTCCCACCCTACCCACCCACACACACACACACACACCCCCCTCCACTGAGACCAGGTACCAGGCCCATTTGTCGTCATGCTATTACCGGCCTGTTTCTTGGGTACAGAAAAATATGTTTGTACTGTTCTTTCCTAAAAGTGCTAGAGAGAAAAAGAATGAGGGAGCCACGTGCTTCTTGGTGCAAGTGAAGAGTGTTCTCGGGTGTGGAGCGTGCAGAGTGTGTCTGAGTCCTGGTTCTCTTCACCCCAAGTATCTTGCAGATCTCTGAGCTGTAACCCCCTGTTCAAGGCATTTCCTGGCTCTTCCTTCACTGAGGTCCTCTGCTTATCCTCTTGTTCCACCCCTTTCGGTGTCTTGTCCCTGGGACCCCTGCAGAAACACAAACCCGTCTATATCTGACTCCCTGTCTTGGCAGGGGCTCAGCTGATACCACTCAGTTAATAAAGACAGTAGCAATGTCTTCTTGGGGCTCCTGACCATCCTCCCAGGCTCCCAGCTGGAGGGACACAGGGGCTGGGGTCTGATAGGGCTAGGCTCATAGACTTCGGGGTCTATGCATCCCCCTGCATTCCCCAGGGCCCCCCACCCCTTTGGTGGCCCACAGTGAATGGAGCATGACTCCAGCTCCCCCATCTAAGAGAAGATGGGACTTGAGCAGGTACAGAGAGGCAGGTGCAGAGATGGAACAGCGAGACTGCCAGCAAGATGCAGGAACCGCTCTCTGTATAAGACATACACCCTCAAACATTTCAGAGCCTTCTTTTTTATTGTTACTTTCTTAATAGACCTCAGGTGCACAGAGTGTGATAACTCACCCGCCTTGTCCTGTGACTTACTTATTGATACTAGCTTCCACGTTTCACCTGTTGATCTTTTGAATAAGAATATCCCCTGCACTGCGACCATGACATCGATGGTAACTGCGGTCCACCCACGCTTATCTTTCCCTTGACTTTTACAAACAGTTTGGCCCTGGATAGACAGCTGGCAAGGGCATTGGGCTGTGTGTTATCTTCTGGGGCTTGCTTTTTTCCCACTCAGCGATGTATTACGTCGTGTGGATGACACTGGACGTTTCCGTGGCTACAGATGGTTGGACCACAACCCTGTAGGATATTTCTCTTCTGAGAATCAGGGGGTCTTTCTCCTGGCGTCCCCTGTGTCTGCTGCTTGTCCTGCACGGATCTCTTCTTCCCTGAGCCCTTCCCGGGCTCCCTGTCCAAAAGAAGTCCACAGAGCTGCTCCCTTTTAAAATCCTTGTTTCACCGCCTTTCCCACAATCAAACTACAGTAATGCTTTCTGTGCTTGTTTTTCCCTGGCTGCACATCAGCGGGGCCCTTCCTCATCTCAGCAGGTGCGACCGCCCTGCCGCAGGACCCACCCCACGGAGAGGGCAGGGCTCAGGTGCCCCTGGGTGGGCTGAGGTCTGCGGAGGAGTTCTTCGGGCAAACTTGGGCTGCTTTTGTGGAATTACGGGAACTTGGGGCAGAGGAAGCCAGCCAGGAAATCTTTTTTTTAATAAGGATGTTTATAGCAGCTTCCTTCATAATAACCCAAAGCTGAAAACAACCGAATGTCATCAACAAGAGAAAGAATAGATGAAAAAATAATACAATATAAATATATATAAACATATATACTCAGCAATCAAAGCTGCTACAAATGATAAAAAAACAGATGAATCTCAAAAACAATGCACTGAGCCAAAGAAGCCAGACATAAAATAGTATACACCGTGCAGTTTCACGGCTGTGAAGCACGTGGACCACCACATGGTCTATGGTGGTGGAAACGAGCACGGGTGGCCTCTGGGTGGTCATAGGGACCCACAGGCAAGGGACAGAAGGCTTTCTGCAGTGAAGAGAATGCTCAGTATCCTTTTTTTTTTTTTCTAATTGGGGTATAGTTGATTTACAGTGTTGTTAGTTTCAGATGTATAGCAAAGTGGATCAGATATACGTGTATCCACTGTTTTTTAGATGTTTCCCCATATATGCCATTACATGGTATTAATTAGAGTCTCTTATGCTATACAGCAGGCTCCTATTATCCATTTTATACATAGTAGTGTGTATATATCAGGGTTTCCCTGGTGGCTCAGATGGTAAAAAATCCGCCTGCAATGCAGGAGGCCCAGGTTTGATCCCTGGGTTGGGAAGATCCCCTGGAGAAGGAAGTGGCTACCCACTCCAGTTTCTTGCCTGGAGAATTCCATGGACAGGGGAGCCTGTCAGGCTATATGTACTTCATGAAGTCACAAAAAGTTGGACACGACTAAGCGACTAACACTTAACACTGCATTCAGTATCTTGATTGGGGTGTTGGTTAAAAAGGGAGTATACATCTGTGAAAATTCATCTAACCATACACCTAAAGTCTGCACATTTCATTATGGTAAATTATGCCACAGTTCAGAAAAAGGTTTGGGGTAAAAAAAATATGTATATATATATAAAACCTGTAAAAAATTATGATCAAAACCCAAGTTGATGTCATTAAAAGCATTTCTCAGGTACTTCCCTGGTAGTCCAGTGGTTAAGAATCCACCTTGCAATGCAGGAGACCCAGGCTCAATCCCAAGGAACTAAGATCCCACAAGTTGCTGAGCAGCTCAGATGAGGAGCCACAACTGCTGAGCCCCCGCACTGCAACGAAAGACCCTCCGTGATGCAGCAAAGGGCCCAGGTGCCACAGCTAAGCCAAATAATTTTTTTTTTTAAAGCCTTTTTTGCCTAAATCAGTGAGTGCTGTTCAGTAGCTGCTGCTCAGCCCTGGCACAGCAAGAGGGGTGTCACCATGGGAACACTGTAGAATCCTTTCTCCTCATCCATCTTCAGGTCACCTCCTCTGCCCCTTCACCCTTGTTCAGAGAACCCTTGAGGTCTACCCTGGCACGTGAGCCTCATAACCACCTCCAGGCAAACCACTGAGCATGTCTACTCAGTTGGGATGCAAAGAAGACTCAGGTTAAACAAGAAGAACGGCAAGGCACGAACTTGACCCCTTAGCCTTTATCCCCGACTCCCCACCCTGCCCCGGGCCTTCCCTTCTACTTTAGTGAAGTACCAGCCAAGGTGGGGCGTGCACAGATTTTATAAATGAGGTTCCGTGAATTCCTACAAAATGACCACACCTGGAGACCCAGCTCCCAGGCAGAAACCCCTAGAGAACGTTCCCGGGCTCCCGGAAGTCTTCCCACTACCCACTTCCGGTCACCACTCCCCTCTCCTGCCCACTCCCCTCTCCTGCCCACTCCCCACACGACTTCTGTCTCCTCTGTGTGATTCTGCCCATTTCTGAGGCATTGTTGGCGCCCAGGCTGGGACCGTTCCAGGCAAACCAAGAAGCCGTCCCCGTCCGTCAGCTCCCTGCTGGCATTGCGGTGAGTGGGTATTGTCGGGACCAGCTTAAACCCGCAGCCCTGGGCGCTGACATTCTGGGGAGCAGTGGTACCTCTGATTTAGGGGGCAGTGTCCTCCACGGCGTCTCCCAGGCGTGCTCAGCCTTGTCTCAGGGAGGCCAGGAGTGCCACCCCCACAGCTGCCTCGGGGGGCCTGCAGAGCAGAGGCTCAGTAAGTGGACAGTGCCTGCGGGTGGACGTCCGCCCAGGGTGTCCCCCCAGAACGTGGTGGCGGATGTGCTGTGCTCAAGCCCCTGGCTAGGCAGCTTGCCGAGAGCCTCTCCTGGCCCGGAAGGTCCAAGCATCTGGCGAGGGAGGCTGGCCTCCTGCCTCTTTGGCTTTCCATTCAGCTGGACATCCTCTGCAGGCCCCCTCAGTATTTTTTAGGGCTCACCAGGTGAGTTCAATGTGCAGCCAAGGTTGAGAACCCATGCTTTAAGCCAGTGGTCCCCAACCTGTTTGGCACCAGGGACCAGTTTCGTGGAAGAGAGTTTTTCCACGGACCAGGGCTGGGGAGGGGTGTGTGCGCTAAGTCCCTGCAGTTGTGTCCGACTCTTTGCAACCCCATGGACTGTAACCCTCCAGGCTCCTCTGGCCATGGGGGTTCTCCAGGCAAGCATACTGGAGAGGGTGGCCATGCCCTTCTCCAGGGGATCTTCTCAGCCCAGGGATCGAACCCGTGTCTCTTACATCTCCTGCACTGGCAGGCGGGGTCTTTACCACTAGCACCACCGGGAACAGGTAGGGGTGGGTGGTGGTTTCAGGATGATTCAAGTCCATGACATTTATCGTATACCTTATTTCTCTTATTATTACATCAGCTCCACCTCAGGTCATCAAGCTTTAGATCCATCCCGGAGTTTGGGGACCCCTGCTTTAAGCAAACAGCTGAGGTTTATGTAACATATTTGCCCATAAGCCCTGTTCCCACTGTGGGAAGAGGTGGTAGTCCTCCTGGGCTCCTTTCCTGCCATTTTCCCAGCTGGAATAAATCTCCCTGGGTCCCTGGAGGGTAGAATTAAGACTAATTGGGTGTCAGTTATTAAAGAGGCCCCACGGATAGAGCTTTCTAGAAATAAGCTCTCCCGGTCACACAAAGGAGTGAGCTCCCCCTCCCCAGGGGTAAGCAAGCAGCGGCAGGGTCTCCGGGATTCCGTTACCCGGAGGCATCACACAGTGGTCCCCCCGCCTGAGTCTGTGCTTCCCCGTGCTCTGCCTTCGTGTCTGGGTGATTCCAGGAAGATCCCCCCTTTCTCCCGCCTGTTGTGGTTTTAATGGGAATCTGTGGTAAGCGATTCTACCAAACTAAACCAACCCTTGCAAATCTCCTCCCTCTGCTAATTTATCTGGTTCATAAATCTGAAGTCTCAGGGTGGGTCTGCTGAACAAGTTTACCTGGAAGTGGCCCTCCCCCTCCTGGCTTAAGGTCCTCGAGGCTCTGACTGGCTGGAGCTCCTTGCCCAGGATGCCCCAGAGAGGCCCCCGTGAGGGCCTCACTCTGCTGGGCTAGGAATCCGAGAGTAAACAGATCGAGTGTCAGCCGACTGCCCATAACAGGCGGCCACAGCCATTGAAAGGAGAATGTTCTCTGAGATGACTCAGCCTTCAGCCCCAGGCTCGGGCAGTCCCCAGTCCTTGACTCTGTCCTGGTGGTCAGCTGTTGGCCACGCCCAGGGGGGAACAGCAGGGGTGTTTGGTTGCTTGGTTTTGGCCATGCCTTGCAGCTTGTAGGATCTTACTTCCCTGACAAAGGATCGAACTCGGTCCCTCGGCAATGAAAGCCCAGAGTCCTAACCAGTGGACCACCAGGGAACTCCCAGCAGTGGGTTTTTAGAGTCAAGCGAATGGTACTCGATTCTGTTTCGTCCCACTGGGATAAGGGCACAGGAGGTGGTCTCGGTTGTCTGCCAGGTTGCTGTCCTCAGTTTTCTCATCTGTGAAATGGGCACCAGCACTTCCTCTCTGAGCAGTTGGATGTGAAAGATGAGTCTGAGACCAGTCCAGCCAGCATCAGAGGAGAAGTGGGTGTCTGACGCTTGGGGAGAAAGCCTGGGTCGCAGTGACTGGGACACTGCGAGGGAAAGAATTGCAGGAAGGGGTAATGTGAGAAGAGCGTTGGGGAGGCTTGAAAGAAAGGACGCTGCAGGAAGCGAAAGGAGGGTCGACGTTGGAAGGCCCTGTGGTCAATACCCGGGTCTAGGCTGAGGCCCCTTGGGCAGCCGTGTAGGGTCTTGCCAAAAGGCCCAAGGACAGGAGGGCATGAGGGAGGAAGCAGTCATCTTTGGCTGATAGAGGTCACAGGTGAGCAGGATCCATTGAAGGGCTGAGGCCGGCCAGCGGCGAGGGCTGGAGGTAGTGGAGGGAAGAAGGTTGATGGGCACAACGGAGCCTTTTTTTAGGATGGAGGAAACTTGAGCTCGTTTGTCACTAAGACTAGGAGGAAGCCAAGTATGAGACAAGATTCCTGAGAGAGAGGCGCTGGTGGGAACAGGGACTGAAAAGATTGCCCCGGTGGCACCATTTTTCCAAGGTCAGAGAGGGGATGCGATGAATGGAAAGGCAGAGGGGTTTTGGAAGGAGGCCTTCACCTCCTTAGGACCTTGGAGGTGGGCACTGGGGTGCAGAGCGTGGGCACAGGGAGGCACGGGAGAGGGACAGTTGAGCTGTTCCCCTGAGGGGTGGAGGGGTGAGAGCCAGGACCCGGGGGATCTCCGAGCTGGAGGTCACTGCCGAGGAAGATGGTGCTGATCAGGGGCCATCTAAGGATCAGCCAAGCGGGCCACCCAGGACACCCTGTCCCCGAGGCAGCAACAGGCGGTACAGAATTAGAGTGGCCACAGGAGATGAGAGAGGCGCAGAGTGACCTGGGAGTGGTGGCATCACGGAGTTGCCAGGCAACAGGCTGGCAACTCCATCCAGGCGGTACCTCAGTGTGGTTTCAAAGTCTTGTAATGGCAAACCCTCTAGCGACCATTGGTTCCCCATGAAGGTGTCAGCGGCTTGGTGGGGCAGGGCAGGGGGAGAAGGACCGCTAGTTGCTATAGGGTCGAGTCTTTTGATTACTGTTTTCAGTCTGCTGACCAAACGCTGTCCGCATCCTTGAAGGGTGTGTGTCTGCATGTGTTCTTAGCTGCAGCATGAAGAACGGGGGTGGGGGTTGTTGAACAAGCTTCCCGTTAAGTCAGGAGAAAGCCAGGGAGTCACTATCAGAGAGGACACAGGCTCAGGGGCTCCCCAAAGGGGAAATCAGGAGGAGGGAGAAATACATTAGGAGTTTGGGATTAACGTATACACATTGCTATATATAAAATAGATAATCAGCAAGGAACTGCTGTATCGTAGAGTGGTGTGTGTGTGCTCAGCCGTGTCCAGTTCTTTGCAGCCCCATAAACTGTAGCCTGCCAGGCTCCTCTGTCCATGCGATTTCCCAGTCAAGGATACTGGAATGGGTTGCCATTTCCTTCTCCAGGGGATCTTCCCAACCCAGGAATCGAACCAAGGTCTCCTGCACTGCAGACGGATTCTTTACCAACTGAGCTATCAGGGAATCCCCCCAAGCCCAAGTAACCTGTTCTTTATTCCCTGGCTTCCTTTACATGGAGTTATATTGTAACTCCGTGGAGTCTTAAACGTGTTGGGTTTTGTCGTTGTTTTTTTCATTGTAGCTGCTTTTCACTCTGTAAAGAGAATACCATGCTGTATATAACAGTTAGGCACTTATTTTTCCATTTCCGATTATACTGCAGAGACGCATGCATAGTTTCGCAAGTCCCTGCAGAGTGTTCGTTGTGACTGCTGGGTAGTATTCTGTCATCCCTCTCCTCCTCTCCTGGTGATGGGCATCTGGGTTGCAGCCAGGTGTTTGTTACCAAGGACGGGCTGTTATCAGTTCTCTCGTCCCTGTCTCTGGTTACCAATGTTTAAGAGGGTGGATGACTCCCAGGGGAAGAGCTGAGTCATAGGGAATATGCCAGAGGCCACACTTGTCCCCTGGCTGCCCACCCCCTCCCCCCCATCCTAGAGACCACACAGCACAGTGGTCCCAAGGCCATAACTGCCTTAACCTAACGGAGCACCAGTTTTCCCACCTGTGAAATGGAAGTCATTAATGACACTACACATACATTCAGTTAGCAGATAACACGCAGATGACACGCAGACCCTGCATGGAGTCCTGTGGGAGGCATGGGGAACTTGGATGAGAAAAACTCAGTCATCTCCCGAGGAGCAGGTATCTGACCAGCAGAGATAGCCCGTGAAGGAAGTCATCTCGGCACCGCAATGGATACGATCATCGCTGGGGGTGACAGTCCACTGGGGGATGGCGGGGGGCGGGGATGCAATGGCCTGCCTGGGAGACCTGGGTTGGGTTCGTTAGCCGTTGCGCGAGACTTGACTGTCCTGCTTGGCTGTGAGAAATGGGGAGACCAGAAGTTAGGCAGAGACCCAGAGCCCACTGCAAGGCTGAGCACTACCCAGATGGGAACGCTGCCTTTGACGTCCACTCAAGTCTCCAGGCCAGCTCACAGCATCATGAGACTGTGCATGTGTATGTGGGGTCTTGAGCACTTCCCATGTGTGTTCCGTAACCTCCTTAAATCCTAAACAGTCCAGCAGGAGAGATACCCTCAAACCTCTTTCACAGAGAAGGAACTTGGGAAGATTCGAGGACCAATCAGTTGTCCCAGCCTCATCTTGGAGAGGTGGCAAAAGCCAGTTTGTCCACTTGGGTTTTTTTCCATCTCAGTCCCTTCCAAGGCAGAAAGGGAACCACTAGTCAGCGCCTCGTGTGTGCCTTGCACTTGGAAATTGCTTGCAAAGCAAGAGGCCAGCCTTCCACAGACAGGGTTCCTGCCCTGGGGCCTGACCCTTCTGACACTGCCCGGTGCCCCAGGCCACAGGGATGGCCATAGGAGGAGCCATGTGGAAGCTCCCTGTGGATTGTGCTTGAGCCCTTGCGGCAGAGCTAGGGAGCTGCAGGTCTCCATAGAGGAAAGGACCAAAGCTGTGGGTCCAGGTGGGATTTAGAGGTGTGTACATTCTGTCAGTTCAGGGCAGCCCTACCTGCCAGCTGACCCCTCCCCTGGTGCTTCTGCCGAGAACGTGCCATGGAAGACAATGGTTTCCTGCCTTGGCCTCAGTCTTTCTCACCAACCTCACCAGCCCCCAGTTGTTGCATATGACTTCCTGGCTCCTAGATGGAGCCACACCCACCAGCGCCAGCCAGGTCCGAGCCCCCAGCTCTCACCAGCCAGCCCCCTTGAAGACCACAGGTACCTCCTCACTGGCCTCTCAGCCCCACCTGGTCCTTACAGGGGCCCCGGGCATCCTCGTCCCTGCCGCATTATCTCCCACGTCTTAGCCTGCCGTTCGCCCTCCCCCACCAGCAGCCACTCCTGGGCGGGGACCCACCTCAGGGCTTTGGGACAGCCACGTGCTCGCCCTTCCAGTTTCTACAGAACTAGTGGGGGGCCCTCCCTGCTCACTCTCTTTTTCTTTAAGGATTTATTTATTTGGCTGCATCAGGTCTTTGTTTGCAGCATGTGGGATCTTTCATCACGGTGGGTAAACTTCTCCCTAGGTGTGGCACTGTAGCTTAGCTGCCCCGTGGCATGTGGGATTGGAGTTCCCCAACCAGGGATCAAACCCAAGTCCCTTTCCTTGGAAGGTGGATTCTTAACCACTCGACCACCAGGGAAGTCCCCCTTTTTTTTAAAATGGTGAACAAATGTACTTAACAGAAAGTATTATCAGTTTAATTTTTTGTAATATTTCTTATTAAATACATTTGTCCGCCATCTAAAAAAGAGAGCAAGAGAAGGTCCCCATGAGTCCTGTAGAAGCTTTTCAGTGTATCCTGTATATCTCTGTGGCATTAAATCCTTACATTCCATTGTTCCACAGCCTTCACCACCATCCACCTCCAGAACTTTGCATTGTCTCAAAAGTGAAATTCTGCACCCATTTAATGATTGCTCCCCATTCCCTTACCCCCGCCCCAGCCCCTGGCAACCACTCCCCACTCTGCTTTAAACTGCAAATTCCCTTTTTTATTGGCTCTGAGGCACACACCACGGTCTGACTCACCATTTATCCAGCCCCCATGGAAATTCTAATTGTCCAATTATTTAAGGTGTGTCTCCAGCTCACGAAGCAGTGCCTTTATGCATTAAAGGCACTTAACCGTTTGTTTGTTGAAAGACTGAGTGATCTAGCCACTGCATTCGGCTCTCAGGGGCTTTATCCAGACCTTACTTTATCCCTCCTCCCTACCCAGCGCCTTTCTGTGGTTCTGTCTCTGCATATCACCCTAGAATTTGTGAGCACTGATAGCCACGCTGTCTGATTCTCCTGGCCACCCAAGACTGAAGCAGATTTTTTTTTCAATCTTAACAGAAAAAGGACATTCTTTAGGATTGCCCTTCAAACCACAGTACTGACACAGTGCTTGAAACGGCAGCTTCTAGTTGTTAACAAAACAACTAATTTAGTTTTTTCTAACTAAAACTTCAATTAGCAGCTTCTAGTTGTTAATGACAGTAGAAATGAATTGTAAATAACACAAAAGACCTATCAAAGACCAGAAGCAGAAGAAAAAGTCATGGCTGGGTAACAGAAGAAAGTCTGACCCACACTCTCCTCCCTGATGTCCTTAGGGAAGAAGAGCCCGGGAAGGCGAGAGACCAGCCCAGTGAGCACCCCAAAAGCGCGTCTGTCCCTCACTGTAGTTCAAGTTCAAGGCTCCCGTGTTCCACTGCAGGAATGCATCGGCAGGGCTGGCGGAGGCAGTGGGATGGCCTCCAGAAGTGGGTCAGAGCCTGGCCCCTCCGTCTGCTCTCTGTGATGTGCTACAGAGGAAGACGTAGTTTGACCTCCCTTGTTCCACCCTGAACAGGCTACCCTTGGTGGGAAACAGGCATGGGTGTCTGGGTGCTGAAATTCAAAATGAGCGTTCAGAGGCCCTACTTGAGCCAAGTAATTATGGGTAACCGGGACATGCTGAAAGCCTGTTCTCAGTCCGGTTTGCAGGGCCTGTCTGGTGCTCATGTCGTAGCCCAGCTGATGTTCAGTCACCAAGTCGTGTCTGACTCTTTGCGACCCCATGGGCTGAAGCACACCGGGCCTCCCTGTTCCTCACTGTCTCCCGGAGTTCACCCAAGTTCATGTCCATCAAATCAGTGATGCCATCCAACCATCTCATCCTCTGTCGTCCCCTTGTCCTCCTGCCTTCAATCTTTCCCAGCATCAGGGTCTTTTTTAGTGAGTCAGCTGTTCACACCAGGTAGCCAAAGTACTGGAGAAGGCAATGGCACCCCACTCCGTGGGGTCGCTAAGAGTCGGATGCGACTGACTTCACTTTCACTTTTCACTTTCATGCATTGAAGCAGGAAATGGCAATCCACTCCAGTGTTCTTGCTTGGAGAATCCCAGGGACGGGGGAGCCTAGTGGGCTGCCGCCTATGGGGTCACACAGAGCTGGACACGACTGACGTGACTTAGCAGCAGCAGCAGCAGCCAAAGTACAGGAGCTTCAGCTTTAGCACAGAGGAGGGAATGGCAAACCACTCCAGTGTTCTTCCCGTGAGAACCCCATGAACTGTATAAAAAGACAAAAAGCCCAGCTGACCAAGCTCTAATTGCCAAGGGCTAGATTTATTCTGTGGCCTGGCGATCTCAGCAAGGTCTGTCTGGGAAGAGCACGTGGTGACCCTGCAAAAAACAGGCCCCGGTCCCAGGAGGGTCTGGCCCACGAAGCCGGCTCCCGCCTCCCAGAGACCAAGACTTCTGCACAGGATTCCATGGAAAGGCGACTTCTGCTGAGCCCTGACTATGTCAGGGGGTCTTTGTGATGTCTGGGAAACAAGGAGGGGAGGGCAGGACCACCACCCAGCCCTCAGGTGAATGGGGAAGGCGAGAAGGATGCAGATAGGAGCTCCCACCCAATGGTGATGTGTGAGACCGCCTCCCTGGCTCCCCTAATCTGGACAGTCCATGTGCTCAGACATGCTGAATGTCTGAAGATTCTAGAGGTCCCAGCATGGTGTGTCAGGGAGCTGGGACCAGGGAGTGGGTTTGGCTCCAGCAGATCCACTAGGAATTGCAGGCTGAGTTGGTTTCTCCCATCATAGACCATCATCCCTTTGCTGGCTACCTGATGGGTGCCGGACTACTGGGAAGGTGAATGGAAACTTCAGCCAAAGCTTGTTGCTTGGGGTCAGCATATAAGGACCAGGTGTCTCAAGTAATCCAGAGACTCGGCACTCCCCAGAACCTTGGAGGTGGTTTAATCCATCCTCCCCATCAATGTAGCATCATCTCTGAAGCCCACCAGCCTGGGGCTCAGCCACTCAGAAAGGTAGCATCTCACTCCCTCCTGGTCTCTGTAGCCCATTTGGCTTTGCTCATGCTCAATTGCTCAGTCATGTCTGACTCTTTGTGACCCAACGGACCATAGTCCGCCAGGCTCCTCTATCCATGGGGATTTCCCAGGCGAGAATACTGGAGTGGGTTGCCGTTTCCTCCTCTAGGGGGGATCTTTCGAACCTGGAGGTGGAACCCTCATCCCTCCTGCACTGCAGGTGCATTCTTTACCACTGAGCCACTGAAGAAGCCCTCATTTGGCTCTAGAGCTCTTCTAACTGGCAACGCAAGCTGGCCTCCCCATGGTCCCCCACCGCAGCTGCCTCTGTTCTCCGAGAAGGAAAAATGGCCAACATATTGAGTGCTTACCATGGTCGTGCTGGGTATACACTCATTTATTCTTAAGCAGCAACCCTAGTAAGTGGGCACTGTCATCATCCTCACTGTACACGTGACAAAACTGAGGCACAGAGAGGTTAAGTAACTTGCCAGAGGTCACACAGCCATAGACGGCAGCACTGTTCCCTTCCCCGGTCCAGAGCAGCCACAGAGATTTAAAGATGGCAGCTGGACTCTTCCTCCAGGCGGGAAGGGGGTGCAGTCTAAAATCCCCTCGTTTCTCCTGGGCACGCTCTACCAGGCCTGTGAGTCTCTGAACAGACATAGACTTTCTCGTGTGGCCTCCAGTACTATCAAGCACCTGTGCTTTGTTCACAGAGCCCGAGGATGTGTTGGCATCTCCTGGACAGGGGACTTGCATTACAATTCTTGGAGTGTGTCCTGAACCACAGTGAACCAGGAGTGTCTGTTGTTCCCAGTCTGCCTCCTACATTGCCCAGGACTCTACCTGACCGCTCCTGCCAGTCGACCATCACACACAGTTGCACAGGTCGTGCACTGCCCAACCCTGAGGGTGCTCTCCACACGGACTGTGCGATGAATGAGCCCTGCCCCCAGAGGTGTGATATTGCCACCTGCCCAGCTGCCTGGGCAACAGATCTGTCTTGGGTTCTGATCAGAGCTGGATGGGATTTTTACCTGCCCTTGAAAAGCTTTTCCCAGACAGATATGATGGTCCTGGGATCGTCTCTCCACGCCATGTCACCAGGCCCTTTGAGATCCACCTTGCTATGGAGCTGGCAGGGTTCCACGGGGCCTGTGCCCTTCTTGCCCAAGCTGGAGCTACAGGAAACCTAGTCCGCCTTGAACATGTCCTTCACTGGACACGTACAGAGGAATGAGGCAGCCCAGGGTTCACCACCCCCTGGCACCGGACTGGGACTGGAACTCGGACCTCTTGACTCCAGGACCTTGGTCCTTTTCCCGCTCTCCCAGGCGGCTCTCTCTAACCCTGTTATTTCATCCTGTTCCTTAGCACCATGAGGGCATCTAGAGGGCAAATGCGTCCCCTCCTCGGATTTCCTAACAGCACTCAGCAGCAGCCTGGGTAATTGCTGGGTCTTGTTCCTCTCTCCGGCTCCTTAGACAAAGCGCAGAGACGCCACAAACACCGAGGCCCGGCATCTGGGGAATGGGCTTAGCCACAGCTCGTTAGAGAGCGTGGAGCTGGGACTGGAGACTCGAGCGTCTCCCAGAGGCGGGGTGAGTCAAAGCAGTGGCGCACAAGGACAGGCAGGGGTTGCTCTGATCGGGGCTTCTCTGGCTTTGGGGGCAGGTGTGTGGCCACAGTTTACTCTTTTGCTCATCAGACTTTGAGTATCGACACTCTGTCCAGCCCATGTCAGGTACAAGATATATGTACAGAGAACCCATCGTCCTTCCCTTTGAGAGCTTATATCGTCCACTGGGGGAAACAAGTGTTACCTGGACGAGACTGTGGAAGGCATTCAGGACCATCATGTGCAGTTGTACAGGTTGTGCACTGCCCAACTCTTACAGGCATCCTTCACACACACTCTGAGATGAATGAACTGTCCCCTAAAGGTGTGATGCACCACCAAGCCTAGCTGTCCACAATGGCTTTAACATCCAGGGAGGACCCCTCCTATGATGGGAAGTGAGACAGAGGAGGTGGCCGGTGCCAGTTAGAAAAGATTTCACCCCAAAGAAGGTGCTTAAACTGAGTCTTGAAGGATGAGCAGCGCGTGTCCAGCCAAAGAACAGGGAAGGGGGTGCCGGGCAGTGGAAAGAATATTTGTCAGCCTTTGGATGCATGAGATGAGACAGGCAAGAGTTCTGGAGAGGCTTCTAGGCACGCATTCATGTGGAGGAGAGTGATGGAGAAAGGCAAAAACAGATCTCAGAGCGACTGAAGGGGGTAGAGATGGGGTGAGCTCAGAGACGTGTAGGACATGGGAGGGCAGGAATATGAAACTAGGTCTTTCTGAGTTTGATCAGAGAAGTAGCTGCAGGTCCCTCTGGCCAACTCGCCCTCCCAGAGGCCTGCCCATGCCAAGGTGCACATTCCAAGATGGATGTCTACCAGCTGGCCCTCAGCCGCGGGTCCCATCAACAGCATAGTCATACCCCCATTTATACAGAGGCCAGTGTTGCCTTCTGCCGGTGTTTACGCCCTCGGGGTCATTTATACGGTCTATTTCTGGAGCATCCCTCACCGCCAAGAGGGCACCAAGAGCAAGCACCACATCTCTCTGCCTTCCCAGGGCTCTCGGATGGCTGAGTTGCCCACCCCCCGGACCCAGGGAGTACGTGCTTGTGGCATTCTGGTGATGGCTGGGGAGAGGGGGTCCCCAGGAAGGAACTAGGCCAGACCAGCGATTGCCACTCACTAAGGTGCTAATGTGCTGCTGTCCCCCAGCAATTACAGATTTTGCTTGTCCAGGCAATAGTTGCAAATTGGATGTGGGACAGGCAGGGGCAAGAGATGTAATTTGAAAACCAAAGACCTGGAGGGAAATTGAACAGTGTGTGCTGCTGGGTGAGCTGAATGTCAAGGAGGGGGAAGGGTGCCACTCATTTATGACTCTGGCACCAGCACTTCTCTTAACTCCGGGTTCATGGCGGTATAATCTAGATACACGGTAAAAGTCACCCTTCTTAGGGTATAGTTCTTTCCGTTTTGAAAAACGTGTACAATCTCGTCGCCACCACAACGGTCACGAATCCAAACACCAGACTTCCTTTGTGGTCCAATGATTAAGAATCCACCAGGGGTCATGAGTTCGATCCCTGGTCCAGGAAGATTTCACATGCCTCAGAGCAACTCAGTCCACAAGCCACAGCTACTGAATTGAAGCCTGTGTGCCTAGACCCCACGCTCCACAGCAAGAGGAGCCACGGTGATGAGAAACCGCGCGGCGCAGCTAGAGAGTAGCCCCTGCTTGCCGCAACTAGAGAAAGCCTTTGCCCAGCAAAGAAGACCCAGCACAGCCATAAATAATTTTTTAAAAAAGAAACCAAACACCTCCTTCACCCCAGAAAGTTCCTGGTGACTCAGACATCAACCCCAACCCAGCCCCAGGCAACCAGGGATCTGTTCTGTTCTCCATCCTTACAGTTTTGCCTCTTCCAGAATGTCACACAGAAGTAAGTCAGAGAAGCAGAAACATTGTATGACATCCCTTATACGTGGGATCTAAAGGACATGATACAAAACAGGAGGAGACTCACAGACTTCGAAAACAAATTTATGGTTGCTGGGAGTGGGGGGAGTGGTGGGATAGTTAGGGACTTGGGGAGGGTATACACTGCTATAGTTAAAATGAATAGCCTACAAGGTCCTCCTGTAGAGCAGGGAACTCTGCTCGATGTTATGTGGCAGCCTGGGTGGGAGGTGAGTTTGGGGGAGGATGGATGCGTGTATATGTATGGCTGAGTCCCCCTGCTGTCCACCTGAAACTATCGAAACATTGTTAATCGGCTATACTCCAATACAAGATCAAAAGTTTCATTTAAAGAGAAAGGCAAGTCAGAATCTCACATGAATGGAAGCACAGAGTACGCTCGCCTATGGAGCGTGGCTTTACTGCAGCCCAGCGCTCTTGAGCTGCGTCCGCATTACTGCAGGAGTCGCTCGCTCACTGCTCGTCGTTGCTGACTCGTATTCGCTGGCGTGGACGTGCCACAGTTTACCCAGCTCTCTGGCTGCAAGGAGGATGTTTGGAATGCTTGCAGTTCAGGGTGGTTACAGATAAAGACTGTAAACATTTTGCATACAGGTGTTTGTGTGGCCATGTTTTCATTTCTCTGAGTCCATACCCAGGAGTGGGATTGCCTGTGGTCATGTATGTTTCACTGTGTAAGAAACTGACAAACCATTTTCCCTAACAGCTGTACCACTTTGCATTCCTACCAGTTCCGGGGGATCTCATGCCTTGTGAAAACTTTAAAGAGAAAAGGGGAGGGAGGTCGGAGGGGGCATTCAGGATGGGGGGACACATGTGCCCCGTGGCTGCTTCATGTCGGTGTATGGCAAAAGCCACCACAGTATTGTAATTATCCTCCAGTTAAATTAATTTTTTAAAACATAAAGGGAAAGAGGGCGCTGCGGGGGTTCTGGTGACAAGGCTTCAGTGTTGGAGGGCGGCTGCCAGGAGAGGGGAAACCAGGAGGAGAGAGGTTTGTGTAACCTTCTGGCCACCCCATCCCATGACACTTCAGGATTCCTTTCCCATTTTAATCTTCTTAGAAGTGCCGTTCGGACCCTTGCCAGGGTTACTCGTTGGACCTCTTTGTGTCACGACTTCCCATGATGGATGAGTTTTACACGTTGGGCGCAGAGCCCGAGCTGAGCCTCACTCTTGAGATCAGTGACACCGGAAAAATAAATGACCGCGGGCAGTTTCCCACACACCACTGCCTGAGCGTGCCGTCTCCCTGTCGCTGCGCCTGGGGTGTTCTGGGGGCCACTAGCTGGATGGGGAGCAGGGAGAGAGGTAGTGAGAGGAGGTAACCCTCCCCCTCACCCAGTGACAGCCTCAAAGCCCAGCCCAAGGGCAGCCTGGACACGGAACCCAGCCTGTCTGCCAGGTGCCCAGAGTGCGCTCAGGGCTGAGACCAGCAGGGACGAGATACAGAAGGACAGGGTGATTGCCGGACCCTCCCTGGCCTTGGAAATTGATGGTCCCACTTGGGGTAGGGGATGAGTAACTTACATCCCAGGCTAAGCAGTGTTACCAGAGGCGGTTCAGGGATCCATGCCCCAAAATGGCACACACGGCCACACCCTTCTCTAGTACAAGGAAGAAGGGTCCCCTAAAGGCGGGGCTTTTGGTGGGGTAATATGACTTAGGCCCTGAATGACAGTGGGGGCTCTTGACTTGGTGAGGAGAGGGGCCGGGACCATGGGCAGGGGACACAGCACAGCGACAGAGGCCTAGAGGTCAGAATGTAGGGGTTTGGGTAGGCCAGGAAAGACAGTTCATCTGCATGGTTCCCGCCAGAGCTGCCCTGGGGCCTAGAGGCGATCCTGGAGGCTGGCCAGCTCGGGGGTCCCCACAGACTGGGTGTGGCAGAGGAAACGATCATCATCTCTAGGCCTCTCTGAGACCCCCTGAGGCAGAGCTGGGGCACTGGTGGGAGAAAGAATCAGTACCCCCCAACCCTGCTCCAGCAGCCTGGGTCAGAGCGCTGGGTACACCGGGTCACGGGTGGGCGGCTGCCGCAGGGTCTGCTGGGACTTAACAATATCCTGTGTCTGTCTGTCCGTCCACCCAGGTGCAAGTTCTTCAGTCTGACCGAGACCCCGGAGGATTACACCATCATTGTCGATGAGGAGGGCTTCCTTGGTATGAGCTTCTCCCCGGGGGCTTGGCTGGACCGTGGCCTGTGGTCCGTGCTGGCTGCTCGCCCACCTGTTTCTGCCCCCGCCTGCTGGTGGGTTGCAGAATCGGCAGAGCTTCCTTCTCTCCCCTCCGTGTTCTGATCCCTCAGGAAAGGACCCCCAGTGGAGAGGGGCCGGTGCTTACCCCACCCGGAACTAAGGCCACCAGGGAGGCAGGGGGCTTGTTCTCTGGGGGCTCCTCCCACAAGGGAGGTGCTTTCAAACATCCTCAGTCCTTGTTCCCATGGGAACAAGCCGTGGTCACCATCCTTCTGTGATTTTCCGTTATCTTTCTTTCCTGGTGACTCGGACGGTAAAGGATGCACCTGCAATGCAGGAGACCTGGATTTGATCCCTGGGCCAGGAAGATCTCCTGGAAAAGGGAATGGCTACCCACTCCAGTATTTTTGCCTGGACATTTCCACGGACAGAGGAGCCTGGCAGGCTACAGCCCATGGGAGTGGCCAAGAGTCGGACACGGCTGAGCGAATAACAGCTTTTCTTCCGTCTTTTATACAATGCCTCAGGGTATCACCAAAGTTCCTACCCTATCTTTCTTCCATCTTTTAAACTGAGATATAATTTGCGTACCATAGAGTTCATCTTTTTTTTTTCTTTGGCCTCACCATGCAGCCTGTGGGATCTTAGTTCCCCAACGAGGGATAGAACGTGTGCCACCTGCCCTGGGGACGTGGAGTCTTAACCACTGGCCCACCAGGGAAGTCCCACGGAAAACCTGCTTTTTAAACAGATTGTGGTCTTCTGTCATAGATGAACTGTGGGTTCATCTGCTGGGCTCCAGCATGGACTTTTAGGTGGTTCCTGGGTCTTTGCTTTAAATCCGTTTGAGTTGAACGCTCAGACCCATGACTGTTCCTTTGTCCCACAAGTAACTCCTTTACAGTGAAATCGAATGTTAAACTCTTGATATTGATACATTTTCCCCAACTCCTGTTGAAACAGAGAGACTCTGGCGCTTGGTGAGCCCTCAGACACCAGGCCCTTAGCTAAGCATCCGATGGGGATTATCTCACAGAATCCTCCAGGCGTCTTCTGGAGCCCATCCTAATTTCAGCAGCCCACGTTTGAAAGCTTAAGAAATTGAGACATGGTGGTTTTGTCCAGAGTCACGCAGCCAGGATGAAACCCTGCCCACCTGACCCCAGGCCTCTTGACCCTGATGCTGCGGGGTGGAAAAGGCCTGGCCTGCCTGTGCGGAGGGCATGGCCACGTAGTGCAGGGACCCGCACACCCCGCTGTCAGGAGCGGGGGGCTCCCAGCGACAGAGCTGCCCACCTGGGGTCTGGGAGGTGGCAGGTGCCTCAGCAATCCACCAGGGACCGTCCTCAGCTCTGAGAGGCTGTTTTTAGGGCCTTGGGTGATGGGTAGTGACAGAAATAATAACCCCTTTCAGTCTTGAGATGGTCCACCTTTCCTCTAGGGAAGGGCAGGCCTGAGGCTGGGGCAGCCAAAGCTCCACCTGCCAGGCAAAGGCCTTACAGGGCCAGTGGGACCACGCTGTCAGAACTGGGGCCCTGGAACGTCAGCTGCCTGAACCCCGCCCTGCTTGACAGTCCTGAAGCTCAGCCCTGCGAGAGGGGTTTTCTCAACACCCCGCCACAGGCTGGTGGCAAGGCGAGACTGGAAGGCGTGCCACGAGGCCAGAATGAGGTCCCCCCGTCTTTACACCATGATCCCCTGCCCATCAGCCTCCCTCTCTGGGCCTCAGTTTCGTAGTCTGTGAAATGGGAGAGGGGCTGACTCCTGAGCCGGGTCTCTAAGCAAATGGACAGCATTCTGCCCTGAGGATTCAGAGAGGCAGGCTATGTAAAGGGATGGCACTGGCTCCCCTGGGGCCCTTTGCCCCGTCCTGGGAAGTCGAGTGTAGGAGCACATGAAATGATGTCAGAGGGTACCCTGCACCCCGGGTCTGGTAGTGAGATGGAGCCTGACCACAGAGACCAAGCTGGGGGGACTGGGCAGGGAACAGCGAAGGTAGAGGAGTGGGAAGAGGGGCCTGGGCCGAGTAGAGAGAGGTGGGGACAGCCGCCCTCTCCCTCCCCAGCCCTTCACTTGGAGCCTCCGTGTGCCCCCTGCGCTGAGAATGGCAGAAAACAAAGGCCACTGAGGCCGCTACCCTGGGGGAGCCGACAGGCTAATGGGGCCAACTGTAGACTGCAACCAGCTGCTCACCCCATACGACTGTGGGGACTTAAATGGACCAGAATTAAAGCGTTCGGTTGTCTTTTTTTTCTGTGGCACTAACCACATCTCACGTGCCCCGTAGCCATGTGAGGTGAGTGGCCTTGGACAGCATAGGTGTAGACTGTCTCCCTGAACCCAGAACTTCCTCTGGGGCAGCGCTGGTTCCCAGGTCACGAGGACTTCAGCGGTTGCTCCAGAGGACTTGGGAGCCGCCGGGCGGCTCTGAGTCCCGAGGAGCTTGGAAGAGGCAGACAGAGGGCAGGTTCATGACAGTCAACGTGGTCGTGATGCATGAGCTGACCCTTACAGGAAGGACCCCTCCAGAGTTTTCCCAAGAAGGCTTTTGGGATTCAGTCGTCGTGAAAAGGGACTTTTTAAAACTTTCCCTGTTAAATCTGTTTATTAATATCTTGTTTATTAATATGTTTATAAAATGGCTTTAGCTGACGGGACCGTCGGGGCACCCCAGCCCTCAGTGGCTCCTAGGGCTGTCTTTGCTCAAGATGGCATCGTTAGGGGGATTCCCTGGTGGCCTGGTGGTTAGGATTTGGTGTTTTCACTGCAGAGACCCAGGTTCAGGCCCTGGTCAAGGGACCATGCTACTATGTCACGTGGCAAGGCCAAAAATACCAAAAGAAAAAAATAGATGGCCGGGTGGGGTCTCACAATGCTGTCCCTGGGAAGTCCCCTCTGGCCAGTTCCAGGCCCCGCAGACTTCAGAATTGGGCTGGGACTCTTGGCTCTGGCGGGGCCGTGATTCCTCTGGCGGTCCTGGAGCTAAGTCTCTCTTCCGACACTCCAGGTAACAGGTGGAAGCCCGAAATCAGAACCTTTTTTTTTAAAGCCTTTCCTCCCGCTCCACCTCCCAAGCCCCTTCCCTTCTCTGGGAGGCAGCCTGCCTCTCCAGCCAGCCTGGCAGAGGACTGGCCCTTCTCAGGCAGCAGGGCCAATGGGCTCCCTAGGCTGTGGTTGCCATGACGACCAGAGCTGGGCAGGTAGGAGCCTGGGTAAGGCCTCCAGAGCCGTCCTGCACAGCCTCCCTCGGGCGTCGTCATGATCCTGAGAGCCCCCTTAACTCCCCAGGCTCCAGGCCCCTCTTCTTAGCCCCTGCGCCAATTGGGGACCTGCCCCTTCTTCCCATGCAATGCCCACACAGAGCGTGAGAGTCTGTGTATAAGGCAGACCTGGGTTTGAACTCTGGTTCTGTTATTTCCCCAAGTGATCTCTGTTAAGTCACCAGTCCCTCAGAGCTCTGGTTTGTCACATGAATAGGGTGAAATAACAGTCTTGGTCCAGGGTCGGTTTGAACAGACAGCTGCAATGCACAGAGAGTTCCGTGGCTGCCTGTCCATGCAGCTGCACACATGTCCCATGCATAGCCTCCCCGGGTGCTCTCTCTGCAGGACGGGCTGGGTAGGATGGTCTTCACAAGCTAGTCAAGGAGACTCTGGGATCACTGGCCCCCTGACCATACCCCGCCGTGTGGGGCCCCCCCGGCAGGATCCCTAGGCTCTCAGGAGGGACTTGGGTGATGGGTCTGATAGAAGCAGGGAGAGAAATCTTAGGCCCTCCATCCTGTCTTCTCCTGGCCTCCCTCCCCTTCACCCCCAGCACCGCACCCCCCCCCCCCGGGAGGTTCCTGGGAACCCAGTTTGAAAACCATAGGACCCATTCCACCTGGATAAGATGATAGCAGGACCTGGCACCTGGAAGGGTCATGAGAACCAGAAACCACAGAATCGCTGCCGAGTCCTCATCACTTCACAGCTGGGGACTGAGGCCCAGCACAGATGAACCTCTTGTCCCCAGGGCCCCCGCCCTACTGAGCTGCCCAACACGTCCAGACTCCTCTGAAGGTCTTCCCTGCTCGGTCCTCCCAGGAGGGACAGAGGCCAGTCTCCCGTCCTCCTCTGACAGATGAGGGCGCTGGGGTCCAGAGGGCGGACTGGCCAAGGTCACACAGCTGGGGCCTGTCAGTCACAGGCCGGCCCTCTGTGTCCCCCTCCAGAACTGCCCTCTTCGGAACACCTGAGCGTGGCCGACGCCACCTGGCTGGCCCTCAATGTGGTGTCTGGCGGCGGCAGCTTCTCCAGCTCCCAGCCCATCGGCGTGACCAAGATCGCCAAGTCGGTCATCGCCCCGCTGGCCGATCAGAACATCTCGGTGTTCATGCTGTCCACCTACCAAACGGACTTCATCCTGGTAAGCCGTGACGCAGGCACCCCCACCAACGTGATCTGCAAAGTCTGTGCCCCCGCCCCCATTTCATGGTCTGCTCAGAGACAGGTCAAGGGGACCTTGGGGTCATCAGTCCAGGGTCAGCATGGCCCAGGCTAGGCTCTAGCTCCATGCACTCCCTGCCCGTTGAGTGGACCCTGTTTGGTTTGAACTGGATGCCAGATGCGTGGGTGGGACGCCCTCACAGCTAGACTTCTGGCTCCCCAGTCCCATAGCACTTCCTCCAGGGGGGCAGGCGTTTCTGGTCAGAGTTGTTGAGTTGCTAAATCATGTGTGACTCTTTGCAACCCCAGGCTTCCTTGTCCTTCATTATCTCCCGGAGTTTGCTCAAACTCATGTCCATTGAGTCGGTGATGCCATCCAACCATCTCATCCTCTGCTGCCCCCCTACTCCTCCTGCCCTCAACCTTGCCCAGCATCAGGGTGAGGTGGCCCAAAGTATTGGAGCTTCAGCTTCAGCATCAGGCCTTCCCATGAATATTCACGGTTGATTTCCTGTAGGATGGACTGGTTTGATCTCGCTGTCCAGTCGCAGAGCTGACAGCAATTCCTGGCCACCGTGTTATTTGTGCTCTTCTCCTGTGGGGGCGTGGTCGTGGGGGCGTGGTCGGCGGGGCAGGTTCGGCACCACATTCTAAAGGGAGTGGGGCATGGACCCACACGTCCCTGCCCTCGGTGGAGCATCTTCTCCCCTCTGGGCCTCCCTCTGTCCCTGGAGAGTCACAGGTCCCTGGTCCCACGTGCCCCTGTCCCAACCAGGACAGCAGGAGGCCAGGAGGGGGACACTGGTTCTGGGCACAGAATTTGAGAGTGAAGGGCCTGGTGCCCCCAGCCCCACTCCATCCGGGGATCATGGTACACTCACTTCATTGACTCCTTGTCCCCAGGTGCGTGAGCGGGACCTGCCCTTCGTTACCCACACCTTGTCATCAGAGTTCACCATCCTGCGGGTCGTCAATGGCGAGACAGTGGCGGCTGAGAACCTCGGCATCACCAACGGCTTCGTGAAGCCCAAGATGGGTGGGTTGAGGGAGGGGAGGATTGTGCAGAGAAACTTCGGGAAATGGCCAGGTCCTGCCCCAGGGCACCCCCATTCTCAGAGCCTCGGCTGAAGGCCAGGCATCACATGGTTCAACAGTCCTCAGACTCAGGATCTCCAGAGGGCGGTGGATGTGGACACAGCCAGAAATGGCCAGGGGCCACTGCTGACCCAGCCCAGGGTATCAGTGTGGGCCTCCCAGAGGCAGTGACTCTCAGGCTGAAAAACTTACACAGCACAAGTAGGGGCTAATAAGGTAGGTGGTGAAGTTCGGGAAGGGCTTTCCAGGCAGATGGCATGGCATGTGCAAAGGCCCAGGGGTCTAGGGGGGTGAGCCCGGAGAATTAGGAGAGCTGCAGCAGGTGCTGGGAGCTGCAGAAGTGACTGGGGCCGGGCCTCCCCAGAGCAGCTGCTGGCTGACCGTCGCCCCCCCAGGCCCCTTGCCACCTCCTGGCCTCAGCATCCCCCGTATTTGTGCTCCCACAGTCCAGAGGCCCGTCATCCACCCACTGTCCAGCCCGAGCAACAGATTCTGTGTCACCAGCCTGGACCCCGACACGCTGCCCACCGTTGCCACACTCCTCATGGACGTCATGTTTTACTCCAACGGGTAGGGAGGGCCCCCTCGGGGGTGAGGGGCTGCAGGGTGGGCCCAGGAGACACGAATCTGCCTACAAGCCCCAGTCTGAGGGGAGGCACAGGCCTGCCCTGGGAGCTAGCCTGAGAAGAGAGACATGACTCTACCCCAAATCCCCTTTCTTAAAGGGGAGAATTGATTCATTGCAAACCTCAAAACTTGTTGAAACCCCAGGCCCACATGTAGATGTTATGAACACCCCAGCATCCCCTGAGCTCCTGGGCAAGCCCAGTCATTTGAAGAGCCAGGAACTCAGGTTTTTTTCATTTGCTGGATGACAGCTTTGCATTTTTCCTCAGGGCAGATTTTAAGTTTCGGCCAACACCAAGTGGGGTGGGATCAGGGGCCAGCAAGCTGGCAGTGACCACAGACTGTGCCCTGAGATGCTGGCCAACACAGGGACAGAGAAACCCTGTCCAGGAAGGGGCAAGTACAGCCCATGCAGAGGGCCAGCTGGGTCTTCAACACTGTGAAGTGTGGTGCTCACCCCCGTGAATGCCGTGGAATCACCTGCATCTCACAGGTGTGGAGACCAGTGAGGGGGCAGTGGCTCAGGGTCCCCCAGCAAGCCAGGGTCAGAGCCAGGATTTGGTCAGTGCCTTTCCGGACACCCCGTAGCTAACAGGCAGGGCAGGTGGGCCGGGTGAGGGTCAGGGTGAAGTGGGTCCCCCGCTACACCCCTCACCGCCTCCCCCGGCCCCCAGAGTGAAGGACCCCCTGGCGCCCGGCGATGACTGCGATCACATCCGCTTCTTCTCCTTCTCCCTCATCGAGGGCTACATCTCCCTGGTGATGGACGTGCAGACCCAGCAGAGGTGAGCCAGGCCCTGTGTGGAGGCTGATGATGGGCCCATCACCCACTTGGTCCTAGCCAGTCCCCGCCCCAGCCCTTCATTAGAGGTGAGCGGCCCCAGCTTACAGATGACAGGCCACTCAGAGACGAAGGCCCCGAGTCACGCAGTGCTGTCCGGTGCTGTTCATCCCCTCACCCCATCCCCCGATCTGGAGCTGAGGAGGGGTACCCTGACCAGCCTGAGCAAAGGGCGCAGTTGCTCCCAAAGCCCAGCCCCAGCTTTGCCTACCTGCCCCCGGCCGCCCACCCACTCCTGGAGGAGGGAAGGTGCAGAGCCTGTGGACTGAGGGCTTGGAGGGTCCTTGGGGCCCCTGAGTTCCAGCCCAGCATCAATACCCCAGCGACAGGGAGTGTTCCAGGGAGAGCTGGCGGAGGGAGCACTCTCAGCGTCTGGGGGTTGACGTCTCTCGCTCCCTTTTAAGGTTTCCTAGTAATTTGTTGTTTACGAGCGCATCTGGGGAGCTCTGGAAGATGGTGCGGATTGGAGGACAGCCCCTGGGATTTGGTGAGCCCCTGGGGTTCGACACTGTTTTATGTGTAGTAGTGGGCATCTGTTCATCCCATACTCATTCTCATTTATCCCCCCACTGACCCCCTTTCCCCTTTGGTAACCATGTTTGTCTGCTGTGTCTGTGAGCCTATTTCTGTTTTGTAAGTGAGTTCAGTTTCCTTGGCGGGGGGGGGACTGGGCTAGGTCTTTGTTGCTGCGCATGGGCTTCCTCTAGCCGCGTCGAGCAGGGGGTGCTCTCCAGTTGCGGTGCTCAGGCCTCTCACTGTGGTGGTTCCTCTTATTGCAGAGCACGGGCTCGAGGCTCAGTAGTGGTGGCGCACAGGCTTTCTTGCCCGTTGGCATGTGTAACCTTCCCAGAGCAGGGATCGAACCCGTGTCCCCCGCACTGGCGGGTGGATTCTTAACCGCTGCACCACCAGGGAAGTCTGCGGATTCGTTCATTTGTATCATATTTTAGATTTAACGTATAAGCGGTATCATATGATACTTGTCTTTCCTGATTTTCTTCTTAGTATGATAATCTCTAGATCCACCCATGTTGCTGCTGCACATGGCATTATTTCATTTTTTTTTTTAAGACCGAGTAGAATTCCGTTGTATATTCCGATGTATTCTGTAGTATCCCGATGTACCACACCTTCTTTATCCGTTGAGCTGTCAGTGGACATTTCAGTCGTTTCTATGTCCTGGCTGCTGTGAATACAGGGACGCGTGTTTCTTTTCCAATTAGAGTTTTGTCCACATATATGTCCCAGAGTGGGATTGCTGGATCACATGATAATTCTACTTTCAGTTTTCTGCAGAACCTCCATATCTGTTTTCCATAGTGACTGCATCAACTTGCATTCTCACCATCAATTATAGGAAGGTTCCCTTTTTCCCCCACCTTCCCCGGCATTTGTTATTTGTAGACTTTTAAATGATGTCCATTCTGACTGGGGTGAGAGGCCTCATCGTCATTTTATATACATTTCTCTAATAATTAGCCATGCGTATCAGCTCCTCTCTTTATTCCCACATTTGGTTTAGAGTTTACCAAAGCACACCCAGTATAATAACATTACAGAAAAAAGACAGGATGAAGGGAGAATTCAGGTGGGATAGTGAGTGAAACTCGAAGCATCTGTCACAGTATTCTGCTATGAGTGGCCTCGTGGGCAGGCACCAGGGGTCCTGGCATTTAGCATATAAGAAGCAGCAATGGGACCTACCTTCCTGGAATGTGGAGGGTTTTGACGCCAGGCTAATAGCTATAAACAGCCGTGCATGGCTTCCCTAGTGGCTCAGTAGTATAGAATCCACCTGCCAGTGTAGCAGACACAGGTTCAATCCCTGATCCGGGAGGATCCCGCATGCTGCAGAGCAACTAAGCCCAGGCGCCACAACCATTGCGCCTGCCCTCTAGAGCGCGGGAGTGTCAGCCCCTGAAGCCTACGCACCCTAGAGCCCGTGCTCTGCAGCAGGAGAAGCCGTGGCAGTGAGAAGCCCACAGCGGGAGAGTAGCCCCCGCTTGCTGCACGTAGAGCAGAGCCCGCGCAGCCATGAAGACCCAGCACGGCCAAAAATACTTAAAAATAGCCCTGCAAGAAAAACAAGTTTTTGAGAGTCAGAAAGATTCTAGATTGGCAGATGTCATATGTTTCTGATCGTGGTTTGCAGGAAATGTGTTTTCCATCACAGCCCAGCACACACATACCCTAACAACTCTACGCTTTCGCGCAACTGCACCCACGGAAGTGCTGTCCGAGCCCTTTGCCCTTCCCTTTCCCGTTGTCTTTTGTCGTTGTTAGTTTTATTTACTTGTTTTTGGCTGCACTGGGCCTGTGTTGCTGCCCGAGAGCTTTCTCTAGTTGCAGCGAGTAGGGGCTACTCCGTAGTCGCAGCGTACAGGCTTCGCATTGCAGTGGCTTCCCTCGTCGCAGAGCACAGGCTCAAGGCCTTCACTCGTTACAGTGCGAGGGCTTCGTTGCCCCGCAGCATGTGGAGTCTTCCCAGATCAGGGATCGAACCTGGGTCCCCTGCATTGGCAGGCGGATTCTTAACCACCAGACCACCAGGGAAGTCCCCTGTTTCACCTTATAAAGCGCTAGTCACCAGCCTTCTAAATTCATGTCCCAAACAGGTCAGCAGCTACTGTTTGAAAGGCACCATTCTAGACCCTCATCTCCCTCCCGCCTTATTTTATAGAAATAAAAATGAAGGTGTTTGTAGTTTAAGAATCTTAGGACACAGCCAGTCTCCACCACGTAGCAGGACAGACAGTCATCAGGAGTGCAGGCCTGAGGCCTGCGCAACCACCAGAGGGGCCCGGGGGGCCAGGCAGAAAAGCAGGAGCTCGAGAGGCCTGTCGGGGAACGGCCGAGGCTGCGCTGGGCGACGTGGCAGGGGGAGGGCTGAGCGTGGTCCCCGCCTCTGCCCCCAGATGAGTGCGGCATCGTGGCCCAGATCTCCGAGCCCTTGGCCGCCGCAGACATCCCCGCCTACTACATCAGCACCTTCAAGTTCGACCACGCACTGGTGAGTGTCGGACACCCACCCCAGGGCAGGGGAGGCCCGGTCCGGTGGCTCCCAGATGTTTACTGCCCACCCCTCTCAGGTACCGGAAGAAAACATCAACGGCGTCATCAGCGCCCTGAAAGTCAGCCAAGCAGAGAAGCACTAGAAGGGCCTCGTCCGCTCCTCCCATCCACCCCTCCCAGGCCTGGGCCCAGCCCCACCCTGAAGACTCTTCTTGCAGTATTTCTCAACAGACTGGAAAACAGGCCCCGGGGCCCCCAGAGGCGGGGTCTCTAGGAGACGCCCCCAATGGCTGACCCCGCCAGGCCTGGGACCCAAGCCAAGGCCTCCCCATGCCCTCCTCCTGCCTTCCTGGAGCCCCCAGACCCTCCAGAGAGCAACCCCCCTCCTCCTCCCCCACCCTCACCCCAGAAAATGATGTCCAGGGCCGAGGGAGCTTGTCCACGGACCCACCTTCTCGTCCAGCCTCACCCATGGCCGAGGGCGAACGCTGAGGGAAGCTGGTGCCTCCTCCAGGACACTGGGATACCGATTGTCACGTCATCTTGGGGGGCTGGCTGAGCAGGGCCGAGTTCATGGAGCCGGGGAAGGCCCTCGTGAGGGCGGGGGCTCTGGACCCCGTGGTCGCTGGCCTCTGGTCCCATTGGCTCTGGGCTGGTCCCTGCAGAGTGGAGGCCAGTGGGCGGCCCTCTAGTCCTGTGCTGGTGAGGCTCTGAGGGAACACAGGTGGGGCCCTGAGCTGGGCGGGGGACCCTGGCCACCTAGAACCTTCCTTGGCTGCCAACCACAGGGCCTGTACCCCGACTCCCAGCAAGACTGCCAAGGGGGCCCTGTCCAGACCCTCCCCACCACAAGCGCTCACCCTGGGGGGCGGGGGGGTGGTTCCCTGGAGACCCGCCAGCTTGGGGCAACAGCTCCTGTCCCCTCTGCTTTCCCCGGACCCTCCTGGGGCCGGCAGAGCCTCGGTTTTCCCCAAGTGGGGGCGTCCCCAGCATTCTGAGCTGGGGTTTTCTTAGGTCACCCCACCCCCCAGCAATCAACGAGACCAGCAGAGGGCTCCCCCATCGTCCTGCCCTCATCTCCCTGCCCCACTTGTGGGGGAACGTGGAAGGCCCCTGCCCGCAACTTGCCTGCCCGCCCGCCCACCCCTCTGTCCAGGGACCGTGGCGTTCATGAGTACTTGACCTGGGAGGCAGCTTATCTGAGCCTTAATAGAGAAAACCGTTCCTTGTTGTAGTCTCCTATTTAATGTATTTGTTACCCAGGCTGCGGTTGGCAATAGTTTCAGGGGACAGGGCCTGCTGATGCTGTCGGGACCCAAAGTGTGACATCACTTGGTGTGACATCCTGTGGCTTCAGGGACAAGCCTGAGAACTGGAGCTGCCGCCAGGGGCCTTGGCTTTCCCTTCAGAGCAGGAAGCTGGGAGCAGAGGTCAGTTACGATCCAGGGGTCCCCAGGGGCACCCCACACACAGCTGCCAAGGCAGAGTGGTTCTGAGCCTCAGAGAAGGTTTCGACGGGCTGCAGGGAGACGGACAGCCGGGTGGCAGACCAGCCCCCGCCCCAGAGAGCAGGGCGACCCCCTGCCGCCCCCAGCTGGCGGAGTTGTCCGTGCGTCCCTGAGAAGCTGGCAGGAGAAGGGCCATTCTCTTGACCGGGTGAAGCCCCGCTCTGCCCCTTCTCCAGGCCACGTGGGACCCTCTGAGCCCTGGAAACCCACCCGGTGTTGGAGGTGTGTCTCTGAATCCTTACAGATGTTCAGAGCCGAAGCACTGATTCGGAACCTTTTTTTTTTTTTTGGAAGTCATTTTGCACAAAACTCCAAAACAACCAAAACATGTCAGTTATTTGCTGGTTCCAAAACCAGGGTGACCGCGTGGGCAGGGCAGCCCCTCACGTCCCGAGCACCCTCTCTGTGCCTGGAAGGCCTTGATTTTTCTGTGGCGTGCCCTCCAGACCCCTTCCTGTCGGCCCCTCCCCATGTCGCTCCCCCACCTCTCCTCCCCGCCAAGCAAGTGTGTCGGCCCCGTGACCCCAAGAAACGTGTGATTTCCCCCCAGACCCCCTAGGACGTATATTGTACACACATATAAATACCTGTGTTTTATGTTGATATAGATATATACTGTAAATAGCATATATACTTGAGCAATATATATGTTAATATATACCGTGTGAGCGTGCACACGCGTGTGTGCTGTATGTGTGGGCGTGAGGGCCTCCGCCCCGCTGTGTCTGCCGTGCACACAGGCACGTTTTGAGCCGCCGTGTATTTTTAATTCAAGTATATCGGCAATACGATGATCAGAGAAGCCGGCTGGCTACCTCGGCCCTGACTTGACAGAAGAATTAGACCAGCAACCCAGAGCAGAGCCCCAGGCTGGGGGCTGAGGGTCCCTGCCCCCTCCTCCCCGAGTCTCCTTTGAAAGCTGGGGTTCAGCCCCTTCCTTTAGTTCTGTTTCCAAGGCCCCTGGACACCCTTGTTTTATTCTGGAGACAGGGCCATAAGGGGGAAGAGCGCTCGGAAAGGAACAGCCCCTTCGCCACTGCTCGGCCCAGGTCTGCTTCCCCGCCAAACACCTCCTGATTCCCTTCACCTGCAAGGTTAGAAGCCACAGTCCTCAGGTCTCCTAGGGACTGGCCCTGGGTAACTGAGAAAGAGATGGAAGCCCAGGATGTTGTTTCCTTGAGGGGCTGGTGCAAGGACTCAGCTCTCCGGGTTACACTGGTGTGTGTCCAACCCACGGGCCGGGAGCTGACACCCTGGGAGCCCCGCCCTGTTCCCCACCCCTCCCCATCCTCTTGCCATGTGGGGAGGCCGGAGCGTCCTCGGTGTCCATGTGCCCGTGAGCCAGCGGCTTGATGTGCAGCATCCTGCGGGAAGAGAAAGTGATACCCCACTGGCTGGCTGCTCCCAGGGGTCTCCAGACCCACAGGGAGGCGGCCCGAAGGGGCCCTGTTGAGCTGAGACGCTCTTGGCTCTGGCTTACTGAGCGTGGAGCCTTGGAGCTGCCACCAGGGTCCCAGGTGTGTCTCAAGTGTGCGCTGTTTTCTGATAAGAAAAGCTCAAGCCATCTCACCACCCCCCTCACTCCTCGCCTGCGTCATCCATGAACATAGGGTGAGAGGTTAAGGTAGGGAGAGTGAGGAAGATGGGGAGTCGAGCCCCTGCTTTGCCCCCACCCCCATTATGAAAATCTGCCTCTTCGTTTCAACGCTCACCTTGGGCTCCCCTGGCTCCTAAGAAACCCCTTTCTGCCTCAGCCCCAGTCAGTCCTGGCCCAGCAGAGACTCAGCAGTGCCCACTTGACACCCCCTGTCTCCACGAGGGTCTCCAAAGCCCCCTAGGAAGTGGTGCCCTCCCCACTGCCCTCCGCCCAGAGCACCCACCCAAGCAGGAGAGGCTCACAGCCCTCCCTTCCCCAGGATTCAGGGGTCCCAGCGCCCCCCACGCACCAGCATTCTCCTCCTCCCGTCAGCTCTGGCCTCAGGCCCCCGGTGGGAAGGGAGGGACCGGGTACTGTGACCTCCCCATTCGGGCAGTGCAGCCTTGGCGACAAGTGGTGTGTCCAGAAGATGCACGGTCAGTTGGGGTTTGTCCCCTCGGAGGTGACAGAGGAGGAGGCCTCAGAGCTCGGGACGGGAGGCTCCAGAGAGACAGGAAGGGCCAGCCCCCAAGCCCAAGCCAAGGGCACCATCTGCCTGATGGTTGAAGATGAACCTGCCCACCCGTCACCAGCGCCTTCCAGCCACAGTTCCCAGCCACCCTGGGCCACCTGTCTGAGTCCCTGGATCTGGATGTGGGCACAACTAGGGCCCGTCCCAGCTCCAGCTAAGAGTGGGGACCTCCCAGGGGGTGGCTGACGAAGGTGTGTTGCCACTTTGCTGAGTGAAGATGGTGGGAGTGGAGAACGGAAGCGCCCGCAGGGTGTCTGCCCAGCCAGGGCTGGGGCGCGGTCAGCCTCCCACTGTCACGGCCACCATGAAGCAGAGTCGGTTGTTGACTTGGCAAACAGAGCGTCGGGGAGGACGATGGGGTCGCCCAACAGTGGAAAGACAGGGGCTTTGGCTTTTCAGGTTTCCTGGATACCGTGCTGAGGCAAAGGCGAGGCCTGGAGCGGGCAGTAGCCCTCTATTCAGAGAGGCTGCCTAGGAGGGGAGCGGCCAAGATGGCAGATGGTGGCCAGCCCAGCAGAGGGCAGGCTTGGGAAGAGTGGCCGGGACTTGTGAGGGGAGTTGAGCCCTCGTATAGCTAGATACCTTTCCTTACACTCCGGTTTCTTGTCTTTTTTCAAATTAGAGGCAGCAAAAGGACTCTTCCATAGACCAAGGGAGAAAGCTGTGGGGTGGGCTATGGCCTTCAGCTTTGAAACCCAAACCCTCCAAGAAAGCCTGTTTTCTTGGGAGGGGAGGATGGGAGCTGTGGGCTGAGGCAGTCCTTGGAGCTGAAGGCCCCAGAGTGGCCTGGAATGGAGGTAGAAGCCTGTGGCCTGGCCTGTGGCTTCCATGGGCACCCTGGTTGGTGAGGGGGCTTGTGGCTCTTGCTTCTCGGTCAGGCAGGCTATGAGAGTGGGAAGTGTTGGGAATCAGAGCAGAGTTCTGGGCACATGTGTGTGTAAAAGTGCATGTGAGTGTGAACGTGTGCTGTGTCAACACTGGTGCATATGGGGGCACACACCTGCAGAGCCCAAATTCGAGCAAAAGGACTGACTCGTTCAGTAAGGCCTCAGTATATTCTTACCGTGGGCCACATGCAGAATTGAAGGCGTGGGGATGGCAGGCCTCAAACTCCCCCTTAACTTTGTTAAAACCGCTCTGGAGAGGGGCCGGGCTTCCCTGGTGGCCCAGACGGCAGTGTGCCTGCAGCACGGGAGACCCAGGTTTGATCCCTGGGTCGGGAAGGTTCCCTGGAGGAGGAAATGGTAACCCACTCCAGTATTCTTGCCTGGAGAACTCCATGGACAGAGAAGCCTGGCGGGCTACAGTCCATGGGGTGGCAGTCGGATATGACTGAACTAACAACACTGGGGAGAGGTCAGAGGTGTCCCCATGGGGCCTTGCTCCGCCCTGCAGAGGCCCAGTGGTCCGTGCAGCCAGCCCCAAGGGCTAGACCTGCCCAGCAGACTCCTCAGAAGCAGCCAGCCCTGAAGACATTTTACAAGGAGAGGTTCTGGGGGCCAGTGTCCCCTTGCCTACTGGGACTCATCCACAGAAAGCGTCCCAACAAGTTGAAGGCCAGAGTGGGGGGTGAGGAGCTTGTGGAAAACAGGCCAAATGCAGGTCCCAGGGCAGAGGCCAAGCCTAGTGCATCTTCCTGTCCACTGCTTCAGCTTATCTGTTCAGAAAATGGTCCGGGGAGAGCTGGGCAGCACTGGCTCCAAAACTGGGGATGGAGTGGAGGGGCTAACGGCAAACAAAACCCCAAGCCCTCCTCTTGCTCTTTGCCAAAATCATTTCCGTTATCCCAAGATGGGGGTGAGTGGATGTTGGCTGCACGGCGGGGTTCAGGGAGGCCGCTGCCCTGCCCAGGGCCTTGCCTTGGGGGTCTGGCACGCCCCGGGTCACCAGCAGTACCAGTGGCACTTACACATATCTGTCCCATGTTCTGGGCGCGGGGAGAATGGAGCAGCCCTGCCCAGGGCCCTCATGCTTTCTTTCTTTCTTGAAACACAAAACCCTCGAGATTCATGTACTGTATGACGGAGAGAAAAAAAGTACCTAATGTTCCCCCAAAAAAGACAGTATATTTTGTACTTTGTAAAGTGTTCATTAAAATGGAAGAAAAAACAAATTATGTTGGCTGACGGCTGTCTGATTTCATGTTGATCCAGGGCCAAGTCTCCTCCCTCCCTTCCCTTCTCTGTACCATGGTTGGGGGAACACCAGGCTGGAGCTGCAAGGAGGCAGAACAAGAATATGAGAGGAAATCGCCCTGAGAGCAAGAAGCGTTGTCTTAATGCTGTGTAACAAGTTGCCCCCAAAGCGTAAGGCTTTAAAACGGTCCATCTGTGTGTCTTGGTTTCTGTGGTTTGGAATTGGGGAGCAGTTTGGGCTCAGAGTCTCAGGAGGCTGCAGGCATCTGAGAGCCTCTACTGGGACCAGAGGGTCCGTTTCTAAGGTGCTCCCTCCACATGGCTGGCGAGATGGGCCTGGCCGCTGGCCTGGCCCCACGTGAGTCTCCGCTGCTTGAATGTCCTGACATTAAGTGCTTGGTTTTCCCCAGAGTAAGGGATTCAAGGACCAAGGCAGAACCTAAAAAAAAAAAACTGCTTTTCTTCTAGCCTCAGAATTCATGTACTATCCTCTCCACCATGTTTGTCAGCATTGCAGCTCAGCTCTGACTGAACCCTGGAGACCACACAGGGGTGTGAAAACCAAGAGGTCAGGGTAACCTTGGGGCCACCTTGGGAACTGGCTGCTACATTCACCATTCCCTCCCTGCAGCCCGAATCTCTGGCAGAGGTGGGCCTGGGGGCGGGGGCCCCTGGGGAGGGATCAGGGGCGGGGGCCCTGCTGTGGACGCCACACCCCCAGGAAAGGTCTCTTGGTGCTGGAAGCCCAGGAGCTGATGCCTCAAGACAAGACCCCCTGAGCTCAGAAGGCTCAGCGTCCCTCCCACAAGCACCCTGGAGTTGGGCTCCTGCTCCCTCAGCAGGTGGACACAGGCTGCCCCGGCAAGAAAGGCTTGAGGGACTTCCCTGGGGGTCCAGTGGTTAAGAGTGCACTGTTAATGCAGCGGGCATTCCCTGATCAGGGAAGTAAGATCCCACATGTTGTGCGACATGGCTGAAAAAGGAAGCAGCCTGAGACCAGCAGGTCTGGGCCTCGCACCCCCTCACTCTGCTCCTCGCTGGTGTTCTCCATGGAGGGCAGGTGTGAGCAGGGCAGGGCTTTGCCTGCATTAGACCCCACCCTCCCCTCACCCCTGCCTTGCAGGAAAAGTAGCCCTAACAATGGAAGGGGGTGAAAATGGGAGCTGAAGCGCTCGTTCACCACCCTCAGTTCAAGGAGGTGCTTGGACCCTCAGCCCTTCTGGCTGCTGCAAAGGCTTTTCTTCCTGGGGTTTGCAAGGACTCAGCACCCTCCTCAACCCTTCACACTTCGAACAGGGACCACAGCATCGGTGGGAACTCCATTGCCAACAGTGGCAAACGCCTCCTTTTCCCACTGCTCATTCAGCTTTAGTGTCTGTAGGGCAGTGCCAAACCTAGGGTTGGGGGCTGGGGGGCTGGAGACCCAGATGACTCTGCCACAGCCCCTTGCACCTGAGTTGCTCCAGGTTTAAAGAGGTGGAAATGGGCTATTTCGGGGAAGTGCAGTGCCAGGCTCGACCACAAGGGGATGCTGCCATGCTCTGGGGCCATGACCACGGTCAGGCGGGAGGAACAAGAACCCAGGACGTTAGGTTGAGCTTAGTTAAGCCGGGGGACCCAACCAAGGGACGGCAAAGGCGCAGAGAGCCTAGCGGAGAAGCAGGGTGGAGGAGGGCGGAAATGGACGGGGCTGGAAGGAAATGAGGCTGAAATACAAGGTGGGTTGTCAGGCCAGCTGGAGGCTTCATGCTCCACTACAGACCACGGGGAGCCGGGGAGCCCACGGAAGACTTCGTGCAGGAGACCAAACTCAGCATCTGAATGGTGAGTCTGGGTTACTGAACATGGCTGATAGGAAGAGGAAAGGTGGCAGCCCAGGTCCCGGCCTCGTACCTCAGGAGAGATGACCCTGGCTGACTCGAGAGCCTTCCCAGTGCAGTCAGGAATGGCGGGCACCGCAGATGTGGAGGGACTGGCTGGGGCCCCTCCCCGCAGCTAGGCACATAATTCCACGTGGGAGCAGCTTTGGCTGCTTCTTGGCAGGGATCTCACCGCAGCGTATCAGACTCTCCTGGAGGGTGGGAGGAGTTCCCTGTACCAGGACTCCCCCCCTCCCTGCCCCCCACCCCACCCCCCAAAGAGTCTGATTCAGCTCTTCGTGGCTTCAGTGTAATTTTTAAAGCCCCCATCTCACTCTTAGGGGCGTCCTTGATGGCTCAGTGGGTAAAGAATCCACCTGCAGTGGAGATGCGGGTCCGATCCCTGGGTCAGGAAGCTCCCCTGGAGGAGGAACTGGCAATCCATTCAGTATTCTTGCCTAGAAATTGCCAGGGACAGAGGAGCCTGGCAGGCTACAGTCCGGAGAGCTGCAAAGAGTTGGACATGCCTGAGCCCCAGAACAGAACCCGCTCTTAAAAATACAGGGCCACAGAAGGGAAAGGGCACCCTGTGTGGCCACTCTGCCTCCCTTTGGTTTTTTGGGTTTTGATTAATTTTTATTTATTTGACTGCTCCAGGTCTTAGTTGTGGCGTATGGGATCTAGTTCCCTGACCAGGGATCAAACCTGGGCCCCTGCGTTGCCAGTGCAGAGCCTTAGCCACTGGACCGCGAGGGAAGTCCCCACCTCCCCTTGGTTTAATCATGTGTAACCCTGCTGGTGGGGAAGCAGGGAGCTCATGATGGTGAAAAGCTCTCCAGAAGGAGCATGTGGAATGAGATCGTGGTGATGGTCGCACAAAAGACTAAGACTAAAACCACTGAATTATACACTTGAAAATGGTTTTAAGAGTATACGACTCACATTTCAATTTTTTTAAAAAAACTGAATGTCCTAGAGAAGCCAGATGTGGATGCACGGCAGGAAGGATGGCCAAGAAAATGGGAGTTATTCCGACAGCCCCTTGATAGCTGTCAAAACATAAAAGAAGGACCCAGGCATCTCAGAAGGGACCGTCCACTGCGAGAGCCAGTGGTGCAGTCCCTATGCCTTCTCAGGGGTCTGCACTGGCCCCAGCTACTAACCCCAACGTCCGTGAATGGACGCAATCCGAGTGTGAGAAGAGAGGTCACATCAGGGGCAGCCCGGGGTCGCCTCACTCAGGGTGTCAGCCATGCATTTGCTCATGAGAGGTGTGTCCAGAGCCTGACCCTTCGCAGGAACAAAACGAGAAACCGCAGCGACCAAGCCAGGGGCAGAGAAGGCCTCTCTGTGTTAAATGCTGCGGGGCTGGGGAGTGGGGTTGGGAATGAGAGGACAAAACTGAAAAGAGGTAGGAACACAGAGGACAGTCGTGGGAAGGGCCTGGCACGTGCACCCCAGCCAGGACCCCGTCACCCACAAACGCAACAGCCATGCTACCTGGCCAGGGGGAACAGACCTGGCCAGCGTTGCCTAGAGTTTTAAGGCAAATCTAAGGATGTCCCTTAATGCACGCTGGGTACTGTGTCCCACAGCTTCCCTGGTGGCTCCGAATGGTAAAGATTCTGCCCATGATGTAAGAGACCCAGGTTCCATCCCTGGGTCAGGAAGATCCCCTGAAGGAAACAGTAACCCACTCCGGTATCCTTGCCTGGAAAACCCCACGGACAGAACCTGGCAGGCTACAGTCCACGGGTCGCAAAGCATCAGACACAACTGAGCAACTAACACGCACCGTGTCCAAGGAGGAAGCAGTGGCCAGATCTGATCATGGCTGCCACTTGTGGGGAGGCTAAAAACCACCCCCACCTTCAACGGAGACCCCCTCCATCACCACCATCCCCTACAGTCCCTGAGCATCCCTGCGGGGTCCCCAGCCTGCCCTTCGGGGGCATCAGGCTCTGCAAATCAGCACGAACTTCAAGGCGTGTATCCCCAGAGGAAGGGTTACTGTGCACCACTGGGTGACGTGGTCCTTGGCCCAAGAGGAGCTCTGGGAAGGAAACTGACAGACGGTTTTCAATTTGTTTCAAGTTTATGGAAGAGCTTTGCTCTAAGAAACACAAGAACTGGTCAGCCCACAGAGAAGTGGAGATGGCCCGTGCCTAGGTGAGGAGGGCTCCCAGGACCACACCCCACCCCAGACACCATCTGGCTGGTTCCCACTGCCTCAGGCCACAGCGAGGACGTCAATAGTGACCATTCCACTTTCAATGTCACCCTCCCAGCACCGCCCGCCCCCCTTCTGCTTTTTCTTCACAGCCCACACAACCATCTAACACACTTTGCACTTGGCTTGTTGCTTGTTTTGCCTCTTCGAAGTGTAAGCATCATGAGACCTGCTGCGGGGGCTTTCTGTCCCCGTGTGACTCTTATGTGATCAACAATACTTGGCACGTACAGGACACAACAGTAAACATTTGTTGAGTGAACAGGTAAAAGGAGGGGGATGTATGTACACCTTGAGTGAGACCCCGGATTGTGACGTGATAACTGGTTATTTTTATACCGCATCGTTCTCTCCCAGTTGCAATGCGGGGGCAGGCTCTGGTCAGAAAAGTTTCCAAGCGGGACTGTCTTCCAGAGTACCTTTCACTGGCTTCTAGTAGCCTCTTTACCAAATGCCATGTTTTGGAAAGCTAATCCCTAAATGATTAGGATAAAATAAAAAGGCCTCTCAAGTTCTTACAAATGAAAAGGCAGAAAATAGACTTTATTCCAAAAAAGACTTTTAAGAGATGTTAAAGAAAAGGACATGTTACGTTACTAACGCAAACGTTTTTCACCATCTGAGTTTTCCTTCTCCAAGGCAAGCGCTCCAGCCAAGCTTTCGTGGATTCTGTTCAAAGCCCTTGGCCCGCAGAAATCTGGCCTTGCTCATCTTCCCAAGGGGCCTCTCAAGTCTTCTGAGCCAGGCAGGAAGAAGTGTTTCAAGGCAGGTGACTGTTGTAGGGCCACAGGGTTCCAGGCTGGTGCCCACTGGCATTTCCAGGGAGAACGCCCGCGCAGGGCTGTCAGCTAGCGTCCCAGCAGCACGCAGAGATGGCTGAGCGGATAAGCTCTCTGAAGACCAGACAGCAGATGCCACCGTGTGTCCCTGGGAAGGAGCTGAGATGAAACAGATCGTCCTTGCCCTGCTAGGGCCACTCAGCCCAGGGGCAGAGTCTGTGCCAAGCACCTCACCCTGGGCTAGAGGCGGGACCGCCTCCGGCACTTCTAGTCACCCCGCTCCAGGCTGTGGGGAGTGCGGCCCAGCGCACGGAGGGCCCTGACCCTCTCGGGCCCCACCCAGAGCCCCGCGCTGCCCTGGCTGAGCAGGCCAGGCGGTCCTGGGCTCCAGCAGATAGAGGAGGAGGTTCAGATGAAGGACCTGGCCAGAGTCACCATATGATCCACGCCACACGCCACATCCACGGGCTCCCCAGGCATAGTCACCTAAAAAAGCGAGACCCAGCGCACCGTGAGGGGGGGTAGCCTGGCGGGGGCCCAGCGAGGGCTGACCCTGGCTCTGCCTCTGGGTCAGCAATGGAACCGTCTGAGCCTCAGCCACCTACACACACCTGGCAGGTCAGCTGGGAGGGGCCATCCCAACTCCCCACTCAGTCAAGGGCAACACCCCCCACCCCCGAGAGGCCACTCTGGGCCCCTGCGTGCGCCGTCCCAGGGCGTGGACACCCCACAGAGGCTGCTCCCCAGTAACAGCGACTCCCCAGGGGTGGCCACCTGCCCCAGGGGTCACCAGACAGCTCCCTGAGTGGCTCCAGAAACCGTCCCACCCCGTCCTGCCTGCGGGGCCACTGCAGAGAGGAGTCCTGCCAGGCCAGTGTCCTCACTCGCCTCACCCATCAGCCCCAGGCCCGGGCAGGCTGCAGAAGGGGTGCTGACTGCGTCTCAGAAGGGGCCAGAGGCCCGGCTGGCGGCCCTGCCAACACGTTCTCACCGGCAGGGCCAACGCCACGCGGGGGTGGATGCCATGGCCTGGCCTGCTGGCCTTTACACGGCAGACAACCCTGCGCGGGGGTGGAGGCCACGGCCTGGCCTGCTGGCCTTTACACGGACGTTCGTCGTCCCTCAGCTCCACAGCTGCGCCCTGGAGAAGGGCACAGACACACTCCACGGTGCCCACGACACCAGCGGGATCCCCAGGCCCACACAGCCCCCCAGCTCTCCAGGAGAAGGGCACTTGGCTTTCTCCTATTGTAGTATCATTACTGTTGTTATTATTATTGCTATTGATTTGAATAGGTGACAGTCACATGGCTACCATATAAAATGACATTCAGTAGAAGAGAAAGGTGTTATTGCCTCTGGATACCACCGCGTCGTCGTCTGCCCTGCTCCCCACCTTCCCTAGGAATTGGAAATGACTTCTCACTGGTTTCTGCTCTCCCAGAGACGCTGTGTGCAGAGTGCCGCTGGGGGTGTCTCCTTAGAGCTCCAGCCCCGGCTCCTCCCCGGCCTCTGCCGGGCGCGGGTGCTGCTCTCCTGCCTGCACCCGAGTCCTGCCCGCCCTCCCCTGGGCGGCAAAGTGACAGCTGGAGACGGCTCTGCAACAGCCTGCGGAGTTTACTGAGCTTCCGAGGGGACGACCCCGGCCAGATGGCCTGGCCTTTTAAAAGCCCCGAGGCAGCAGCATCCACGGTTCAGAGACAAGTCCATTAAGGGCTCCGGGCCGCAAGGCAAACGGACACTAGCACCAAGTCGTGCTGCCGGCCCTGCGCTAAACAAATGCCCTTAGCAAAACCTGTCACAGGAATCACTGAGCAAACACACCGCGGTGCCCCCGGCTCAAGCAAGGGCCCAGAGCTGCATAAAGTGCTCGGGGCTGGCCAGGGAGGCAGAAGAAAACACGCTGCCCGGGGTGCCCGGCCAGGTGAGCTCCCAGCAACCTCCCCGGCCGCGAGGGCGCCTTTGTTGACCTTCCCCGGGGGAGGCCACTCTCCGCGCTGACCAGCAGCCAAGCGGCTGCGCTTAAGCGCCTCTGTCCTTGTTCCCCTAGGGCTGTGGCCCAACAGCCCAAGGCAGAGGGGGCCACATGGCCCTGGCTGACGCTGGCCCCGGGAGCCTCTCTGGGGAGAAGCAGGCGGCCCCACAGCCTCTGAACTGAGTCCAGGAGACGGCTGCCCTCAGCCATGTTCTATTTGTGTCCTCCTCAAGGTTAAAAGGACTTTCTATTTTAAACCAATTTACACTCCCATTATTGCAGAGGCAAACAGTTCCAGAAGCCGAACCATATCTGCCCTGAGTAACTCTGAAGAGTGTGAGCAGAATTAGTGTAGGAGCAACTCTACACAAGGGCAGGTTCCCAAGACACACGCCCACCAGGTCAGGGACAGAGGAAGGCCAAGAGGAGCACTGGACCAGCTGTGACCGGGCCGCCAGACTCGCCACGTCCCTACTCAGCTGCACCCAAAGACACCCTGCCTGGCACCCAGAGGCGGGGCTACAGCCGAGGGGAGCCCGCCCAGCCTGTGAGGGGGCCCGGCCCCACAGCACATCCTCCCCCAGGGCGTCAGAACTGCCACAGCCTGCGGCTCCCGAAGAGGCCAAGTAAGAAAGGGGCCCTGAAGGCAGAGGGTCCCCAGGCCGGGCTCCAACCAACCAGCGAGGCCAAGTTCGCATCGCAGCCCAGCACAGCAGACAGCTGGGCGACTGGGAAGTCAGTGTTTACGGGCGCAGGCTGGGGGGACAGCCCCACCTTCACCGGCAGAGCGCCTCGCCCCCAGGATGGCCGCCACCCTTCCCTGGGCAGGGCTGCAGCCTGAGCCCAGGGCGCGGGGCCGCTGTTGCACAGAGGGGCTCCCTCTGCACATGCCCTCTCCTCCACGGCAGGGGACCCAGCTCAGGCCCTCAGAGAGGAGGCGGACCTTGGCGACATCTCCAAGTCAGACACTGAGTCTGAATCTGGGCTCTGCTTCTCACTAGGTGCGTGACCTTAAAGAGATCACCGAACCTCTCTGAGCACCAACGTGGAGCAGGAAGACATCCTGGATGCTCCTGGAAGGAGAAGCTTGGATCAGGTGACTCAGACGTCACCTCCTGGGCCTGTGAACCATGAGAAAAGCCCCGGTTCTGTGGGTCTAAGAATAACCAGTTAGTACCACTATAGGAGCTACAAACATGGTTCTACTTTTTTTTTCCCCTTTTGTAGAATACTTTTTAAATGATGTAACATATCCCTTGCTGAAGATAAGTAAGAAAACATAATTTTTTAAGGAATAAAAATCACTTGCAATTGTTTTTTAAGTGAGTCAACAGAACAGACTGGAGAAGGTCCAACTACTCAACATCAGAGACTAACCTTTAAGGGTCCAACCCAGCTGATGGGAGACTGGCTCCCGTCTCCATCACTCTCCCAGAGAACAGACTGGAGAAGGTCCAACTACTCACCATCAGGCTAACCTCTAAGGGTCCAACCCAGCTGATGGGAGACTGGCTCCCGTCTCTATCGCTCTCCCAGAGCCCCAGCCCCACATCCTGGAGCCGGCATGGACCTCGGCACCATCCTCCCACCCCAACCAAAAGGAGACAAGGGGGCGAAGGAGCTCTGCAGATGCCCAAGAGGAGACAGCACGTGGCCTGAGGGCGGCCGTCGCAGGAACAGACCGGAGCGTCCTTGCCCTGATGGCGTGGGGGCCGGGAGCATGTCAGAGGGACGCTCGGGGTCCAGCCTGAACAGCAACAGGTCCGCCCGCAGGCCTGGCGCCTTCTGCTCCACCTCAGAGGCCAAGCCTGGCCTGGCCACTTCAGCAGTGAAGACACCCTCTGATGTCAAACCCGACTTCACGGCTGATCTTCGCTCTAATTTGAGGAAATGAAAGCAATTGGAGAGCCTTGAGTCACAGTGGTCATTCATTCAAAGCCCGGTTGCTCGGCCATTTCCCAAGCTGCTCCCACAGAAGGGAGCCCTTGGGGTGGGGTCGGGGCTCCCGAAGGACAAGTGGGATCCTGACTGCCCCACGCTCCTACTCCTGGAGCAGCCGACCACTGCCCGCCGCCACTACACCTCTCCTCTCCCGGGCTGGGGTCCCCAGAGGACAGCGGCGCCGCCCCCTCAGACTGGGAACAACTCGGGGGTGCACTCATCTTTCCCCAACAAGTTCAAAGCCTCCCTCTGACCAGTGTCTCTTGGAGACTGCACCAGAGGGAAGGCCAGCGAAGTTCACGGGAGCCAGGAGAGCCAAGAGCTAAGGGAAGGGCTGGGAGCGAGAAACAGCCAGTGAAATACCAAAGTGCCTCCAGACACTTTCCGTGGGTTTTTGACAGATAAATCATCTTTTTAAAAATTAAAACATCTCTTTTGCATTTTTATGTGTTTTTTTAAAAGATGCTTTTACACAACCTCAAAATACATTATTAAAAATGATCCTTCAAAACAAAACATTTAGGCACACAAGCACACACACACACACACACACACACACACACACACACACACACACACGAACACACACAAGCACGCATGCACACAAGCGCCTGATTCTCTACAGAGACCATCTCCGGAAGGGAAGGATGAAACCAGAAGCTGCCTCTGGGACAGGAGATGGGAGGCTTATTTTTCATAATACATTTTGTACCAGGTCCATATATTCTGTACTCAAAAGAATAAACAGCCTTGTTTAGAAGAACTTAAAGAACTGACTTAGTAAACAACATGAAGATAAACTACAACTTAAGAAGGACTCTCCCTTTAATTGTGAAATTAGCCTTTCTGTATAATTGCGCCTCCTCCTGAGAAGAGCCTTGATGTTTCGGTCTGGTGGCTGTGGTAAGGCACTCGAAATATTAAACATCCTGCTTTCTTTTAAATTCGCTGTAAACCATTCCTCTCCACGGGCCTCGGTGAACAGCTCCTGGCACGTCAGCTCCTTCAGCCCACCCCCTCCCTTGTGGAGAGCGGGGACACCCGGCCTGCAGCCCACTCCTCCCCGAAGCGCCCTGAGGACCCGGCACCGGCCCGGCTGCTGCGTGCACTGTCGGCTCCGCAGGCACACCCTCAGGCTGCCCAGCCCAGCCTTACCCTCCATGGGAAGTACTGGTCTTCCAGGCGACCGATTCCCAGGCACCCTCGGATGTTCTTGCCCCACACAAACAGCTCTCCTCGGTCTGCAAAGAAAAAACAACGGTGGCTTGGTTGGGGCTTAGGCCAAGGGCAAGTCTCCAAGAGGAGGAAGGTTCATAAGAATAGGCCTTCTAGGAGCCGGTACAAAAAGATCAGTGTTAACCTTCAATTTCTCCCTGGCTTTATTAATGCTTGCTTTTGAAGGGACAAGTAAACAGTACCATCCCCAAACCAAACACGTGTCCCAGCCCAGATTCAGGCAGCGTCTTTCTCAGGGGAGATGAGCACATGCCCAGAGGTGGGCCCAGGGGCTCCTGCACACACAGCCCCCTCTGCTCAGCCCTTGTGGACAAACCCCATCGCCCAGCTGTGTGACCCTGAGCTCCACAATCCTGAGATCTCAGCATCCTCAAATCCCAGTCACACCCGGACAGAGTGAGAAGTAGGATAATCTGTCATTCCTTGTCTGGTCTCAGGAGCACTTGGTCAAGGGACACATGGTGACGGGGCGCCTCTCTGGGCTGGGTCTACGTCTGTGTGCTAGGAGCTGGGACGGCATGGGGACCGACAGGCATGTTCCTGTCCTCATCCAGGTGGAGCCAGTCCAACAGCGAAAAATAAATAACCCAACAAATGCATGATTTCCAACTGTAACAAGTGCCCTGAAGGAAGAGGACAGGCAGAGTGCTGTAGGAACAGGCCAGGACACTGACTGGGGCTCTGGGAACCCCAGCCTCCAGGACGAACCCCCAGACTGGGACAGGCCCTCAGTCCAGACTTTCTTCCGCACCAGCTTGGGGCATCCTCAGCACAGAGGCCCCATTCACAGCCCCAGCAGGCAGAAGGCTCTGGTGGTGGGAAGAAGGACGGACACACAGGAGCTGGGACTGAAACAACCCGGCTGGCTCAGTAAAGGGCCCTTCGGTGACATACGTCAGAGCCTCTGCTCTGCCTGCCCTCCTTGGTCTTCCACCCAAGAGGGTACCTCAGGGGAAACCAGATGGCCGCAGGTCAATGCCAGGCCCGGGGACAGGGGAGACACCTGGGCCCCAGGCTCCCTCTCCTGAGGAACAGTCACTGGCACTGGGAGGGTGGCTGCTGGGTTCTAGGGGAAATCTAAGTAGGATTTCATTTCAGTGTGACCCACACAGCTACATGGCAGAACAGCAGACAAAGGAATCTACCTTAGTCATAGGTGAAGGCTGTGTGTGGATTCTGAAGTTCGTGACTTTGCATACAATTTAAGCCTTGAATATTTGGGAAATTACAGATAATCGTCACCTTTAGAATCCACCCCTACCAACTCTTCTTTGCCACGTCGGAACAGCTTTAAAACGCTCATGTGACACATATATTTGCAGATGGAGGTGGCTGACCCTGCGTGGGGGGTGGGGAGGGTTCACCCCAGTTCCCCCTGCTATCACTGGGGTGCCTCAGGGCACAGTCAGACAGCACTGCGCACCCCCAGCACAGCAGCTGCCGCTGCTTCAAAACCCCCAAACCGAAACACAGAGCGCGACCGAGAGGCCGTGGACTCTGGAGCCTCCAGGGGGCGCTCATCTGGAGCGGGCCTCACGCTAGCAGGAGGCCAGAGAACAGACGACGGGGACCCCAAACTGACCGTCCCAGCTCAGATGCTTCAAGAAGAAAATAACTACTTGCCAGGAGACGGAAAGGTCTTTAAAATTGCAAGGAAAAGGCGAATTTATAATACTTAAAAGTCATAAAATGAAATGTTTAGTTCAGTCTTTTCAAGTCAACTAAAGAGGAGCGAATTGACCCGACAGCCGCGGTGGTGGGATGAGGGCTGTAATCGAGAAGCGCAGACACGCTGGAGGTCTGCAGGGTAACTGGATAGCTCATGGCTTTGTAATTGGGCAGACCTCTGAGAAAGCCTCCATTTCCGCCTCCCCTTTGATCACTCTCCCCCAGCACTCTGGAGAAACAGGGCACATCCACCTCCCCGAAACCACAGGACGGCCTGACCCATGCGCCTCCTGCGCTCCAGGCTGGACAAGGGGTGGGCATGGCCAGGAGGAAGCCCCGCGCAGTCACTTCCTGCTCGCCCACCACGGATGCCGCCAAACCCCCACTGGTTTCCCCCGGGCCCACTCCAGGGTCCCCTCTCCCAACCACCGACTGTGTCCTCTTGAGAAACTCACTGTAATGTTAGCCTAACCACAAACCAGATGAACCGAAAACAAACCTCCGGGATGAAAAGGAGACACATTACACAACCTCAAGCCGAACAACTTCTGGATCAGCCGCTCTCTCTAATTATCCACACAAGGGCGCCACTCCGCTGGATGGATGGAAACAGAGTGGCCCACAGCCGGGGGCTGACCCCGAGAGGCCCGGCCAGGCCTCGGGGCTGCAGGGGCCTGGTCACTTACTGGTCAGGGCGGCGAAGTGGCTCAGCCCGCAGCGAATGCGGGAGACCTGGACTCCTGGGTTGAACTCCGCCAGGCCAAAGAGAGTGGGTGGAATCATTTCTGGAAGAGCGGTTTCCAAGAGGTTTGGTCCCTTCCCAAGAATTCCGTAGCCCCAGACGAAAACATGTCCTTCTCCTGGATTACAGTAAAAACAACGGTCAGGAAGTCAAACCAAGCACAGCCCTCCCTCTCAAGAAATTCAAACCACACCACCAAGATGTGTTACGTCCACATGCATTTTTTTCCTTTTTTCTTTTCCCTCCTCTTGCTTGGCAAGAACATGTTGAGATAGATACTTAAATTAATGTTTCTTTTCTCCTCTTTCAAATTCGTGCTTGTGGAGGATGTCTAGCCAGCTAACCAATCTCAGAACACAGACATCCCAGATCTTGAGGGTGCTGGACAGGGCTGCTCCATAAATCACCCACAGACCCCACGTGAACACAGGGGAGCCTTACAAGGACAGCTTTTCCCAACACGGAGCAGGAGATGGAGCTAAGTACCCACACGACTCCTGGCCAGATTCTAAAACTCGCAATGACTTTCAGTTTATAAAAAGTTTCACACTGATCAGTGGTGCCAGATGCGTAATCCCAGGGGGCGTGGCTCTCAGGATCCCGACCCTAGGCCTCTTCTCCTGTGTGCCCGTGGGCTCTCGGCACAGTCTCTCTGGAGAAGGCAGGGCTGGAGTCTTTGGCCCAGGCTCAGGGAGAGGAAGCAAGCAAGCCAGGGGTCTGCAATCCTCAGTTCTACGCTGGCTCTTTGTCAATGTATAAATCACAGCTGTTAGCCTTCTGTCAAGAACATCAGTCACCCTCCCTCTCTGTGGACTGAACTCTGATCTTCCCACAGGCCCACTCCCCACACTGAGAGCTGGACCCAGTGGACACCAGCCCTTCCGCACCCATCCTACCCGCAGCTTCCCAGGGAACAGCCCGCAAGAGGGGCTCACCGTTTAACACCGCGCAGCCTGTGCCCCCACACGCAGCCTGCTTCACCCGCCCTACTCCTGAGAAGGGCAAGCACCGGGGGACGTTCACCTGCATCAAAGGGGCCACACCGTCAGGAAGACAAACCAGCAAGAACATGGAAACACTATTTCATGTACAGGGTAGGTCTAAGTCCCAGTTCATTCATGCCCTCCCCTAGATAATCCCGAAAACCGTGCAGGTGCTGAGGATCTAACAGGGCACGGGGGAGACGAGGGAGCAGGACACCCTGTCCCGCTCTGGGAGTGCAGTCCAGTGGAGGAGGCAGACGTCAGCCAAGATGAACGCAGGATGAACCTGCGCTGAGTCCAGTGAAAGGAGGGCGCGTGTCGGGAGCGTAGTCAGGAGGAAGCAGCCAGGGGAGGAGAAAAGGAAACCCCAGGTCGGGCAGGTGGAAGTGCAGCGAGGGCGAGGCGCGCGTGGCACACTCAGGAGTTTCAGCAAGTCAGGGTGGCCGCAGCCGGGAACGAGGGGGAGTATTTGCAAGATGCCGGCAGAGAGAAGGGAAACCAGACCACGTGGGACGGCGGCTGACCACGGGAAGGATCTGGTCTCTACCCTGAGCATAACGGGGAGGCAGTACGGGTTCCAAGTGAGAGAAGGATGTGACTTCAAGAGGGTGAGTGGACGTGGGAAACGATGGAGAAGGGCCAGGGTGGGGGGATGAGCACGGATTCACTCCAGGATGTTCTGAACCTGCAGTGCCTAGAGACGGCCAAGTGGCCTACTTAGCCTTCCAGCAGGCTTTGGTCTTGGAAAGATGGATTTTAAGAGCTTCAGTGACAGATAGGGGTCTTTTCAGAGTCACGGGCAGATGGAAACAGCTGGAGGATAACGACCCCTAAGCTAACTAAAGGGGCTTACTGATCTTAGATGGCACAAGGCTGCTGGCCGGGCCTGGCGTCCACTACCCGGCTCACACGGCTCCTCTGCCCAACTGGGCTCTGGCACACGGCCCTCAGCAAAGGCTGAGAAACGCTCCAGCAAACAGCCATGGAAATGCACCACTGCTGTCCCTGATAGAGTGAGGCTCAGGCCACGTGAAGGATCAGGGCTGTGGTGGACTGCTTCCAAACACGGGACCTGTCTCCTGCAGGTCACACCTTGTACCGTCTGTGCCCTGCCGTGTGGGGGGCTGGGCTGGTGACTTGCTTCTACACAACAGAACGCCAGCAAATGTGAGGGGAAGCCACTACTGGGATGAACTTGTAGAGCACTGGCTTCTGTCTCACTGACACGCTCGCTCACCCTCTCGTCTGCCTGCTCGGCTGAAGCCAGCTGCCGCGCTGGGAGCCGCCACGCGGAGACGCCTGCATGGCAAGGAGCCGAGGAAGGCTCGGCCAACCGCTGTGAGCTGGCCAAGCGCCAGTGAGGCCCAGGGGCCCCGGGGTCAGCAGTCCATGGGGACCTGCACCCCGCTGCAAACCACCAGTGTGGGCCCAGGGGCAGAGCCCTCCCAAGGTGAACCCCAAGAAAGAGACTCAGAGCCAAAGACCCAGCCAAGCCAGCCCTAGATCTGACTCACAAAAACTGAGAGAGAATAAATATGGGTTGTTTTAGCCATCACATGGTAGGGTCATTTGTTACACAGCACAGGTTACAACGACATGACCCTAGACCTGTCCCCACGGGAAGGCCGTGCAGCACTGATCTCAGGCCTTGGTATCAGGAAGCCCAGTCCTTCTCCTGAACACTTTATTTGCAGTTTATCTTACGAAAACAATGAATCATTAAATGACCACGTTTTCTGGGACTTCCCTGGTGATACAGTGGCTAAGACTCTGAGCTTCCCACTCCAGGAGGCCCGGGTTCAATCCCTGGTCAGGGAACTAGGTCCCACATGCCACAACTAAGATCTGACACAACCCAGTGAATAAATAAAAATAAACACATTGAAATAATAACTGATCACCTTTTCTTCTGTTTTGGCTACTGGGAAGTTCAGCACCGAATCTGCAGCCACTTCCAGCCAGTGTGTCAGACCACAGAAAACCAATTATTTGCATCTGATTAGCTGAACTTTATCCCTTCGTGCGTATTTCTTTACCTATTAACATATATTTAAAACTCTTCTGTATGTTGTCAGAAGCTTGATGATATTAAGTCGTTATCACTTAGAGACACGTACTGATTTATAAAGTCTAGGATTTGCTTCAAAGTAATGCAGGACAGAGAAGCAGATGAGATTGCAGATGCGACGGAACTGGCCATCAGGTGTGCAGGGCTTTTTGGAGAGGAGGGTGGGGAGGGTTGACGAAAATGCTCTGGAACTAGGTCCTGGTGACAGTTACACAGCCTTGTGAATGTACTAAAACCCAATAAGTCATACAATCTAAAACAGTAAATTATCCATTTTTTTAAACGCACCATTGGTTGGCAATTATTGAATATGGGTAATGGCTACATAGAAATTAATTATGCAGTAAGGCCTACTTTTTGCTTATATTTGGAACTTCCCTTAATAGAACGTTTAAAACCCTACTGCATTGTACGGATGGTGGCCCCCTGCGGTGACGGTGGGGTCGCATTGGGGAGACACCACAGGCTAGGTGCCGGGGCTCTCCTGCATGACCTGGAGGCCGCATGGCGTCTTCATCAAGGGGCACACACTCTGGACAGCAGCAAAAGGCCCACTGGGATGTTGCAGGAACGTGTGTAAACAGCCTCACTTCCCCTTTCAGAACAGGACAGGGCACACAGACATACCCTAACTACTGCTCTAAGCCAGGACTAGCTTATAGAAGTATTGATAATGAAGGCTTTTGAACCTGAGCTTTCTTTCTAGGCTCCAAAGAGATCGTCAAGCACTCGGCCCCTTGAAGAGGCAGCCTCAGCTCAGGCGAGGCCTACACAGGAGTCTGCACATCTCCCCTTGGTGACGGACCTCTTCCACATGTCCTTAACACCACTTCCAAGCCCCCGGCCCAGGCTGCCAGTGACCGCGTACCTGTGTGGAGTCGGTGACAGAGGCCAGCTGCAGGTACTCAGAGTTGCCCCAGCCGAAGAGGCTGCCATCGGCTGACACGGCCAGGCAGCAGTCCCCGTAGGTGGCCACCTGGACGACGTTCACTCCAGCCAGGTCTCCGCCCAGCTTGGTGGGCGTGCTGGTGATATTGTAGTGACCCAGGCCTGACACGATGGAAAATTGCGTTACTCAAACACTTGCCTTGACTTACTATGTGCCAAACACCGTTTTAAGCACTTTGCAAAGATCAACTCAGAATCCTAATCAGTTCCCTCTGCACGCTGCACAACTTCCTGTTCCATGTTCTCTAAAAACATCAGAGTGATCATTTACATGCAAAACTCTTGATATTTCCTAAGTCTGATTCAAGTTAGAAACCTTTTCAAGATGAAACGCCACCACACAATGGGCCTATCAGACCTCGTATACAACATACAGGCACAACTCATTCCACTGCACTTTGCAGCTACTGCACTGTTAACAAACTGAAGGTCTGAGGCAACCCTGTACTGTCAGGTGACGGTGAACACTTTGGAGGCAGTATTGTTTTAATGAAGATATGTACATTGTTTGTTTTAGACATAATACTATTGCACACTTAATAGACTACAGTAGAAACACAACTTCTATATGCACCGGGAAACCAAAGTTACAACAAGCAATTCCTGAGGCACTGCTGGAGGCACTTGGGAGAAACTAAAGGAAATTTCTAAGAGCCCATGCAGTGTCAACCCCCCATGCCATCCCCCGAAAACAACAAATAGAAAACTGGCAAACTGGTGTGGTAAACAGTGAGCCGAGGAAAAGACAGGGCTTGCCAGGAGGGCAAACGTTGCTATCAGCTCGGCGATGGAGGGTAACCCCTTGGGCAGCAGATGAGGGAGACCCCCAAACCACAAAGCTCTGCTTACACTAGGTTTCCTCCAAGGAGCCCAAAGCAGTGTCAGACTGGCAACACCCGCCAGCAACAGGCAACGCAAATCCTGTATATCATCTTTTGTATACACCAAATATGGAGAAGGAAACGGCAACCCACTCCAGTGTTCTTGCCTGGAGAATCCCAGGGACAGAGGAGCCTGGTGTGCTGCCGTCTATGGGGTTGCACAGAGTCAGACACGACTGAAGCGACTTAGCAGCAGCAGCAGCATACACCAAATATAATCTATATACTAAAAAAGATTTTTAAAAATTAACTCTAATGTTGAAGGGTTATGAAAGAACCTGCAGACTGAGATAGAAACTGCTTTAGACCCGAAGGTCAGGGGGACCTTCACTGAAGAGATAACCTCAAGCCAAGGTCTCAGGATGAAAGGGAGAGTGAAGAAGAGCATGCCAGGCTGAGGGAACAGCATGTGCAAAGGCCCTGTGGCAGCAGAGGAGGGGGCTCCCGATCAGGGTGCAGGGGGCCCGCGGGGCTGGACTCAGAGCCTGGCGAGCAAGGGCAGTGAGGCCACGTGACAGCAGATTTCTGGAGTGGCGCCAGGAAACTAAACCAGGGTTCTCTCCAGCACCGGGACTTTCACCTCATTCCTTGGTCTATGCTGTCAAAAATGTACCAATTTCATTCTTTTTATAAAAAGCTGATTTTTAAGTTACTCACACCAAGATTTGAAAAAATAAAAAGGGAGCTTCAACTTTACATATACTAAAGAAATGCACACTTTAAAAACTGGCACTGGGATTAAACCAGGACACTTAAACTGACAATAATCCCTGCTAGAGGGCTGACGATTAAATCAGTACTTCTGTACACTGCTGACGCCAACGTAAGTCATTTCCAATAGTGAAACTTTTGGAAAGCAATAATACAACAGTATATCCTGAAAACAATAAAAATATTCTAATCCTCTGACCCACGCCTGGGAAATTTATCCCAGGGCAACAATCAAAATAAAGGGAAAAGCTAGACACGTATATGTGACAAACGTCGTATCTGCAATGGTTACTGCATCCCCCCCACCCCCCCGCCAAAAGTGTGCCTCCTGACTACAGGGTAATGAGTAGCTACCCGATAAAATACCTAAATTATTAATTTACCTAATAGTACATGAACTGGATGCTCTATCATACAAATATTAAAAACTGTGCAAATTATACCAACGTGGGAAAATGTTTCATGTAAATTTAACAATAAAACAGGCATATAAAAACCACACCTCTGAGTACCATAAACAATATTCACATATGAATAAGGACAGGGAAAAAACATGAGTCGAGGGACAAAGATGACGTGTTGAGGTGGCGGGATGATAGAGGATTTACACAAGGTTTAAATCTTAAATTTACGGTCCTCCCTTCAGACAGACACGGAACACGGAGAGGTAAGCTGCGCGAGGATGATAAAGCTCCTCTCTCTCAGTCCTCTCTCCCTTAATCACATTCTTCTCAAATCAGTTGAAGCCGAGCTCCCGTTAGGGGGCATTTGTCTCTGAAAAGACTCAGACTTGGATGGTGGGGCAGCCCCAGTCCTCTGTCCAATCCAGAAGCTGGGGGTGAGGGTCAGGGAGGGGACACGTGGGAAGGGACAGGAAGAGCGAAGGGCCGGATGAAGGCAGCTGCGCCATCCCCCGGGGAGGGGGCGGGGGAGGAAGGGACACTACCTGTCTGCCCGTCCGCACCCCATCCACAAGAATACACTTCTCCTTGATCCGTCAGGAACAGACTGTGGTCCTGGCCGCAGGCAACCTACCACACAAACGGAGGCGAGATGACTGGTGAAAAGGAATCCTTAGCACCCTGCTGTCCTGGCCCCAGTGCCCAAAGCTAGGCACCACTGCCCACCACTCCAGAGTGCCGCAGGGGCCGGGCGGCAGGCTGCCCCGCCCTGCTCCACGGCCGACTCTTTCTCAATCCAGCACAGTCTGGCCTGTGTCTCCCGCTCCCCTGAAACTGCTCTGGCTAAAAGCAAAACGGTGCCTGGTGTCCTAAGGAGAGAACCCGAGCGCCCCTCCACCCCACTCCACCCTAGGAACCATACCCTCCTCCAGAAGCCCTTCTCTCCTTCCAGTCCACCCTGGGTAGGAGTAATAATAGATCTCCTTCTGGTGCCCTCATAAGCGCTTTCTGTGTACATTCATTTACACAGTTAAGTATCTACCATGTGCCAGACACTGTACCATGGATGAGAATAAGATGGTCAGCAGGATAAAGCAGCCTGGAACGCAGAGCTCGAATTACACTCTGATACTGCTGGTATATAACCTGCCTCTCCCCAGAGTGTTACTCACCCTCCCCAATTTTTATTAAACTTTGTATCCCCACAAGTTGGAGTAAGCCCTGACCTAGAACAGGCTGGCAACAATACTTACTAAAATCATTTATTAATTCAGAAAATCACCGTAACAGTTTGTCATCAGCTCACCCAAATTTCACCCTTTCAAAATCACCTCCGGGTGGGGAGTCGGGGGGCAAGACCAGTGGTCCTCAGCCCCCATCTCTTACCTGGACCACCTGTCCATCGAAGTCCTGCATCCTATGAACTCTGTGACTTTCACTACAGCCAGGAGAAATTTGGGGAGAAGCATGGTAAGCACTGAGTGATTCCAGCCCCTCTCGTCACCCCAACCAGCGGCCCCCACATGCACACGGTAACGTCAGGGAAACCCAGGGTCAAATACAAGGAAGAGGGAGGTCTGGGCGTGAAAGTGAAACAAAACAAAATCCTCTGGTGACTTCATATGCTGCAGACTTCTGAATGTTATTTAGACCTACTAGCATAATATGAGCAGCTAGAGGGAATTTTTAAGTTAATCAGTCTGGTGGAAGCAACAAATGAAATCAAAGACATTCCAGCATCAGACTAAGGCTAAGGCGCCCTCCCTCCCACTCACACCAGAATGATGCTCTCCACGCCTTCCGGGGACCTCCCACTGCGTTTTACGACTCCAGGGGTCTCTCACATCTCACAAAGTGTTTAACACTCGACACAACCTGGGGAAGGGGTAGCAATTTCGGGAACTCACCTATAAATTTCATTCTCGACCACCTTTCTTCCGCACTGCCCGTAAGAATTATTCCCCATGCTGAAGACTAAAGGATAAAGCGCCAATCAAATCAGCTCTGCAGGGTCCTGGAATCCTCAAGACTGGGAGGGGAGTCTCACATGTGGTTCTAGTCCAACCACTCGCCCCAGCTGCCACTCAGCTTCCTTCTCCAACATTCCCAGCCTCTGCAGGCGCCCCTACGGGAGTGCTGGGGTCCAGGCCAGCCAAGACAGCTCAGGCCGCTGTTGCCATGCCTTCTTCCTCCCCGCCTGGGTCCTGGGGGTGCTTCTCAGGAACGCCACATGATGAGGTGAGCACATCTTGTGAAAGAAAGGCCTCAGCACCCCCATTCCCTGGACCTGTCAACGACGCTGCCCTCAAAGCCAAGCCTCCCCACAAAAGAGTTCCTAACACCACCTTCACCATTTCCTACAAAGCACGCTAAGCCAAAAAAGTGAAATTTGAAAACTTTAGTCAAGCTGACCTTCCCCTGGAAACAACCGCTCTTCTGAAGAGGGCCGGGGTGAGCCAGGAGCTTGAACTAGGGAAACTCTCCACCCCCACCCCACGTGGAAGAAGTGTCAGCAAACAGGCTACTCTCACTACAAGAGAAAAGCCATCTACACACACACACACACACACACACACTGTCTGGCGTGTCAGCAAACAGGCTGCTTTCAGTACGAGGGAAAGCCATCTACACCTACACACAGAGTCCGGCTTGGTGGCTCCGGGGCTAAGGAGAAGTAGCTCACGACACGGTGCGTGCCATCATGTTTATAAATACAGACAGAGATTTTCCAAGAGCCACAGAGGGCAAAGAACATGGAAGAGTTGCCAAGGTCGGCCCCACACCGCTCTCTTGAGCCATCCCACTGACTTGCTAGGGAAATACCAACAGCTTCACTAACTAGATGGGGCCCAGCACCACGACCCCTTCAGGCCCAGCCGCAGGAAAGCGGCGCCCCCGCTCCCACACCCCGGGACAGGTCCATCACCTCCTTCACCATCCGTCAGGACGAGCGAGTGGGCTCTGCCACAGGAGACCTGCAGCACCCGCGTCTCCTGGGGCCTGTCCAGTGGCAGCGGCACGGGCGAGGGCTCCAGCACGTACTCGTATCCCCTCGCTGAAACGAGATCGAGCAGGTGCGCACATGTTACACAGCCCGGAGGCGCACATTACGGGCAGAGCTGAGACGAGAACTCCGGCCCCGCTCCCCGTCCCCGGCGTCCATCACACGATGAGTTACTGTAAAGCATACTTAGTCCTATTAAAGAAATCTCTTCCCATGTCATTTAAAACCTGCTGGATTTTTTTTTTTCTTTTTTGGCCACAACACACAGCCTGCAGAATATTAGCTCCCAGACCAGGGATCAAACCCACACCCCCACAGTGGCAGTGTGGAGTCTTCGCAGCTAGAGCACCAGGGAAGTCCCACCTTCTGGATTTTTAAGGAAAGGAAAAGCACTGTCTGCCTGCAGCCCCCATTAGAATGCATCAGCAGAGTGAAGAAGAGCATATATAGTATGATACCACTCAGAGTAAAAGTAAAAAGAATACATAGATGCATGTGCTTCCTTCCACACGCACAAAATCTCTCTAGGAGGATAAACTGGAAACTGCTGACATATGCTGTCTTCAGGGAGAAGAGCTGTGTGGCCTGGAGGACGGAAGTGGAAAGCACACTTGTCACTACACATTTAACCGCGCCTTTAAGATTCTGAAGCATGTAGGTCATCTATTCAAAACAGAAAATTTTAATATTTAAATAAGTGAGAAAGGGAGGAAAGTGTTTTAGAAGGCACCCCAAAGAATCTTATTGTTCTTTACAATCCTACTGGAGAATTGGCCTATATAGGGAATTCCTACAGTACGTTTTGGGCTTCCCTGGTGACTCAGACAGTAAAGAATCTGTCTGGAATGCAGGCGATTCCTAGGTCGGGAAGATCCCCTGGAGGAGGAAATGGCACTCTACTCCAGTATTCTTGCCTGGAGAATTCCACAGATAGAAGAGCCTGAGGCTACAGTCCATGGGGTCACAAAGAGAGGGACATGACTGAGGTATGACACTTTCACTACAGTAGGTTTTAAACGAAGAACTTCTGAATATTTGTAACAGGCTGGAGTTAAGATCTGCCAGTGTCCTGGTTCTCAACCACTCACGACCCTACTCTTTTCACCTATGAATCCCACGTTTAAAAACATTTCATTTACCAAATATATGGCGTTACTATCACACATGCCTGTTGGTATTCACTTGTGACTGATATAATTTTCAAACAGAGCTTTTGATCAGCATGGAATAACTGTAATTTATCACAAGATGATAATGTAACTCTAAGCTAAACCAAAGGCACTGGATAACGCTGTTAGTGTATCAGCCTTATTAACTGCGAAAATTCTGTATTTTAAAATACTAAAAACCTCACGTCTCCTATTACTATAGTCACTGACCCCTAAGGGCCTAGGAAGCAGCAAAGACATAACATTTGAAGGGAATCTGAAGTGTTACAGCGCTCGGGAAATCTGGCTCACTTCCAGCCGCCAACTGACAGGAAAGAAAGAGGACAGGAGACCACACAGCGCCACGGGGGTGCGATCAGCACACCCCAGCCTGGACACCCCTGCAGGACAATCACCATGATGCCTTCAGTAAGTGAGTGCCAAGGAGAAAAAGACGGACGCAGACTCAAAAGACTTTCAAAAGTCTCATCAACCAAGCAATGTCTGGCCTTTATCTGGACCTTGATTCAAATAATTTTTTGAAAATATAAACCTAATGATACTTATGAGATAATAGGCGATTTAAACACTGCGGGGGGAGTTCCCTGGCGGTCAGGGTTTGGCACTTTCACTGCTGTGAAAGTTTAATTACCCAGGGTTTAATCTCTGGTCAAGTAGCTGAGATCCTGCAAGCCAAGCAGCATAGCCATAAAGAAAAATAAAATAAAATAAACACTGGATATCTGCTGATATCAAATGACTATACTGCTAATTATTTTTGGGTGTGATAATGGTATCTTTTTTTTTTTTAAGAATTCTTAATTTTTTTAGATATATACTGAAATATTCATGAAAAAAATCAATAATGTGAGGATTTGCTTCACATTTGTCGAGGGGGATGGTGGAGGCTGAACAGAATACGATGCGTGAGCTGATGACTGCTGGAGCTGGTGGCAGTACACCGGGTGCGCTAGCCTCTTCCGTCCATGTCCACACACAGTAAAGGGCATAAAGCAGGTAACGTGGCATCTCGCAGCTAATAAAGACTTCGGCACTAATTGATAAAAGACTCCCAATATAAAATTAAGTGAAGAAAGGCAGAAAACAAAACATATGCTGTAATCAAAATTATATTTTTAATATATTTGCATATGAATAAAGGAATAGGAAAAAATGGAAGAGAAGGTTTATCCAGTATATTTCTGGGTAATTAGTCCTTTATTATAAAAAAAAATGCTTCTTATTGTACTTATAATTGATTTACTACTGTCTACTTGTAAAACTGTCATTATAAATAATTAACGTTTTTACAATTCAAGTTTCAAATACCTGGAATCAAACCTCCATCTTAAGGATTTCATTGAATTTTTCCCCTTAGGCCATATTGTAGGCACTGCAGAATATTTCAAGTGACCTCCAAGCTAGGGAAGAAAGGGTCATGTCTTTGGGGCCAAAAAGAATACCTTTACTCATCAGCAAATGCTCCTTTGCCTAAAGGTTCAATGTTATTACCAAACAGGCTGAAAAATAATCTGGTCTAGATGGTTTCAAACAACACTTTAAAGACTCCATCTATTTTGTTGCTATGGTTTGGTTTATGAAACCATATTCTTAAAAATCAAAGTGCCTTTTCAGATCACTCACAGTAGGGAGAAACCAAGGTGAGAATACTTACTTTTATCTTTCCGGCTCCTGTGAAATCCAAGCTGGGAATCTTTGTTGAGCCCCATACCCCAAACTTTCGTAATATCCTTGGTTTTAGAAGAGAGCAACGTGAATCCATATCCACAGGCGGCAGATGAAATCTCAAAGGAAAAAAAAAATTCCCATAAAGCATTGACTGATATGGGACATAAGTTTTCCCAGCAATAAATCACAGGTTGTTTATCCATTTCAAGAACCAACACTATTACTATAGCAACTAACACTTACTGGAGGTTTACCACGTGTTAAGGCTTGATATGCACAACCTCATTCAATCTTCAGCCACCCAGTGGTCTAGGTATCAAATGATCCCCATTCACCAAGACATAGTCTCGCACGGTAAACTTGAAGACTACCTTAGTTTTAGTTTGAATCTTGGCAAGATCAAATGGTTGACCACTGGTAGACCTTTACCCGGAGAAGGCAATGGCACCCCACTCCAGTACTCTTGCCTGGAAAATCCCATGGACGGAGGAGCCTGGTAGGCTGCAGTCCGTGGGGTCGCTAGGAGTCGGACACGACTGAGCAACTTCACTTTCACTTTTCACTTTCATGCATTGGAGGAGGAAATGGCAACCCAGTCCAGTGTTCTTGCCTGGACAATCCCAAGGACGCCGGAGCCTGGTGGGCTGCCGTCTATGGGGTTGCACAGAGTCGGACACGACTGAAGCGACTTAGCAGCAGCAGCAGCAGCAGCAGCAGCAGCAGCAGCAGCAGCAGCAGCCCTTTACCAGCTGTGTAACCTGAGACAGACTACTTAACTTCTCTGTGTCTCTTGCCCTATATGCAAAATAGTTAACAACAGTGTCTCTCCTATAACAGTTAGGAGTAGTTGTGAAGACTAAATGAGTTAATATAGTTAAAACTCTTAAGAGTAAACAGTACCTGGCTTAATGTAAGAGCTATATAATGTGCTTATTATTAAGGGTAGTAACAGTAGTATTTGGTATATAAGAAAAGCAAACCTCCTAGAAGCAAGATCCGATGCTGTAAAGAGCAATATTGCATAGGAACCTGGAATGTCAGGTCCATGAATCAAGGCAAATTGAAAGTGGTCAAACAAGAGATGGCAAGGGTGAACGTCGACATTCTAGGAATCAGCAAACTAAAATGGACTGGAATGGGTGAATTTAACTCAGATGACCATTATATCTACCACTGCGGGCAGGAATCCCTCAGAAGAAATGGAGTAGCCATCATGGTCAGCAAAAAGAGTCCGAAATGCAGTACTTGTATGCAATCTCAAAAACGACAGAATGATCTCTGCTCGTCTCCAAGGCAAATCATTCAACATCACAGTTATCCAAGTCTATGCCCCAACCAGTAATGCTGAAGAAGCTGAAGTTGAACGGTTTTATGAAGACCTACAAGACCTTTTAGAACTAACACCCAAAAAAGATGTCCTTTTCATTATAGGGGACTGGAATGCAAAAGTAGGAAGTCAAGAAACACCTGGAGTAACAGGCAAATTTGGCCTTGGAATGCAGAATGAAGCAGGGCAAAGACTAATAGAGTTTTGCCAAGAAAATGCACTGGTCATAGCAAACACCCTCTTCCAACAACACAAGAGAAGACTCTACACATGGACATCACCAGATGGTCAACACCGAAATCAGATTGATTATATTCTATGCAGCCAAAGGTGGAGAAGCTCTGTACAGTCAGCAAAAACAAGACCAGGAGCTGACTGTGGCTCAGATCATGAACTCCTTATTGCCAAATTCAGACTTAAACTGAAGAAAGTAGGGAAAACCGGTAGACCATTCAGGTATGACCTAAATCAAATCCCTTATGATTATACAATGGAAGTGAGAAATAGATTTAAGGGCCTAGATCTGATAGATAGAGTGCCTGATGAACTATGGACTGAGGTTCGTGACATTGTACAGGAGACAGGGATCAAGACCATCCCCATGGAAAAGAAATGCAAAAAAGCAAAATGGCTGTCTGCGGAGGCCTTACAAATAGCTGTGAAAAGAAGAGAGGCGAAAAGCATAGGAGAAAAGGAAAGATATAAGCATCTGAATGCAGAGTTCCAAAGAATAGCAAGGAGAGATAAGAAAGCCTTCTTCAGCGATCAATGCAAAGAAATAAAGGAAAACAACAGAATGGGAAAGACTAGAGATCTCTTCAAGAAAATTAGAGGTAACAAGGGAACATTTCATGAAAAGATGGCCTCGATCAAGGACAGAAATGGTCTGGACCTAACAGAAGCAGAAGATATTAAGAAGAGGTGGCAAGAATACACGGAAGAACTGTACAAAACAGATCTTCACGACCCAGATAATCATGATGGTGTGATCACTAATCTAGAGCCAGACATCCTGGAATGTGAAGTCAAGTAGGCCTTAGAAAGCATCACTACGAACAAAGCTAGTGGAAGTGACGGAATTCCAGTTGAGCTGTTTCAAATCCTGAAAGATGATGCTGTGAAAGTGCTGCACTCAATATGCCAGCAAATTTGGAAAACTCAGCAGTGGCCACAGGACTGGAAAAGGTCCGTTTTCATTCCAATTCCAAAGAAAGGCAATGCCAAAGAATGCTCAAACTACCGCACAATTGCACTCATCTCACATGCTAGTAAAGTCATGCTCAAAATTCTCCAAGCCAGGCTTCAGCAATACATGAACCGTGAACTCCCTGATATTCAAGCTGGTTTTAGAAATGGCAGAGGAACCAGAGATCAAATTGCCAACATCCTCTGGATCATGGGAAAAGCAAGACAGTTCCAGAAAAACATCTATTTCTGCTTTATTGACTATGCCAAAGCCTTTGACTGTGTCGATCACAATAAACTATGGAAGATTCTGAAAGAGACGGGAATACCAGACCACCTAACCTGCCTCTTGAGAAATCTGTATGCAGGCCAGGAAGCAACAGTTAGAACTGGACATGGAACACAGACTGGTTCCAAATAGGAAAAGGAGTATGTCAAGGCTGTATATTGTCACCCTGCTTATTTAACTTATATGCAGAGTACATCATGAGAAACGCTGGGCTGGAAAAAACACAAGCTGGAATCAAGACTGCCGGGAGAAATATCAATAACCTCAGATATGCAGATGACACCACCCTCATGGCAGAAAGTGAAGAGGAGCTAAAAAGTCTCTTGATGAAAGTGAAAGAGGAGAGTGAAAAAGTTGGCTTAAAGCTCAACATTCAGAAAACGAAGATCACGGCATCTGGCCTCATCACTTCATGGGAAATAGATGGGGAAACAATGGAAACAGTGTCAGACTTTATTTTTTTGGGCTCCAAAATCACTGCAGATGGTGACTGCAGCCATGAAATTAAAAGACGCTTACTCCTTGGAAGAAAAGTTATGATCAACCTAGATAGTATATTCAAAAGCAGAGACATTACTTTGCCAACTAAGGTCTGTCTAGTCAAGGCTATGGCTTTTCCTGTGGTCATGTATGGATGTGAGAGTTGGACTGTGAAGAAGGCTGAGCGCCAAAGAATTGATGCTTTTGAACTGTGGTGTTGGAGAAGACTCTTGAGAGTCCCTTGGACTGCAAGGAGATCCAACCAGTCCATTCTGAAGGACATCAGCCCTGGGATTTCTTTGGAAGGAATGATGCTAAAGCTGAAACTCCAGTACTCTGGCCACCTCATGAGAAGAGGTGACTCATTGGAAAAGACTCTGATGCTGGGAGGGATTGGGGGCAGGAGGAGAAGGGGACAACCGAGGATGAGATGGCTGGATGGCATCACGGACTCGATGGACGTGAGTCTGAGTGAACTCCGGGAGTTGGTGATGGACAGGGAGGCCTGGAGTGCTGCGATTCATGGGGTCGCAAAGAGTCGGACACGACTGAGCGACTGAACTGAACTGCACTGAGAGATTAGGTAACTTGCCTAAGCTGATTGCGGAGTGTGTGCTATTAATCCTTATGCTACATTGTTATAGTCTCAAACCACTACTTCCATGAAGAAGAGTTAGTCATCACAGCCACCATGAATATGACACACTGCCTGATCCCCACCTTCACAGATCTGATAAGGAAACTGAGTCTTCAGTGGGGCTGGTAACAAACCAAAGGCAGCCTGGCTCTAAGGTCAACTCCCTTTCCACAATACCGAGGGGCCTGAGACAATCCTGGTTTACACCTGATGCCCTAAAGTTCACTCTCAAGCAAATGAGAACAAATTACATGGTCACCCTAATGTTCCTCCATTATCTCTTGGCTGTTTATAGTTTACCAAAGGCCTTCATAGTTGATCTCAGAGACTACATGTAAATCTAACCTAATCCTGATGAAAATGCTAGCTTACCATGATAATGAACAAACATGAGTTTTGTTCTGTTTTTACATTTTTTAACTCCAGCATATCTTGAAGAAAGTGAGCTAAATATTTCTTTTTAAATTTGATGACCTGTTTAATCGAGTCATCCAAAAGTTATAGATCCCTCCTTCTGCCCTGTGACATTTTCTCTCATAACATTCACAAGGAACATACACAGATGCACCACTACATCAGTAAAAACAAAAAAACACCTCAGTCCTCTGGTCTCTTGGAACGGCTCCACCTCCAAGGAAATGACCCACTGGGGACGCAGGAGACAACCCCTGACCACACAGCAGGAATCACAGAAAACTGAGTTCAGAAGCCACTGCCCAGCACACTATACGATTACTCTCCTCTGTTTATTCAACAGCCAACAAATATTTGGGTAGCACCTGCTATATTATTAAATCTGCCAGTAAGTGAAAAGGCTTTGAACACTACTTGACACAGAGTCAGCATTAAGCAATGTTTGTCATAATAAAGCGCCAGAAGGGGACTTTCCAACTCTGGTGGTGTAAAGAGGTTAGCTAATATTTCCCCCAGAAAACAAGCATAAAACTGGAGAAAACTGTAAAAAAAAAAAAAAACCACAACCATTTCAGGGCTCCAGAAGTCAATCAAAGGCAAACAAATCAAGAAATTACTCACAAAGGGCTGCTAGACCTACAGGCAAGAAATACCAGGGTTTGTAGACTTCTTGTCCCAAGTTGCTCCAGCTAACCCAGCTCAGCCGGCACAGGAGTCAGAAAAGGGCAGTGCTGACGGTGAAAACCATCAGTTTTGTTGCTTAGACAGACTTAATGTGGGGTAAAGGGTGAAAACTCATGCCCTACAGCAAATTCAGCAGGAAACAAACAAGGAAGATTCGCAATTCAGTGAGTCTGAGGTTGCAATCCTGACTGGGAAGGAGAAATGTAACGGGCAGGTCCTAGAAATGAGAGTCACAGAAAGCTCTTCACACCTGCACAGCTGACAGGGAAACTGCACAAGGAGCTCCCAGTGGGAAGAAGAGCTGAGGCCAACCTGAGATCAGGCTGAACTTTTAATGTGATCCCCAACCCACACACAGAATCAAAGCAGAGAGCAGAAAACTTACTAGCTCAAGGTGTCTGAGCACAGCCTCTGCCCAAATCACTGGCAAACCCCAAGAAGTCTGACTTTAAAAAAAAAAAAAAAGGACAGCTGGGAGAGGGGGGCGGAACAAAACAGAAACACAAGCAATGTCAGCAGCCACACACAGCAGGGGAGACTGACTCCCTAGATTACAGAAAAGTTAGTTGCTAAGTCTGTCCGACTCTGCGGCGACCCCATGAACCTGCCAGGCTCCTCTGTCCTTGGGATTTCCCAAGCAAGAATAGTGGAGTGGCTAGCCAGCCATTTCCTCCTCCAGGGGATCGTCCCAACTGCATCTCCTGCATTGGCAGGCATTCTTTACCACTGAGCCACCCGGGAGGCCCACATACCATACACAAAAATTAACTCAAATGACTGGCTCCACAGACCAAAATATAAGAACTCAAACTATGAAGATCCTAGGCAAAAACATAGGAAAATTATCTTTGCAATCTTGGGATGGGCAAAGGTTTCTTAGATATACCAAATGCCTGATCCACACCAGAAAACCTCATCAACTGAACTTCATTCAAATTAAAAACTTTTGCTTCCTGAAGGACACTATTAAAATAAAATCAAGAACTGGCAGAAAATATATGCACATATCAGATATGTGATAAAGCACCTACATCCAGAACACATAAATAACTCTCACAACTCAACATTAAGAAGTTAAACAATCTTTCACTGAAGGTTAATCCCCGTTTCTCCGGTGCTCCCTATTTAGGGCAAAAGATCATGTGTTATCCTTGACAGAAAAGTCAGAAGCCAAAGTGGTCCAATCTGCTTCTTTTCCACCACCTACCAAGATGTCCACAACCACGGCAAGCAAGGACCTCTCCTAAACATCCATTTCTGCTTTTCTAGATACTGGCTGCCACAATAAGGCGCCCTCCGGGAGCGGTTCTTTACTGCATCTTTTCAAGTCTGTGTCAACTCAGGGGCCTCCTGTGCAACCATTCCAGTGTGTTTAGACCTCTCATCCTCGCTCTCATTCCTGTTACTACTCCAGTTAACATTTCCTTTCCGAGCTATTCACCGACTCCAGCTGGCCCACATTTTCTCAGACCTTTTGAAGTCAGCTTTCCTAGCAGCAGAACTTCTGGAGTCTGGTCCGAGGGCGAATCCCTAAGTACCGAACACCTACCAACTGTGGGGCAATGGGCCGGTCCCTTAACCTCTCTGAGCCTCCCCTTCCTCTCCAGTAACTGTGGCAACGAGCCCGGCTCACGGGGTGTCGCGCGAATGATGCGAGCCGGACACAACACCCTCCCCTTCGGGGAGGGTCGTTCTCCCCGAAGTTTGTCCACCCATCGTCGCCAACCCTCCAAGAAGGTCTCAGGAGGAATGGCGAAGGCTAGAGAGCGGCACCGAGGGAGAGAGGGAAGAAGCCGCAGTCCTCACCTTTTGGTCCAGCTCCAGGCGGTAGGGCACGGCCTGGATCCTGCGGCGCGGCCGCGAGCCGGCGCGGGGCTGAGGTCCGGAGCCGGGCAGCACGAAGGTGGGCACTCCCAGCGCCCCGGAGAAGCTGAAGCCCCACACGAAGATTCGGTCGGCGCGAGTCGCACGCTCGCCCACATACTGGAACACTGGCGCATCCGCCTCGGCCTCCGCCGCCTCGCGCCGGCTCCGCGAGCGTCCGGCCGCTGTCCAGTGTCCGCGGCCCGGCCCCAGCCCACTCAGCCGGCGCCCCAGCCGAGCCACCGCCGCCAGCGTCGCCACCGCCATCCTCCGTCTCACGCCTTACCAGCTCCTGGGCGCCGCCATATTGGTGACCCTTGACCTTACGCCCCGGCGGAAGAGGCTGCGGCCTCGTTTACTATTGGCTGAAAGCAAAGGCCTTGAGGGCAGCCAATGGCTGAGGGCGGCGGGAGGGCGGCGGGAGGGCGGCGGGAGGGCTGGGCTGGGCTAGGCAGAAGCCGGTATCCACCGATCCTGAGAGATCCTGGGGGATCCGTCGCGGCCCGGCTTAACCGTAGCCTTTCTCCGGTCTCCCGAAACCACCCTGAACTCACTTACCTTCCCCCACAGCGCACGTTTGCTGAGCACCTTCCCGCCCCTGGCAAGCCCTTTCATCTTACAAAGGCCCTTTGCTTTTTTGGCGATCAGAAGTAAAATGTTAGGGGTTGCCCGCTCTGCACGACTCCAGCGTAGTGCTCCCCCCCATCCACTGTCCCTGTGGCTTCTTACCTGGCCTGTCGCCGCTGCTCCCCCTTGCACTCCGCTCAGTCCGTGCTCCAGCTACAGAGAGCTCCCTGCTGTCTAACAGTGCAGCGTCCTCCCAGCGTCTCCTCAACCCCTCAGCCCATCACCACTCCACTAAAGTCAAGTGGTCCCACTTGTAATTTCTGAATCCCAGGGACGTCTCAGGCCTTACTTTGCACACGGTGCCTTGAATGCTCGTCCAATTACCCTGTTCTCCCTACTTGTGTCTAGCAAACTCCTGCTCATCTAAGATCCAGCGGGAGCACCTCCTTTGAAGTTCCATGAAGCCAAGAACCAGTTCACTCACATGGTCCTCACCTGTTTTGTCCTAGAGTTTAACGTGCAGCCAGGAACAAGGGAGGCTCTTGTGAACCATGTAGGAGTCTAGAGGCCTGGGTTCCTGTCCTGGCTCCACTGCTGACTTGTCTGGTGACGTTGGGAAGCTGTGTCACCTCTAAAATGAGAAGGTTAAATCAATACATGAAACTAATCTTTTTTTTTTAATAAATGTGATATTTGAACATCATGGCCTGTGGGATCTCTTGCAGCCCTTTATGATCCATGATCCGAAATTAGTCCCAAATGCTGAGAGCAAATTATTTCTTTTTTTCCCCCTCCTCTTCCTCCCTTTTCTCAATTTCTTTTTTATAAGCTTGAGACCTGTGTCAGCTTTAATAATGTAAGAGCCAGTTATTTAACCAGCAAAAGTGAGGTTATTTAGGAATAGGAAGAGAAATCGCAAATTAGGGAACACAAGCTATGGTAGACCACAGGCAAATCCAGAGAACGAGGGAACGAGGGATTGCTTTTATAGGGAAGGGATTGCTTTTATAGGGAAAAAGGGATAGTTGGAAGGGGCTGTGATAACCAGAGTCCTTTGGAAGAAGCCAGGACTCCCAAGTATGGTGACTTCCCATTGGTGGGGTAGAGGCATCTTCCTGTCCCAGATGTAGGGTTTGTCTATTCCTGTTTGGAGTAACAAGATACATGGTGAGGCACATGAGCCCTCCCCTACAGGCCTGTCCCAACGCCCAATTTTAGCTGTGTGTTAGTTGCTCAGTCGTGTCTGACTCTATGGGACCCCAAGGGCTGTAGCCCAACCAGGCTTCTCTGTCCATGAGATTCTCCAGGCAACAGTATTGGAGTGGATTCCCATGCCCTCCTTCAGGAGATCTTCCCCACCCAGGGATCGAACCCTGGTCTCCTGAATTGCAGGCAGATTCTTTACCAGCTAATCTAGGGAAAGTGAAAGTCACTCAGTCATGTCCAACTCTTTGGGACCCCAGGGACCATACAGTCCATGGAATTCTCCAGACCAGAATACTGGAGTGGGTAGCCATTCCCTTCTCCAGGGCATCTTCCTGACCCAGGAATCAAACCAGGGTCTCCTGCATTGCAGGCATATTCTTTACCAACTGATCTTGCTGCTACTGCTAAGTCACTTTTCGGTCGTGTCCGACTTTGTGTGACCCCATAGATGGCAGCCCACCAGGCTCCCCCGTCCCTGGGATTCTCCAGGCAAGAACACTGGAGTGGGTTGCCATTTCCTTCTTCAACGCATGAAAGTGAAAAGTGAAAGGGAAGTCTCTCAGTCGTGTCCGACTCTTCGCCGACCCCATGGACCGCAGCCTACCAGGCTCCTCTGTCCATAGGATTTTCCAGGCAAGAGTACTGGAGTGGGGTGCCATCGCCTTCTCCGAACTGATCTTGGGAGTACTTTAAAACTGGATTCCTTCCAGAAGTGGAATGCATTCAAGAAACTCAGCTAAAACTGAACAGGCCGGTAGGGGGAGCTCTCATACCCCGTCAAGCATGTTCAATTACTCCAAACAGGAGCAGACCAACACCCGCATCTGGAACCAGAGGGTGCCGCTGCTTTAGCAGCCAAACCAATGATGACCACAACCAGCACCCAGCTACTGCAGCAGACGGTGGCCAGCAGCACAGAGCAGCCCCCTCAGGCAATGTCATAGCAAAATGCCGCCTATGAAGCACCTCCCCATGGAAGACTTTCATTGTCCCCCAACAAGAGAGAGGATTCCTGTAAAGTACCAGAGCGCACATCTCCTGTGGCCTTTGCCAGCACAGTGCTACAGTGACCCCTACCATTCAGTGAGCCACGGTTCAGTCTATACCAGCGAAGTCTGGGCCTCAGCTCTGGGGGTGGCCTCTTTCTTTTGTTGTGCAGTTGCTCAGTATCCACTCTTTGTGACCCCATGGACTCAGTATGCCAGGTTTCCCTGTCCTTCACAATCTCTGGGGTACCCTATCTCAGCCCTAGGGTTGGGGACTGCTCCCTGTGTCTACTATGCCTGTATTCTTTATAGAGTTATCTTTACTTCATGCTAGCCAAACCCTTGTTACCATTAATAATTCTTCATATTAAACCCCCTGTTCAAATCACAGGTGGTTTCTAGTCTCCTCATTCAACTTTGATCCACCAACTAACAAGCTCCTAATTTCATTAAACCCATTTCTAACACTCATTAAACTAATTAGCAAACCCTCTAGTGCTGATGGAAAGAGAGATGCCTAGCAGCTCCTGGGAGCTGGCTCTGGTGTGTGACTACTTCAATGAAATGCTGCCTGACCACACACCAGGAGTGTGTTTGGAACCCCAACCCCCAAACCCAGAACACCCAGGAGGGCGGGGTTGTCGGAGCTGAGTGAGGAGGTGACAGGTAAGAGACGAGGTTGAAAAGATGGAGGAAGAAGGATGGCAGATCACTCTGGCCTCTCGGCCATGGCAAAGTCTGGGGCTTTTACCAGGGTTTGTGACGCTATAGATGTGTACTGGAGCGGGTGCATCCACCGTGTCCTCAGTCTGACATCTCTGACATGGTGGGGTGAGCAGTTCCATGCAAGGTTTGGCTCTCTCCAAGCTACGTGTCCCATGTGCATGCCGGGCATTTTAAAATCTCTACCAAACACTCCAGAGATGCCTCAGACACAGAGAGGGGCTCACAGGCCCCCCACCCCACCCCACTACACACACACACAGCCTGGAAGAGACAAGGAATTAACACCCTAAGGCAAACTTCAACCAATGGGCTTAGGAGCCCATGGATAAATGCTACCACTGAGGCCAATTCAGGGAGGCTGTCTGTGCACTTCTCAGGATCCTGGCAGATTCAGGAGCCCACGGACCACAGAGGCAGACTCAACAGTGCTCTTTACATTTGCCTTTCCTGCCTGACTCTCGCCGCACCTCTCTGCTCTTCCTTGGGAAACACAGTTGGGACACACATTTCTAGCAGCTCACACTGGTTTCCTCACCCTGTCTTGACTTCAGTTCAGTTCAGTCGCTCAGTCGTGTCCGACTCTTTGCGACCCCATGAATCACAGCACGCCAGGCCTCCCTGTCCATCACCAACTCCTGGAGTTTACCCAAACTCATGTCCATCGAATTGGTGATGCCATCCAGCCATCTCATCCTCTGTCGTCCCCTTCTCCTCCTACCCCCAATCCCTCCCAGCATCAGGGTCTTTTCCAGTGAATCAACTCTTCTCATGAAGTGGCCAAAGTACTGGAGTTTCAGCTTCAACATCAGTCCTTCCAATGAACACCCAGGACTGATCTCCTTTAGGATGGACTGGTTGGCTGTCTTAACCTAGGCAGTATTAAATGAGAAGCCACACTGCACCCCAGTTGGAACTGTAGACCTGAGATCACGTTTGGCTCCTGCAAACACCAGATGGATAATGGCAGACAACTGTAAACGACTATGAACTTAGCCAGTTGCTTAATCCAGTCATAGCTTTTGAGTCAGGGGTAGTATTTTACTAGAACAGATCAACATGGTTTCTGGAACTTCCAGATGATACTGATCTGGTGAATAGGTTCTTTTCAATCCCAGTGGTAAAGAGGACCAAAGGCAGCTTGCCTCTGTATGGAAAGGATACTACTACTCATTACTTCTCCCTGCCCTCACTCCTGAAACCTCCAAATCTAAGGCTCTGGGTACAAGACTTTGTGTCTATCTCTGCTTTTATTGATAAAAGCTGAGACATATATTGATAAAGGAGAACTATGTAAAGATTATTGTATGCGGTTTCTCCGGAGAACCAAGAGGAGGAACAGGATTCCCACTATGTGCCATCTGCAAGCTGGAGACCCAGGAGACTGGGTGTAGTTGTAGACTACACTGCTGGTGCAGTTCCGGTGTAGTTCCGGTGTAGTTCTGGTGTAGTTCCAGTCTGAGCCCAAAGGCCTGAGAACCAGAGTAGCAATGGCGGAGGTTCCAGATTGAGGGCAGGGGAAGATCAATGTCCCAGGTCAAACAGGCAGAGAGAAAGAAAAAGAACATTCAACCTTCTTTGCCTTTTTGTTCAACTGGGGCTGTCAGTGGGCTGGCTGAGGCCCACGCACGTTGGGGAGGGCCAGCTTCCGTACTCAGTCCACCCATACAAAAGCTCATCTCTTCCAGAAACACCATCACAGGCACACTCAGAAATGTTTAACCACCTCTGGGCATCCTGTGGCCCAGCTCAGCTGACATATTAAATCAACCATCACAACTAGTAATATAGTTACGATATACTTGTATATGTATAAAATGCATATATAATTATCAACTGTTCTTTCATAAGCAGGGCTGTCTTTTTATCTAGTGCATTTTTTGGTTTTAGATATCTGTTATTTTACAAAACTGACAATGCTGACAATACTTGCCAGAGTTAAACAATCAATAGCCCTACATGGGTCTTCTGAATTTCCAGGACATTTTTCTTTTAAGGGATATCTGAAAGAACCATTGGTTTGAGATTTAGGAACTAAAGGGTGCCGTGTCATGCTCTGCAAGGTGAACCAGAGCCACTGGGTGGCAATGTTTGCCCGTTAATTTTCTGGCTCCCACTAAGGAAGACACAGATTAAAACAGCCTAAAAGTTGAGTGTGGCTCAAGGAGACCTGAATTTAGTCACACCTGGGCTTTTACATTTTGCTATCAACGCCTGGTTGGTTTTCTATACTGGCTTTATGCTGGCAAAGACTTACATTTTTGTCCAAATTGCTATTCCGAACAGACGGTCCTACAGCAAAATATCAGTTACCCCCAAATGTTAAAATGTCTGTGAATTGTTAGCCAAACTAAATCTCCACACTCATGATGTCATCTTTCTGTAGACATTCTAATTTCTTTGTTACTTTGGGACAGCTGAAATTCTCCAGTTAGGGAAAGAGTGAACTTAATTAGTCATATATATTTTTATTATTAACTTTGAATTACACAATTAATCTATGACTTTTACCTTTGTAGAAAAACAAATCAAACACTACACATGGCTAAGGCTAAAGACTCATTTAACCACAGCACCACATATATATGGTACTATGGAAAAATATTTTATTTTTGCTATGTGTCTGTTTTTTAAAAATTAGATAATATGTATTTCAACTTCATCTTCTCACTCAAAACTATACTGGAAATACTTTCACAACAATGTGTTTGGATTTACCCATTCTTTTCCACTCTTGGATATCAGTGTAAGTGAACTACATCTTATTTAACCATTCTTCTGATGGACATTTGAGTTGTTTCCAGTTTTTTCCATTATAGTGAATATTCTTGTATACATTCCTTTTGCATTAATTTGAGGGTATCTCTTGAGTAGATGGGAAGCCCCAGAGGCTCAAGAGGTAAAGAATCCCGCAATGTAGGAGACGAGGGTTCCATCCGTGGGTTGGGAAGATCCCCTAGAGGAGGAAATGGCAACCTACTATAGTATCCTTGCCTGGAAAATTCCATGGACAGAGGAACCTGGTGGACTACAGTCCATAGGGTGGCAAATAGTCGGACATGACTGAGCACGTACATGCAACCGCCCCAACCAGGGTAAATACTGAAAAACAAAACTGCTGGGTCACAGAAAATACTCATGTGGAAAGTTTAATAAATGACTTCAATTTCCAAAAGTTGTGCTTCAATAGAATATGGGTAGATTCATTTTTCCATACACCCAATACCTGGATACAAACTTTTCAACTCTTTGTCAATCTAATACCTAAAGCACATTTCATTACTGATTCACTTTTTATTTCTGTAATCTCTAGAAGGTTTAAACATGCTTACTAGCATTTCATGATTTTCCTTTACTGAGAATTGTCTATTCACATTCTTGGCCACATTTCTATTGGGTTGTCTTACTAATTTATAGAAGTGACTGATATATTTTGCATAGAAATTGTTATGTGTTGAAATCTGTTGAAAATTTTTATTTTTTTAATTTATGGTATCTTTTGTCCTATACAATTTTATTTTCTTATAGTTAGTTTTACTAAATTTATCGTTTCGAGCTTTTGCTTTCTATGTCTTGTTTAGGAAAAGTACTACCCAAGAAAATAAGGATATTCTGTAATATTTGTAAAGCTCTTAATGTAACACTTGTATTTGGAGTTGATTTTTATGAGTGGTGTGAGACCAGACCGTATAATTCTTCTTTCAAACAGATATCTCACTGCCCCTACATTATTGGCTATTAACAGACTTTATCTGAAGATCTGAAATGCCATTTATAACATATGATAAATTTCCTTATACACTGGTCAATTTCTGAACTCAATTTTTGTTTCTACTGATTTATTCTCAACTAATGTGACAACGTTTTACCTGCTACAGCTTTACAATATGCTCTTTTATTCAATCAAATCCCACTTCTTTGTTCTTTTACAAAATTGCCTTTGCTATTCATAACATTTACTCTCATATAAATTTTAAAATCATCTTGCCAAGTTGCATTAAAAAAAATCCCACTGGGATTTTTTTATTGGAGTTGCATTAAATTAATGAGCTAATTTAGAGAAATTAACTAGAATAAACGGCATTTTTACAATCTTGAGTCTTCCCATGTCACATAAATGTGGCATACTTTAATATTACCATTGGTTTCAGCCATCTGCTTGATGAATTCAGCTCACTACTTGGGGATAAATTCTTCTTTCAATTTTCTAAGAAAAGGGTACTTCCAACTTTTTAGGGCATTAGTCTTCAAATTATTTTGATTATGCATCCCTATGGGAAAAATTGGTAAGCATGAGAAAATATATATAAGTTATTTGCATATGAAAGTTATGATCAACCTAGACAGCATATTAAAAAGCAGAGACATTATTTTGTCAACAAAGGTCCATCTAGTCAAGGCTATGGTTTTTCCAGTGATCATGTATGGATGTGAGTTGGACTACAAAGAAAGCTGAGCACTGAAGAATTGACGCTTTTGAGCTGTGGTGTTGGAGAAGACTCTTGAGAGTCCCTTAGACTGCAAGGAGATCCAACCAGTCCATCCTAAAGGAGATCAGTCCTGGGTGTTCACTGGAAGGACTGACGCTGAAGCTGAAACTTCAATATTTTGGCCACCTAATGCAAAGAGCTGACTCATTTGAAAAGACCCTGATGCTGGGAAAGATTGAGGGCAGGAAGAGAAGGGGACAAGAGATGAAATGGTTGGATGGCACCTCTGACTCAGTGGAAATGGGTTTGGATGGACTCCGGGAGTTGGTGATGGACAGGGAGGCCTCATGTGCTGTGTTATGGGGTCACAAAGAGTCGGACAGGACTGAGTGACTGAACTGAACTGATACTAATATGAAGTTAATGAAATATACAAGGAAATTATTTAAATAATGAGATAAGATTAAACAAACAATAATTTAAAAACAAATGTCATTTATTTTAGCTAAATTTCCATTTCTTTTCTACATATTGTTGTTGAGTCACTAAGTCATGCCTGACTATTGTGCCACCCCATGGACTATAGCCCGCCAGGCTCCTCTGTCCATGGAATTCTCCAAGCAAGGGTACTGGAACGGGTTGCCGTTTCCTTCTCCAGGGTATCTTCCCAATCCAGGGACTAAAACCACATCTCCTGCATTGCAGTCAGATTCTTTATCACTGAGCCACCAGGGAAGCCTGAAGCTCTTCATATACAGGTTAAGTTTTAAATCAATCATTATTATTCACTAGCTCCAGATTTGAGATTTCACCTGCTCACTTCAACTCACAGGTAAATTTAAAAGCATTGCTCACCCTACTTTCCCCAATCATCTGCAGACAGAGAAGAATGGCAAAAAAAAAAAAAAAATTGTTTTGCCTGCCATACACGTTCCAGGCTGAGGTAGAATAGGGTGGCACCAGCTCTTACACCATAAATGTCATTTTGCTGGTCTATTTAATGCCACACTTTCCACATTTTGTGGAGGTTTTTTTGTTTTTTGTTTTGTTTGTTTGTTTTGATGATTTTGCTATTTAAAATGGTCCTCAAACTGTAAGCATTGAAGACTGCAATGAGCGTTAGGTAGAAAACACTTTGTGTTAGCTAAGCTTCCTTCCTTCACGGCACTGTTGGCCGTGAGTCCATGTCTTTAAACAGACACACACATAAAACAAAGTTACGTTTAATAGTGCCACAAAAATGTGAAGAGGCTGGCAGAACCCTGTTTGCTAAGGCTTTACAGGCCATGACTTCTGAATAACGAAGAATCAACTATAACATACCACGAGGATTTTCAAACATCGCTTTTAAAAATATCATAAAGCAGGTACCATCTCAGCTAATTGCTAGTTATCTTTACCTTGGAAGCACAGCTTTTTAAAATAGTATCTCCTAGGAAGCATACCCTTGTTGCTGCTGCTGCTGCTAAGTCGCTTCAGTCATGTCCGACTCTGTGTGACCCCATAGATGGCAGCCCACCAGGCTCCCCCATCCCTGGGATTCTCCAGGCAAGAACAGTGGAGCAGGTTGCCATTTCCTTCTCCAATGCATGAAAGTAAAAAGTGAAAGTGAAGTCGCTCAGTCGTGTCCAACTCTTAGCGACCGCCTGTACTGCAGCCTACCAGGCTCCTCCGTCCATGGGATTTTCTAAGCAAGAGTACTAGAGTGGACTGCCATTTCCTTCTCGAATACCCTGGTTCAGATCAGTTCAGTTCAGTTCAGTCACTCTGTCATGCCCGACTCTTTGCGACTCCATGAATCGCAGCACGCCAGGCCTCCCTGTCCATCACCAACTCCCAGAGTCCAATCAAACTCATGTGCATTGAGTTGGTGATGCCATCCAGCCATCTCATCCTCTGTCATCCCCTTCTCCTCCTGCCCCAATCCCTCCCAGCATCAGGGTCTTTTCAAATGAGTCAATTCTTTGCATGAGGTGGCCAAAGTATTGGAGTTTCAGCCTCAGCATCAGTCCTTCCAGTGAACACCCAGGACTGGTCTCCTCCTTTAGGATGGACTGGTTGGATCTCCTTGCAGTCCAGGGGAATCTCAAGAGTCTTCTCCAACACCACAGTTAAAAGCATCAATTCTTTGGCACTCAGCTTTCTTCACAGTCCAACTCTCACATCCATACATGACCACTGGAAAAACCATAGCCTTGACTAGATGGACCTTTGTTGGCAAAGTAATGTCTCTGCTTTTCAATATGCTATCTAGGTTGGTCCTAACTCCTCTTCCAAGGAGTAAGCATCTTTTAATTTCATGGCTGCAATCACCATCTGCAGTGATTTTGGAGCCCCCAAAAATAAAGTCTGACACTGTTTCCACTGTTTCCCCATCTATTTCCCATGAAGTGATGGGACCAGATGCCATGAGCTTCGTTTTCTGAATGTTGAGCTTTAGGCCAACTTTTTCACTCTCCTCTTTTACTTTCATCAAGAGGCTTTTTAGTTTCTCTTCAATTTCTGCCATGAGGGTGGTGTCATCTGCATATCTGAGGTTATTGATATTTCTCCCGGCAGTCTTGATTCCGGCTTGTGTTTCTTCCAGCCCAGCGTTTCTCATGATGTACTCTGCATAGAAGTTAAATAAGCAGGGTGACAATATACAGCCTTGACATACTCCTTTTCCTATTTGGAACCAGTCTGTTGTTCCATGTCCAGTTCTAACTGTTGCTTCCTGACCTGCATATAGGTTTCTCAAGAGGCAGATCAGGTGGTCTGGTATTCCCATCTCTCTCAGAACTTTCCACAGTTTACTGTGATCGACACAGTCAAAGGCTTTGGCATAGTCGATAAAGCAGAAATAGATGTTTTTCTGGAACTGTCTTGCTTTGTCTATGGTCCAGCGGATGTTGGCAATTTGATCTCTGGTTCCTCTGCCTTTTCTAAAACCAGCTTGAACATATGGAAGTTCACCGTTCACTATTTCAAATCCTGAAAGATGATGCTGTGAAAGTGCTGCACTCAATATGCCAGCAAATTTGGAAAACTCAGCAGTGGCCACAGGACTGGAAAAGGTCAGTTTTCATTCCAATCCTAAAGAAAGGCAATGCCAAAGAATGCTCAAACTACCGCACAGTTGCACTCATCTCATGCTAGTGAAGTAATGCTCAATACCCTTGTTAGCCACTCACAAAAAAAAAGTTCAGGGAATTTGGGACACTTACCTTTCTGCAAAAGAAAATGTGTATTAGAACTCTAAGATAGTAAAGAAAAAGGAATGAGAACAGTGTCTTCAACTGTGTCTAAATAGTCCTTTAAAATAAGGCATGCTATGTAAATCTGAGCAATGGGTAAACGGTTTCTATTACCCTATTCTTTTGCAGTCCGTGGGGTCTTAAGAGTCGGACACGACTTAGCTACTGACAATAGCAGCAACTCTCCTTCTGGCATATTTAAAATAAAAATGTAACAGACTTCGATTAAACAACACTAAAGTAATACTTGACTCTTCGCTGGAGAACCAGCACCATCAGGAGGACAGCTCTCGACTCCTTAGTAATGTCACTGAGTGAGTGAGTGAGTGAGGTCTCTCAGTCGTGTCCGACTCTTTGCGACCCCGTGGACTGTAGCCCACCAGGCTCCTCCGTCCATGAGTTTCTCTAGGCAAGAATACTGGAGTAGGTTGCCATTTCCTTCTCCAGGGGATCTTCCCAACCCAGGGATCGAACCCATGTCTCCTGAATTGCAGGCAGACGCTTTAACCTCTGAGCCACCAGGGAAGCCCAGTAAAGTCACTGAGTCCCATCAAAAGGTCAGGACACAACTGTTAACAGTATTACAATGTAACTCAATGGCTTTAAGGCAGATTCACAGGTCACTGGAGCTATGACCTCACCGCTTAAAGCTACAAACTGCAATCATGCGAAAAAGCGTAAAATTAAATAAGAGCAAGAAAGGACATCCACGTTTGGAGGCGGTGTCGGGGGCGGCGGGGGGAGGCGGGCGACACGTGCAGACACGCATCAAAGGCTGGAGATGGACAAGCACTTCTGGCCCTGAACAGCGCGGGACTAAGCGACTTCCAAACTCAATGTGCAGCTGAAGTGGATTCCACGGCACCGGAAACGGCAACTCCCACTTGGGGCGCTGCGGACACACGAGTCCAGGCTGCCTTCCAGGAAGCCAAAAAAAAAAAAAAAGGAAAAGAAAGAAAGAAAAAGGAGGGATAGTGGAGAGCAGGGCTCCGGCCGCCGCCCACAACGCCGAGCCCTCGCCTCCAGACGGTCGCGGCAGGCCGCACTCGGCGCCAGGCACTCCCAGGTGGCCCAGACCTCAGACCCCGCGGCCGGCCTGGCGCTGCCCGCCGGCGGGGACCTCAGGTGCGTATCCCGCCCCCGCCGCAGCCGCCATTAAGAGCGGGTGCTTTGCTTGGAACTTTCTCGTCCCGCAGACCTGGCGGAGGGGAAGCCTGGGGAGGCTACCCACCCAGGCGTGCGCTGCAAGCCCCCCCTCCTCAGGCGGCCCGACGGGCCCCCCGAACCAGTTCCCGGCGGGAAGGGCCCAAGGAGTGGGGGTGGGGCGAGGAAGCCCAGCGCGGGGGCAACGGTCGCACGCACGGAACGCGCACCCCTTTCCCTTCTGATTGGCTGAGCGGTGGCAGTGGGGGCGGGTGCTTGCCGGCTCTGGACTCTAGGGCCTGATGTGCCGGAGGTCACGCTCCGGCGGTCGTACGCGGGGATACTGCGCTGAGTGCGGAAGTGCGTGATTGGTTAGGTAGTGGGGGCGGGTTAGCCGCTGTTGCCTGGTAACTGCGTCCAGCTCCGCGGCGGAGGCGTCCCGATCCCTTGCCTCCTGTCGCGCTCGTTGCCGAGTGCCGCGCGACCTGGGTTTTGTCGTGGGTGTGCCCAGTGGGGCGGCCACCCGCGGCCGGCTTGTGAGCAGAAAACCAATCCAGAGGCCGGAAGAAGAGTCTCTGGTCCTGAACTACACTCCATCACGGTTATGATTTAGATGTAAAGGAGAAAAAATGCTTGGAGGGCTGTTTTCCCCGTCCTTGCTGTTCAATGGCAGCTTTATTGACACTCCATGAAATTCACCTTTAAAAGTGTGTAGTTTAGTGTGTGTGAGGTGCTAAATCGCTTCAGTCGTGTCGACTCAACGACCCAATGGAGCCCGCCAGGCTTCGCTGTCCGTGGGATTTCCCAGGCAAGATCACTGGAGTGGGTTGCCATCTCCAGGAGATCTGCCCAACCCAGGGATCGAACCCATGGCTCTTGGCCTCCTAGGCGGGTTCTTGACCACTACCACCACCTGGAAAGCCCCGTATAGTTCAGTGATTATTGTTTATTCACAGTTATGCAGCCATCACCACTAATTACAGAACATTTCAGTTCAGTTCAGTCGCTCAGCCGTGTCCGACTCTTTGCGACCCCATGAATCACAGCACGCCAGGCCTCCCTGTCCATCACCAACTCCCAGAGTTTACCCAAACTCATGTCCATCGAGTCGGTGATGCCATCCAGCCATCTCATCCTCTGTCGTCCCCTTCTCCTCCTGCCCCCAATCCCTCCCAGCATCAGGGTCTTTTCCAATGAGTCAGCTCTTCGCATGAGGTGGCCAAAGTATTGGAGTTTCAGCTTCAGCATCAGTCCTTCCAATGAACACCCAGGATTGATCTCCTTTAGAAGGACTGGTTGGATCTCCTTGCAGTCCAAGGGACTCTCAAGAGTCTTCTCCAACACCACAGTTCAAACGCATCAATTCTTCAGCACTCAGCTTTCTTCACAATCCAACTCACATCCATACATGACTACTGGAAAAACCATAGCCTGGATTAGACAGACCTTACATTTTCATCACCCCAAAAGAAATGCTGAATCCATTAAGACAGTCGTTGCCCTTTCCCACCCCAGCCGTGGACACTACCAATATTCATTCTGTCCCTATGTCTCTGACATTCCAAATAGTTCTTGTTCCACATCGTTCCTAAGCACAGAATCATCAAAGGATCTTTGGGATCTGGCTTCATTCATTCATTCCTTCTTATGGCTAACTAATAATCCATTGTATGGGGGGTATACCACATTTTCATTTTCTGTCAAATGATGAATTTTTAAAAATTTTTTCCACTGTTTGGCTATTATGAATATTGCGGTGAACAGCCATGTTCACGTTTGTGTGTGTGTGTGTACATTTGTTTTCAACTCTTGAGTACCTGCCAAGGAGTGGAATTGCTGGGCCAAAAATGTCACTGTTTCATTTCCTGCTGGTAATTTGAAGTAAGCCGATATGAAGATACAAGATTGGGAATTGGGAAACTGGGTATTGCTCACAGCTGCATGTGAAGAACTGAGCAGGCTCTTCTCCTTTCTTACATTTGGAGAGGAAGGTTTGGTGTGCGTGACCAGCCACCTTGCCTTCAGAGGACACACGGCTTGGCACCAGGCAGCTGCAGGCGTCAGTCCATTTGGAGTGGGTCCCTATTCTTCCTGCCTTCCTGTTATTTAGCCCCAGTGTTTGCTGCCCAGCGCTCTGGGTCTGTGCCCACACCTGCAGCCTGGATGGTCTCTTCACTTTTTCTCAGGTTTTAGAACTTGCTCACATGCCTTCATTCTCATCTTGGACGTTCTTGACTCAGCAGCTTAGACCATTTCAGGGCCATCTGTCTCCCATTTTGCCTTTATCACCTGCTATTCTGCTGTGTCTTTGCTGCTGTGTCTCACTCCAGAGCACAGGGTGTGGATTTTATTCACTTGTGTTTCCCCCTTGTCCTTCCTGTCAGCAGTATATGTTTTCATACAGCTGGTGCGCATTACATTTTTAAAAGTTTTAAGCATTCGTTCGGCTAAGCTGAAGTACTTGACTATTTGTTAAGCATTTAATTTTAACTAGGCTTTTTTTTTTCATTTTTTGTCATTGAAAATATGTTATATTTCTAGTTCTTTTCCATACTCCTTGATCCTTCCAGAAGAGTCCTTGTTGTCTTGAAATTTGTTATTATTCTTTTTTTTAGAATATTTTTTCTCAGATTGAGATATAATTGACATATAACATTCTGTTAGTTTTAGGAGTACAACATAGTGATTTGACATATGTATGTATTGTGAAATGACTGGTGAACATCCATCACATCACAGTTACAATTTTTTTTTCTCGTGGTAAGATCAGTTCTCTCAGCAACTTTCAAATATACAGTACAGTATTATTAGCTATGGGCTTCCCAGGTGGCTCAGTGGTAAAGAATTCACCTGCTGATGCCGGAGATGCAGGAGATATGAGTTCGATGCTTGGGTCAAGCAGATCCCCTGTGGAAGGAAATGGCAACCCACTCCTATATTCCTGCCTGGGAGATCGCAAGGACAGAGGAACTTGGCGGGCTACAGTCCATGGGGTCTCAAAGAGTCAGACACGACTGGGCACACATGCACACATTATTAACTATTGTCACCAAGCTGTCTGTTACATCCTCAGAACGTACTGATTTTATAACTGGGAGTTTGGACTGCTTGACCACTTCAGTATGTTTCTGTTGAATGATGAATAGGTCCACTTAGGTTTGCAGTTTCCATTTACTGTAGACCTGGGAGAAGGTGGCACTTTAGGAACTTGCTAAATACAGTCAAGGCCTCAGGGACCTGAAAAAAATTAACCTTTGAAAAGAAAAATCTGGAAACAGCTTAAAAAGCAAAGCAGACATCTGTCTCAATATTTCAGAGTTTTGATACGTGGAGTGGATGCTGTTCCAAATGATGAAAATGATAAGTGGTGGAAATGAAATCTAGAACAGGGATGGGCAAACTTTTTTTTGTAAGGGGTCAGATAATAAATATTTCCAGCTCTGAGGGCATGCGGTCTCTGTCACCTGCAATCCTGCCTTTGCGGAAAAACAGCCAGTGGACAAGATGTAAACCAATGAGTGTGACTGTGTTCCAGTAAAACTTTATTTACCAAAATAGGAGGCAGTCTGGTTTTGATGTTTGCTTTTCATTGGTAAAATATAACACTGAAAAGGAAAATCCTCAAAGATTTCTGGGAGAGCTAAGAGATTTGAGAGTTGTTTCAGTTTACATCTCCAGTTTTAAAAAAGCAAAAAATTAAGCACAGTGTAAAATCTGTGATCTAAATGAACATACCCAGTGCTTTGAATTCAATCACTATATTGGCTGTGGGGGTTTGAACTCTGTGGTACTAGCTCTCATTGTCTAGGACTTTTAGCTTTATTAGAATGCAGTGATTTCTTTTTTTTCCTCAGTGTTCTCAAGGTGAGAAACCACCAAATTAGCTTATAATCATGGTTCGTTAGTTTTGATGTGCTGTTAACGCATGATGTGTTCTAAAGCGTAAAGTATTAAAGACAAAGTTCCTGCCTCCATTTGTTGTTAAGTAAAGGGTGCAAGATAGGTGATAATTATAAAACATTCACTTTTAAAATTAAATTATAAAACATTCATTTTTTAAAATTACTACCATTGATGCCCACTGATAAGATCTTTTTTGAGTTCCAACTAGTTTCATTCTGCCTATTATTTTATTCTCTGTTAAAGTTTTGGCATCACAGTCCTCTCAGAGATTATTGTGGTGTAATTACAGATTGAATGGGAGCATAAAATAAGAGCCTGGAATATGCCAGTCCTTTAAGTGGGCTCATCTCTGGTAGCTGTCAGTGTGAGCATCTCACAACATCAAGTCTGATTATATTATTTTAAAATGTGTAGTTTTCGTACATTATGGCCCCTCACTACATCATTGGATAATTAATGGTGGAAACAATGACCCAGGTCAACACTGCAGGGAAAACTGGCTCTGAGGGACTTAGCAAGAGATCACAGCAAGGTCCAGAATTCATGCCGTGGACAGGAGAGTTAGCAAACTGTGGCCCTGAGGGCTCCAGAGGTTGCTAAGTGACCAGCCAAGAGAAGGCTTGAGAGAGGCTGAAAAGTATTAAAGTTGTGGCTGGAAGACATGAACTCTAAGGACATATCTGTCAATGGCAAAATTCTAAGCCAGAAGGGAAACCACCACCAAAGAGGGGGTGGACGGGTGATAGGCAGCGCAGAGCCTGCCAAGGGTGGCTGACATATTTCAGAACCACTTACCCGAAAAAGTGCGCAGTGTCGGCAAAGCTGCATGTGCAGATTAAGAGTTAGAAAAGCCTCTCTCCTAAACAATTAAAGAAATCATAGAAGAAAAGTGTTCCCTCTGGGAAAGGTGTTCACTGCTTCCTCCCACAGTGTTGACCGTACTTGAATTTACCTTTTGGTGTCCCTACTTCCATTGTAAGACACAACTCTGCCAAATTAGACATAGTCTTATTTTTAAGCAGTATTTGAATTAATTGACTGAGAAAGGTGATAGTCAAGAATATCAGTTTCTTCGGACTTCCCTGGCAGTCTAATGGTTGACACTTCAACTTCCAATGTAGGAGGTCCGGGTTTGATCCCTGGTCGGGGAGGGCAGCCAAAAAACCGAACCATAAAACAGAAACAGTATTGTAACAAATTCAGTAAAGACTTTCAAAGTGATCCGCATTAAAAAATAGTATTAATAATAAAAAGACTATCAGCTTCTTCATCACAGTTTAAAATAATGGCTCAGACGGTAAAGAGTCTGCCTGCAACGGAGGAGACACAGGTTCAATCCCTGAGTCAGGAAGGTCTACTGGAGAAAGGAATGGCTATCCACTCCAGTATTCTTGCCTGGAGAATTCCATGGACAGAGAGAGGAGCCTGGTGGGCTACAGTCCAGGGGGTTGCAAAGAGTCGGACAAGACTTAGCAACTAAACATCAACAGCAAGATAAAAGTTGACCAATGTTTGATATATTTAAAAGGTGATTTAAAAATCCTTGTGAGATTTCTATAACTTACAATGGGAAAGAGATTTTAATATTTCAACAAAGTAATGCAGGTGATGTGTAAAAATATAGACAAGAAATAGAAGTGAAATTCTGTCTTTGCCAATAGATAGATTTTACACAAATAAAAATTATTTCAAGTTGGGACTTTCACATGAAGTAATTTAATCTGAATTCTTGATGATACAGTTTAAATACTTGTTAAAGGAATTATAAAACCCATTGACTGTACTATTTTAAGAGACAGAAATGTGTGTATATTTGATGTAAGCTTAAAAAATAATTTTTAGAAATTTGAAACAGTATCAAACTTACAGAAAAATTACAAGTGTAGTACGAAGAAGTTTTATTTTTTCTGAACCATTTGAGACAAAGTATCTGTGGCCACATCATCCTTAGATTACTGATAAACATCATGAAGTTTTATCAGTTATCTCTGTATACTGTTCCCTATAGCAAAACAGTGGGTTGCTACATTTCCCAATATAGAAAATATTGGGTTGGCCAAAAAAGTTCATTTAGGTTTTTCCATACCATCTTATAGAAAAACCTGAATGAACTTTCTGGCCAGCCCAATATTTTGCCCATCACACATAGAAGATTTGTATCCAGAAAATATAAAGAATGTATAAACTCAATAATAAAAATAAGCAGACAATCTGGTTTGAAAATGGACAAAAAATCTGAACAAGGCATTTCACTGAATAAGCTACATGGATGGCAGAAGAGCACATGAAAGATGCCTAGCACTTTTAGTCATTGGGAAATTGCCAACAAAACTGCAAAGTGATATCACTACCCACCTATTAAAGTTGCTGAAAAGAATTTTTTAAAGCTGACAATACTGCATGTTGACAAGGATGCAGAGCAGCTGGAATTCTCATATGTTAGTGGTAGGGATATATTCTCATAGGGCTTCCCTTGCAGCCCAGTTGGTAAAGAATTCGCCTGCAATGCAGGAGACCCTGGTTCGATTCCTGGGTCAGGAAGATCTCCTGGAGAAGAGAAGGGCTACCTCCTCCAGGATTCTTGGGCTTCCCTTATGACTCAGCTGGTAAAGAATCTGCCTGCAATGTGGGAGACCTGGGTTCGATCCCTGGGTTGGGAAGATCCCATGGAGAAGGGAAAGGCTACCCACTCCTATCTTCTGGCCTAGAGAATTCCATGGACTGTATAGGCCGTGGGGTCACAAAGAGTCGGTCACGACTGATTGACTTTCCTTTCACTGTATTCTCATATATTAGTGGTAGGAATTGGAAAAGATCCTGATGCTGGGAAAGATTAAAGGCAAAAGAAGAAGAGGGTGGCAGAATGAGATGGTGAGGTAGCATTACTGACTCAATGGTCATGAATTTGAGCAAGCTCCAGGAGATAATGCAGGACAGGGGAGCCTGGCCTGCTGCAGTCCATGGGGTCAAAAAGAGTCAGACATGACTTAGCAACTGAACAACAACAAAAGTGGTAGGAATACAAAATGGTACAACCACTTCGGAAAACAGTTTCACTTCTTTTGAAGCTAAAAAAACAAACCAAAAAAACCTCAAGATATATGACCCAGCAATCCCACTCTTAGGTGTTTACGCAACAGAAATGAGACCTTAGGTTGACACAATAGTGGTTTTATTCATCAGTTCAGTTGCTCAGTCATGTCCGACTCTTTGTGACCCCATGAACTGCAGCACGCCAGGCCTCCCTGACCATCGCCAACTCCCAGAGTTTACTCAAACTCATGTCCGTTGAGTCAGTGATACCATTCAACCATCTCATCCTCTGTCATCCCCTTCTCCTCCTGCCTTCAATCAGCATCAGGCTCTTTTCAAATGAGTCAGTTCTTTGCCTCAGGTGGCCAAAATATTGGAGTTTCAGCTTCAGCATCAGTCCTTCCAATGAATATTCAGGACTGATTTCCTTTAGGATGGACTGGTTGGATCTCCTTGCTGTCTCAAGGGACTCTCCAACACCACAGTTCAAAAGCATCAATTCTTTGGTGCTCAGCTTTCTTTATAGTCCAACTCTCACATCCATACATGACTACTGGAAAAACCATAGGTTTGACTAGATGGACCTTTGTTGGCAAAGTAATGTCTCTGCTTTTTAATATGCTCTCTAGGATGGTCATAACTTTTCTTCCAAGGAGCAAGCATCTTTTAATTTATGGTTTATTCATAGTCATCAAAAAACTTCAGACAGCCCAAAAGTTCTGTAAATAGCAAAAAGGTTAATTTAACTGTATTTCATCTCTACAGTGGAATATTCAGTAACACAAAGAACAAATTACTGATACAGCCTCAGCACAGTGTAGGATTCCATTTATGTGATATTTAGGAATAAGCAAGACTATGGGGACAGAAGACAGATCAGTTCTGGCCAGAGGTTGGGGTGGGGGTGTTGACAAAGAGGCATGGAGGAATCTGGGGTGTGATGGAGCAGTTCATACCATGATTTCAGTGATGGCTACATAACTTTATGTTTGCTAAAAATGTACAGAACCATACCTTAGACAAGGTTGAACTTTTTGCAAAGTGTACTTTAATTTTTAAAAATATTTTTAAGGGGAATTCCCTGGCCGTCCAGTGGTTAGGACTTGGCACTTTTACTATGGAGGACCCGGGTTCGATCCCTGGGTCGGGAAGATCCCCTGGAGGAGGGCATGGCAACCCACTCCAGTATTATTGCCTGGAGAATTCCATGGACAGAGGAGCCTGGCGGGCTACAGTCCATGGGGACAAAAGGAGTCAGATACAACTGAGCGACAGGGCACACAGACACACACTCAGTGAACTAAGATCCTACAAGCCACGCCTTGGCCAAAACAACAACAGAAATGTTTTTTAAGGATACATGACTTCATGTTCAAGTGATTGTTTTTTTTGGTTTCACAAACCACCCACATGTAAACATGTTACAATGCATCTTCCAGGCACTTGAGAGAGAGAAGTGAAGTGAAGTGGCTCAGTCGTGTTCAACTCTTTGTGACCCCATGGACTGTAGCCAGCCAGGCTGCTCTGTCCGTGGAATTTTCCAGGCAAGAATACTGGAGTGGGTTGCCATTTCCTGCTCCAGGGGATCTTCCCGAGCCAGGAATCGAACCTGGGTCTGCCGCACTGCAGGCAGACGGTTCACTGTCTGAGCCACCATGGAAAGAAGGGAGGACTGTTAATAACTTACCTACAAGACAGGTGCAAGAGTTCTGTCCTAGCCCAGGACACACGGCCTCTCTAATCATGGGGCTTCTGCCTTTGGAGATCCTTTATCTAAGCTCCCTGAGCTCCTTGGTTTGCCATCCACTCCTCCGCTGCGTTCCCAGCCCCTGTTGCTCCACGAATCATCCTGTGTGTTAGCATGGGACCTTAGACAGTGTGCGAGTAGCGAATCGGTTGATCAAAAAAGCACTGGCGTGTGGTGTACGCTTGATGAGTGTTAATTTCCTTTCTCGCCATCCAACCTCTCTTCGATTTCCTTGGGTTTTCTTTCTAATTTTTAGTGTTTTGGCCACACTGCACAGTATGTAGGACCTTATTGCCCCAAAAGGGATCCACCCGAGCCCCTTCCTTGAAGTGGAAGGGTGGAGTCTTAACCACTGGACCACCAGGAAAATCCTGTCATCTGATTTCTTAATAGCTTTTTGTTGTTGTTGGGCCCACAGCTGGGCCTGTGGGAGCTTAGTTTCCTGACCAGGGACTGAACCCCCTGACCTGGCAGTGAAAACGCCAAGTCATAACCCCTGAAACACCCCCCCTTTCTTTTTTTGAAATAAAATTCACCCATTTAAAGTATACAATTCAGTGGCTTTTAATATATGCATATAGTTGAGCAATCGTAACCACAGACAATTTTAGAATAGTTTCATCACCCCTGAAAAGAAACCCTGTACCATTTATCTACCCACCTCCCAGCCTTAAGCAACCGGCAGTCTACTTCTGTCTCTGTAGATTTCCCTGTTCTGAACATTACATATGCATAGACTCCTATAAATGTGTGGTTCCCTTGATTTTAAGGCGAGGGGGCTCATAAAAGGTCAGCGGTGAAAAGACCCTTCCTGGAAGGTGATGGGGTGTCTCTGATCAGAGAGGAGGCGGCCGCGGGCAGCCCACCGGGGTCTCGGAGCTGGTTGGTGGTCTGGGGCGCCCCCAGCCTGGCTTTCCTGCTCCTGGCTCTGGGAGGGCCTGCCCGTCAGGCCTCGTGCTCTGGAAGCTCATGTCACCACCCCGCCTGGTGTGTGGTCACCGCTAATGCGGCGCGGCGATGACAGTTTCTTCCTGGCAAAGGCCGGAGGAGCGGACGCAGTCACGGGGTAGGGGTGCAGGGAATGTCCCACGCGCCGTGTTGTCTAAGGGCGCTCAGGGAAGTGATCCAGATGCAGCCACTTCTAGAGAGCAGAAAGCCCCAGGCAGAATCGGCCTTCCCCGTGGAGCCCAGCTGGACTCCGCCGCCTCCAGGGCTCTTCCCGTCAGAGTACTGAGATGGCCCCGGGAAGTTCTGAGAATGGAGCGGGAGCGCTCGCCTCCTGTGGCTTCCCACAGGCTGTTAGGATGGCGTCCCTCCCATTATGTTTTGTAAAATTTTTTAAATTGAAGGATAATTGCTTTACAGAGTGTCAGTTCCTGTTGTGCATGAATCAACCATGTGTAGACAGACATCCCCTCCCTCCTAAGTCTCCCTCCCACCCCTCTAGGTCACCGCAGAGCACCAGGCTGAGCTCCTGAGTTACATAGCAACTTCCTACTAGCTATCTGTTTTACACATGATAATGTATATATCTCATTGCTACTCTCAATTCGTCCCACCCTGTTCTTCCCCATTTGTTAACACACATTGAATGTGAGCGACATCGTAGGAATGCATACATGCATGCCAACTCACTTCAGTCGTGTCCAACTCTTTGGGGCCCCATGGACTGTAGCCTGCCAGGCTCCTCTGTCCATGGGGATTCTCCAGGCATAGAATACTGGAGTGGGTTGCCATGCCCCTCTCCAGGGGATCTTCCCAACCCAGTAGTCAAACTCCTGTCTCTTGCATCTCCTGCATTGGCAGGCAGGTTCTTACCACCAGCACCACCTAGGAAGCCCTGACATCTTAGCAGACCTAGGGCAATTGAAGGTGAGAGGTAGAAACAGCGGTTGGCAGAAAGTTGCCCTGGTTCTAGCTTTGCATGGACAAATCAACATGTTTCTGATCTGAGAATGCGTCTGCTCCTTTTTCTCTGTCTGGGATAGTAGGCAAAATAAGAATTTTGAATGAAAGTATTCTGAGCTCCCAAAGTAAAAAGGATGGAGCATAATCTAAGTGAACATTCTGGTAAGTGGGAAACAACATGCCTTTGCGGTTTCATACTTTGTGATACGCATTTCCTTGGTCTGATGTGCTAAGTGATAATCATGGAATCTAGCCGCCAGAGGAGAGAGTTTCTAAGACTTAACATGAGTGCCTGCTGGGTGCTGCTTGCTGCTTTTTCTTTTTCAATTTTTTTTTTTTAAATTGAAGGATAATTGCTTTACAGAACTTTGTTGTTTTCTGTCAAACCTCAACATGAATCAGCCATAGGTATACATATATCCCCTCCCTTTTGAACCTCCCTCCCCATCCCACCCCTCTAGGTTGATACAGAGCCCCTGTTTGAGTTTCCTGAACCATATAGCAAATTCCTGTTGGCTGTCTATTTTACATATGATAATGTAAGTTTCCATGTTGCTCTCTCCATCCATCTCACCCTCTCCTCCCCTCTCCCCAAGTCCGTAAGTCTATTCTCTATGTCTGTTTCTCCACTGCTGCCCTGTAAGTAAATTCTTTAGTACCATTTTTCTAGATTCTGTATATGTGCGTTAGAATATGGTATTTATCTTTCTCTTTCTGACTTACTTCACTCTGTATAATAGGTTCTAAGTTCATCCACCTCATTAGAACTGACTCAAAGGCATTCCTTTTTATACTGAGTAATATTCCATCGTGTATCTGTACCACAACTTCTTTATCCATTCATCTGTCGATGGACATCTAGGTTGCTTCCATGTTCTAGCTGTTGTAAATAGTGCTGCAATGAACAATGGGATACATGTGTCTTTTTCAATTTTGGTTTCCTCGGGGTATATGCCTGGGAGTGGGATTGCTGGGTCATATGGTGGTTTTATTCCTAGTTTCTCAAGGAATCTCCATACCGTCTTTCATAGTGGCGCTATCAGTTTACATTCCCACCAACAGTGCAAGAGTGTTCCCTTTTCTCCACACCCTCTCCAGCATTTATTGTTTGTAGACTTTTTGATAGCACCCATCCTGACTGGTGTGAGGTGATATCTCATTGTAGTTTTGATTTGCATTTCTCTAATAATGAGCAGTGTTGAGTATCTTTTCATGTGTCTGTTAGCCATCTGTATGTCTTTGGAGAAATGTCTGTTTAGGTCTTTTTCCCACTTTTTCACTGGGTTGTTTGTTTTTCTGGTATTGTTGTATGAACTGCTTGTATATTTTGGAAATTAATTCTTTGTCAGTTGTTTCATTTGCTATTATTTTCTCCCATTTTGAGGATTGTCTTTTTACCTTGCTTATAGTTTGCTTTGCTGTTTAAACGTTTTTAAGTTTACTCAGGTCCCGCTTGTTTACTTGTGTTTTTATTTCTGTTACTCTAGGAGGTGGGTCATAGAGGATCTTGCTTTAACTTAGGCCATCGAGTGTTCTGCCTGTGTTTTCCTCTAAGAGTTTAATGGTTTCTGGTCTTACATTTAGGTCTTTAATCCATGTTGAGTTTATCTTTGTGTATGGTGTTAGGAAGTGTTCTAATTTCATTCTTTTACATGTAGCTGTCCAGTTTTCCCAGCACCAATTTATTGAAGAGGCTGTCTTTGCCCCATTGTATATTCTTGCCTCCTTTGTTGAAAATAAGGTACCCGTAGGTGCATGGGCTTATTTCTGGGCTTTCTGTCCTGTTCCATTGGTCTGTGTTTCTGTTTTTGTGCCAGTGCCATACCGTCTTGATGACTGTAGCTTTGTAGTATAATCTGAAGGCAGGAAGGTTGATTCCTCCAGCTCCATTCTTCTTTCTCAGGACTGCTTTGGCTATTCGGGGTCTTTTGTGTTTGCATTTGAATTGTGAAAGTTTCTGTTCTAGGTCTGTGGAAAATGTCATTGGTAATTTGATAGGGATCACATTGAATCTGTAGATTGTGCTCGGTAGTATAGTCATTTTCACAATGTTGATTCTTCCTACTCAGGAACATGGACTATCTCTCCATCTGTTTATGTCATCTTTGATTTCTTTCATTAGTGTCTTATAATTTTCTGTGTACAGTTCTTTTGTCTCCTCAGGTGAGTTTACTCCTAGATATTTAATTCTTTTTGTTGCAATGGTGAATGGGATTGATTCCTTAATTTCTCTTTCTGACTTTTCATTGTTAGTATATAGAAATGCAAGTGATTTTTGTATATTGATTTCGTATCCTGCAGCTTTGCTAAATTCAACGAATAGCTCTAGTAATTTTCTGTCTTTAGGGTCTTCTATGTACAGTATCATGTCATCTGCAAACAGTGAGAGCTTTACTTCTTTTCTGATCTGGATTCCTTTTATTTCTTTTTCTCCTTTGATTGCTGTAGCTTGGACTTCCAGAACTCTGTTGAATAATAGTGGTGAAAGTGAACACTCTCGTCTTGTTCCTGATCTTAGGGGGAATACTTTCAGTTTTTCACCATTGAGAATAATGTTTGCTGTAGGCTTATCATATATGGCCTTTACTATGTTGAGGTAGGTTCCTTCTATGCCCATTTTTTGAAGAGTTTTAATCATAAATGGGTGCTGATTTTTGTCAAAGGCTTTTTATGCATCTATTGAGATATCATATGGTTTTTATCTTTCAATTTGTTAATATGGTGTATCACATTGATTGATTTGCATATATTGAAGAATCCTTGCATCCCTAGAATAAACCCCAACTTGATCATGGTGTATGAGCTTTTTGATGTGTTGCTGAATTATATTTGCTAACATTTTGTTGAGGATTTTTGCATCTATGTTCATCAGTGATATTGGCCTGTAGTTTTCTCTTTTTGTGTTGTCTTTGTCTGGTTTTGGTATCAGGGTGATGGTGGCCTCATAGAATGAGTTTGGAAGTGTTCCTTCCTCTGCAATTTTTTGAAAGAGTTTTTGAAGGACAGGCATTAGCTCTTCTCTAAATGTTTGATGGAATTCTCCTGTGAAGCCATCTGGTCCTGCACTTTTGTTTCTTGGGAGATTTTTGATCACAGCTTCAATTTCAGTGCTTGTAACTGGAGTTGTTTCTAATTTCTGTTTCTTCCTGGTTCAGTCTTGGAAGATTGAACTTTTCTAAGAATCCGTCCATCTCTTCCAGGTTATCCTGTTTTCTGCTTTTTACGACTCCAGCTCTGTTGCTGAAACAGAGGCCTTGTGATGACCAGCAATAGTCACCAACTTCTGTTTGTTCTCAAATGGGGTGTAATAACAAGAAGAGAGTCAAAGGCTTGATTTTAAGATAATTGCTTCAAAGATTCAAATTGGGACTTCCCTGATGGTCCAGTAGTTAGGACTCCAAACTTCCACTGCAGAGAGCACAGGTTCCATCCCTAATCAGGGAACTAAGATCTAAGATCCAGCATGCCTAAGTGGCATGCCTAGTACATAAATCAATTTTTAAATCAATAAAAGCTTCGAATTGAAGTGTATTTCCTCACCTGTTCATGCCCAGGTCATGCCTGTTAATTCATGTTCTTGGGCTTCTCAGGTGGCACTAGTGGTTAAAAACCAGCCTGCAAATGCAGGAGACGTAAGAGTTGTGGGTTCGATCCCTGGGTCAGGAAGATCCCCTGGAAGAGGGCACGGCAACCCGCTCCAGTATTCTTGCCTGGAGAATTCCCATGGACCAAGGAGCCTGGCAGGCTGCTGTCCACAGGGTCACAAAGAGTCGGACACAACTGAAGTGATTTAGCTCGCTTGCTCAGTATGATGTCACATTGTTATGGTCTATTTCATAATAGGCAGAGTTGTAAAAAAAACAAAAGAAACTTTAATTCTAACAATTTGCATCCTAAGGCTCTGTGTGTGCTAGTCTTTCTTTCTCAGGGAGGCTTTGACTTTAACATAAGAGATCCTCAAGGATCCTCCAGTGGCTTCAGAAAGTCTAGCTAGATGCGTAGTTACATTTTTAGAGTTCCTTTTCAGCATGGTTTATCCATCCAGATTGGCCAGGGTAAGCAATGGTCAAAAACACCACCAGATTTGGGTGCATTCAAGGAGCGAGGATTGATTCCTTGCTTGCCCTGGAGGTCTCTTGTGAGTTGGCTGTGGGTTTGATCTGCGTTTTTCCCTGGAACCTGATCACATGGGACCTGACAGATCAAACTGCAAAGGAAGAGGGAGTATGGTGGAATCCCCAGCGTGGAAGTGATGTCACTTCCCTGACATCCTCGGCCAACACAGGGCATGTGGCCATACCCCTTCAAGTAGTCAAGAAACCAATTCAGGAAGAAACATTTGCAAATATTTCTGAATAGTCTTGTAGGACCACCATACTTCATGCCCATGGATCTCTGGGCTTCCTCCCGCATAGTTATGTTGATCTGCTTATCTTTTGCTTACAAGTATAATTAAGTCAGCTGTTGCAGGGACAGGACATGACAGATATTAATACACTGCATGCTGTATTTCAAAGAACTTTTTCTGGTGCTGCAGAAAATTTTTCAAAGACGCTTTCTAATGCTCACTTGATATAGAATTTAGCAAAAATTAGCATGAGCCTTCATTGCAGAAGTCCTAACAGGAGAGGAAGGGAGGGGTTTTTTCTCTCTTCCAGCCTCTAGTACACAAACCCACTGCTCTCCTTTTTCTGTGTATGTGGGCTGGAATGTGGTGTCAGTCATCACAATGCTGGGATCAGACAAAACAATGCTGGATCAGTAAGAGACATCACCTTCTCTCCTCCTCACTTGGGAAATAGTTAAGCTGCCTCTCTAGTGTAATACCCGACTTCATTTAATGAAACACATGTCTAGGGTTAGTGGGAAAGACACGATCTTAGGCAAATCGTATTGTTGTTCAGTCGCTCAGGCGTGTCCGACTCTTTTTGACCTGATGGACTGCAGCACGCCAGGCTGGCCTGTCCATCACCAACTCCCAGAGCCTGCTCAAACTCATGTCCATCGAGTCAGTGATGCCATCCAACCCTCTCATCCTCTGTCATCCCCTTATCCTCCTGCGTTCAATCTTTCCCAGCATCAGTGTCTTTTCTAGTGAATCAGTTCTTTGCATCAGGTGGCCAAAGTATTGGAACTTCAGCTTCAACATCAGTCCTTCCAATGAATATTCAGGGTTGATTTCCTTTAGGATTGATTTGATCTCTTTGGAGTTCAGGGGACTCTCAAGAGTCTTCTCCAACACCACAGTTAAAAGCATCAATTCTTTGGCGCTTAGCTTTCTTTGTGGTCCAACTCTCACATCCATACATGACAACTGGATCATATACTGTCCTTTTTTGGGGGGTGGGAGGTGCTCTGGGTCTTCATTGTGGCAAGCAAGCTTCTCTACTTGCAGCATGCCCCTTGGCTTGTGGGGCCTTAGTTCCCTGACCAGGGATCGAACCAGAGTTCCCTGCATTGGAAGGCGAATTCTTAACCACTAGATCACCAGAGAAGTCCCCATATACTGTTTTTAAGTGTCAGCTTTAAAGGAAGGTTTGAACTGGGTCACCTGTGAGGACCCTCCCAGTTCTCAACCAGTTGAGCAGGACACAGTTTCTACCACTCACTTTCTTAATACGTCTCTCTCCTAGGGATTATGGCGCAAGTCACAGTGTCCACCCTGCCCATTGCAAATGAGGAGTCCTCGGAGAGCAGGATGGTAGTGACGTTCCTCGTGTCTGCTCTTGAGTCCATGGTGAGATGGTTTGCAATTCTATAAAACGTCATCTGGTTGGATCACTGCTGAATTACGAAACGCTTCACCAACACTTTTGACATTCAGCTACAGTATTAAATCCTATTTGTGTACACATACCCTTTTTAAGAAAGAATGATGGGCTTGTCAGATAATTAAGAACTGTTTTCCTGCAGTATGGATGGAATCGTATAAAGCTAAGCTCTCCAGATCTGAAAATTTAATGCAAGCATTTCTGTTACCTTGTTTGAAAATATTTTTTGTTTAAATTCAAAGGTCAATTAATAATCTGTTTATATGCCTCTATTTACATCCAAAGTATAAACTTTACCCAGTGGGTAAAAATTTGAGGGGAAATTTACATAACCTCAGGGGCTTCTCTGGTGGCTCAGATGGTAAAGAATCTGCCTACCATGCAGGAGACCTGGGTCTGATTGCTGGGTTGGGGAAGACCCCCTGGAGAAGGGAATGGCTGCCCACTCCAGTATTCTTGCTTGGAGATTTCCATGGACAGAGGAGCCTGGTGGGCTCCTGTCCGTGGGGTCGCAAAGAGTAGAACACGACTAACTAACTTACATAATCTCAAAGCATCTGATTACAAGATGCTTATGGATTAAAAAAAGAACAATCAGTAACTTTATAAAAGTGGACAAACTTGACAGCCACCTCCTTAATCAAGTGACCAACAGGAACACGGGCAGAGGTGGGCCAGAGGGGCCTCTGGAGCTACCTGGTGGGAGGTGCTCAGAAGCAGCAGTACTGCCTCCGTGACACTCATGCCTCTAAGGAGGGAGCGTCGGACAAACCCAAATTTCAGGACGCCTGGAAAATAGCTGCACTGCACTTCCATAAATGTCAGTCTCCTGCAAGACAAAGAAAGAAGAGATCTGTCTGTCCCACATGGAAGGAGACTGGATAGACGGGACAGCAAACAGAAAGTGCAAGCCTGGATTGGATCCTGGACCAGGGGAAAATTAGCTAGGGATTTTTCTTTTGTGTGTGTGTGTGTGTGTAATTTTGTATTTTTTTCTGAAAGCAGACCTCCCAGGCCCCACAAAATATGGATCCATCCGTGTAGACTACATTTAATTCTGTGTTTCATTTCAGTGTAAAGAACTGGCCAAGTCCAAGGCGGAAGTGGCCTGCATCGCAATGTATGAAGCGGACGTGTTTGTTATTGGAACAGAGAAAGGCCGTGCTTTTGTCAATGCCAGGACGGATTTACAGAAGGATTTTGCAAAATACTGTAGGTGTTAATGATTTTATCCTTTGTATTGATAAATCTTAGAATATTTACAGGCAAGACTTATATATTGTTTTCTTCCAAGATGTCATCATGGTGGCTCAGTGGAAAAGAATCTGCCTGCAATGCAGGAGACCTGGGTTCTGTCCTTGGGTGGGAAGATCCTCTGGAATAGGGAATGGCCACCCACTCCAGTCCTCTTGCCTGGAGAATCCCATGGACAGAGGAGCCTGGCGGGCTACAGTCTATAGAGTCTCAGAGAGTCGGACAAGACTGAAGCCACTTTGCATGCACGCACATTAAGGATGTTATCCTTTCTATTTATAAATCTTAGGATATTTGCAGGCAAGACTTGTGTGCTGTTTTCTTCTAAGATGTCATCAGCATTATTCTAAAAGTGGTTTGGACACATCCCTTTGACCTAGCAAAACATTGAGTCCAAGACCTCTCCCGTTTTTGCTTACTGGCTCCAGGCAGGGAAGACCACCCTCCCACCTGCTATCTGTTCTCAGTTCAGTTCAGTTCAGTCGCTCAGTCATGTCTGACTCTTTGTGACCCCATGAATCGCAGCACGCCAGGCCTCCCTGTCCATCACCAACTCCCGGAGTTCACTCAGACTCACGTCCATCGAGTCCGTGATGCCATCCAGCCATCTCATCCTCGGTTGTCCCCTTCTCCTCCTGCCCCCAATCCCTCCCAGCATCAGAGTCTTTTCCAATGAGTCAACTCTTCGCATGAGGTGGCCAAAGTACTGGAGTTTCAGCTTTAGCATCATTCCTTCCAAAGAAATCCCAGGGTTGATCTCCTTCAGAATGCACTGGTTGGATCTCCTTGCAGTCCAAGGGACTCTCGAGTCTTCTCCAACACCACAGTTCAAAAGCATCAATTCTTCGGCGCTCAGCCTTCTTCACAGTCCAACTCTCACATCCATACATGACCACAGGAAAAACCATAGCCTTGACTAGACGGACCTTAGTCGGCAAAGTAATGTCTCTGCTTTTGAATATGCTCTCTAGGTTGGTCATAACTTTTCTTCCAAGGAGTAAGCGTCTTTTAATTTCATGGCTGCAGTCACCATCTGCAGTGATTTTGGAGCCCAAAAAAATAAAGTCTGACACTGTTTCCACTGTTTCCCCATCTACTTCCCATGGAGTGATGGGACTGGATGCCATGATCTTCGTTTTCTGAATGCTGAGCTTTAAGCCAACTTTTTCACTCTCCTCTTTTACTTTCATCAAGAGGCTTTTTAGTTCCTCCTCACTTTCTGCCATAAGGGTGGTGTCATCTGCATATCTGAGGTTGTTGATATTTCTCCCGGCAATCTTGATTCCAGCTTGTGTTTCTTCCAGCCCAGCGTTTCTCATGATGTACTCTGCAGAGAAGTTAAATAAGCAGGGTGACAATATACAGCCTTGACGTACTCCTTTTCCTATTTGGAACCAGTCTGTTGTTCCATGTCCACTTCTAACTGTTACTTCCTGGCCTGCATACAGATTTCTCAAGAGGCAGGTTAGGTGGTCTGGTATTCCCATCTCTTTCAGAATTTTCCATAGTTTATTGTGATCCACACAGTCAAAGGCTTTGGCATAGTCAAGAAAGCAGAAATAGATGTTTTTCTGGAACTCTCTTGCTTTTTCGATGATCCAGCGGATGTTGGCAATTTGATCTCTGGTTCCTCTGCCTTTTCTAAAACCAGCTTGAACATCAGGAAGTTCACGGTTCACGTATTGCTGAAGCCTGGCTTGGAGAATTTTAAGCATTACTTTACTAGCGTGTGAGATGAGTGCAGTTGTGTGGCAGTTTGAGCATTCTTTGGCATTGCCTTTCTTTGGGATTGGAATGAAAACTGACCTTTTCCAGTCATAAACGGGGTGACAATATACAGCCTTGACCTACTCCTTTTCCTATTTGGAACCAGTCTGTTCTAGAACCTCTTCAAATCTTTTTGACTCTCTTTCGCCCCCTGGTGTCTCCCCGCAGAACGGCAGCTCTGAATTAAGTCGTGTGCTCTGAGTCAGGCAAGATAGAAATCAGTTCCTCCAGCAACTCCCAGACGAGCCAGAAGGTTGAACACACAGTCCACTCTTGTGTTTGCACCCCCAAGGGAGGAGGCTCAGACTGAGGGATTCCTTCCCAGCTGCTCTGCACTATGCCACGTAGAAGGGGAGGCACACACAGGCCCACCAAATGCCGAGAACCTTCCTACGCCTGTGCTGAAGTCTCTTCTTGGTTTTCCAGTGGCTGGGGTGCCGTAGCTTCTCAGGTGGTCGGCAGTTCTCACAGCGGTGTTCTGCTCCGTCTATTGTTAATTTGGTGTATCTATTGTTAATTTGGTGTATCCGTGGAAGAAAGAAGGCCTGTTGCTTCCTAGTCTGCTATCATGCCAACATCATTCTCCTTGCTTTTGTTTTTGAAGAATTTTTTTTTTTTTGATTGAAGAATAGTTGATTTTACAATGCTGTGTTAGTTCCAGGTGTACAGTAAAGTGATTCAGTCATACCTATGTTTATATATTTTTCCCGATTGTTTTTCATTATGGGTTACTGAATACAGATCCCTGGGCCACCGTACAGTAGGTTCCTATTGCCTTTTGAAGACTGTTTTTCACTTGCTATGAAACCTCCTGGCTTGACAGTTTTTTCCTCTCCAGGCTTTTTTTTTTTTTTTTTGGCCATGCCACAAAGCTTATGGGATCTTAGTTCCCCAACCAGGAATTGAACCTGCGCCCTCGGCAGTGAAAGCATGGCATCCTAACTGCTGGACTGCCGGAAAATTTCCTTCCTCCAGCCCTTCAGATGTTTCCATTCCATTGTCTCCTGGCTGCCACTGTTTTAGATAACAAAATTAGAATTCTTATTTTTGTTCCCTTGAAGGTAATGTATGTTTTTCCCCAGCTCTGTCCCATCTTTGGTTTTTAGCAATTTGACCATGAAATGCCCATTTATGACCTTCTTTGTTTCTGCCTTACTTGGTCTGTGGAGTCTATTGAATCTGCAGGTTGACGTCTTCGTCAACAGTGGATGTTTCCGGCCATCATCTCGTCAAATATTTATTCCAGTTCTCTTCATTTACAGAGAGAGGGGAAATTGCTCTTTATTGTCTCACAGGTCATTAAGGCTCTGTTCCTTTTGTGTGTGGGTGTCCCCTTTTCCTTTTTATATTCAAGCTTCAGATTGGAGTTTCTACTGGCGTTTCTTTGAGGACACTGGTTCTTCCTCCTGCCATATCTGGGGCACTGTGCATCTGGGGAGATTTTAATTTCCAACTGTTTTCCATTTCTAAAACTCCATTCTCTTTCTTCTTTCTCTGGTTAGCATTTTCATTTCTCTGTTGGAATTCCCCTTATATTCATTTGTTGTGTTCACCATGGCTATATAAAGTCCTTCGTGTGTTTATAGCAGTTGTCTTAAGTCCTTATTTGGTCATTTCAACTGAGTCATTAGTGGTTCTGAGTCTATAAATTGCTATTTTTCTCTTTTGATCATGGGTCACATCTTCCTGCTTCTTCACATTTCTCCTAATTGTGTGTGTGTGTAGCTTGTGGGTTTTTTTTTTTTTTTTTTTTGCTGTGCTGTACAGCATGTGGTATCTTACTTCCCCAAGCAGGGACTGAACCCATGCCGCCTGCATTGGGAGCCCAGAGTCTTGACCACTGGGCCGCCAGGGAAGTCGCTACTAATTTTAAATTTCATACCGGGTATTATGCATGCTATGTTGTAAAGGTCTGCTAAATAAAACTGCATTTTGTTCTGGCAGGCAGGTCACCTGGTCCCCATGTGGACAAGTGATGCCCTTGGCCCTGGAGCATCCGTCCCTCTTAGTCTCGGAGGGAGGCCCCTCCTCCTAAGATGTGCCCCTTAGTTTTAAAAAGTGTTCAACAAGCTTCCCAAACCCGGCGAATCCTATAACCCTGTTTAAATATGTTTAAACCCTGTTGGCTGTTAAATCTCTGCTAAACAATTTAGCTTCCAAACGTTGCTTCTACCTAAAGCCTCACCCGGTGCTTGCACAGGTGGAGAACCAGTTGAGGCTTCTCTGGTGGCTCAGATGGTAAAGAATCCGCCTGTAATGCAAGAGACATGGATTCGATCCCTGGGCCGGGAAGGTCCGCTGGAGGAGGAAATGGCAACCCACTCCAGTATTCTTGCCTGGGAGATCCCATAGACAGAGGAGCCTGGCGGGGCTACAGTCCGTGGGGCCGCAAAGAGTGGGACACGACTTAGCACCGATAATAACAACAAGAATCCGAGGGAAGTTGCTGTGATGATATTGGGTCTCCCACCTCGTGACTCACTCTTCTCCAGAGCTTCCCCTTCAGTGTCTAACCACAGCGGCAGTCCCGACCTGTGACGTAGATTTCCTCATTTCAACAAGTCTGCTGCTGTTAGTGCCCAGGCGCTCAGTGGTGTCCGACTCTTTGCGGCCCCATGGACTGTAGCCCACCAGGCTCCCCTGTCCATGGGATTCTCCAGGCAAGAATACTGGAGTGGGTTGCCATTTCCTCCTTCAGGGAACTTTCCCGGCCCAGGGATCTTGCGTCTCCTGCGTTGGCAGGCAGATTCTTTACCCCTAGCTGCTTTTTTGGTTAAGCTCTATTTCCCTCGGAACCCCACGGGAAGTAAGGAATTCCCACACGGGAAAAGCCAGGTCAGCGTGCATCTCACTCCGTGTGTTCTTCCCTTCTCTCAAGGACACCGTTCCTTTCTGGTTTTGCCTGTTTCTGACTGTTCTTCAAAGCTTTCATGTAATCGGTCTTAGGACTTCCTTGGTGGTCCGATGGTTGAGACGCCATGCTTCCAGTGAGGGGTGCATGGGTTCAATCCCTGATCAGGGAACAAGGATCCTACGAGCGTGGCCAAAAAAAGAAGTAATTCATCTTAAGATTTTGTTCAGAGCTTATCACTGGGGGGCTGGTTCTAAATCTCTCCAGTTCTGAGGGTCTTCCTGCCTAGTGACTTGCAAACTCAGTAGTAAATAATTTTCTATGATATTTCCCTTTGAACTACTAAATTCTATTTCCTCATACGTTGAATTATTGATTGTTTATCCATAGAGTCATTTCAGAGGCTATCACCTTGTTATTTTACCCTATTTTTTTAATTAAAAGATCTTGTTTTATGTCAGTTCCTTTCCCCCTTTTTCCTTTCAGTACTGGAAGCATGGATATTAAGGAAATGTACTGTACAGATGCCTGGCTTCTGACTTTGTACTGATGGCTCATTCACAGGTGTTGCTGAAGGGCCACAGGAGGTGAAGCCCCCAGGCCCCGCCAACGCCAGCGGGATGCAGGTTGATTCGGGAGAAACAGAAATCCTCAGAAAAGCTGTCGAAGACTATTTCTGCCTTTGTTACGGTAAAGCTCACCTTCGGCATTCATTCCCTGACTAGTTCACTACAGAAGATGGTGAGGTTGTTTAGTTGCTCGGTCATGTTGGACTCTTTTGTGACCCCATGGACTGTAGCCGCCCCCAGGCTCCTCTATCCATTGGATTCTCCAGGCAAGAATACTGGAGTGGATGGCCATTTCCTTCTCCAGGGGATCTTCCCGACCCAGGGATGGAACCCTCGTCTCCTGCACTGGCAGGTGGATTCTTTACTGCTGAGCCACTAGGGAAACCCACAAAGATGGTATTCAGTTCAGTTGCTCAGTCGTGTCCGACTCTTTGTGACCCCATGAACCACACAGCACACCAGGCCTCCCTGTCCATCACCAACTCCCGGAGTTTACTCAAACCCAGGTCCAATGAGTTGGTGATGCCATTCAACCATCTCATCCTCTGTCATCCCCTTCTCCTCCTGCCTTCAATCTTTCCCAGCATCAGGGTCTTTTCAAATGAGTCAGCTCTTCTCATCAGGTGGCCAGAGTATTTGAGTTTCAGCTTCAACATCAGTCCTTCCAATGAACATCCAGGACTGATCTCCTTTAGGATGGACTGGTTGGATCTGCTTGCAGTCCAAGGGACTCTCAAGAGTCTTCTCCAACACCACAGTTCAAAAGCATCAATTCTTTGGTGCTCAGCTTTCTTTATAGTCCAACTCTCACACCCATACATGACTGCTAGAAAAAGCATAGCCTTGACTAGACGGACCTTTGTTGGCAAAGATGGTATTAGAGATCATTTTATCAGCATGACTATATAAACCATCTCTAACATTAGAGAAATCCACATTTTCATCAAGCGAACAGCCAGTTAAGTACCAGATCAACCTGGTCTCTTCCCATTTGTCAGCCTTCAGTCTTTGTGGAGCCCCCTCCCCACGCCCATGTAGTTATGACAGATGTTCATGGTTGGTTCACACACCAGCCTCATCCTCATTGGTCTCCCCACAGGCCTGGAGACAGGACATTTTTTTTTAATTTATTTTTTAATTGGAGGAAAATTGCTTTGCAATGTTGTGTTGCTTTCTGCCGTACCACAACATGAATCAGCCATAATTACACATATATCCCCTCCCTCCCGAGCCTCACTCCCCTGAGACGGTTTTCGTTTTTTTTTTAAATACCTACACAATGCTTTAGATAGGGGTGTTCCCAGGTGGTCCAATGGTTAAGAATCTGTGCTTCCACTGCCAGGGGCGTGGTACTATGCCAGAAGTAACATCTAGCATGCCACACAGTGCATTTAAAACACACACATACACAAAACACAAAACCACTTACAAGCTAGATAACAAGGACGTCTGCAGGTGTTATATTTGCATTAGAAGCCCATGAGCATCTTCAGGCCTGGCTCCTCTTTCCTATACAGCTGCATACATCTGTGTGACGTGCAGTGAGCATCTGTATTTGGGGACCCCAGCTAGGGGATCTTAGGGTCTCAGGTTATACTTCCCTATGAGAAATGGGGCTCCAGCACCGTGGGGATGGCCAGTGGTGCAGAGAGACTGTCACAGCTCCAGGTGGTGACATGAGGCCTCGGCTCTCTACAGGCAAGGCCTGGTCTGCACCGTGTGACACAGGGACAGGTAAGCTTTGGGCCGGGCCCCCATCCTCAGCTGGCAGCACCGTGAGTAACCACGCAGGGTGTTCCCTGAGGCCCTGGGTGCACCAGAGCGAGTACCCTGGATCGTGCAACCGCCAAGAGAAGCGACAAAAAGACCTGGCATTGTCTTTTCTTTCAGAAATGGATTATTTTTAGTTAGTTTCCTTATTGAAATATCGTTGACTTGCCTTACATTAGTTTCCAGTGTACAGCATACTGATTCAATGTTTTTATAGATTATGCAACCTGTTATTTTCTCTTCTGTGAAGATTTAAAGGAAAACAGATTCTATGTATTCTTTTGGCCCTTTGATTGGAAATGTTACGAACTTGAGATATAGCAGCATGGGACACTTTAGGATTTTAATAAACTTTGGAGCCAAATGTCACCACCTGGGTTTATGGCATTAACTGAAATTGATGGTCAGGGTTTCTTATGCTCCTGTTGTTTAAAGATATCCTGCTGATGCTTCCAGGCAAAGCCTTGGGGACAACCGCCATGGTACCTGTTCCTTACGAGAAGATGCTGACGGACCAGGAGGCTGTAGTGGTGCAGGGGCTCCCAGAAGGGGTCCCCTTCCAACACCCTGAGAACTATGACCTTGCAACGCTGAAGTGGATTTTGGAGAACAAAGCGGGGATTTCATTCCTCATCAACAGGTGACAGGCTCTCCCCCTTTTCTCACAGCTGGTTCATCTGAAGATAAATTGACAACTTAATTTCAGTTGGTTCAATCTGTCCCGTTGCATTTATTTATTGGGGTTGTTGTATTTATCTAAATGATTTGATGTATCTGTTTTTGACTCTGCTGGGGCTCCACTGCTGCATGGGTGTTTCTGTAGTTGCGGCGAGCAGGGGCTCCTCTCTAGCCATGATGCGCAGGCTTCTCACTTCAGTGGCTTCCCTTGTTGCCGAACACCACCTCTAGGGCACGCGGGCTTCAGTAGTTGCAGCTCATGGGCTCTAGAGCACAGACTCAGTAGCTATGGCGCACGGGCTTCGTTGTTACGCGGCCTGTGGGGTCTTCCCAGACCAGGGATCAAACCCATGTCTCCTGCATTGGCAGGCAGATTTTTTTTACCACTAAGCCCCCAAGGAAGCCCTTGTCCCCTTACGTTTAGAAGTTGGTTCTTCAGATGTTTACTCTGTGTGTCTGGTGTGTGCATGTCAGGTGTTAATTTATGGGGTTCTTTTGCAGACCTTTCCCGGGTCCAGCGAATCAGCCAGGTAAGTGACAGCTTCTCCTACTTGCTGACTGCCCAGGTTGCTTTTCTTAGTTAAAGTGCAAGTTTGGCACCTTCTAAAACTTGTTTAGGCTGTGCCTTTCCTGCATTGTGGCGGCCACCCCTGATCCCAGGACCTGGGGAGATGTTTGCAGGGACTACAGCTCAGGGAAGCACACACACCCAGCCCAGGAGCCGAGACACCAGCCTCCTCCAGCTTGCGAGCCAGCGGACTTCTGCTTCCAGCCTTCACAGGGCAGGAGACCTGCCTTGTCCACACGCATAGGAATGTGAGGAGACTGGTCTTTGTGCACCAGCTATGGGCCAGGCGTCCTGGGCTTCAGGAGTAGGTCTGGGCTGTGTGGTATTCCTGTGTTTCTGAGATGTCTGCGAGAAGGAATGAGACTGTTCAGAGAACCAGGGGTGGCAACCGTGAGAGCCCTTGCGAAAGGGTTAGAATTGTGTGGTCAGAAGAGCTTCCCAGAGAAGCTGGCCGCCAAGATAAGCAGGGTCTTAACAGCTTGGTTCCCCCAGGAAGCCCATTCCATGTGGTCAGGCAGAAGGCTTGTGCAGGGTGTTGGAGACTATGTTTGGGAACCCAGGACCACTCATAATCTCCTCATAATGATGAAGGGACCAAAAAAGAAGCAGTCTTACCAGGAGCATTTAGAGATCCATCTACGCCCACTTCTTGTTTTCTCAGATCATTGTTCTGGGTGTAGTTGGAAACCTTGGGTCATGAAAGGTTCATGAAAGACCAGGTCTTGCTGGGCCTACCTAGGTGCAGAAACCAAGTGGCTGGGGTGGGCGGGGGTCTCACTGTCCACAAGATGCACCTCGGGGTACAGACGGTGATGAGACAGTCCTGTGCCTGGACTTCTCACAGAGCAAGTATTTCTGGAGCAGTTGTGAGTTCCTGGGGGCCCAGCTCACCTTAAAGGAGGGACTGGAGCATGAGGGGTGGCTGGTGACCGCTGTCCCAGGTGGCTTGTATCGTCCTTACAGAATAATGATAATAACCGCTGACACCTTCTGTGATGGACACTGTTCTAAGCACCTTGCATGGATGAATTAATCCTTACTCAACCACCATCCTCAGATGAGGAAACTGAGGCACGGGGAGGCTTAGTAACCTGCTGGAGGTCACTCTGGCCCCTGTCTGCTGTTCAGCCCCCATCTTGCCCACACAGGTGGCCCAGTCCTTGGGGGCTGCTTTGAGCTGGTCTCTCTACTGCCCTTCTCTGATGACCTGGAACCTGGAGTTCAGTCCTCTCTGTATTTCCCTTCCCTTTATATGCTTTTGAATGTTGTCATGTTTCAAGATGCATGAAACCAGCTAGCGTGTGTCTTTACTCCTGCACAGGTGGGCCTGGGATGGTAACCGACACTGATAAGTCAGTGACATCACCAAGCGAAAGGTAAGGAACAAATAAAAAATTACCTCTACATCTAAACCCAGTGTGTTAGCCTTTAGAGTATGGAATGGCTTATTTGTTACATATTCCTTATTCAAAGGGATATTTGGGATTATGAAACTATATTCTGTTGACACCTTTAACTTTCTTCATGGTGTCATTTAACTTTACGAAATTAAAGTCGAGGTAGCTGTGCCTTCAGTTTGATGAGGGGAGGGGAACCGTGACATCACGGAGATCTGGGGAGTGGGCTCAGTGTGTCCAGATGCCTGTGGGCAGTTCTTTTCCTGCCCATCTTGACCAGCGTTCCCTTCTCCTTTTAGCTGCACCCCCATCCGTGTGAAGACTGAACCCATGGAAGATTCTGGTATGTATACTGATGCTTGTAGAATAAGGTATTCAGCAGGTCATTATTTGACTCCTTTTAATACCCACTGCAGTATTCTGGCCTGGAGAATTCCACGGACAGAGGAGCCTGGCGGGCTGCAGTCCATGGGTCCCAAAGAGTCAGACACGACTGAGCGACTTTCACTTTCACTGCACATTTTACGTAAAAATGGTACTTTCAGTAAATCAGGAATAGAGGGGAACTTCCTCAACTTGATAAAAAAAACTCCAAAAAACCTGTAGCTGACATCATAATTAATGGTCAGAAACTAATTTTTCCCACTAAGATCAGTAAGGATGTCCCCTCTCATCACTCCCATTCAATATCATACTGAAAGTCCTAGTTAATGCAATAAGACAAGAAAACTGTCAGTTTTATTCATTATTCCCAATCATATACCATATATTTCCTTTTCTTGACTTACTAAAATGTTATTGGGCTTCCCTGGTGGTTCAGACAGTAAAGAATCCGCCTGCATTGCGGGAGACCTGGGTTTGATCCCTGGGTTAGGAAGATCCCCTGGAAAAGGGAACGGCTACCCACTCCAGTATTCTGGCCTGGAGAATTCCATGGACAGAGGATCCTGGCAGGCTACAGTCCATGAGGTCACTAAGTAGATATATTTGTAGGTAAAGTATTATTTTAATCGTATGGAAATTATACCTTGACTGTTAAATAGGTAAAAAAAAGTCTTATACATTTGGAATTATGAATTTGATTTATGAATAAAGTATGAATAAACAACTTGTTTTCTTGCTTTCTTACACTCTAATTTCTAAATGTTCTACAATAGACATGCATTACTACGATAATCTATATTGGCAGAAAAGAAATCCCTCTTTGATGGATAAGAGCAGTTAACCCCCATCCCTGCCTCTCCCACTTCTCAAAAAAGAAAAGAAAAAAGAAAAATGGCATTAAGGGAAAATGTTAAAGGTTAAAAATAGGAAAAAATTTAAAAGTCAAATGTTTCATCAAGGGATGGAAAAATATTGAAAGCATTAGAAGTTAAAAGCTTAGGCAGCCTAAAATAAACAAGTACATAAAACTAACGCTCAAACCTCAGAAAGATAAAGATGAATGCAAACTGGCTATAATGGAGTAAAGGGTTTCCCTGGTGGCTCAGCAGTAAATAATCTGCCTGTAATGCAGGAGACAAGAATTTGATCCCTGGGTCAGGAAGATCCCCTAGAGAAGGAAGTGGCAACCCACTCCAGTATTCTTGCCTGGAGAATCCCATGGACAGAGGAGCCTGGAGGCACACAGTCCCTAGGGAAGAAAGAACTGGACACGACTTAGTAACTAAACCACCTACTACCATAAGGGGGTAAAACTACAATTTAATAATGTTGAGAAAAGCAATCTAAAAATAAGAAACAGTTCCAAACTTCCAAAAGTTAAAATTAAGTATGAGAGAATCTAAAAGAAAAATATTCAATATTAAGAATACATGTAGAGGAAAGGCAAAGAGAGACTTTATCTTCAGTGAAATGGAGGTCAGAGCATCCACCTTTCTGAAGGTGTCAGGGTGTGGTTTGCACCCGGCTGCCTCCCCCAGTCCCTCGGGGCAGGAGAGCCTGACCTCTCCCTTGTCATACATTAGGGTCACTCCTGTCTACATGGAAATGTGTGCTTGGTGGAAGCTCCACCTTAAATATCATGGTCTGAAAAATAAGAGTGCTTGCCCACTGTAGTTATTCTAGGTAAAACCAACACAAGTCAACGAGGAGCCGAGGATTTCTGCTGGTAGAATTCAGCTGTGTAGTCTTCATCCCCCTTATACATGATGCCCCTTTAATCTTAGGGATATGTGTGTTCTCAGTCATGTCCGACTCGTTGTGACCCTATGGACTGTCCCCACCAGGCTCCTCTGTCCATGGGCTTTCCCAGGCAAGAATACTGGGGTGGGTTGCCATTTCCTCCATCAGGATATCTTCCTGATCCAGGGATCAAACCCTCATCTCCTGTGTCTCTTGCATTACAGGCGGATTCTGTACTGCTGAGCCAGAGAAGCCCCTCTAATCTTAGCCATGATGCATTTCAGATACATTCTGCCTGTGTCTCTGTTGGTCACGGAGAATTCAAAACCCCCAAGCCACAGTTTCCTGTCAGAAACTGGGAAAACAGATGGGATGAGACTGAGCGGTTGTTAGCCCTCCCTGAGGGGGGCCCTTTCACGGGACCATGCCCCACCCCCGGACCCCGCCTCCCTCTCCTTCCTCACCAGCTGTAGCGTGAATGAGCCATTCCCACTGGCCTTAAAATAGGCCTCTTTTGTTGAGGTCTCTCTTTGGAGATGTGGTTCCCTTTAAGATACAATATGTGTTCCCTAATAATGTGACTTTCTGCTGTGAATTTCATGGTACGGATTGCTTCCAGCTGCCTACAGGCTTCTGAGAGCTGACCATCCCTTGGCCTTACTTCCCACAATGTCTGTGTAGCACCTGGCGCAGCGAACAGCTGTTTAAACGGGTTTTGCCTTTTGAATGTCCCCCTCCCCCTCCTTATGTGTTGAGGAAAAGCTGAAGCCAGCCTGTTTTCACTACCATTTCAAACACATTCTGCATTCCGCAGCATCAAATCTGCTTTCAGTTGCCTGCATTGAACGGGAGTTTTTCTTTGACAGCCCAGCCATCACATATTTATCAGATGTTTGTGAGTAGAGGCATTAGCGTCTAATCAACTTGGAAGTTGTACCTAAAAGTTTGACTGTAAGTTACAAAAGCTACACACATTTCAAACAAAAATTCAGGCTGGTGATATGTGAAAAATGAGAGTCGCTCCGTCGTGTCAGACTCTTTGAGACCCCATGGACTATTCAGTCCTTGGAATTCTCCAGGCCAGAACGCTGGAGTGGGTAGCCTTTCCCTTCTCCAGGGGATCTTCCCAACCCAGTGATCGAACCCAGGTCTCACGCATTGCGGGTGGATTCTTTACCAACTGAGCCACCAGGGAAGCCCTTTTGATAAATCACATTCTTTAATACCCCATCTCACTATCCCTATGCCAACAGAGCTGTTTATTTCAGAAGGCCCCCACCCCCACCCCGGAACTTGTTAATGGTGAACAGTGAAATCCCAAGCTGTGTCACAATTACTGTTTTTGCCTCTGTTAACTTTCACAGATTATATGTATACTTCAATATCAGTTATCTATTGCAGTATAAAAGACCGCCTGCACCCCAGAACCTAGTGGCTTCAAACCGTGATTCCGTCTTTCTCACACATCTGTGTGTGGACCAGGCCGTCCTCCGGGCTGGGCTGGCCATCCTCCTGGGTCGAGGCCTCAGGCAGCAGAGCTGGGTCTCTCTCCTCTGAGCCTCACATCCTCCAGGTTCATTCACAGGCCGCTCTGCAGAGGCGGCAGGCCCAGGCACATTTCAAGCCTCTGTCTACATCCCATTGGCTGAAGCAAGTCACATGACCAGCCCCAGGTTTACAAGGGGGGGGTAGTTTTCCACTTGGAGAAAACAGGAGTGGGAAGGTTAGGTTGCAAACAGGCGTGTATACTGGCATGGGAGGCTTCCGTGGCGAATTTTTGACATCTCCCACACCTTTCCCTGATAAAGCCTTTTGGTTTTACTAATGTAGTTTCCCCAGGTTTTGACATTCATCCTGTTGCAGTAAGTAAATGAAGATAATATGTGCCAATTCAGGCCCCATTACAGAAGAAGATTTATAGTATTTCATGTAAATACATGTACATATTCAGCCATCTTGAAAGGGAAAATCTCTCCAAACTGGGAACTAGACCTCTTTCTCCTTGTCTTCTTTTTCTCCCTCCCTCCGTCTTTCCCTCCGTCTTTCATTCCTTTTAGGTTGTGTTTTTATATTTTTATGTAGATTAACCCATTCGTTCATAGTGCCTGAGCTACAAGTTCTTTTGCTGACTGCAGTGTTACTGTGTTAATCCAACCTGCATTAAACAACCTGGAAGGTGTATTAGCTGGTCACATCTCTGTTGGTGAGTTTAACACATCCTTTTATAATTTCCATTGAATTCCAAGGTATTTCACTGAAAGCAGAAGTTGTGTCAGTCAAGAAAGAATCAGAAGATCCTAATTACTATGAATATAGTATTCAAGGTAATACCATTTTATAATAACTTTCTTCTCTAAAAGTTATCTGTGATGAAAGCTTTTAATTAGTGCTCATCTGAACAAATAAGCAAAGAGTCATAAAGATCCATGTATACTTACGTAGAATCTGGCACAGTGCCATTAAGGTGAACAATTTCACAGTTGTAAAATAGATTGTATTAATATGTAGCCTGAATCCTTATGATTCTGGGCATACGTGACTGTAAAGGTATTTCAGGCTGGCGTTTTACTTTAGTTTGTCTATTAAATATTGTTTTCTGTGTTCTAAAATATTCCCCTCTTAAGCCACTTCTGTCCAGTCTGAGTTGCTGAGAAGATATTAAGATAAAAGAGATGGAGACAGAGTTAAGAAACTCAAGTGCCTTTTTTTTACTAGAAAAGCAGCATATGAGTTCACTACCAGCACATAAGTTCAACAGGAAGAAGATGGTTGTTACCAAATGCACAAACATTCCAAAGGCGATGCAGGTGGGGTGGTCTATGGGGTTGGGTGGCTCTGTTCGCCACACAGAGACCAGAATCCTGCTGGCCCCCAGCTGATGATGATGGTTGATGGTCAGCTGGGGCCATCATGGTGACAGGACACCAACTTGTTGCTATGGCAACCGCACTGTGTTCAGGTCCTTTCTCCATCTTCCAGCTCCACTGCAGAGATTGAAAATGTTTCCTACAAAATCGTAAACTTTGGAATTTCCCTGCAGCATTACTTAGCTCAGTAAGTTTTACTAAAAAACACCTTTTCCAAAAGATCTAAAAGGCCCAGAGACCAACGGAAGTTCTGTTGTAATTGCTCTGTCGTGGGCCAACCCCACCCACCCCCTTCTGCCCCCTCCTGCCCTGTGCCCCGTGACCAGTCTCCTTACATCTGGGCAGAGGGGCAGAGGATCTCTTCTCAGCCCATCCCATACATCCTACCCCACCCCAATTGTGTATTCTTTGAAAGCTGGGATCCGTTCTCGTCTTTCCCCATTTACATTGTCTGTGGCTCCGCATCACCTGTAAAGTCCCAGTTCCCTTCCATGCTCCTATTGTTCCTCTTCTTTTTTGGCTACCCCATGAGGCACACAGGATCTTAGCTCCCTGAGAGAGAGAGTGAAGTAGCTCAGTTGTGTCCGACTCTGCAACCCCATGAACGGTCGCCTGCCAGGCTCCTCCATCCATGGGGTTTTCCAAGCAAGAGTGTTGGAGTGGATTGCCATTTCCTTCTCCAGGGGATCTTCCCAAACCAGTGATTGAACTTGGGTCTCCTGCACTGGAGGCAGACTCTCCCTGAGCCACCAGGGAAGCCCGAGAAGTGAAAATTGCTCAGACCCCATGGACTACACAGTCCATGGAATTCTCCAGGCAGAATACTGGAGTGGGTATCTGTTCCCTTCTCCAGAGGATCTTCCTAACTCAGGGATCGAACCCAGGTCTTACACATCGCGGGCAGATTCTTTACTAGCTGAGCCGCAAGGGAAACCCAAGAATACTAGAGTGGGTAGCCTCTCTCTTCTCCAGCAGATCTTCCCAACCCAGGAATCAAACTAGGGTCTCCTGCATTGCAGGCAGATTCTTTACCAACTGAGCAGAGCAGGGATCAAACCTGTGCCCCAGGCAGTGGAAGCTCAGAACCTTAACCGCTTAACCGCCAGGAAAGTCCCCCTCCTGCTCTTTCTGGTGTCCCCTCCTGTGTCATCTGCCTCCCCCACCATCACCCTCCCTCCGTTCTTCAGACAGGTGCTCTGTCTGTGGTTCCTTGTACATGCCCTGAGTCCCCCTCCCACAGGGCTTTTATATAAGCTGATCCCTCGCTGAGGCTCCCCTTCCTATCCTGTAGACTTCTGAGCAGCATCCGCCTTCTTTCTGGGCACAGTCAGAACCTCAACTCCTGCAGGAGCTTCCAGCATTTAGTGTGACCTACCGTGTTCTATTTTTGCTTTTTTTTTTTGGCCACACCAAACAGCATGTGCCATCTTAGTGCCTTGACCAGGGATTGAAGCCACGCCCCCCCGCATTGGAAGGGTGCAGTCTTAACTCCTGGACCGCCAGGGAAGTCCTATATTGATGCTTTTGCCGAGGACTCCCTCAGCTAGTGGCGGGAAACACAGAATCTTACTCCCACCCTGGAGTCCCAAACCCGGGACTTTCTACATCCTGTCGGGACTTTCTGCATCCTATACACTCAGATGTGCTTGCTGAATTTAGTGTGAAGAATCAGTGTAACATTTGTTTCTAAATGACTGTTGTTTCAAAACAACAGTCATTTAGAAACAAATTCTTGACTCCCAAGAATATATTTTTAAACTTAAATGATCAAATTGTGTACAATCAGGGATAGGATACTTACAGATTCTGCTCTAAAAAGCAACAGTGAAATAAATAAATCAGATGCACCTGCAATCACTCTATTTTAACTTTTCAGAAAGAAGTACATTATTTGAAGAGAGATATTTACATTCAACGTATGACTTTATAGTCTTTCTCCTGGTTGGCTTGAAAACGACAGAACCATTCAAGACATCTTTGTAGAACAGCTTCCTTCTTGATACCAAAAAAGTTCCAGATTGCCTGACATCATGGATGATATTCCATTACACTGAATGTTTTTATAACCATTTAGGTTAAATACATGCTGAAGTATTGATATCTTTCTGTCTCCTGTAAGTAAGGGAGATAGTTTTAAATCCAAAAAGACAATCAGTGTGCCCTGCTCAGAATGGCGATTGGCCCCTAGGGAGCCCCCAGTGACGTCAGCCGTGACCCCACAAGTGCTCAGAAGCTACCCCCCAGCACACACACCAGGACCTCATGATCCATCTGCAACACAGACCTCTCAGCAGACCCCCGACACAACGTCTACACAGGTACATATAGTATCTGGGCCACGCGAAGCCCATGGAAGCCCCATAGGTCTTTTAGGTGTGCAGGGACCCCATCTCTTCCCTGGAAATGAAGAACGCCCTGTGCAAGCTTTGCTGAGCTGTACTGCACCCAGGCTTCCTTGATGTGGATGGATGTCCGAGCATCACTACCATTCTGTCCTCTTCCCAGCCGACACGGCGTGATGTGGGGGGAAAGGCTTCCAGGACAGGGGAACAAGGTCAAGGTCAAGGAGCCCAAGAAAAAGAAGTCCAAGGTCAAGGAATTAATGTAGCCTTTCCCGAAATATATCACTGCAGTGCTGACCCTCTGCCTTCCTTTTCCACATTGAAATACTCCAAACATTGATTACACAGAGCCCAGCTGGATAAGGCAGGATAATCTTTTCTGAAGGTTATCAGTGAGGACACCTAATCCTATCTTCCCCTTGCCGTGTAACATAAAAATTCATGGGTTTTGGATATCTTTTTTTTGCAGCGGTGGGTGGGGGGGCATCTGCCTATCACAAATAGTAAACAATTGAACGCCAACAAATTGAGTCACCTAAATGAAATGGACAAACTACTGAAACTGACTAAAGAGAAAACACACATTTTGAATAGTCACATAACAAGAATTTTGAATAGTCGTTGAAAAGCTTCCTACAAACAAAACCCCAGGATCAGATGACTTCACTGGTGAGTTCTACCAAGTGTTTAAAGAATGTACACCAGAACTTCAAAAACTCTTACAGAAAATAGAGGAGGGAATACTTCTCGACTCATTCTGTTAGGCCAGTATCACCCTGATACAAAAGCCAGACAAAACAACGCAAGGAAACTACAGAACAGTATTGCTTATTAACAGATAAACAAAAATCTTCAATAAAACAGCCATAAGTTTATACATCCATACCTGTCGGGTATGTACCCCAGCCTCAGGCCTGCAAACCTTGAGAACAAAGAAAAAGCCCAGCGACAGAGACATCAGTGGCTTATTGGACAAGGGACCTTACACAGCTGAAGCAAAGTCCTGGAGCAGCACCCACCTTGTGCAGCAAACACCAGATGAGAAGTGACAGCAACCTTTGCTAACCCGGAGGAGGAGGCTCCCATTTACAGGGAGGAACTGACGTCTGATTGGTTCTTCGGTTACTGGGGAAACCAACAGTTGGGGTAGGGGGCAAGCGAGGTAGGTAGTTACTAATTAAGCCGCAATTAAGAGGATGGAGGTAGTCCTGTGTGTGAAGCAGGGTGTGGTTGAGTGGGGAGATGTACTAAGAGCAAGAGAATGGCCATCTTGAATGGCCTGACCACAGAATCACCATATAGTGATTCCTAGGAAGGCAAGATTAGCTCAACGTATGGAAATCAATCAACAGAATAGCAACATAATGAATAAAGGACAAAACCCACACGATTGTCCCCATAGATGTAGCAAAAAGGCATTTGACAAAATCTAATACCTTTCATGATTTTTAAAAAATGCTCAAGAAACTAGGAACCGAAGGGAACTTTTTCATCATAATTAAGAGCATCTATTTAAAAACTTATATAGATCATGTCATACTTAAAGATTGAAGACTTTCCCCCTAAGACCAGGAACAAGACAAGTATGTCTGGGACTTCTTTGGTGGTCCACTGGTTAAGAATATGTCTGCCAGTGCAAGGGACATGGGTTCGACCTCTGATTCAGAAAGGTCTCACATGCTGCGGGGCAGCTAAGCTCACGCACCACAGTTACTGAAGCCCCTGCACCTAGACCCTGTGTTCCAAGAGAGAAACCACCGCAGTGAAAAGCCTGCACACCGCAAGGAAGAGTAGCCCCCGTCTCTGCAGCGAGAGAAAGCCTGCACGCAACAACAAAGACCCAGCACACTGAAAATCAATGATTAATTTTTTTTTTAATATGTCTGTTCTTGCCACTTCTTTTCAACATTGTCTTGGAGGTCCTAAGCAGAGCAATTAGGCAAGATCAAAAAAGAAATCCAGATGTGTGTCTCCATCTGGAGCCAGAGGTCGGGAAAGACGAAGATCACAAACAGGGTAAATAATTAGCATTTTGCTATCTGAGTAAAGGGTAGATGGATCTTTTTTGTACTATTTTATTTTTGCAACTTTCCCGTAAGTTTAAAACTGAAAGTGAAAGTGAAGTCGCTCAGTCGTGTCCAACTCTTTGCGACCCGTGGACTATAGCCCACCAAGCTCCTCCATCCATGGGATTTAAAACTACTTCCAGTATAAAGACATGCATGAGAATTGAGGAAACTGGAACAATGAGTAGATATGAGATGGTGAAAAAGAATTATCTTCCCTGGTGGCTCAGATGGTAAAGCATCTGCCCACAATGCAGGAGACCCAGGTTCGATCCCTGGGTTGGGAAGATCAAGAATAATTGTTCATTGTGTGGGTCATCACGATATGGTGACACTAACAAAAGAGAGATGGACTTCCTCCAGTGTAGGCATTTGCACACTGAATTCCGAGATTTACCCTAAACTACCAATGGGGGTAGTTATTTTTCTTCGCCGACAGAGTTCGTATACTCAAAGGTATGGTTCTTCCAGTGGTCGTGAGAGTTGGATCCTAAAGAAGGCTGAGCTTCAAACAATTGATGCTCAAACTGTGGTGTTGGAGAAGACTCTTGAGGGTCCCTTGGACTGCAAGGAGATCAAACCAGTCCATCCTAAAGGCAACCAACCCTGCATATTCATGGAAGGACTGATGCTGAAGCTGAAGCTCCAGTACTTTGGCCACCTGATGCAAAGAGCTGACACATTGGAAAAGACCCTGATGCTAGAAAAGACTGATGGCAGGAGAAGGGGATGACACAGGACCACATGGTTGGATGGCATCACCAACTCAATGGACATGAGTTTGAGCAAACTCAGGGAGACAATGAAAGGCAGGGAAGCCTGGTGTGCTGCAGTCCATGGGGTTGCAAAGAATCTGACACAACTGAGTGACTGAACAACAACTGGTGGCGGGGGGTGTGGGGGGGTGGGTGGGGAGGGGCTCAGAAAGAATGACCTGAGTCGATGACTTGATGCTGGAGGATGGACAAATGGCCTCATTTCGCCTTCTCTCTGCTTTTCTATGTTTTAAGTTTTTCCAAAGCAAAGGTAGGTTAAGGGAAAAAAAACATAAAGAAAGGATAATTTATATGAATTCGATTTCAAGGAGTCTATAAATATTTCGTGGGTATTCCTATGTGGGTCTTGAATTCTTTGCCTTAGTTTCAAATGATGTCTTTTTTAAAAATATGTGTTTCTGCCTATTTAATATATTGTTTGCTTTCCTTTCAGAGAGCCGTCATTCTTCTGCAGGCACTGAAGTAATAGAAATGGAATTACCAATGGAAGGTTAGAAAACTGAGGCATTCTCTCTCTTTTCAGTTTACAGTATTTTGCAGAGAATAAATTTTCTTAAAAGACCTTTTGGATATGAACCATATTTTAAAGTCTTTATTGAATTCGTTACAATACTGCTTCTGTTTCATGTTTTGGGTTTTTGGCCCCGAGGCATTGTGGGATCTCAGCTCCCCGACCAGAGATCAAACCTGAACCCCCTGCACTGGAAGGTGAAGTCTTAACCACTGGACTGCCAGGGGAGCCCCTTGTTTGATTTTTAAAAGCTTTCTATTTTATGCCAGTCTTTTCATTCTTTCTTTATTGACCAAACCATACGGCCTACCAGATTTCAATTCCCTAGCCAGGGATTAAAACCCATGCCATGGTAGTGAAAGCCCGGAATCCTAACCACTAGGCCACCAGAAAACTCCCTGAAACCTTTTTATTTTAAAGTAGTTATAGTTCGATCCCTGGGTCAGGAAGATCCCCTGGAGAAGGAAATGGCAACTCACTCCAGTATTCTTGCCCGGGAAATCCCATGGACAGAGGAGCCTGGCGGGCTACAATCCATGGGGTCGCAAAGAGTCCGACACAGCTTAGCAACTGAACAGCAACAGATTGACAAGAAGCTGCAAGAACAGTGCACGCAGCCCAGTGCACCTTCATCCATTTTTCCCTATCTTATATGACGACAGTTCAAAATCAAAACGGTCTTGAGTTCTAGTCTTTCTTCTCTTACTAACAATTAATTAACGTAAGAAGTGACAGATCTTTCTAAAATGAGCCCGTTGGGTGAGATAATCTAGCCAGGCTCTTGTCTGTATGTAGAACTTGTATGTTGTTGTTCGGTCGCTCAGTTGTGTCCAACTCTTTGCAGCCCCGTGAACTGCAGCACGCCAGGCTTCCCTGTCCTTCACCATCTCCTGGAGCTTGCACAGACTCGTTTCCATTGAGTCTGGTGATGCCAACTTGATGTACATGTCATAATTCTTATCCAGCAGAGAACTCAACTATGAGTCCAAGTAATGATAGACCTTGAATCACCGGGGGGCTGCTGGCAGGATAAGAGAGGAGTGAATAGCTTTTGAAAAATCTCAATAATTCCCAACAACAACCAGAAAACACTGTTGCCACATGAATTCCGTTAGCTCAAAGAGAATATTCTGTGTTCCTTACTGTGGGTAACTTTGTATCATTTGCTCCCTGAAAGTTTCTAAAATTAAAATTACCTTTGTGTTTATACCTCTGTTTATTAAATATGAAATGCATTTAAAATGCCGGGATAAGCAACTTTGGGGGCAGAAGAGCAGTAAAATATTGGAACATGAGAATATGTAACAACGAATGTCATTTTAGAAATTTTTTTTTCAAGATTCTACTCAACTTGTCCCTTCAGAAACGAGTGAGGACCCTGAAGCTGAGGTGAAAATTGAAGGTTGGTTGCCAAAAACCTTGCCGAATTCACACTGCTAAGTATAGTTTTCCTTTTTCCTCAAAGGACTGCTCCAGGGAAAAGAGTGAAATCGGTGTGTGTGTGTGTGTGTGTATGACCAGGGGAGGGAGGAGCAGTGTGGTGTGGCTCCTTATGTCCTTCTGAGGTCTTGCTCTCCAATGTAGAATCTCAGATATCCAAATAGTTGATCGTTCAGAACACAGGGACTGAGCTCTGCGTCCCTCAGAAAGGACTGCTGCTGCTGCTGCTAAGTCGCTTCAGTCGTGTCTGACTCTGCGACACCATAGACGGCAGCCCACCAGGCTCCGCCGTCCCTGGGATTCTCCAGGCAAGAACACTGGAGTGGGTTGCCATTTCCTTCTCCAGTGCATGAAAGTGAAAAGTGAAAGTGAAGTCGCTCAGTCATGTCTGACTGTTAGCGACCCCATGGACTGCAGCCCACCAGGCTCCTCCGTCCATGGGATTTTCCAGGCAAGAGTACTGGAGTGGGGTGCCAGCGCCTTCTCCGCAGAAAGGACTAGATAGGCTCATTTCATTTCTCACATAGAACTTAAGGGAGCGTAGTGTCTGTCATTAGACCAGACTGTGATAATATCAGCTGCACTTTTACTACTTAGCCCCATCTGAGCTTTTCCTTGACTGTCTTGTTACATGATGTCTCATGGGTCGTCTGCTTCTCAAGTGCTCTCTTGTACGCACTCTTATGTCTTCCTCTCCTCACCCCTCCTTAAAATGAGAATAACGATAAAGGATTTTTTTTTCTTTTCCTTTGGCCAAGTGGCATGCAGGATCTTAATTCCTCAACCAGGGTATGAACCTGTGCCCCCTGCATTGGGGGCTTGGGGTCTTAACCACTGGACTGCTAGGGAAGTCCCAGGAAATATATTTTTAATCATTCTTCTTTTGAAACCAATTTAGACTGACTGTGAAGTATCAGGGGCTACAAACTAAGTAAAAGCCGTAGTGTCCTTTCCCCTTTGACATGGACTCAAACGTCAGTTAATGCCAAGCCAGCTTGTGATTCCACAGCTAAATATTCTCTGGAGTTTTAAAAATTTAGTCTGGCTTGCTTTCCTTCTTTTTTTTTTTTTTTTGGCCACACTGTGCTGCTTGCAGAATCTTAGTTCCCCATCTGGCATTGAACCTGGGCCTGAGTCACAATCGCTAGGTCACCGGGAATTCCCTCCTTGGGCCTTCTGATCAGAATGGCAGTTTGATACTTTTAGAGCAGAAGTAGTCCGATTTTCTATAACTTCTAAATTTCAATTTCTGTTTAAGGAAACAGCAGTTCATCCAATATTACAAATTCTGCAGCAGGTGTTGAAGACCTTAACATCGTTCAGGTGACAGTCCCAGGTATAGAATTCTATCTGATTTTGTCATAATTTAGACTGTGTTTTTCATTTTGTTAAATTTTAACCATTTTGTGACATGGGTTAATCTCTTGGGGCTATTTCTTTACTAAGTTCAACCTGTCAACTAAGGAAAGACATCTCTAATGCCTTAAATTTACGAATTTACAAAATGCTTACTTTTTGCTAAACGTAAATTGATAAGCCAGGTAAAGTACTTTCTCATGAGCTAATGGGGGTTATCTCCAATGGCCTTATGGGGTTGGGGCCAAATACATTAACTTTTTTTTGTAATTTTTTGTAGATAATGAGAAGGAAAGATTATCAAGCCTTGAAAAAATAAAACAACTAAGAGAGCAAGTCAATGACCTTTTTAGCCGAAAATTTGGTATGTTTTTATGTTGTTGCATATTCAGAGTTTTGAATATATATTTGAAATATTTCTTTCTAACTGATTAAGAAATTGATCTTTCTCTTAAGGAGCTGTGATCAAAATTAGTGTGTGTTTTTACACGGAAACACTAATAACATAATAATAATAATAGCTAGCTTTTGGCCAATAGGCACATGAAGAGATGCTCAACATTATTAATTATTAGAGATATGCAACTCAAAATCACAATGAGGTACCACCTCACACCAGTCAGAATGGCCATCATTAAAGAAATCTGCAAATAATAAATGCTGGAGAGGCTGTGGAGAAAAGAGAACCCTTCTACACTGTTGGTGGGAATAAGTTGGTGCAGCCACTGTGGGGGATAATATAGGGATTCCTTTGAAAACTAAAAACAGAACCACCATATGATCCAGCATTTCCATTTCCTGGCATATATCCAGACAAAACTATAATTCAGAAAGATACGTGCACCCCTATGTTCGTAGCAGCAGTACTCACAGTAGCCAAGACATGGAAACAGTCTAAATGTCCATCGACAGATGAACGGATAAGGAAGACCTAGTACCTGTGTCTGATGGAATGCTGCTCAGCCACAAAAAAGAATGAAATAATGCCATTTGCAGCAACATGGCTCCAACTAGAGATTGTCATGCTAAGTGAAGTAAGTCATAAAGAGAAAGACAAATACTATATGATATCACTTTCTGTGGAATCTAAAATAGGACACAAATGAGCCTATCTGTGAAACAGAATCATGGACATAGAGAACACACTGGTGGTTGCCAAGGAGGAGGAGGCTGAGGGAGGGATGGAGCGGGAAGTTGGGGTTAGCAGATGTAAGCGTTTATAAATAGGATGGATAAACAGCAAGGTCATATTGTATAGCACAGAAAAATAAAGTCAATATCCTATGATAAACCGTAGTGGAAAAGAATATTTTAAAAAGAAAATGTGTGTGTGTGTTTTATATATATATATATATATATATATATATATATATATATATATATATATCTGAATCACTTTGCTGTACAACAGAAATTAACACATTATAAATTGATTATACTTCAATAAAAAATTGTTTTAAAAAGCTATCTTTATCAAATCATTATGTTGTATACCCAAAACTAATATAATGTTATATGTCAATTTTATCTCAATTTAAAAAATAACTACCATAGCCATCTTTGACTTACCAACTTCTTCCCATGGCTGAGTATTGTTTTTAGCGTTTGACATGTGAGGAATCACCTAATCCTCAGAAAACCTTTTTAGGTAGATAATCCCTATTTCATGCATAGTGAAACCGAGTCTGCTATCCTACCCATTCCCAATTTCAAAAATCACTAAAATCACTCTTGCATCCTAGCACACCTGGAAAATAAAACAATGGCTGATCACCATTGTTTTCACTTGACGTGAATAATTTTGAAAGCTTGACCTTAAAGGTAAAGCTCGGTTTGGGAGAAGCAAGTAACAAATTGAACTGGCTTTATGCCCCTCTCACCGCAGGTGAAGCCGTTGGCGTGGATTTCCCTGTGAAAGTTCCCTACCGGAAGATCACCTTCAACCCTGGCTGCGTGGTGATCGACGGCATGCCCCCGGGGGTGGTCTTCAAAGCCCCTGGCTACCTAGAAATCAGCTCCATGAGAAGAATCCTGGATGCCGCAGACTTTATCAAATTCACAGTCATCAGGTACAGGAGGGTTCCCTGCCGGGTCAGGAGAATGAGCTGCAGATCCTAACTTCCTCGAGGTGGACAAGTCGGGGGGCACTGGGATTCTCACCCCAGAAGGTGGGCGGTGGGTCCCAGCGGTCAAGTCAGTCAAGTGCTATGTGATACTGCCCCTCATACTCAGCTCACGGTGTTCTTTTAAAAAAATATTGAATTTATCTATTTGACTGCTCTGGGTCTTAGTTTCAGCATGTGGGACCTTCATTGCAGCAGGCGGGAACTTCAGGTTTCAGCATGTGGGCTCTAGTTCCCTGACCAGGAATCAAACCCTGGCCCCCTGCATTGGGAGCTCAAAGTCTTAACCACTGGACCACCGGGGAAGTCCCAGTTCATTGGCTTCCGCTTCTGGGAACTGTGTGTATTAGCTCCCATTTCTTGGTAATCGTTGGGAAACCAGTCTTACTTTAGCTGATAGCTGACGTCACAAAAGTTTGTCAAATAGAACTAAATGGACAAGACAGGAAAAGTGCCCTTTGTTGCACTCACCAATGTCTATTTTTCTCTTCAGACCACTTCCAGGTCTCGAGCTCAGCAATGGTGAGTATTCTGGGGGTGAGAAGATGGTTCCAGCCCTCGATATGAGGTGTGAGCTGTCTTCGGGGGCACTCACCATGGGGTCCTTCCTTCCTGAGCCTTGAGTCTCAGTGCAAAGCATGCCACTTTTTCCTTATTTATTTAGCTGCTCTGGTTCTTAGTTGTGGCATGCAGGATCTTTAGTTACAGCATGTGGGACCTAGTTCCCCGACCAGGGATCGAACTCGGGGCCCTCTGCATTGGGAGCTTGGAATCCTAGCTACTGGACCACCAGCGACAAGTCCCAAAACACGTCAGTCTCTATGTTCATTTTTCCTGCTGCTTATAAAGCACGTTAATTTTGTTGCTTGTGTTTTCTTAGCCAGGCCATTTTTTTCTCATATTAGTTTGGCGGAGCTTGCTCTGTGTGATGGCACACCACGCTTTTATTCAAGAGTCCTTTATGGCGGAGGAAGGTGCTCATAATACTGAACTCCTGCTGCTCCACCTTAGTTGGTAACTAGGACCTGCCTGGCCACGCCAGCCCCACCTCCAGGATCTCTAACCACTGACATCCCCATGGTTAGAACCAACACGGCTCCTGCCTGGCACAGCAGGGCTCCCAGAACCCGCTCCAGTCAGTGCTGAGGCTGACTTCTATTCTGATGGAACAAGGTTCTGGCCTTTTTGCTTGTTAAATTTCATTTTAATTTAAAACTTTTTTTTTTTGGCCACACCACTTGGTATGTGGGATCTTAGTTCCCCAGTCAGGGATCAAACCCACGCCTCATGCAGTAGAAGCTCGTCTTAACCACTAGACCACTGGGAAAGTCCAAATCTTTTTCATGTCTCCCCTAGAATCCTTGCAAGCAAGTCAGAATCCTCTTGGATATTAAAGCGGACAATGTGACTGTCAAAGACCTGCTGTATAGCAGCACAGGGAACTATACCATCTTGCATTAACCTATAATGGAAAAGAGTCTAAAAAAGAACATATGTGTATAATACCTGAAGCTAACACAACAACACTGTAAGTCAACTATATTTCAATGTAAATTTAAAAAAATAAGGTATCTCTAGAAAGAAAAAAAAAAAGTAGAAAATGTAGGGATGGTTCCAAAAGTTTGAATCACTAGAGAACCTCCTCACTTAAATTTTGGAAGCTCTGAACTTCCTTGGAAATCCAGTGGTTAAAACTTCACCTCCAGTGCTGGGGGTGCAGGTTTGATCCCTGGTCAGGGAGCTAAGATATCCCACATGCCTCAGGGCCAAAAAGGTCGAAACCTAAAACAGAAGCAATCTTGTAACAAATTCAATAAAGACTTTAAAAATGGTCCATCTCAAAAAAAAAAATTTTTTTTTTTTAATTTTTGGAAGCAAAACTCTTCTCTTGAAATGCACAGTTATTCTTCCTAAATTCATCTGGTTGCTAAATAGCTTTGTACCTTTTTAAGAGGTTTATTGTGGCATAATTTACATACCATAACATTGACTTGTGCAAACCGTACACAGTCCAGTGATCTTTCTCAGTAAAGTTACAGAGTTGCACAACTGTCACCATAATCTAATCTTGGAACATTTCCATCATCCCCCAAAGATTCCTCCTGCCCATTTCTAGTCATTTCCCATCCCCACCCCCAGCCCCAGGCAACTACTGAATTGACCGTCTCTGTCTGCATTTCCTTAAAGTGAATTTTTATACCCGTGTTTTCTTGAAGTAAAGCTCACGTACATTGTGGCCCATTTCTTTACACTGAAACCACGTAAGTTCTGTGAGGGTCTGTGGCTGTCACCAGTGTCTTTTGGGACTCATAGTAGGTAAATCACATGCCGTCTGTGCTCATCCCCTTCTCTGTTATTTCCAAATTCTCTTGAAAAGCCATTTAAAAAAAATATGTCCAACTCTTTGGACTGTAGCCCGCCAGGCTCCTCTGTGGGATTTTTCAGGCAAGAATGCTGGAGTAGGCTGCCATTTCCTCCTCCAGGGGATCTTCCTGACCCAGGGATCAAACTTGAGTCTTCTGTGTCTCCTGCATTGCAAGCAGATTCTTTACATGCTGAATCATCAGGGAAGCCCAGTATGTTAAAATGCAGATACAATCTCAAATCATTCTCATTTAAACCAGGTGGAACAAACATAGCCACTAAGCGACCCTCACCAAAGACATCTTTCATTTGACTCATCAACCTTTTAAAAAAGGGAATTAGTGGCCGATACGGAAAAACCAGGGGCTTTTTCATAAAAATTCATTTCCAGGTTTTCTTTAGAAATCTGAAGATCCAGCCAGCGTGGGGCCATGCTCCCTTGGCAATAGTCTGCTGGCCCTGAGTGTCCGCAGCCCCACCCCCCACCTCTGCATAGCTGGGTTACTCTCCAGTTAACCCACGCCCCCCGCTATCTTGTCCCCTGCATTTGTCATCATGCTTTTGCTGATGTTTTTCTAACAGTCAAGAGAAAAGTGAACTCTTTCTTGTCTCCATGTCTCTATCAAAAGTGGGAAAAAGGAAGATAGATCAAGAGGGCCGTGTATTTCAAGAAAAGTGGGAGAGAGCTTATTTCTTCATGGAAGTGCAGAATATCCCTACCTGTTTAATATGCAAACAGAGCATGTCAGTATCCAAAGAATACAACCTGAGACGCCATTATCAAACCAACCACAGCAAGCACTATGACCAGTACACCGAGAAGATGCGTGATGAGAAGCTCCAGGAGCTAAAGGAAGGACTCAGAAAGTATCTCTTAGGGTCCTCAGACACCGTGTGTCCCGAGCAAAAACAAGTGTTCGCCAAGGTGAGTCCAAGGGAAAACGCTGCCGTCCAGCCCGTGGAAGACATGGCTGGGAACCTGTGGGAGAAGCTACGTGAAAAAATCAGGTCTTTTGTGGCTTATTCCATTGCCATTGACGAGATCACAGATATAAACAATACCACCCAGTTGGCCATCTTCATCCGGGGAGTCGATGAGAATTTTGATGTGTCAGAAGAACTTTTAGATACGGTGCCCATGACGGGTACGAAGTCTGGAAACGAGATCTTTTTGCGTGTTGAGAAAAGTCTGAAGAAGTTTAATATCGACTGGTCGAAACTAGTCAGCGTGGCCTCCACTGGCACCCCTGCCATGGTAGACGCCAACGATGGGCTGGTCCCGAAACTCAAGTCCAAGGTGGCGATGGTTTGCAAGGGCTCTGATCTGAAGTCCGTGTGTTGCATCATCCACCCAGAATCGCTCTGCGCTCAGAAGTTAAAGATGGACCACGTCATGAGCGTGGTAGTTAACGCCGTGAACTGGATCTGCTCCCGCGGGCTGAACCACAGCGAGTTCACGACTTTGCTCTATGAGCTGGACTGCCAATATGGCAGCCTTCTGTACTACACGGAGATTAAGTGGCTCAGCCGTGGGCTGGTGCTGAAGAGGTTCTTTGAATCCTTGGAAGAGATTGACTGCTTCATGTCCTCCAGAGGCAAGCCCCTGCCTCAGCTGAGCTCTCAAGACTGGATCAAAGACTTGGCCTTCTTGGTGGACGTGACCACGCACTTGAACACGTTGAACATCTCCCTGCAAGGGCATTCCCAAATCGTGACGCAGATGTATGACTTGATTCGGGCCTTCCTGGCCAAACTGTGCCTCTGGGAGACTCATCTGGCCAGGAATAACCTGGCCCACTTTCCCACCCTGAAATCAGTCTCCAGGAATGAAAGCGACGGCCTGAACTACATTCCCAAAATCGTGGAGCTGAAGACGGAGTTCCAGAAAAGGCTGTCCGATTTCAAACTCTATGAAAGTGAACTGACCCTGTTCAGCTCCCCTTTCTCCACGAAGATCGAGAGTGTCCAGGAAGCCCTGCAGATGGAGGTGATTGATCTGCAGTGCAACACGGTCCTGAAAACCAAATACGACAAGGTTGGAATACCGGAATTCTATAAATACCTCTGGGGCAGCTACCCCAAGTACAAGACGCACTGTGCCAAGATCCTCTCCATGTTTGGGAGCACCTACATTTGTGAACAGCTCTTTTCCATTATGAAACTGAGTAAAACTGAGTACTGCTCCCAGCTGAAAGACTCCCAGTGGGATTCCGTACTCCACATCTCGACGTGACAAAACCACATTCCCGCACGGTCCCGGGGGCTGGAAGCCTGGAATCCTCTAGGTCTGAGGGGTTTTGAGATGAAAACATGTTATTAAATATTTCTGGTTTGTTTTTTTTTTTTCCAGTTTGACTCGGAAATCCCATTTGCAGTTAGCATACCTGTTTGTATGACACTCTGTGCTCCCCATAGCCCAGTAAAAAACAATCAAGAAGGTTCTATTGTATTTCTAGTAGTTGACTCTTCTTACGCCTGGCCTGCTTCACTCACTCACATGCTGACTTGACCCCTGTGGGCACTGGGACTGCGTGCTGAAGTTTAAATCGGAGAGAGAGATGGGGTGACACACACACACATCTACCTCCCCATCGTTTGCGTGGTATTCCATGTGATTTCATATGTTTCCAGATTGAAGGAGAATCAGAGACGTGTTCACGTACTGTGGTGTCTCTGCCTTCCCAAGAAACTGGAAAGGTGGGACTTAAAACAGAAACTCCCATTGTAAAGCAACTATTGTTGTTGTCTAGTTGCTGGGTCCTGTCTGACTCTTTCACGACCCCACGGTCTATGGCCGACCAGGCTCCTCCATCCATGAGATTTCCCAGGCAAGAATACTGGAATGAGTTGCAATTTCCTTCTCCTGGGGATCTTCCCAACTCAGGGATCGAACCCACATCTCCTGCCTCGGCAGGCGGATTCTATACCACTGAGCCACCTGTGAACCCCAAAGCAACTATACTTCAATAAAAATTAGTAAAAACAAAATAAAAGCAGATGATGATGATGAAAAGCAAAATACAATAGAAAATCCAAAAATAAATAACATAGGCTTTCAAAGGCGAAGTTGAAGTTTGGAGGCTTTTTTTAAACCTTTATTTGAAATAATTTCAAATATGCATAGAAAAGTTAAAGAAATGAAAAGTGCATGAAGAACAGTTAATTCCCTTTTGCCAGATTTGCACACTGTTTTATCATTTGTTTGTTCTCTTCCCCCCATCCCTCTCTCTCTCTATCTCTCTCTCTAGTGTGTGTGTGTGTGTGTGTGTGTGTACATTTCCTGTGTGTATAAGTGTCTTGTTTATCATTATCTGTATATGTGTATAAACATATGTACATAGTTCTTTTCTGAACCGTTTGAGGGGGAAGTTACACCTTGTTTATCTCTAAATACTTTTGGGAGTATTTTTAAGAAGAAGGATATTCTTGGCCATAACCATGATTTAGTTACCAATTCCATTAAGTTGAACACTGATGCAATATTTTTATCTCGTTTAGCAATCATACTCCAGTTTTTTCAGTTGACCAAATTACTTTTCCTTTGTAGCACTTTTCCCTTGGAGGGCTGTCATATAGATGCACCTGAAACTAATACAACATTGTAAATTAACTACACTTTAATTTTTAACAAATCATAATAAGCAACAAAAATTTATTAACTCAAAAAAAAACATATACATACAGATCAATGCAAAGAAATAGAGCAAAACAATGGAATGGGAAAGACTAGAGATCTCTTCAAGAAAATTAGAGATACCAAGGGAATATTTCATGCAAAGCTGAGCACAATAAAGAACAGAAATGATATGGACCTAACAGAAGCAGAAGATATTAAGAAGAGGTAGCAAGAATACACAGAAGAACTATACAAAAAAGATCTTCACAACCCAGATAATCACGATGGTGTGATTACTCACCTAGAGCCAGACATCCTGGAATGTGAAGTCAAGTGGGCCTTAGGAAGCATCACTACAAACAAAGCTAGTGGAGGTGATAGGATTCCAGTTGAGGTGTTTCAAATCCTAAAAGATGATGCTGTGAAAGTGCTGCACTCAGTATGCCAGCAAATTTGGAAAACTCCACAGTGGCCACAGGACTGGAAAAGGTCAGTTTTCATTCCAGTCCCAAAGAAAGGCAATACCAAAGAATGCTCAAACTACCACACAGTTGCACTCATCTCACACGCTAGCAAAGTGATGCTCAAAATTCTCCAAGCCAGGCTTCAATAGTACATGAACTGTGAACTTCCAGATGCTTAAGCTGGATTTAGAAAAGACAGAGGAACCAGAGATCAAATTGCCAACATCCGTTGGATCGTCAAAAAAGAAAGAGAGTTCCAGAGAAACATCTACTTCTGCTTTATTGACTATTTCAAAGCCTTTGACTGTGTGGATCACAACAAACTGTGGAAAATTCTTTAAGAGATGGGAATATCAGACTACCTGACCTGCATCCTGAGAAATCTGCATGAAAGTCAAGAAGCAACAGTTAGAACTGGATATGGAACAACAGACTGGTTCCAAATCGGGAAAGGAGTATATCAAGGCCGTATATTGTCACCCTGCTTATTTAACTTCTATGCGGAGTATATCATGAGAACTGCTGGAATGGATGAAGCACAGCTGGAATCAAGATTGCCAGGAGAAATATCAGTAAGATATGCAGATGACACCACCCTTATGGCAGAAAGTGAAGAGGAACTAAAAAGCCTCTTGATGAAAGTGAAAGTGGAGAGTGAAAAAGTTGACTTAAAGCTCAACATTCAGAAAACGAAGATCATGGCATCTGGTCCCATCGCTTCATGGCAAATAGATGGGGAAATAGTGGAAACAGTGACAGACATTATTTTGGGGGGCTGCAAAATCACTGCAGATGGTGATTGCAGCCATGAAATGAAAAGACGCCTGCTCCTTGGAAGAAAAGTTATGACCAACCTTGACAGCATATTAAAAAGCAGAGACATTACTTTGCCAACAAAGGTCCACCCAGTCAAAGCTATGGTTTTTCCAGTAGTCAGGTATGGATGTGAGAGTTGGACTATAAAGAAAGCTGAGCGCTGAAGAATTGATGCTTTTGAACTGTGGTGTTGGAGAAGACTCTCGAGAGTCCCTTGGACTGCAAGGAGATCCACCCAGTCCATCCTAAAGGAAATCAGTCCTGATTGTTCTTTGGAAGGACTGATGCTGAAGCTGAAACTCCAACCCTTTGGCCACCTGATGCGAAAAACTGATTCATTTGAAAAGAGCCTGATGCTGGGAAAGACTGAAGGCGGGAGGAGAAGGGGACTACAGAGAATGCGATGGTTGGATGGAATCACCAACTCAATGGATATGAGTTTGAGTAAACTCCGGGAGTTGGTGATGGACAAGGAGGCCTGGCATGCTGCAGTCCATGGGGTCACAGAGTTAGACATGACTGAGCGACTGAACTGAACTGAACTGAACTGAACAGGTATAAAGATACAAAGTTAGAGATATGTGTTCTTAGTATCTATTAGTTGCTGAAATTAGTGACCCAAAATTGTGAATACTTTCCAGATTTGGAGGAATTAACCTGATTAGGGTACAAAAGTGTTGAAGATCCTACCTGACGGCACATTCAGGAATAATGGAGGAAAAGGCTTTGATGCAAATTAAAGGAAGCTGACGGGAGGAGAGACCAGCCTCCAACTGGTCACCCTGTGTAGGGGACCCAGCCCCAGCTGGGGCCTGGATGGATGTCCTCAGACACAGGAATGACCCATGCTGGGCAGTTCCTGTCTTTAGGAGCCTGACTGCAGGTCCGGCTGGGTCCAGCTGGGTCCGAGGCTCACTTCCTGGGAAGTGAGTCCAGTCACTTTCGGACTAGTTCACGCGGAAGTCGTGGGAGGCCGGCTGCTGGTATACCAGAGCAGAAGTTGACTCAGCATAAGAGGCACGGTCCTGCCAACCCCACGGAAACCCCCCAGGTTTTCAGTCAGCTGGGGCTCAGAATGATTAAATGGCCTGCCTGAGGCCACATAGCCAGGAAGGGATTCGGTCCCAGGTCCGCATGACGCCGAAGTCCGTGTTCTTCTTCCTTTTCTAAGCAGCCACCATGCTTCTGTGGAGACCTAGGAGGTGTCTGTCTTAGAGCCCTGCTCATCACTGTCACCTGTGGCTCCCTGGTGGTTAGCCCATTGAGTATTAGGGAGGGCACTATAGAGTTCAGCCAGGGCTGCCTTCTGTTGGGTGGGCTATTCATGGGGCTGTTTTGCTTTGATTCAACTCCCAGGGTCCCCAGATTCCTTCTTGACCTGTAGAGTGTCCTGGGATGAGGTGGCTTGACCAGCACAATCACTTGTATGATTGAACCAAGACTGGGAGAAACTGACTTCTCTCAAGCGACCAGCCTTGTGCAGCCTCACTCATATGCTGCTTCCCACACAGGAACAGAAGCCCTCCATGCCTCCCACAGCCTTGGAGACAATCTATGTCTTCTGTCAGTCAGCTCAGTTCAGTTCAGTCGCTCAGTCGTATCTGACTTTTTGCGACCCCGTGGACTGCAGCACACCAGGCTTCCCTGTCCATCACCAACTCCCAGAGCCTGCTCAAACTCCTGTCCATCGAGTCGGTGATGTCATCCAGCCATCTCATCCTCTGCCCCTTCTCGTCCTGCCTTCAATCTTTCCCAGCATGAGGGCCTTTTCTAATGAGTCGGTTCTTTGCATCAGGTGGCCAAAGTATTGGAGCTTCAGCTTCAGCATCAGTCTTTGCAATGAATATTCAGGACTGATTTCCTTTAGGATGGACTGGTTGGATCTCCTTGCAGTCCAAGGGACTCTCAAGAGTCTTCTCCAACACTGCAGTTCAAAAGCATCAATTCTTCGGCAGTCAGATTTCTTTATGGTCCAGCTGTGGTTTTTTTTTTTAATAAGATTTGCAATTCTAGTTTGCACCAAAGTGTCTTTGCATCTGGAGAAGGACCCATTAGCAGAGACGTGAAGGCCCTGAGGCAGCTGCAGTGCTGGAATGGGTGGTAATAATTGCTTTCTGGTACAACTCCCTAACTAGGCAGGCTCTCTGAATAATCAGCAGCACCCTGTCACCTGTCTCTATAGCCAAATACAATTCTCTGTGTATTTGATAAGCTATTATCCTTATAAACTGTGGAAAATTCTGAAAGAGATGGGAATACCAGACCACCTGACCTGCCTCTTGAGAAATCTGTATGCAGGTCAGGAAGCAACAGTTACAACTGGACATGGATCAACAGACTGGTTCCAAATAGGAAAAGGGAGTATGTCAAGGCTGTATATTGTCACCCTGCTTATTTAACTTCTATGCAGAGTACATCATGAGAAATGCTGGACTGGAAGAAACACAAGCTGGAATCAAGATGGCTGGGAGAAATATCAATAACCTGAGATATGCAGATGACACCACCCTTATGGCAGAAAGTGAAGAGGAACTAAAAAGCCTCTTGATGAAAGTGAAAGAGGAGAGTGAAAAAGTTGGCCTAAAGCTCAACATTCAGAAAACGAAGATTATGGCATCCGGTCCCATCACTTCATGGGAAATAGATGGGGAAACAGTGGAAATGGTGTCAGACTTTATTTTTTTGGGCTCCAGAATCACTGCAGATGGTGACTGCAGCCATGAAATTAAAAGATGCTTACTCCTTGGAAGAAAAGTTATGACCAACCTAGATAGTACATTCAAAAGCAGAGACATTACTTCGCCGACTAAGGTCCGTCTAGTCAAGCCTATGGTTTTTCCTGTGGTCATGTATGGATGTGAGAGTTGGACTGTGAAGAAGGCTGAGCGCCGAAGAATTGATGCTTTTGAACTGTGGTGTTGGAGAAGACTCTTGAGAGTCCCTTGGACTGCAAAGAGATCCCACCAGTCCATTCTGAAGGAGATCAACCTTGGGATTTCTTTGGAAGTAATGATGCTAAAGCTGAAACTCCAGTACTCTGGCCACCTCATGAGAAGAGTTGACTCATTGGAAAAGACTCTGATGCTGGGAGGGATTGGGGGCAGGAGGAGAAGGGAACGACAGAGGATGAGATGGCTGGATGGCATCACCGACTCAATGGACGTGAATCTGAGTGAACTCTGGGAGATGGTGATGGACAGGGAGGCCTGGAGTGCTGCGATTCATGGGGTCGCAAAGAGTCAGACACGACTGAGCGACTGAACTGAACTGAACTTCACTGAATATTCACAAGTCTTAAATTAGCCAAGACCCCCACTGTTTCTCAGGGAGGGAAAACTGGGTAAACTTTCAAATTTCTGTGCTCCTTCTGTGCCTTAGCAATGGCCCCAGGATGCTATTGTCAGTTAAATCTGGAATGGAAGATCAATTATATTCTATTTATATTTTCCAGTTTAAAAAATGCTTATTCAATTTATTTAAACTAAAATAAATAACCAATTCACCCATTTCTTCCACCTTGCCACCTCCCACTTCTAACAGCCATCAGCCTGTTTTCTATATGTTGGTTTTTGTCTTTTAGCTTCCACATATAAGAGAGATAATACAGTATTTGTCTTTCTCTGCCTGACTTCACTTAGCATAATGCCCTCCAATTCATTTTGTTGCAAGTGGTAAGATTTTATTATTTTTTATGGCTGCATAATATTCCATTTTATATTTATGCCACAATTTCTTAATCTAGTCATCCACTGATGGCCACTTAGGTTGTTTCTATATCTTGGCTATTGAAAATGATGCTGCAGTGAACTTCGAGGTGCACTTTTCTTTTTGAATTAGTGTTTTCATTTTCTTCATATAATACTCAGATTCTGATGGAATTCCTGGATCATATGGTAGTTCTATTTTTAAATTTGTTTTTTTTGAGAAATGAACGTGGTGAGAGCACACATCATTTTCTTTGTTTCTGATCTTAGAGGAAAAGCTTTTAGCTTTTCACCATTGAATTTGATGTTAGCTATGTACTCCTGATACGTGGCCTTTACTATGTTGAGGTATGTTCCCTCCATACCTGCTTTGTTGAGTATTTTTATCATAAATGGATGTTGAATCTTGTCAAATGCTTCTTCTGCATCTATTGAGATGATCATATGATTTTTAGCCTTCGTGTTTTTAACATGGTGTATCATTGACTGATTATTGAACCATCGTTGCATCCCTGGAACAAATCCCACTTGATCATGCGGTGTGATCAAAGGTATTGTTGAATTCTGTTTGCTAATATTCTTTGAAGAATTTTGTATCTAGGGTAGTCAGAGATATTGGCCTGTAATTTTCTTGTTTTGTGGCATCCTTTGTCAGGGTAACGGTGGCCTTGTAAAATACATTTGAAAGAGTTCCCCTCTCACAAATTTTTTGGAAGAGTTTGATAAAGATTGATCTTATAATAACTGTTCTTTGAATGTTTGGTAGAATTCACCAGTGAAGCCACCTGGTCCTGGACTTTTGTTTATTGATAGTTTTTTGTTTATTTGTTTGTTTGCTTGTTTTGCTGATTCAAACTCCTAATCTTCTTGCTAGCAATTAGCCTGTTTCATTTGAGATTTTCATTTCAGATTTTCTATTTCATCATGATTCAAGCTTTGTAGATTGTATGTTTCTAGCAATTTATCCATTTCTTCTTGGTTGTCCAGTTTATTTGTTTCATCTAGTTTGGCATATAATTGTCCAAAGCAGTCCCTTCTGATGCCTTGTATTCTATGGTATCAGCTGTAATATCTCCTCTTTTGTTTCTGATTTGAGTCCTCTCTCTTTTTCTCTTGCTGAATCTAGCTACAAGTTTGTCAGTTTTGTTTATATTTTCTAAGAAGCAGTTCTTAGTTTCACTGATCTTTTCTATCATCTTTTCAGTCTTCATTTCATTTATTTCTGCTCTAATTTTTGTTCCTTCCTTCTTTCTGCTAACTTTGGGCTTCATTTGTTCTTCTTTCTTCTAGTTCCTTGGGGCGTACAGTTAGGTTGTTTGAGACTTTTCTTGTTTCTTGAGGTAAGCATTTATTGCTAAGAACTTCCCTCTCAGAACTGCTTTTACTGCATTTCATAAATTTCGGTATGTTTCACTTCCGTTTTCATTTGTCTCAAGGTGTTTTTGTTTCTCTTTTGATTTTTTCTTTGACTCATTGGTCATCTGTAACTTGTTTAATCTCCACATTTGTGAGTCTTCCAGTTTTCTTCGTGTAATTAATTTCTAGTGTCACACCACCATGACTGAAAAAAATGTTTAATATGACTTCAATCCTCTTATATTTGTTAAAATTTGTTTTACAGTCCAATATATGATTTATCTTGGAAAACATTCACTGATTTTCTGGGTCAATGACCTGTCCCATAATGTAAACAGAGTGTATTAAAGTCCTTTCCTATTATTGTATTGTCTGTTTCTCCCTTTGAAAGTGAAAGTGAAGTCGTGTCTGACTCTTTTGCGACCCCATGGCCTGTAGCCTACCAGGCTTCTCGGTCCATGGGGTTTTCCAGGCAAGAATAGTGGAGTGGGTTGCCATTTCCTTCTCCAGGGGATCTTCCCGACCCAGGGATTGAACCTGGGTCTCCTGCATTGTAGGCAGACCCTTTACCGTCTGAGCCACCAGGGAACACCCTTTAGGTCTGTTAATATTTGCTTTGTATATGTTAGTGCTCCTATGTTGGGTGCATAAATATTTACAAATGTTAAATCCTCTTATTGGATTGACCCCTTTATTGTTATAGGATGCCTTTGTCTCTTATTACAGTCTTTGTTACAAAGTCTGTTTTCTCTAAGTATAGCTACTCCAGCAGTCTTTTAAGTTCCTATTTGCATGAATGTCTTTTTCCATTTCTTCCCTTTCAGTTTATGGTATACCTTTACATCTAATGTGTGTCTCCCTAAACCTAAATTACAATTATTTTGGCATTCAAAGTGTACACAAAAGGTCAACTACAGCCCTGACCCCCACCCCCACCCCTTCTACCCCGCCCCGCCCCAGCTGTGTCCACTCTTCTTCAGGACTCTTCTGCAGTGAGGCCCGAGTTCAAGCAGGCAGTCTGTCCAGGCTGGCGCTTCCTCTTACACTTGGCCTTGTGCAAACTTGGCCTTGGCCAAGGCCAGAAAAGTTCTTGCAACTTCCCCAACAGAGCTCACAGCCTCCAGTCCTAAGTCTAGAAATATCAAGGGTGTTACCCGCGGTGCAACTTTTCAAAGCATCAGTTCCCTCCAAGCAACGTTTATTAAGGGTATCGAACAGCTGGGTGGGCGGGGCCAGGGGCTGCTAACTCAGGCTCTATACACGTATATACAGGTTTAGGGGCTGGGGCTGGGGAGAGCATCACGTGGGGGCGGCCTCAGACGGCGGAGGCCAGCTTCCGCTTGGTGCTCTCGCTGCAGCGGTGCAGGATGACGTCTGCGCTGGGCCTGGGGGGCACGGCCGGCTGCGGCTTGGGGCGCTCGGTCTTGGGTTGCTGCTGCTCCTCTGCGGATGGACAGCACCAGGTGAGGCCCGCCCCACCTGCTCGGCCTCGCCTGCTCGGCCCCGCCTCGCTTCACTTTTCGGGCCCCACACTCATGGCCCCGCCTCCACCGCCCGGCCCCGCCCCAGACCCCGCCTCCATCACACAGCTCCGCCTCCATCGCCCGATCCCGCCCCAGGCCCCGCCTCCATCGCCCGGTCCCGCCCCCAGCCCCCGGCCCGAACTCACTCTGGGCGCTCCGGGAGCTCTGAGGCCCGAGCCGCTGGTGGCGGCGCTGCTGCATAAAACGGACGCTGTTGCGCCGATAGGTGTCCTGGCTGAGGCGCTTCCGTGACCGCTGGTGGATGCTGTGAGCGTTGCGGATGGACGACCTGGATCCAGCAGGATGCGGGACTTCGGTTAGCGCCCCGCGTACGCACCCTTGCCGCAGCCCTACCCGAGGGGACTCATAGCCAACCCTGGGGTCCAACGACTAGGCCGAGGAAGAGCAGTCGGTGGAGGGAGTCCTGCCCAGCCCCGATAGGCATGAAGGCCACTGCCCCTCCCCGACACGGACCCCCTGCCCTGACTCAGAGCCCAGGCCCTTTTCTCACCCGCCTTTCCCCGCCGGCCTTCAGCCTACCCCCTCTACTGGAAGCCCTCCGGCCTGCCCCAACCCTCAGGAGCCATCCCAAGGACGGTGGGCATCGGTGCCCCCACTTCCATCTCACAACCCTGCTTCCCTGCTGCCCTTGTGCCGGCCCCACAGTGTAGGAGGGCACTCCAGCCTTCGCTCGGAGAGAGGGCTGGCACCCCGTCTCCCCCGCCCTAGCACTGTCAGCCTAGGGCCTGGACCACAGAGGGAAGCCGTGGTACACCCTCCTCAGCCCGCCCAGCCTGCCCCCACTGCCCCTGGGACCCTTGCTCACCTGCGGGGCGGCGCCCCCCGGCTCTTGATCTGGCTTTGGGCCTGGACTATGTCCTGCCCTGCCTTCTGCAGGTACATGGATGGAAAGTAACCTGTGACTTCTTCTTTCCTGTAACAGAGGCAGCCCCTGAGGTCTGGGCAGTCGCGGCGGGGGGTGGAGCCTCAGATAGGGGGGTCAAGGGTCCCTTAGGGTCATCTGAGGTCAAGGCAGCTGGGAGGTTGCAAACACAGCAGCCAACACCAGCCCCTGCACCTGTGTGCCTCAGTTTCCTCATGGGTGTGACACAGGCCTTCCTAGTTGTGACGCTGAGAAGAGGAGCGCAAATTAGCAGATCCAGCTCTCCTGGGACAGGTGTTTGCTATGAAACCTCTGCAATCTTGTATTTGTCAGTTTTTTCTCTTATATAAGGTGATGGTCTCCTGTGTCCTAAGAAATCTTTGCCCACTTCCAAGTCGACAAGTTCCCTTACGCTTTCTTCCAAAAACTTCTTAGTTTGGGGTTTTGTGCGTGGTAAAACCTGCGATCCATCCCAAATAAAGGTGTATGGTGTGAGGCAGGGTCAAGGTTCATTTCTCACCACCCCTCCCAGGGATATCCAGTTGTTCCTGCACCATTTGTTGAGAAGATTTTTCTTCCCATTCTTACTACTATGTTTGGGAGTAAAAAAAAAAAAAAGTAGTTTTTGTATGCTACAGACTTAACTCAGTAAGACTCATTCTGCTTGGCTGGTGGGAGAATCACAAATGCCTCAGGAGTGCATGATGGGGGTTCACTGAATCTGAGTTTTTAAAACTAATTCACTTTGCTGTGCAGCAGAAACTAACACAACATTGTAAAACAACTTTCACCAATTAAAATAAAAAAAGTTGGAGAAATCCTGTCTCAAAGTCTTCAGTGGAGGGCCACGCCTATGAGGGGTATTGTGGCCACAAGCTCATGGGAGTCACGGATGGGCGCTGTGACTCCAGGCTTGGCAATCATGTGTAAGACCCCAGGACTCTGCTTTCCCCAGCATCAGGAAAAACTAGTATTCTTACATTCATTTGAAGGAATGAACAGATGAAAATTACAATGACGGATTTAAGAGGAAAAGGGATGACAGGGTCTGCTCCAGCAGCCGTCAAATATAATAATTCATTCAGGGACTTCTTCTGGTGGTCTAGTGGTTAAGACTCTACCTGCCAATGCAGGGGACACGAGTTCTATCCCTGATCCACCACTAAAGCACTGCTAATGCCTGAGCACCTGGAACCCGGGCTCTGCAACAAGAAGCCACCGCAAGGAGAAGCCCGTACACCGCAACAAAGAGTAGCCCTGGCTCACCGCAGCTACAGAAAGCCTGCGTGCCCCAACAGAGACCCAGAGCAGCCAAAAGTAACAAATAAATCTTTATAAAATGGTATTGTGTTTTTTAAAAAATATTAATACAATTAATTGTGTTGCTGGAGAATGAATATATGAACTGGTCGGGGGACGTGACTCCAAGTCACAAAGGAAAGAAGTGCCCACTCAGACAAGGACACCGAACCCTGCGATACAAGCAGGCTGGGATGGAAGCAGTCTGCTTCCAAAATGGAAACAGCCCAGAGAGAGGCAGTGGCGTGTCCTACCCAGAGTTACAGTCAGGTCAGCACTGAGCCCGCACAGGTCCAACCTTGGGCCAGGCTGACTCTCAGGACAGGTGCAGTGGGAGGGAGAGAGGGAGGGCACGACTCTCCTACCTGATGACCCACCAGCCATCCAGGAGCTTGTGAATGACCTCAATGGTTTCACCCTCCTGCAGGGACATCTCGTCCTCCAGTACAGCAGTGTAGGCTTTGATGGTGACGTAGGGCTCACCTGGAGGGGGAGGGGCATAGTGAGGAGGTCCGCCCAGCACATGGCTCCCCACCCTTACCCTCCTCTCTGGGCCTGGGGCTTCCCCCAGCTGGAGCTCAGGACACCATCTCCTCCAGTTCTCCCACTCCTCCTGGACTTCTGTCCTCTGCCAGCTCTATAAAGGGGAGCTCGCCCACTCCCACTCACTGCCATCCACACCAGAGGCCAGGAGCTCCCATGACCCCAGAGACCTGGCCAGCCACCTGCACACAAGGAGTGGCCAGACAGGAAGTGGGGAGGAAGAATACCCGTCCAGTGGCACTTGAGCCATCACTCCAGCCCACTGTTCACATGTGGGGCTGCCACCCCTGTGTACACGTCTTGCCCAGTTTTTAAAGAGAAGCCACAAATCCACATAAAATTGTAAACTCTTTCTATTAATATTTGAAGATATGGGCAGCCAAAACTTTTTTAATCACACCCCACATGGGCCCCCTCCAACCCAGCGGCTACCCATTTTCCCATTCTAGTCAGCCACGATACCCCCACCTCCAGGCAGCCCTCCTTCCTGAGCCTCAGGTTGGCTCACGGTATCGCTTCCCACTGGACCCAGTCCCAGGCTGGCAGCTACCACATATCCAGGATTGACCTCATCACCCTCTCTCCTCTATTCTACCTCCTGGGTCCCCCGTCCTGACCAAAGGCACCACCTCCTGCCCCAACCTAGACTCGGGGGTGTCAGCCCTGCCTCCATCTCTGCCCAAGCCCTCAGTCATGTCTGACCCCAAAGCAGTCACTCTGGCTCCTCAATATTCCTGAGCCCCTCCTGCCCCTCCTCCCATCCCTGCAGCTGGGGAGGGCAGCAGGTACCTGCATAGTTGGGTTCTGGGTCCTCGGCTTCATCAGGACTGTCCAGAGGCTCCAAGTAGGACGCTGGGACCCAGCCACGCTTTGTCTTCATTTGGCAGAACCACCAGCCTGTGCCAGGGATATGGGGCAGTAAGCCTGGGTGGGTCTGGGAGCCTCCCTCAGCCATCACCGGGTGGGGAGGGGTGAGGACAGTCAGACACAGACACGCAGACATCCAACACTCGCATTCAGACTGATTTGTGTGTGTTCAGTCGCTCAGTGGTGTCCGACCCTTTGCGACCCCCTGGGCTGTAGCCTGCCAGGCTCCTCCACCCATGGAATTTTCCAGGCAAGAATACTGGAGCGGGTTGCCAATTCCTACTCCAGGGGATCTTCCCGGCCCAGGGATTGAACCCGCAGCTCTTGCATCTCCTCTATTGGCAGGCAGATTCTTTACCATTGCGCCACCTGGGAAGCCTGTCACCTTCACCACATTCCATGCCAAAATTACACACACCGGCACACAGAGAACCACAGAACTACAGCTCAGAAGCCACTTCATAGGTGTGATGAGAAGTTCGCCTGCCCACCCGGCTGTATCCCGCAGAGATGCTCCTTCTCGCCCGGAATGTGTGCAGATCCCCAGAGCCGCCAGGGGGCGCACTCTCAGAGAGAAGGCGATGCCCCCCGCCCCACCCCCTACCCCCGCTCCGCCCAGTGTGGGGAGGACAGTCAGGGCCCCTGAAGGAGCCCGAGCCCCGCTGTGGGCCAGGCGGGGACGAGGCCCAGGGCTGCTCTCCGGGCGGGCAGAGCCTTGGTGGGGGCTTGTGGCCCAGGGCCCGGGCACCAGGGGAGGGAGGTCCAGGCGGGGTGAGGAGGCTGACCGCTCTCGTTCTTCTCCACGACTTCCACCACGTCACCCGTGGCCAGCGCCATCTGTGAGCTCGAGCCCTTCTCGTAGTCAGCGATGGCGCGGTACGTCTGCAGGATGATGGGGCCCGTGATGTCTGGGCAGAGAGAGGGCAGGGTGAGTGGGCACGGTGGGCGCCTCCTCCCGGCTCTCCCCTGCTGGCCCTGCGTGGATCGCTAGGACAGGAACTTATGTCCTGTCCCCACCCAGCTCCAGACAGGCCGGGGGTGGACACGCCCTGTGTACTGGAAAGCAGCGGAGACAAGCTAGGCTTCGCAGCCCTGCACCTATTCAGCACCTTCTGTGTGCCAGACACCAGCCGCACACTTTACACACGCTCTCTCTCATTTGATGAGGTTTGCAAGCAGCCTTTCTCAGCATTAATGTGCACAGGGGACTTTCCTTGTGGTCCTGTGGCTAACAGTCCATGCTCTCAATGCAAGGTCCCTGGGTTTGATCCCTGATCAGGGCACTAGATCCCACACGCTGCAACTAAGAGTTTGCATGCCTCTACTGTGCTGCCAAATAAATAAATACATATTTTTAAAAACCCTTTAGCGTGCAAACAAATCACTCAGGGATCTGGCTGAAACACAAGCACTGATTCCATAGGTCTCGGGTAGGACCTGAGGGTCTGTATTTCTAACCGGCCCCCAGGTGATGCTGCAGCTGCCTGTTAAGCACTGACTTGTATCCACCCCTACCACCAAATTCATATATTGAAGTGCTAATCCCCAGTACCTTAGAATCTGAGTGTATTTGGGGCCACTAAAGGCCACTTTTGCTCCCAAATCTGATCATTCATTCAGCCAGAACATTTCCTGGCTGTCGGAAGCCAGGGTCTGTGCTTGGCACTGCAGCCACAGAAGTGAGCTCCCAAAACTCCAACTATTTTTTTTAAACTTTTTAGCCATGCTCCACAGCATGTGGGATCTTAGTGCACCAACCAGGGTTCTAACCCACTCTCCCTGCATTGGAAGTGCAGAGTCTTAGCCACTGGACACCAGGGAAGTCCCAAGACCCCAACTCTTTAGTGCAGCCGCCAAGATCCTTCACAGCTATTCTCATCTCCTGCTCTTTTCCCTGCATACCCCAAGCTCAGGGTCCCCGGTCGTGTCAGCAGTCCCTGAGGGTGACCCCACAGGGCTGCCCCCAGCCTCTTACCCGCAGCGTTGCTCTTGCCGTCTTTGGGCATCAGGTATGTCTCTGGCTTTTTCACCCTGCAGCAGAGAACAGTCTGGGTTAGACCACTGGGCTTCCCCCTGGGATGCTCAGAACAGACCTACAGAAGAACTTCCCAAGACAGTTCCCAAAAAGAACGTGGGAAATGGGGGCCGCCGCAGAGAGAAGGTAGTGGCTGGACTGGGAGGAAGGGGCTTTGAAGAAAGAAGGAGCTGTTCAGAGCCTGAGGGGGTTGCCCAGCTTCCTGCAGACCCAGAGGAGAAGGCTTGTAGCCCAGCTCCCTTCTGCTGGAGCCTCGAGAGAGAAGCCAACGGGGGTGGGTGCCTTGTCCCTCAGGGGCCGAGGGGAGCTGCCCTGCCTGGGACCAGGGTTGTGTTCAGGGGTCCATAATCACTAGCTGGAGTGCTGCTGTCTGTCTATGGCAAACCCTGTCCTCCAGGTGTCCCCTGGCACTCAGTACCAGCGAGGACAGAGAGAGGGACCTTCTGCAGCACATTCCCCTGAGATCTCACTCAGCTTCTCTGATGCCGTTCATGCAGGGCCCTGTGTCCAGGAGACCCCTAGGGCGAGGGCAGACAGAAAATGAGGTGGCAAAGGAGAGGAGGGGCTTGAGACACGCTCAGGAATGAACAGAGGCCACCAAGCCCCATATCCTCTCAGGGGCTCCTCACTTCCCAGTTTATAAGCACTCTCCCAGGCACCCACTACTGCATCTGGGCCTCAACACTGGGTCACAGTTGGGGAAGCTGCTGTCAGAAGGCTCCAGGTCCCATGGCCAGGCAGAGATAGGACAAAGACTGAGGACCTAGGACCCCCAGCCCGGAGTGCCTCCTCCACCCCACCCCCAGCATCCTGAGGCTCAGAGGATGCAGGTAGAAGCCTGGCTGGGATGCTGGGGGTGTCTTCCTTCACTTTCTCGCTGTGTGACTTTGGGCAGGTCGCTTGCCCTCTCTGATCCTCAGGCTCTTCCTGTGGAACATGGGGAAATCCCTGCCCTCTCCAGGTTGAGCCAACCACCCCTTCCCTCTCCCACCACTCACTGGCTGTCTGTGGGGAGCTTGAGGTCGTCGGGGCGCACCTTGAAGAAGTTGAGGAGGTGCGGGCAGCGGGAGATCTTGACAGGCAGGCTCATGAGTGCGCTGCAGTACTCGGTAAGAGTGCCCTGGCGGCTCTCGGCCACCCGCTGCCCATCAAACCACCGCGGGGCTGGTGGGACCAGGGAAGGACACCAGAGGACCAGTGAGCATACTTGCAAGGTCAAGTCCGGAGACGGTGGGAGTGGAGGGGACAGTCAGAGGGCAGACAAGGGGATCCGGGGCAGGGGAGCCCACCCAGCTGACTCAGCCCCACTCCTCACCTGGCAGGTGTGGGATGATCCTGTTCTCTGGGTTGATGTCCCCCGCCTCAATAGGAAACATCTCCTTTAAGATTTTCTGGACAGAGAAGCAGATACGGAGGAATCTGTTTTATTAGAGCACTGTAAAGGCACAGAATTGGACACAACCTAAACACTTTCCAATAGCTGGGGCTAGAAGCTGCAGTCCAAAGAGTCGGACGCAACTTTGCAACTGAACAACAAGAAGCTTCTGGTGGCATCCTGGGTTCTTCTTTCTCTCCTGCCTCACATCAACCCACCAGCCAATCCTTTCGGCTCAGCTCCCCAAATCTGTTCAGAATCGGATCCTTCTCACTATGCCTGCTTCTGCCTGGTTTGATTATTACAACCTTCTTAGGTCACTGCCCCCTCTCTCCTGGTCTGTCCTCAATCCACCATCCAGAGGCCTCCTCTTAAAACCCAGGTTGGATCCTGTCTCTCCTCCGCTCCCTCCCTCCCTCCCTCAGAACGCTCCCTACCTCTCAGCTCACTCAGAATGGAAACAAAGGGTGAGTTATTCCACGCGGTGCCACGTGACCTGTCTCTGCCTGCCTTGCTCAAACTTCTCCTGCCACCACTCTCCCCCTGTTCCCTCCGCCCCAGCAGCCCTTGGAAGCTCCAAGCCCACTCCTGCCCCAGGGCCTTTGCATGTGTTATCCCCATTCTTCCCTCCCCCCCCCCCATGCAGATCAATAGCTCATTCTCTCACTCTCTCCCTCTTTCTCCTTCTTCAAGTCCTTGCTCAGCTATCTCCCCCTCACAAGGCCTCCTTCCTGACAATTGTCCCTCCTTCTCCCATCCTTCCCACCCCCCTTCCCTGCTCTATTTTGCTCCTTCTAAGGACCATCTAACATGCTATAGAAATTACTTATTTTGTTTGTTTTTTCTCGTCTGTTATCCTGACTTCTCCACTGGAACATAAGGTTTACAAGGGCAGGCAAGGATTTGCACCTGTTTCTTATACCTTTCAGCAGTATTGCCTACTAATCAAGAAGAATGTGCCTGACACTTAGTAGGTGCTCAATAAATAGTGGTTGGATGAATGAATGAGTCCACCAGGTAATAAAAGGGGCCTATCCTGGGATTTCAATGGCAGTCCAGTGGTTAAGACTCCATGCTTCCACTACCAGGAACATGGGTTGAATCCCCCAACAGAGAACTAAGATCGTGCATGCCACGTGGCATGGCCAAAAAGTTAAAAAAAAAAAAAAAGCAAGGGGGAGTTGCTAATCCTACAATCCTATGCTAATTCACTTCAGTCGTGTCCGACTCTGTGCGACTCCATAGACGGCAGCCCACCAGGCTCCCCCGTCCCTGGGACCCTCCAGGCAAGAATACCGGAGTGGGTTGCCATTTCCTTCTCCAATGCATGAAAGTGAAAAGTGAAAGTGAAGTCACTCAGTTGTGTCCGACCCTCAGCGACCCCATGGACTGCAGCCCACCAGGCTCCTCCATCCACGGGTTTTTCCAGGCAAGAGTACTGGAGTGGGGTGCTATTGCCTTCTCCAATAAAGCAGTTTAAATAGGTGAGATGAAGCCCCACGATGTATCATCATGGACTGGTCTCAAAATTGTAACCCAGTGACGGTAATAAGATTGAGAAACAGGCAAAATGCACGCTGATGGCATTCACCTACACCTCGGAAAGTGCGTGCTCCACCCGACTGTATGTTGTTCCTAGGCTTTGTGTGTGTGTGTGTGTGTGTGTGTGTGTGTGTGTGTGTGTGTGTGTGGCCACGTAGGGTAGGAGCTAATATGGGCTATGAGATGAAGGGAGGCTTCCACTCCTTTTGTAATTTTGATTGGAGGATAATTGCTTTACAATATCGAGTAGGTTTCTGCTGCACAACATGAATCAGTCATAATTATATATGAACTGTGTGTGCTTAGTCGCTCAGTCAGGTCCGACTCTTTGCAACCCCATGAACTGCAGGCCTCCAGCCTCCTCTGTCCCTGGGGATTCTTCAGACAAGACTACTGGAGTGGGTTGCCATTTCCTTCACCAGGGGATCTTCCCAACCCAGGGATCGAACCACAGTCTCCTGTATTGCAGGCAGATTCTTTTTTTTTTTTGTCCCTCCAATGCAGGCAGATTCTTTACTGACTTAGCCACCAGGGAAGCCCAAGAATAGTGGAATGAGTAGCCTATCCCTTCTCCGGGGGATCTTCCCAACCCAGGAGTCAAACCAGGTCTCCTGCATTGCAGGCGGATTCTTCACCATCTGAGCTACCAGGGAAGCCCAGAATTATATGTATATATTTAAATATATATATCCCCTCCCTCTTGAGCAGCCCCATCCTTTTATTTAAAAGTCTTGTGCAAACAGCCCAGTGACATCAGCTGTGATTCCAGGTGCTGGTGTAAAGGCTGGATATAGTTTTTCTTCACATTTATCTGCATTTCACTTTAAATAATTCAAATAAGAGAAGTGCTTTTGTGGTCCCTCCATTCCTCTGACCTGTCTTAGACCAGGACCCAGCAGCCAAGCTCCACACACCATGACCCCCCCATAACCTCCTCCCAGTTTTGTCCAAACAGCCTCTGGTGCTGGGAACACTGGGGGATTCTCCCATGTAAACCCTGGTGATAACAGGCTCCCACAAAGCAAGAAGACCAGGTTCCATGGGTATCAGGATTATCCACCCTCCTTCCGGTCCGCCAGGGTCTTCATCAGGCCAGGGACTGTGAGTCAAAGAGCAAGCGCCTGGGATGACCCCTGCGGGGACAGAGCAAGCCGGGGGACCCTTGAGACAGCCCCCTTGAGTTCGTGCGCAGTGGGTGCAGAGTCTTGGTTTGGGAAGATGAGACTGTTTAGAAATGGATGGTGGTGATGTAGGGTGACATAGCGAACACGCTTCATGCCACTGGCTTGTACACTTAAAACAGGTGAAATGGTAAGTGTATGTTACGTATATTTTCACAATAAAAATCACCTGAAATGTTTTCTTTAAATTAAAAAAATATAAGGCCGACAACACTGTAAGTCAACTATACCTCAATTTAAAAAAAAAAATGCCCCCTTAACTGTGGGCTGGGAGGGGAGGGGGTTTCCAAGTTTGCCTCCCCGAAGGCAGAGCTGGGGCTGGGCGTGGTGTCTCCCCTTACCCCCGACCCACACACAGGGCACTCACGTGGAATTCGTAGATCTCGGTGAAGCGCCGATAGACCACCTTCTCAGACAGGTCGTGCCATTTCACCAGGAACATATAGACCTAGCGGGGAGGCAGAAGCAGGGGACCTTGTTCAAGCACGCATCTGGGCAGCCCCCACCCACGGTGGAAACCCACAGGACTGGGGGGTGGGAGGGAGAGTGCTATTCGGGGTTACCTGGGCCATAGAAAGAGCACCAAGTTCATGGACCCCAGGGCAAATTAACTCTCTCAAATTAACTCAAATTTCTCTCCGTAAACTAGAGGTAAAAGCAGGACCTCACCACTAGGGCTGCTGTGAGAGTTAACAGGAGGTAAGACACAGAAAGGGCTGGGCTCAAATAACAAAACGCAACACAACACAGTAAGATGTTGTGTGGCTGGATTTATATGAAATGTCCAGGGAGTTCCCTGGTGATCCAGAGGCTGGGACTCTGCACTTTTACTGTTGACGGCCCAGGTTCAGTCCTAGGTCAGGGAACTGAGATCCCACAAGCCAAGGGCACAGCCACAAAATAAAAAAGAAAAGAAAAGAAAGAGATGTCCAGAAGAGACAGATCTATCGAAACAGAAAGTAGATTTGTGGTTGCCAGTGGCTGGGCGGGGTCAGGGTAGAGGGCCCGAGGCTTGACTGGGAAAAGGATTTCTTTGGGGTGATGAAAAATAACAGATTATAGTGATGATTGTGCAACTCTGTGAATGTACTGAAAACCACTGAATTATGCAATTCACATAAGTTAATCACATGGCATAAGAACTGTGGTGGTTTAGTCTCTAAGTCGTGTACGACTCTTGAGACCCCATGGATTGTAGCCCACCAGGCTCCTGTGTCCATGGGATTTTTCAGGCAAGAATACTGGAGTGGGTTGCCATTTCCTTCTCCAATATCCAAAAAAAACATTATATAAAACAAACATACAAAAACTCAATACGGAAAAATAAGCCTGTAGACACAGTTAAGAGAACACCACTCAGCCACACAAAAGAGCAGACAACTGATATTTGCAACCACGTGGATGAATCTTAAAAGCACAGTGCTGAATACAAGAAGTCAGGCATGAAAGGCTACATACCGTTCCACATCTGTGACATTCTAGAGTGACCTCAACTAATTCAAGGTGGAAAAAGACACCTTTAATAGTTGCTTCTAGGGGCTGGGAAGGAATGACTGGAACATGAGATGGAGTGAAGGTCACGGTCAGCATTTCGATGAGAGTTTGGGTTCTGTAGGGACTCTCAGGGTCAAAACTCAGTAAATGTATCTCTAAGATTTGTGGGTTTCATTCTACACAAATTTTACATCAAAAGAGAAAAAACTATAAGCAAATGCTTAACTCTGGCTGTGATATGCCTGCTGAAATATTCAGGGCAAAGTGTACTGATATTTGTGCTTTGCCTTGAAGTGGATCAAAAATAAGATAGACTGATGGGTGGATGGATGGTTGGCATCATAAAACAAGTGCTACAGGTAACATTAATGGAAGAATCTAGTTAGTGAGCATATGACTGGTTAGATTTTTTGGTTTTGTTCTGCTGCAAAATTTTTTCAATTTCTCTCCGTATTTGAAGTTTCTCAGAATAAAATATTGGGGAATCAAAAGAATAGCTACCCACTAGGGAAGATTAAAATACTCTACAAAATTAGATAGTTGTGAGAGCTGGACAACTTATAATATACCAAAAACCACACTGCACTTTAAATGGGTGAACTTGCTAATATTTTACATATTTAGAAATAAAGTTGAACCAACAAGGATTTTTTAACTTTAAAGTGGAAAACAAACAAAACCAAATGAACTAAACAGTATATAAAATGGGTAATAATCTAACTTTTTTTTAATGGAAAAGACTCCAAGTAGCTTTTAGTTATAGCACTGTCACTGTTCTCAGTCCAAAAGGACAAAAACAACTGCAGAGAAAACTTAACTTTGACTTATTAGGTTAGTAGGTTTATTGTTAACAGTGGCGTGGGAGTAGTGACTGAATACCTTAGCAGTAGGTTTATTGTTGACAGCAGTGTGGGTGTAGTTACTCTGAAACAAATTTATATTTACTTTAGAATTGAGCAGAGGAGTAATACACTAATCTCCTTGGGACCCACTGTTCCCACAGTGAGAGAAAGGAGCTATAGATATAAAACGGTGAGAGGCAAGAATGATACGACATGGCTGTTTCCCCCAGTCTGTCCACTGAAAAGGCAGTCACGCGCCATGACGCCTTGGTGGCAATGAGCACACCTAGCTTCCAGATTTTGTGTTCTAATATCACTCCCACTAAAGAACCAGGGTTCTTTACTGAAATAGTTGAGTCCAGGCCTAAGGCTGAAAGAGTCCAGGTTAAGCTGGACCACCTTGTGCCATAAGAACGGATTCTGGTGCCCTCTCCAAAAAAAAAAAAAAAGTGCTCAAAGAATGACATGATATATCCCCAAAAGAGCACAGAGGCCAACCTGAAGGAGCTCCCAGTCACCAAATCTGGAACATTCTGAGCATCAAAATAAGAAATAATAGTAATGGACTCTGACCCACTGAATCCATGGATCCATACGGACATAAACCAGGAAGAAGGGAAGACACAGGAAATGCACTCAGGAGGACCAGTAGAGTTTAAAGCTCATTATTTGGCAATCATGATCGTCATTTGATTCAAGCAAGAGTCATCCAGTTTCTGTAAGGCACAGGATACTCACATAGCTTTCCATAACCTCCCCCACGGGTTCGTTATTAATTCTGTTGCTCGTTGTAGTCACTAAGTTTTGTTCACCTCTTCTGCAACCCCAGTGACTACAGCCTGCCGGGCTCCTCTGCCCATGGAATTCTCCAGGCAAGAATACTGGGATGGGTTGCCATTTCCTTCTCCAGGGGATCTCTTCCAGACCCAGGAATGAAACCCACATCTCCAGCATTGGCAGGTGGATTCTTTACCACCGAGCCACCAGGGAAGCCCAGTTATGAATTACAAAGGGGGAAACAGGAGCTTTACAGCAGAGAAACTTGGAAGACACACTTAGGATTTAGTGATCAAACATCACTAATATAGGAATAAATAAAAATCGCCTGATGGGATCAAAGAGAAAAACAGAGAGTCACTTCCGGGGTGTCCTTGAATTATTGGGATCTAAAGTGAAAAGTGAAAGTCGCTCAACTGTGTCCAACTCTTCACAACCCCAGGGACTATACAGTCCATGGAATTCTGCAGGACAGAATCCTGAAGTAGGTAGCCTTTCCCTTCTCCAGGGGATCTTCCTAAGCCAGAGATCAAATCCAGGTCTCCTACATTGCAGGTGGATTCTTTACCAGCTGAGCCACACGGGAAGCCCAGAAGACTGGAGTGGGCAGCCTGTCCCTTCTCCAGCAGATCTTCCCAACCCAGGAATCAAACCAGGGTCTCTTTCATTGCAGGCAGATTCTTTACCATCTGAGCTATCATGGAAGCCATTGAGATCTAAGGAAGTATCAAACCTGTCTCCGGCATTGCAGGAGGATTCTTTACTCGCTGAACCATTGGAAAGTCCCTAAGAGGTATCAGAGACACCAAAATTGAGGGGCGTTCTACAAAATAACTGGTCCCATCTCTTCAAAAAGTCAAAATTGAAAAGGACCAAGACTGATTAAGACCAATCCAGGTTAGAGACCACCAAAGAGACGTGGCAACTCGAATACACAGGATAACCTGGATTGGATCCTGGGCCTGGAAAAAACGTCCCTGCCGAGGGACAAGTAGGACACTTGCTGAAATCCTAATACAGTCTGTGGGATGCACGACAGTGTTTTATCAAGGTTAATTTCCTCATTTTGACACCTTTGGTTATGTAAGAGAGCGTTCTTGGTTTTAAGAAATACACACTTGTAATATTGGGCGGGTAAAGAAGCACAACGTCTCCAAATAACTGTCAAACGATTCAGAATATATATATTTACAGAGAAAGGAGGGAGGGACAAGGGAACAGAGAGAGACACACACAGAAAATGCGGATGAAGGAATACTGGAGTAATTGGCATTTTCCCAGGGCAACATTTCTGTAAATCTGAAATTATTTCAACATTAAAAGTTAAAAAAAGACGAAAGGTCTCCGCATATACTCTGAATGCAGCCCACATGCTGTTTATAACGTGGATCCCTCTCTGTTCTTCCTCTGGGCTTGGAGACCCTATAATGATGGGTGGGGTGGCCGGGTCTGAGCGAACACTTCCCCAGCTCCCCGGGGGCAGGAGGGGGGACTCTTTGAGTCCCTGCGGTGGTGTCACCCTACAGGAGGGGCCCAGACTCTGATGTAACTGATCACCACCAGCGCGCCTTCCCGGGGACCCCTCGCGGAGGGCCGGCAGAGACACGTGCCAGCGGGGAGAGCAGGGAGTGGGGCAGGGGCGGGGGCCGCACATCATCTGAAGGGCTCACATGGACTGCGGCCCCAGATAGGCGGCCTGAAGCCGGGGGACCCGGAGTCTCGGCCACGACCCTGCACCCTCTCCCCTCGGGCAGGGAGCCCCGGGGCTGTGCGGGGACCCGCACGTGCGCCACCCACCCACCCCCAGGCCTGTCCCAGCGCAGGGCGCTCCCGGCCGGTACTCACGTAGTGCTGGCTGGGGACGAAGCGCTTCTCGAAGCCCAGGAGGGCAATGTGGCGGATGAAGTGGTCCCCCATGGCTCGGCTGCGCGCGGCACCCTCTCCTCCAGGGTGCTCAGGGGTTGGGACTTAAATTGGTTGGAAAGAGGAAGTCGCCTCGGTCGCGGAGGGCCCGGGGGGAGGGCGGGGGGAGAGGGGAGAGGAGGTGGCAAGAGGGGGTAGGGAGAGTGCAGAGAGGGCTCCGCTTCTTCTTTCGTTTTCTGGGATTCCTGGGGCTCCCGTGGCGGGACGTGGGCGGCCACACGCACGCAGGTGTTCAGGAACACTCTGGCCCCTGTCCTCCCTGTGGCCTCTAGGGCCCTACAGGTGGAGTGCCTGGCTCCTGGCTCTCTCCTCCTGGCTCCCTCCTCCTGGCTCCTCCGCGCCAGCCGCGTTGGCTTATCTGTCCTGGGAACTCCCCCAATACTCGCACCTCAGGGCCTTTGCACGCCGGTTCCACCTGGCCCATCTCCGGCAGGCCTGTAACTCCCACCCTCAGTGTCTGCAAGTTTCTCTTCTGAGAAGGGCACCTCTTCCGAGAGACTGTCCTTGATAACCTCACATAAAATAGCAACACTTCATGGGCCCCTACTCCTCTTTCCCCCCCTTTTTTTTTCAGAGCACTGACCACTGTTTTATTTTATTTTTGCAATGTCCTTCCCGACCAGATTGTGAGCCCGTGAGAGAAGGCTCTGGCCTGTTTTGACATGGGCTCTGGCCCCAATGCCCCAGAGCTGGTGCCTGGCATGCAGTGGGCCTTCTGCAAGTATTCAGATAGTAACTGCATTGCTCATGGAGTGATGAATCCTCCAGGGAAGTGTGTGCAAGCCTCCCGTGCACACCCTGGGTGAGCGTGACTGAGAACAGTGGTTGGCAGGCAGACTAAGACCCGATTCAAATCCTGGTCAAAGAACGGCCCCTCAGAGCCGGCTTGGTTTCCTCCTGAGTGAAAGGGGACCCTCATCTCTGCTGAGAATGGGGAGAAGGGGATTTGGGATGCAGGGGTGAGGGAGGAGCAGCTTGCTGGGAGAGGATGGGTTGTTGTTGTTCAATCGCTCAGTCATGTCTGACTCTTTGGGACCCCATGGCCTGCAGCATGCCAGGCTTCCCTGTCCTTCAACTACCTCTTGGGATTTGCTCACACTCATGTCCATTGAGTCGATGATGCCAAAGCCTGTGGTGCTTGGCCAGGGAGACATGGGGCTCCAGGAGCTCAGAGGTTATAGGGCTGGTTCACGGTCACAGAGCAAGTGGTCTCAGACCCAGGAAATTTGACTGCAGGTTCAGGTGGGCAGGGTCACTGTGTGGCCCAGACTCTCAGATTCCAAGAGGGAGAGATGGTGGCCAAGGCCGTCAGCGCTGGGAGCACGCTGAGAGCCACGGGTCTCCCGGGACCACCAGGGGCAAGGCTCGACGTTTGGCAGGGGCTGTTATCTTGGAAGGTCGGGGTCCATTTCTTTCCTCTGCTCTGGAAGAGTTGTTCAGCAGGTCCCCTCTAGACACTGCTGCTCCCCAGTCACCCCGAGGTCACCAACCCTGGGTGTGACCAGCCTTGCCATCCTTGCTCTGGTCATTTCCACTTACACAGCTGGGATCTTCCTGCATAGAAGGGTGCACAGCTCAGTGATGGGAAAGAACTGCCCCACACAAAACGGGTGAACCTTCCAGGCACAATGTGGGGATAGAGAAGCGGACAAAATGCCCCTCCTGCAGAATGCCATTGACCCCAAGCTCCAAACCTGCCCAGGCCAGTCACTGGGGTTGGAACCCAGGGTGACCTCCAGGGGCAGGGGAGGGGGCCGGCAGTGAGTGGAGGGGAGCCAGAGGCGGCAAGTGATTCGCTCTGTTGCTAAGGACGCCAGTTCCACAAGTGCGCTCACTTCCTAAAATTAGCCCGGCCCTAGGCATGTTGAGTTTCGTGCACAGCCCTTCTCTGTGGGTTCCTTTTACCGCAACAGAAAGTTGGAAGCAAGAGTAGACTGAGTGGGGTCCCATGATGATGGCAGTCCTCCCTTGAACCCACAGCACACGGCACTTGGCTCACAGCTGAGTGATGGTCCTTTAATCATTCACTAAACGCCCCCTCCCTGAGGGATGCTCAGCTTGTCTCTGGTCTTCCCCATCTCACGTGGTGCTGCCTTGCGGGCCCCGCACTGAGGTCAGACTCTTGGTGCCGCTCACCTGGGAAGGGCAGAGGAAGTGGCAGGTGGGGCTGGCTGCAAGCGGTACCCCCTCCCGGGCACCAGTCCAGGTCACAGCCCGCCACTGACTTCCTTTCTTCTCAGAAGTCTTTCCACTCTTGCATAACTGCCCGGCCAGACTGCCCTGTCCTGCAGAGACACCAGGCACGACCCAGCGGCCTGAGCCGTCAGCTGCCACCTCTCCACTTCCCTCCTGCGGTCTCCCCGAACCCCGAACCTCGCCTTGCTTCTCACCACACCCGGGGCAGAGAGGAGGGGACCAAAGTACGAAGCGCTAAAAACTCATGTTTACCTTGTAAGACTTCCCTAAGCAGGCTTTTTGTCAGGATAAGATAGGATTTATTTTAATGCATGGATGAAACAAGTGACCAAATGATTAATTTTTTAAAAATTAGCAAAACTAGAAAGAAAAAGAAAGATAAAACATACAAACAAAAATGAGCAAAATTAGACATCATTAATAAATAAAAGTTTGGGTTTTTTAAGGTTTTTTTTTGCAGAAAAAATGAAATTGAACTAAACATTCTAAGATTTTAGCTAGCATTATGCAGCTCTTGTTATATACCCCCCAGGTATTAGAATACCAGAGCTTGTAGGATCCCCAGAATGGATAGTTCGGGAGTTTGGGATGGACATGTACACACGGCTGTATTTAGAATGGATAATCAACGAGGACCTACTGTAGAGCACAGGGAACTCTGCTCAGCCTGGATGGGAGGGGAGTCTAGGGGAGAATGGATACTTGTGGATGTATGGCTGAATCCCTTTGCTGTCCACCTGAAACTATCACAACATTAATGTTAATCAGCTATACTCCTATATAAAAGAAAAAGTTTTTAAGTTAAAAAAATAAAGTGATTATTGATAGGTACGTAAAAAATAATAATAATACCAGAGTCCCTAGAATCTCCCCCACCCACTTCCCATCAACGGCTAACAAAGGACTTAGCCTGGGTTAGGAGTGCCTTACACTTATGATCTGATCTCATCTGCACAATGAGACTCTCGGGAAGGCACTGTGATTTCCCCCACTTGATAGATGGGAAGACGGGTGCAGAGAAGTTAAACGGGCTGTCACCTCTGTGGAGCAAAAGGTTGGGTCTTGAACCTAGGCAGTCTGGACCCACGCTCTTAACCATCGGCCCCTGTGAATGAGTGATGTTGGGGGGCTCACAAGGGAGGAGCCAGACTTGGACCTCCCTGAAGAGAGAGGTTCTCACGACAGGCCTGACGGGAGGGGAGGCAGGGGTTCCTGGTCTGGCCCAAAGACCTTGGCCTCGCTTCAGATGCTGCCTTCCCCGGATGGACGTGGCTGGGCAGTCCTCAACCAGGAAACCCCCAAGGCTGGGCCACGGGGATGGGTCTAGCCTGAGAGCCTGAGGCCCAGGCAGTGCCCTCTGGGGTCTCCTGTCGGGCTTCCCAGGATGAGAGCACAGCAGCCCTCACCACGCAACAGTTCTCAGAGGCCAAGTTAAGCCTCCTGCCAGGCCTATGACGAAGGCCTTCTGGGTCAGCCCACAGGCCCAGGTCTCGCCTGGCGCCAGGAGGTGCAGGAGGGGTCCCTGAGCCGCTGGTTGAGGGCTTCCTTGGCCTTGAGGTTAGCTGCATGGGGTGGAGGCTTTGAAGGGCAAGCAGGTGCCTCAATGTGGATATGCATGCCACTAACCACCCGTTCCCAGGGGACCTCAAGTCTTCCTTCTCAGCAGATCAGACCAGGGACGGGCTCTGGCTGGGTTGGGGTGGGCCTTGCAGCCTCATCAGAAGAGAACCAGGAGCCTGTACTCAGCAGTGGAGCTAGGATACAGCTGGTCCACGCATCCTGCGAATTCCTTCTCCCCTGGGCCTGATGACACGGTCCTTGGCCTAGGGACACAGGAGCAAGCGCCGCAGACACCACAAGAGTCAGCCTGAGCCTTTGGTCTGCAGGAGGCCATGCATACACCAACTGCTGGCTGTGGGCACAGTGGCCTGGAGCCCAACTCACACACTGACCTATTCATACAGGGTTGGGTGCCCTTGGCAAGCTCCAAGCCTTTTTATCATCTGTACCTACTCCAAGGACTGTGGAATATTTAGGGAGGTCCAAGGCAGTTTCTTGCTGTTTAAGCTGGGCCTGGAATGAGGGAAATGTCAGGTGAATGAGCCAGTACTGCAGGCTGCTGGGGCAAATGGTGCAGGGCTCAGACCCAGGGCAGGCGGCCCATGTTCTCTGCTGGAGCTGTCGCCGGTGAGCTGGGTGGCTGTGTTTGGGGCAGCCCCCGGTCTAGCCCCGGGAGAGCTCAGCCTTGGCTATGCCCAGGGCCGTGGGGGCTTTCCCAGGCCAGGTTGGGGAGGATGGTAGACAGGAGCCAGAGCTCTAGGGGTGGGGCCAGGGCTGTCCCTTCTGCACTGTAGTGTCTGGAGGACGTCCTGATCCAAAGTGGGTTCTGGGCCAAAATCAAAGGGACTCTACCATTTGGTCCCACTCCAAAGCCAGGTCTTCCCTGGTGGCTCGGACGGTAAAGAATCCGCCTACAACGCAGGAGACCTGGCTTCAATCTCTGGGTTGGGAAGATCCCCTAGGGGAGGGAATGGCTTACCCACGGCCAGAATTCCATCTGGGCTGGAGAATTCCATGGGTGGAGCCGCCTGGCGGGCTGCAGTCTACGGGGTCAAGAGGAGTCAGACACAACGGAGTGACTTCACTACCATCTGGTCCCCTCCAGAACCGGGAGCCCTGGGGCCTGCCTGCACCCTGCCTGCTCCCACCCCACTTCCTCACTGGGGTGAGTCACGTGGCCAGTCATTTGAAGATCATCAACCATCAAGGCTAAATCCAGCTGTGTGCTACCGCCACAGGGGGTTTTGTGGTGAGCTCTTCTGAACTTGAAGCTAATTTCAGTAATGAGAAAAATCCCACCTCCTAAATTCCGTCATTAGGGCTGGGTTGCCATCGTCTCCCCCACTCCGCCCAGAGATTGTGCGAAGGCAGCTGGCAGCATGGCCTCAGTCCAAGGCTTGGCCATGGACTCGGCACCTCTGCCCCGTCTGAGGGGGTACAGGGCAGTGCAGACGCACAGGCCCGGGGTGAGGCACTGGTCAGACAGCGGATCTGCTTACAAGGGTGTCTGGCGGCGGCCCAGCTTGCATCAAGCACCAGGGGCAGCGAAGCCACTCCCCTCGATTGAAAGCTCCTCTCATGCAGGCCAACACTTGCTATGGCTTTCTGACCCTGCGCCCATGGGGTGGGTGCCTGCTCTGACGTAGCCTTTCTGCAAACCTGCACCTGCTGTCTTTCATTAAGGATTTTTCCTTGAGGTCTAGATTGGTCATTATAAAGGAGAGGACAGTTTGTCTAAATCACAGATGATGCAAATCTATAGATTCTTCGGGGATTTATCTGAAATCTTCCTAGAGCCTTGGAGGTGGCTGTCTCTCCTGCTGCCTCTGGTTGGGGTTGAGTGGGTATGAGTGGGGACGGTTCTCGCTCAGGTCCCCCCAGGCACTGACCAGCACGTGGTCTTCGCTAAGGATCACACTGGCTTTCCAGGTGAGGAACGGGCATCACCAGGCAGCCTGCGATCTTGCAGGAAGTCAGTGCTACAGAAGGCCCACCAGCCACCTACTCTGGCCTGAGAAACCTGGCAGGAAACAGTTACACACACGGGTGTTGCGTCATAGCATGTTTTCAGTGCTACCTTTCCTGACAACTTCCTCAAAATAAAACCACAAGGGAAGGGGGGTTGAAGGGTGGGATGGGGCAGGAGGGAGCTGACACGCAAAACCTTTGATCGGAGTTGGGGAGCTGGGAAGACAAGCGGCTTCGCTGTTTTTCATTCAGTTCACAGGGATTTGAAGCCAGGGAGCTGCAGCAGCCAGGTTTACCCACTGATTTGTCAACCAGCCACGAAAACCTGAGGGACTTAGGACTTCAACAACCTGCTTTCATTATCTGCCCTTTCAGCCAAAGCTGGCAGTCACGAGGTGAAGTTAACCACCCCTCAGTACACGTGGGAGTAAAACAGAACCCGAACTGCAGGGGCTGGAGAGCAACTCCATGGGGGCGTCTGGTTAGACCTGCACAGCCCCACCTGTGCTCATCCAACTGGACTCAGCGCTGGGCAGAACCAGGACCCGAGGTCGCCTCAGTTCCCCACACTCTGTATCACAGAGTGTATCAGAGGGAAACAGGCATCCTTGAAGAACACTTCTTTCAAAATACACACACATGGCTTCTTCCACTAGGAAGGAAGGTGTCCAGAGGTGCGCTGTGGAGTGTGACAATTACGGTTCACTAATGGTTAAACCAACCAGCAGCTTGAGGTTATTCAGAATGGGGCTTGAGGTCTGGACACTGCAAAGGTCTGGTCTCTCAATCTTCCTCTCCAGTGGACCTTTTTGGTCCCTGGAGGGGAGAAAAAAACAAACAAACGGCAGAAACATTGCTGGAAGGATGCTCAGAGAGATGACCTACTTCCAAGTAGGACTGGCTGCCTGCTGTAGCAGACAGCTGTCCTGGGCACACTGGGCACTCTGCAGGCCACGCTGGGCACACCGGAGCCCAGTCCACGCTGCCATCTCAGGGGTAAGACTGTGGCCATGGCTAGATTAGTGGCCTACCTCTTCTCTCAAGTCCCAAGGTGACCTGGGCATGCGACATGCATGCTCTTCAGGTCACACAGACGATTTAGACCAATGAAACGATAAAACGTCTTAGGATGTGCTAACTGCTCAACAGGGGAATGCTTACGTGCACGGCACAGTCCAAGTGGCGGTAGGTGGGTAAATGTGATTTCTTTTGGAGGTGCCAGTGGCCCCACCTGCAGCAGCTCTGCCGCCCGCCCCAGGGCAGAAGCTGACCCAGAAACAGAGCTCGGCTCTCCCTGCCACCCAAGGCCCAGAGCTGCGCAAGAGGCTGTAAGTAGTTGGCCCAATTTCACCATCAGGGTCTAACTGATAACAATCCTGCAATGGTACACGCTTCCTTGGTTTTACTGTTGGAGACTTACTCAAGATCACAGCTGTCCAGAAGCATGGCTTGGAGCTGGTCACAAAGCCTATGTCCCTAGTCATTCTGCTATATTTCCTGATAAAATAATGTTGAACCATCAGCCATCACAGGATCAGGATGTTGTTTCAGAAACACAGGGCGCGTTAGAATTACTGATGGGACCTATGTGGTCGTGTTTCAGTCTGGTCCTCCAGGAAAGACCTTGGTGTGAGAGATTTACACCCCTCGCCCTCTGAAGATTCACGCTCTTTTGTCAACTGTCTCATTTATGAGGGCAAAACCTATTCACTAACACAGGCGGCGGAAGGCTTGCTCCTTACATGGTTCCTGGGCTCCACATGAGCAAGGCAGGGTGACCCCAGACATTTTTAAACAAGCCTGTGGTGCTGAAACTAGGGCTCATCTGAGCACTGCAGGTAAGACGGTAATTTGCTAAGGCAGTCACCTTGCCAGGAGAGGCTGTACTCAGAGACCCTAGACTGTCGGTAAGCGGAGTCAACAGGGGTGTGTGAAAACCTCCAGGAGACACAGTGAGTTAATAAAACAACTTCTTCCACCTCCATGCTCTTCTGCTCACAGACACAGCTTCAACTGAGATTCAACATTTCTTAAAGGAACCTGTAAGCTGTTCAGAGGCAGGATGGGACCAGACCGCATCTTAATACCTAAGTTAGCAGGAGGAGGATGCCACAGATTCTGAGCTGTGGTCCACAATGCAGAGACGCATACGCTCATTTTTAGCTGTAAGAAACTTAAAAAATCCCCAAACATATGTGTATGCATAGATACAGGATTTTCATACTGGAGATATATATACTTATAATGCGTAGAAAAGTCCATCTCCTTCCAAGTCTGTGCGCCCAGAAAATTTCTGTTGAAGGGTTATGTGTACAAGTGTAATCCCTTTGAAAAAGCAGCCTTTGGATGACTATGAATTCCTGGTGACTGGGATGGGAAGTGTGGGTGGTGGCAGCCAGATGGGGCACACCTGAAAGTAACCCCAGGGGTCTACTAGAGCAGCTGACTCCTCCGGGTGGCCGGCTGCTAAGTCTGTCAACAAATCGGTTTGGCCTTCCCTGAGGTCACACGGGTAAGGGTCACGGAGAGGCAGAAGGTGATGTGGAGAGACAGAAAGGACCTGGAGCCAGAGTTTTATGTGGGAGGGGCTCACGGACAGGCTCCATCCTGGGAGGGATTGACCTCAAACATCGCATGCCGTTGGCAGGTCACAAACAAACAGGTGGGAGCTCCAGCCCCAGCTCAGACCAGAGGCACAGCGGTCTCAGACTCACCCCCGGCAGGGGTGTCCTGATGAGGCACGGAGCCACTGGACAGCGGCGACATGACCTCACCTCACAATCCGCCTACCGCCGAGCCGCCCCAGGTTTCCCAACAGTCATGAAAACACCTTAGAAAGAAATGAATTAGTGTGTGAAAGGCATGGATGGATTTTATTTATTACCCTATATCTACAATTTAATTTGAGGTAAAATATAAGCAACACATAAAAATGCCTATTTCTGCTACCATGTAATATAATTCTCCATTGTGAATATTGTCATAAAGCTAATGAAAACTCTATGCCATCACATACTCTAGCTTTTCGTATAGCTGGTATTTTACATCTCTTACTGTTGGTGAAATCTCAACACACGTAAGATTCTCCTACAAATGGCGCAGAATGTCAGAGGGTGCCTGGTCAGCTGACTGAGCCCTCACTGCCCACACTGGGCCTCAGTGTCACCGGTTCAACCGCAGAGTAATGAAGGCAACGAAACCCCCCCCTCCCCAAGTTCTGAGCCGAGCTGGGGTGGTGTTCCAAAGAATTCCACACCACGACTGGGCTCATGGCAGTGAGGCTCTAGTGTCGTTCAGCTCGCCCCAACACTCATACCTGACCTTAAACTTCTGGTACGCCATGCATTTTATTTGGATGAAAAGTAAATGTGGATGGAAGAGGTTCTCTGTATTCCATCTATAAGCCACACGCGGAGATTACCGACCTCTTACTGGCTGTTAGCTGATCCTGATGGTTGTGTTTTAATGATGATAAAAAACATATGAACCATGATAGAGAGCTTAGGAAAAGGTTTAGTCAAATATACAGATACTAACTGTTCACTCAGTCATTAAGGAGAGCCGTGAACAAAAGGATCATTTAAATGATTTTCTCCAATAGAAAAACTAAAGAGCTGAACTATATCACAGGGGTTTTCTTCACTGCCGAAGCTGAGATGTTCCAGTAGGAGATATCTTCACTTGATTGAAAAACAAACATCATCGCTGAAGGCTCTGCTGAATATGTAAAAAATCTGGTGAGCTCCACCCCCGTTATTTTCCCTGTCGTTTTTTCCAGCACTGCTGTAAAATCCTTATAATACATTCCCAAGGAAACCAGCCATTCCAAATCTACAGTCACTCTGCTCTTTAATTCAATTCACAGAACTGCTGAAAAAGTAGACATTTCTATCTAAAAGTAGAAAAAAAGGTTTGTATAGAAGGTATTTCTGTTATACAAGTATATTACACAGCCTGGGGCAGTAACAGGTCCGAAAAGCTCTTCTCACCCACTGATACTTTAAGCTAAAACAGGAGAGAAAACAGACAAGTGAGAAAACAGGTTAATCTGATTATAGGAATTTATGATTTTCACTAATATCACAACTTAATTACCACATCAGTCCAGGGACTGGAGGTACATGGCCCACTCCATGACCAAAAAAGTCTCCATATAAAAAAAACCAGAGGGTCAGCTACAGGTGAGAGATAACTGTACCCTCTAACTATCATGAAAACAGTCAATGCTGGGGCTGAGTGAGGTTCAGCTCGACATGAACACCAAGTCTCACTGACTGATGGTCTAGGAACGCCCCTCCTGGAAAGGTTTAAGATGTTTGGAATGACTGGATCAGGCCAAATCATACCAGGATACACAATGGTTGTGCAGCTCAGCCAGACTCTGCAAATACTGTTGCAGTGATTAGGGGAGAGTCAGTCTGGTGACATTGACTTGCAGTGCATCCAATGGCAAGGACAAGAATTAACCTACAGATCAGAAACAAAACACTTTGGAGGCCAAGTGCTTTAACATCTTTGCCTGATAGACATGCGTTGATCCAAGGAAACTCTCCATGCTTGAGCCCGCTAGCTCAGACCACCCAGTATGCTTACACTTGGTCCTCACGTGCCCCGAAGGTGGGCCACCGTTTATGGCTGAAGCAAGGAAAACACTTCAGCTTACTGATATGCAAGGAGGCTCTCCCAGACACTACATGGTGTCCTGGACAGAGAAGCTGATTTACCCTGGGAAGGAAGAGTTCTACCACGTAGGGTCTGGTTCTTGCTTGATTTGGGAGTTTCCATCAGTCTCCTTTATTTCTATCAAGAAAAACAAAAGGGAACCGATTAACTGCACTATGAATACAGATTTACTTGATTATACAGCTACTCATACCAAACTATTCATTACAACTCGACAGGATACTAAAAACCAGTAGCAGCTAGAGACTCTTCTCCAGCAGTCAAGTTCTGAATTTTGTTACTTAGATTTTCAAGGTCACAAACGCCTTATTAATTATGCATGTAAAGGACCCACACTAGCTGAATCTAGGTTACAAAGCATTCATTCAACAATTTCAGAATTCATTAAGGGTCATTTGGGGAAAATGGAAGAAAAGAACCTGTAAGTCATCTCTAAATACAATGCTTCTGGGCATAAACTACAAACCCACTTGACCCAGAAACCAAGGAACAAAACCACCACGTGTTTCCAGGTGAAGAGCTTCTAAACTACAATTAATTCTTTGTTTTTGGCACTTCAATTTTTGACAACCAGGCTACCCTTTTTACCTTCGGTTGCAGGAACCTCCAGCTGGGTTGGCTCAGCTGATTCTGAAGAGAAATACACGATGATTTTATTAACACACTAATCAAAAGTCGCCTTCAGTTATGTAAAAAGCCTAGAGGGAGGAAGCTCTCTAGACATACACAAAGCCCCCATCTAGGATGAAACAATAGCTACAAATTTGGGGAATTAAAAGCAGGGTTACTCAACTGGACTGTCAAAAATCTGCTTTCCTGAAAACCTGCTATCTTACACAGTCAATAACAATCTTAACACAGGTCCAACAGGAAAGTAGGAGGCTCTTTATGTCTTTTCCCCCTTCCTTCTGCAGGATCCCTTTTAATGAAAGTCTTTCATTACTTTCAGTGAATCACACAGCAGGCCTAAACAAACACTTGCTTCCAAGGAATTTTCAGCCAACAGTCTGGCTTACAGCAACCATTAGAAATGAAGGGCATAAGGCACCAAGTTAAGACAACCTTCTCATCACACAACCACACTCAACGCCACTGGTCTCAGGTTCCTGAGCTTGAGCTTGAGCTTGACATGGGGAGGTGGAGCCAATGGCATGCGGTCCAGTTCTCAGTGATGACCTATGTGTGACCCACATAGGCTTTCAGACAAAGGAGTCAAAGAAACCAAATCTGCGTGTGCTCGAGTGTGTGCATACATGTGGACATGTGTGCTGTGGAATTAACTTTCCTTAGAGTTGGGTACACATTAGCACGTGAGGCCACACCATTGATGTGATCTGGTCTACTGCGTCAGCAGGAATATTTCCATGGTTCACCCAGCTTAATTTACCTTGGATCACTGGGCCTTCTGACTCATTCTGATCAACCAACTCTGAAAAGAAAGCAGATTCATCTAAGTAATAATGACACACTGCTACATTTGAAAAGCATTTTTGCATATATTCTCTAACCTGATGCTCCAACTCTGCTATAAGAGACACTATTTTCCTTATGAGAAGGAGGGAACAAAGATTAGAAGTTGTGGTAGGTCCCATCCAAGTAACTAACTCACGGTAATTAACATAAAATTCTGTAAATTATTACCACACAAGGAAAAGAACAAAACTGAACACTTTACACATACGGGAAAGGGGCAAGGAGTCACAAAACACAATGTCTTTTGAAATTAAAAGTTACATAGAAGAGAGATGAATTGCAATCAAAAAAGTTTTCCAAAAAACAAGACAAAACAAAAACCCCACACCTTATCATGGGGTTGGACGTTTAAAGATCTCTGGTGTTAATTAAAGCTGAATGCGGAAGATGACTGAAAAATCTATGAAGCAAGATTTCCTTTCATTCATTATTGACACCCCCAGATACTGACACACTTGGCCAAGATAGAGAGAATAATAAAAACAGAATCTATTGAAAAAGAACTAGTGGCTTGGGGGAACAAGCAAATAAATACATTCTAGGATAAAATGAAACTCAAAACTGGGAAGCAGAAGAGACAAGACCAAATCCGTGACACTAAAGGCAAGGCAGACAAAGAGCATCGACCGCGTGAAGCCCACGGGGCAGCGGGACAGGCCCAACAGCCGTGTGGCTCTCAGCTCAGGCGGGGAACCGACAACTCACAGGGCTCAGCTGAGCAGCGGTCACTGAAAACTCCTGAACACTTTCCCAGCAAATACAGAAGAGAACGCTCAATATAGATGGATGTTAAAGAGCCGAGACGATACCAGCCGGAAAAATGACTAAAATGCTAATGGTGTATCAATTAAGGATAACTGTCACTTTGGAAAATTTTTAACAAGAAAGGTAATAGAAGAACATAAAACATATTAGCATACTTATTTCACACCAAAAAACACACACACACACAAAACCTGTTTAAAATGACAGGAATATCAGGGAACTGGAAAAACACTTACACTTGTTTGTGCAAGATTGTCTGAGAGCCCAGTGACTGCCAGACACAATGCCTCAATATTAACAGAAGCCGCCAAATTATGTTAGAAGACTTGCCTTTTCTAGCCCGGTAATCAGAAAATAATAGTGACAGTAGTAACGGTGAAAACAGGAATAAATATAGATTGTGCTTACTGAACACATACTGTAGATCAGGAGTCAACAAGCCTCATCACAAAGAGGCAATGAGTAAATATTTTAGGCTTTGCAGGCTGCTCTGCTGTGATTTCTTGAGTCAGACGTAAGCACATGGGCCCAGCAGTGCTGTATTAGAACTTCATATTCACACAGTAAGGAGCTTGCTAGGCACTGTGTTAGAGGCTTGACATACAATGTGTCATTTAAAATGCTCTAAAACGGCCAAAATGGGTGCAAGTATCATTTCTATTTGATTATACAAGTAAGTAAACAGATTTTAAAAAGCGAAACACCTTGCCCAATATCACATCCACAAAGTGACCTGTGGTGCTTTATACTGAGGGCTAAAACAATGACTTTGAATGATTACTGCTGGATTACGCCTCTAAGTGTACACCCAGACCTGCATAAACCCACCCATCCCCTTTTCTCACATCCCAGAGAAGGAAAAAAGGAAAAAAAAGACATCCAGAAATACTCACGGTTATTAATCACAAGTCCTGGAAATGGTCTGAAGAGAGAAACAGATGGTACAAGTGTTTTTTTTACTCTACAAGAATTTACATGTATATTTTTACTCAACTAACATTTAGCCCATGTTACTTATGTGCTAGAAACACAAAAGCTGTGCACTACCATTCAATCTTCTACTTTGAAACCTACAGACAGGCAAGTAACCATTAGAAAACGCTACACCAAAGATAGTGGGGAAAAAATAGGAACAAAGTAAGGGAAATAGAGTAATTTTAGTAAAATGAGAAAAGGCTTTGGGAGAGTACTGTATTGGCTATTTCTGAGTGTCGGTCCTAAGCAGACAGTGGGAATTGGACAACGAATGGGTATATCTAACCACAGCTAAGCTCTGGGGAGGAGGAAGAGTGAAGGGGAAGGAGGGGAGGGACGATCAGGCAGAGGAGCATGGAGACGTACTCATGACCACATGTGAACGAGACAAACAGCGGGAACTTGCTGTATGACTCAGGGAGCTCAGGGGCTCCGGGACAACCGAGAGGGGTGGGATGGGGGGGTGCATGTGGGAGGGGACACGTATACCTATGGCAGATTCATGCTGATGTATGGCAGAAACCAACCCCATATTGTAAAGCAACTATCCTTCAATTAAAAATGAATACACTGAAAAAAAAAACAACCACAACCACGTTTTCCACACACACACACATACAAATAAATAAATAATAGGAAATTAGAGTAATTTTAGTGAAATGAGAAGAAGCTTTGGGAGGATAAGACATTAACTATCTATGAGTGTTGGTCCTAAGCAGACAGCGGGAACCTGAAGTTTGGGGGAGGTGGAAGAGAAGCGGGAAGGGCCCTGGGAATTTCTACTTCAGTGATGGCAAAGGGGACGTGTGTGGCATACTGTGACAAGCATATATCAACAAATGGAATCTGCACAGTGCTGTGAGTGTGCAGGTGTGGCAACCATTCCTACTCTGTGGATAAGCAGCTCACACTCTCAAAGGGAACAACTACCGTCTCACTGGACAGACAAGGAAACAGAAGTGGCTTAGCATTGGATCCTTGGTCTGACCTGAAGCCCGGGAAGATGCCTCACAGGCAAGGGCTGGCAACATTTTCCTGTACAGGGCCAGACATAAATATTTCCAGAGCACAGTGTCTCTGTTCCAGCTACTTAATTTTATCACTGCAATATGAAGGCAGCCACAGACAATATGTAAACAAGCAGGAGTGACTGGGTTTTAACAATACATAAAAATAAAAACATGTGGCAGACTGGAGCTGGTCCACAAGTCACAGTGTGCTAACAACACCTTGCCTTAAAACCAGAGAATGAAGAGTCAGCACAGGCACGAAAGAGCCTCACTGTAACTGAAGGACTGTATTAGTTCATTTCATCACACAGTAAACTTACTACAGAGGATCACATTTTGGACGATGACTCGGCCTCAGTCATCTGCAGGTTCATTCCTATGACCAAGCAAGTCACTCTCACGTACCTAATAACTGTGAATTTAATGAACTCAGCAGAATCTAAGATCCTTCTCATGGAGCTGATTTCCAGATAGCTGGGGGCTTTGAATGACACTCCGGGGGGCATGCCATCAACCACCACACAGCCAGGGTTAATTGTGATTTTCCTGTAGGGAACCTTCACGGGGAAACCCATCCCAATGGCTTCACCTATAGTGAGACAAATGGCATAAAAGCAGAGTCCACCTTAGTGAGGGTTTACAGAAGCACAGATGACAACTACTTGAGCATAATTCAGTTTTAAGATCTAACTGAGTCAAAGATTTCCTGGCTTATTGCAAGCTGTATTATGCAAATGCCTGCATCCATGCTCAGTCATGTCTGACTCTTTGCAACCCTACGGACTATAGGAGTCACCAGGCTCCTCTGTTCATGGGATTTCCCAGGCAAGAATATTGAAGTGGGTGGCCATTTCCACCTCCAGGGGATCTTCCCAACCCGGAGATGGAACCTGCGTCTCCTGATTGGCAGGCAGATGCTGAGACACCTGGAAAGCCATGCACAAATGCAAAGCTTACCAAATTTCCGACTGAAGAGGTCATTAACTTGCTCTCTTAGCTGTCGAGCTTTTTCAACCTTTGATAGTCTTTCATTATCATCGTCTGAAAAGGTTAAGAGAAAGCTGTAACTTAACAATGCCATTTTAAGACCAGATACATTTTTAGGTGCTCTATGTAATGTTATGTTATGGGAATGTTTTTTAAAAAAGCAATCAAGATTGAAACGATTTAACCAAACAATTTAATAACAGCACTAAACTGAAAATGCAACAACATCATTCCAGTTATAAAGAATTTTGTTTGCCGTTTCATAAAAATTTTTTAAACACACTAGGCATCTGGGTAGCATACAGGTTTTAGCTCATGTTGAATCTAATAACTGCCAAGCACTGTTTATAGAGATAAACTGACATGGTGATGTATCTGGCCAATAATTTCTGCAGGGGCTAGGGGAACAACAGACAATGTGCAGTATATTCAATCTCCATGAAGCCCTAACAACCTATAATTGAGGCAGAGAGATCATACCTGGAATTGTCACCTGAATGATGTTAAGGTCTTCAACACCTGATGCAGTAGTATTAACACTGGGTGATGAATTGATTTTTCCTGAAAACGGAAACCTCAGATTAAAAACATACACAAAACGTAATTAAATCTTCCCTAACGCTTACAATACAGACTATAAAAGACCATATTTTAAGCCAACTTTGTTCCTCATGACATGTTTTCTTGTTCTGTGACATTGGGCTTCCTGAAAGATGTTTTTCATTTTTTGTCTTCCTCATGCTGCTTTGTAGAGCATCAGACATGTAGAGATCTTTAAGTTACTAAAAAACTTAAAAACCATAAACTAGACACAACCCCAATTTTGAATGTACTTTCCAGGTTTTATTTCAACAGCTACTCTTGCAATAATTTTTAAAACTACTGCTGCGAAGTGTCTGACAAAGTGTTTTCTGTAGCAAAATGCTTACTAGGAGGGCTCTTAGATGAGGAGGTGCTTTCCTTAATTGCAGTCTCAAACATTTCTGGCCTAAAAACAAGAGAAAAAGCATGTGTGTCAGTATTCCAATAGTAAAACACTAAAAATTAAACAAGTAAGACACTGAAAAAGCTAGTAACTTTATGTACATACACATTCTTAGCAGGAACAGAAATAACATGGATATCTAAAGGAACACACACAAAAAGACTAGCTATCATTGTGATTTTAACATCCACCAAGCCCTATTTAGTTTAAATAGCTTCTTCCTATGGTTTCAATATATCCTGGAAAGATGCAATGCTAGACTTGAGAAAGAAACACAAGAGCCCCGCATGCAAGCAGCATGGAAATATAAAGACAGGCTGTGAAAAGTCAAGCACCAAGAGTCTGTCTCTCTTGGGTCTTCCCTGGAGGGACTGGTTAAGACTTCAATAACAGGCTTCCAATAAAGGAATGTAGGTTTGATCCCTGGGTAAGGAACTAAGATCCCACATGCCTCAGGGCAAGGCCAAAAAGTAAAAATTAAACAGTCTGTCTCTCTGAGGAAGCAGAGGCAGGGTCTTAGCCTCTAGAGACCTGGCTGAAAGTACAGAGGGTGGCCATTAATAAATAAATAAATCCTAAAATTCCTTTCAACTAATTTTGAACAATTCCTGGACACTGACACATATTTTCTTAACTCCAGTTACTTTCATCTGCTTCAGCTGTGCTGGCATAATTCACAGATCCCAAGCAAACAGAAGAGAGATTTAAACTATTCTGTAAATTGGAGAAATAAAAAAGCTTTAGAACACTGAACCTCCACTTAAGGTTCCAGCCGTATCAACCAGTAAAAATATAGACTATAAGGAGATTTCGCAAAATCAAGTTGTTATCCCTCTGGTAAGTCACAGCCCTCCTTCCCTCTTTTGACCACTTACAAAAATTTTTAAATATATATAAAAGTATAGCTCAAAGAGCTTCTCTGACTCTAGGGCCCCAAAGCTGAATCCACATGCCATCTCCCAGAGTCAAACTGTACCAACTCAGGGGGCAAGGTCGTTTCATCTTATTTCCTTACTTTTTAATGATGAACTTAATTTTGGCTTTGTTTCTGAGTATCTTCTCCAGCCTTGGAATGCCAAAAGTAGACGGTCGTCGGAATGGCACACCCTCGGGTAAGCCTTCCACATAAAAGTCTTCTGGGAAAGACTCAAATAACGCAAACGGCACTTTCACAGCTTGTTTAAGGCCAAGAGCTTCACCTAAAAAAACCAAAACACACTTATCGTTTCTCATATACATAATTTTTTGAAAAATTAAACCTTAAAAAAAAAGCATTCAAACTACATTTTGCAGCTACTAAAACTATTCTTTAAAAGAATCACATGAATTTTAATTTTAGAAAAATGTCTTCAATTTCTTGAAGAAATGTGGGAAAAATGATCAAATTCATGCCTGCAAAGCCCACAAACATCTGATGATAAGTTAAATGTTGAACATTTTTACACTGATCACATTTTTCTGTTTTATAAAAAAGCTATCTCATATTTTAATAACAATAATACTTCAAAATAAACTTACCACATTTTTCATTGAAAAGATTTTCAACTTTCTGTTTTAGGTCTGTGATTTTGGCATTCCAGGCCTCTGCATGAAAAAAAAAAAACGCAAAAAGGTTAGGAACTTCATCTTTTATTGTGCATCTTTACTCAGCGCAAAATAAAAACTACATAGGTTTTTAACATAGTCATGTCTTGGTAACTATTCTAATCCTGATGCATTATTTAACTGTTCTATTATATTACTGGGGTTCCCTGGTGGCTCAGACGGTAAAGAGTCTGTCTGCAATGCTGGAGACCCGGAAAGGTCCATGGACGGAGGAGCCTGATGGGCTATAGCCCATGGGGCCACAAACAGTCAGACGCAACTGAACAACTAACTTAATTTTAACTTAGTATATTACTAACATGTCAGCTACAAATTAACAAAATAAACAAAGACCAAAATAGCGCCCCTGCAACAATTATAGTATCTCCTCTGCAGACACAGCTCTACCCTTTAGACGATCTGTATTTATCATCTTAAAAATCACCCTATGGAACCGGAAATAACGTTATCCCCATCTACAGCCAAGGAAACGGAGGCACAGAGAGGTTAAGCAGCTTGCTCAAGGTCATGGAATCATAAGTACTAGTGCCGGATTTGAACTCAATCTGGCTCTGTAGTCTTCGCCTTTAAAAAACAGTGCAGCTACTAAAATACAGTATTTTACTAATTCCTTTTATTTGAAGTAATGAAATAAAGAAAAATGAAGTATATATTTACCAAAGGAAAACTCTCTCCCTCGAGGCTTGAAGGGAACATTAGAACCATTCGTCTGGGTAGGGGTTCGAACGGCTGAGGTTTGAGGATTGCTGTTATTAGGGCCTAAAGAAGAATAAAAAACAAACAAAAAACATAGTCAGCACACACAATCAATCACCTGCTAGTGACTTCTGTACAACCTGCTCTTGAAGGCCAACCTGTGCTGGAAAAGTTGAGTCCAGTGAGGACATAAGCAATCTGCAAAGGAAAAGGCCACTGCTGTGAGTTCTACAGACCTCTGTCCGTTTTTCTACTTCCATCCCTACGACGAGGCATTTCCCCACCGAACGTATCTAGCTTTCTGGCTGGTATGAGGAACTTTCAGTTCACTTCATGACTCATCACAGCCTTTTGAAGACACTGCTCACTTATGTTTGCCTTTAGGTTTTTCTATTAGCCTCTGAAGATAACCACAACTTTAGATACAAGTCTTTCATCTACACTGTGAAGCTCTCCTTTGGATTCTCTAGCTATTTTTTACATATCTTTTCTTTGAATTCTAAGAAATACACAGAGACAATGCTATGGGTTCTGAGTTGTTTCCCACTAAAAGCCTGACTATGGCCTCAGAATTCAATAAAATATGAAGACTCAACATTCTAATCTTTAATTACTTCAAGCTACTGAATAAAAACCAAAGCTTTTTTAAATGGCATAGTGATAAAAGCAAGGTATTTCTGGAGAAGCTTGATCTCTCCACCCAATCACCCTGAAGGCAGGTCAAAAGAGCTTTTCATTAACCCACCACTGTCCTTGTACATGAATACTGAGAGTGGCATTACTCATAAATAGCCAAAAAGCAGTACAACCCAGATGTCCATCAGGTGATGAATAAATAAACAAAATGCAGTACACATCCACACAATGGAATATTGCTCAGCAATAAAAAGGAACGGACACGCATTAGGATGGATATTATCTAAAAGCAGAAAATAACTAGTAGTGGCGAGGCTGAGGAGAAATTTCCTCTACTTGAAACTGTTGATTAAAAACATTTAGAACTCTAGACTTACCACAGGTTAGCTTTCCACACCTGAAACAAGTTTTGTGAAGGCCCGTTTCCCTAAAAATGTCAACACTAGAGTGAAGAGGCAACAGCTGTAATCAGTGAACTGGACTGTGGACAGAAACGGGCCGCAGAGCAATCTCACCTTCCACAGTGACCTCAATTTCAGGAACTTTCGAATTACTCCCGGGGCTTCGTGGCCTTTTTGGGGACTGCAAAGCTGTAAAGTAAGCATATACCATTTCTTTTGGATATTGTAAAAAATCCATAAGGAAGTGCTCTATAAAAGCAGAGTACTGAAATTCAGTTTGGCTATTTTCACAGAAACCTGAAGAGTTAAACTGATGGTATAATACTCCACATGAGTCTCAACAAAGCTGTGGACACATGAATGAAAGATGACTGCAATATGAAACTGCCAATGAAATGTTCACTTTGGGGGGGCAGGCATTAAATAGCTTAAAAAGCTCAAAACCAAATCAAAAGCCACCCCCCCACACAAATTTCTGCCACACCGAAGTGTAATAAAGGTATACATAATCTCTTACCTTTAGTGTTAATTTTACTAGCCATTCCAGGAGGCAAGTAGGAAATAACTAGTTCAGGTCTAGAGAGAAAACCAAGAAATGTTACAGTGGCCAGTATAATATCGGTCTTCATAGCTAGTAAAACGTGTGATGACCAATTTTTTTTTTTAAATGAAGGTGACCACAAAATAACTCTGTAAGGCAAAAATAATCTCTATCATTGTGCACAAAAAAAAATTCACTTTTCCTTCCCACAACTAGCTGCTAAAAGATTTTAGTAAGAGTAAATGACTTCTTTCATGATAGCTCAGCTGGTAAAGAATATGCCTGTAATACAGGAGACCCCAGTGTGATTCCTGGGTTGGGAAGATCCCCTGGAGGAGGGAAAGACTACTCACTCCAGTGTTCTGGCCTGGAGAATTCCATGGACTGTACAGTCCATAGTGTGGCAAAGGGTCGGACACGACTGAGCGACTTTCACTTTCATGAAAATGAAAACTAACAGGTTTAGTTTCTTCAGCTCCTGAAATTTTGGAGACATATAAACGAGAAACTTAATTGTTGAAATTCAGTTGCCCATAAAAGTTTAACCAGGAATAAACAGAGCACATTAAAAATCAGCACTTTCTTTCTTTCTTCAAGTATCTATGGATAAGATTCTTATAGCATCATAGCATCTCTCAGCAATCTTATAGCATCATAGCATCTCTCAGCAAATGTCAGCACCACTACTGTGGGGCAAGTACAGCTCTCCTTGTACATATGAAGAAAATCAAGGGGGAAAAAAAATCAGTTCAGTTCAGTTCAATTCAGTCGCTCAGTCATGTCCGACTCTTTGCGACCCCATGAATCGCAGCACACCAGGCCTCCCTGTTCATCACCAACTCCGGAGTTCACTCAGACTTGCGTCCATCGAGTCAGTGATGCCATCCAGCCATCTCATCCTCGGTTGTCCCCTTCTCCTCCTGCCCCCAATCCCTCCCAGCATCAGAGTCTTTTCCAATGAGTCAACTCTTCGCGTGAGGTGGCCAAAGTACTGGAGCTTCAGCTTCAGCATCATTCCTTCCAAAGAAATCCCAGGACTGATCTCCTTTAGAATGGACTGGTTGGATCTCCTTGCAGTCCAAGGGACCCTCAAGAGTCTTCTCCAACACCACAGTTCAAACGCATTAATTCTTCGGTGCTCAGCCTTCTTCACAGCCCAACTCTCACATCCATACATGACTACTGGAAAAACGATAGCCTTGACTAGACGGACCTTAGTCGGCAAAGTAATGTCTCTGCTTTTGAATATGTTGTCTAGGTTGATCACAGCTTTCCTTCCAAGGAGTAAGCGTCTTTTAATTTCATGGCTGCAGTCACCATCTGCAGTGATTTTGGAGCCCCCAAAAAATAAAGTCTGACACTGTTTCCCCATCTATTTCCCATGAAGTGATGGGACTGGATGCCATGATCTTCATTTTCTGAATGTTGAGCTTTAAGCCAACTTTTTCACTCTCCTCTTTCACTTTCATCAAGAGGCTTTTTAGTTCCTCTTCACTTTCTGCCGTAAGGGTGGTGTCATCTGCATATCTGAGGTTATTTAAAAAAATCAAGTGCAGGCTAAAGAACAGCAGCAATGGACAAGGTGAGGTCCCAGGCTCATGCTACACTTCCTATCATGGACCTCAAAAGCTTAGCCATAACCTGAAGTTAGAGAAGACTTTCAATAGAAATACAATTTAATTGCCTAAATTCCAGAAAGGATTGCAATGGCCAAGAGAACTTACTTTTTAACAACAAACTTGATTTTATTACTTCCACGGACAATCCTTTCCAGTCTTGGAATTCCAAACCAGGTAGGGCTTCGAAAGGGAATTCCTTCTGGCAAGCCTTCTACATAAAGGAACTCGGGGTTTGATTCAAACACCGGGTATGGTACTTTTACCGCCTCTGTGAGTCCAAGAGCTTGAGCTGAAAGTGCAAGAGAACATAACTTACGAAAGGTAAAATTTTATAGACAATCTTTTACTTTTGTCTGACAGCAGTCTCTCTTTATGCTTTTATTATATGTATTTTTAAACTGTGATACAATGAACATATAACAGTATGTTAGTTTCAAGTGCATGGCCTAATGACTTGCTATTTGCATATATTCTCAAGTGATCAGCACAGTAAGTGTAGCTGACATCTGTGCATGCTCAAATACACTGGGCCAAAGTTCCCAACAATCCAGCAATTTCCACTTAACATTGTAGGCATCTTACTTAGTACATTGGGGAAAACTGAAGAACAAGCCTAAAAAAACAAAAGGAACCTTTTAACACTTCAAAGGACAGGACAATTAACTATCCCCACAGGACAATCAAAATTGTCTCTATACTCTGGGAGGAAATGAACTACAGCCATATGGCAAGTACCTAGCCCTTGAACCCAGCACCTTGTTAAAAGATAAGAGGGAATTCTTTGGTGGTCCAGAGGCTTTCGCTGCTGAGGGCCTGGGTTTGACCCCTGGTCAAGGAACTACGATCCCACATGCCGAAGGTAAGCGGTGCACAAGAAAATGCACCTGAGCAGACTGGTCAAGTGTACTGAAGGTTCCTGATCCAGGACACAAACGTTAACACCAGATATTAAGACAATGATGGGCAATGTCCCGGGAATACTGGGATCACTCTACTCCTTCCTTCCTTCTCCATGAGACATACCCAATCAACTGAAACACTTGCTGAGCCTTGTCAGAATCCTCAAGACAGCATTCCAGGAAACCATTGTCAACAAATCTACGTTGAAACAGATGATCAAACCCATGTGTCACATGGTGTCAGCCAGGTTACAGGTACAGACAGTGGGTCTGAGGTCCCTCCCGAGACCTCCCACACTCTCCCGCTCTGATACATGAGAAATCGGGAGTCCAGGGGACAGAAGGTAACTTGCTCAGTTTAAGCAGCCAATGTCAGAGCAGAAAGAAAGTCAAACCCAGTTTCTGAGACCTTCCCTCTTTAGGTCCTGAACTGCTAAAATGTTCATTCAGAACACTGCCTTTCCTTAACATTATAAAACTAAGAATATGTTTTACTTACCAAATTTCAAATTAAAAATCTCTTCCACTTGCTTCCGTAGCTTGGTAATTCTGACATTCCAATCTTCTTTGACTAGAAAGCAAAAATCAATCTAATTAACCATGTCCCTTATGGGTGCTGACACAAAATCAGATTGGATGCTCTTCTTTGCAGTGATGCCATTTTTTAAAACCTGAGATATAATCAGCATATTACACTGTAACAGTTTCAGGTGTAGAGCCAGGGACACTCTTCATACAACTTCTCTTAAGAGCAAAAGCTTCTGTTCATAAGGAAAAGAATGATTTCCTGCACTTGTCAAGAAGTTCAGGAAGATAGAGTTCCAATTTAAGTGCACAATGTAGATAAAGAAGAACCTGTTCAGAAGCATTTAGAATGAATAGTTTTTAAACACTCCTCCTTGGAGGTACATCGAAGAACCCTCTCAGGAGTAGGAGGACCACCTGTATAAGGACCCAGGCCTCTAGTACCAGGTTCAACTAGAGGAGCTTCAATTGCATTCGCTTTTCTAAACGCATTCCTTGTTTTATTGAACATATGTATGCCTACAGATTTACACAAAGGAAAACTTCACTCATCACAGCAAGAAATGAATGATAAAGTGATTAGGGAGGTGTCACTGAGCACTATTTACATCTGATTTCCTTACCCTTTATTTGTAAGACAACCATATCCCTTTAAATACAACATAAAAATAAAGAAAAAATAAGCTATTAGAAAAGACAGGTAGGGTTATCACTTGGACAGATTATCGGAGCTTGTTTGGTGGAGGTGAGGATGCAGAGGATAGAGGTGATCTTGGGGACCATGGAGGATGCTTGGAGGTGTTGGATGAGGAAGGAGGGTGAGACAGAGTTAATTTAGAGAAAAGGGCAGAGAGTCCACGAATCGTCCCAGGAACAAAAGTCAGCCATGTCTGTGGGTGAGGCGGCAGGAAACGTTGGAGAAGTTCTAAAAATACTGCTCAAGGTTGGGAGCCTCAGAAACTCCTTCTTTTCCTTTACTTTTACCAATAACGTACTTTAAAACCTTTTCTTTAAAACAAAACCTAGCATCTCAAGGGTTTAATACGGTAACTCAGCCATTCAACAAGACAAAGTCAGTCTGGTATGAAGCAAGTCGGAATACTACTATACCAGTCAGCAGAGTCTGCCTTCTCCAAGGTCAAGGGCATCTGACAACTCGTCGCTCCCCTTCTGCCTCACCCTGCACTTCCTTCTCTGGTATTTCTATGCTAATACAAACAGATCTCTGCACCATTCCACACAGGAACCAACTGCCTTCTCTCTCTTCCCCTGCAAAGCTCAATTACCTGGCTAGGTCCACAGCTTTCTCGCACGAGACCTCTCCCTTTTCCCAGACTGAAAACCAAGTGCCCGGCCACGTGTTTCGGCACGCAACTGTCACCTAAGAGTCAGGCAGGGGTCTCTGACGGCAACGACTAACACAATGCTTCTGGCAGGTACTCAAGGACTGGAATTAGCCTGGCAAGACTAACACCCAGGGCATGGGCAGACCAAATACCATTTTGCAGGAATGAAGAAGGACAAGCTTTGATTCTTTCCAAGGTCTACGAATGGCCGAAGGCCAAGTTCTGTTAATGACTGGGAGAATGGAGTGTCTTCAGATACAAGGCCTGTAACTGTCTGTGCCAGAAAACAGCAGATCAAGTACTGCTAAAACTATTACTTAATCCTCAGAGTAACGTCTATGCTGCCTACAGACTGTTCCAATGATACATGTTTAACACCTTCAGTTCACAGTCACTATGAGAAATGCTCCTAATAAAATCAGGCATCACAATAATCACAAGCTTGAACCTGAGGTCTGTCTTGAGAAATGAAGACACACATAGAGTTCCATCACATTCAGACTAACGCATACCACAGCTCTACCTTTGGGAATATTTTTGCTTGCCTTACATTGCTTAGTAAAGTCTCTGTCACATCCAGTCTCCAATCTGTCACCGATATCTTGTTTCTTTGCCTAAGTCAAATGCATTCTGAAGAGCTTGCTGGACTGAGGAAGCTGCATTCAACCCGAGAAATTAAGCATCACCTCTTCTCCCCGGCAGAATTCTGGGCATAGGATGGCCTGTTTCCCTAGTATAGTTTTTTTCCAAATACTTCTCATGCCGTGATGAACACAAAAAGATTATACCATCTGTTTAACATACTGATGACTTTCACCAGTTGCACCCAGGTACCTAAAACTCAAGAATCAGTACTCCAGTACAGACAAATAACCCACTTTGGACAGCAGTTCACCTTAGCATTTACGAGAATGATTAACTACAAAAACAAAAGAAAGAAAAAGAAGGAATGGGAAAAGATTTAACAACAAAAACTCAGAAGAACCCATTATTGGTTCTTTAGCAACAGAAGTTCCTAAGGTTGCAGAAACTACAGAACCTAATATGTAGACCTACACGTTATGGTCATTTTATCTGACATTATGGAATGGAAAATAAAAACATCAGAAAGAAAGAAAGGCACAGTTATATACCTCAGGTAAAGAAAACAAAACCATTCTGATAACTGAGACAGAGACTTTTAAAGCTCTTTTCTGTCGGGCAGGATGTCAGCGCAGCTGCTGCAATCACAGTATCTGTCATTTTAAAACCAAGGTCCTCGTGAAAAGATGAAGGTCTAAATCTCGTGGTCTGGCCCATTAGGCACGTGTGGGCAGTTGTGCACTTGAAATGTGGTCACCTGAACTGGGATGTGCTGGAAGTATACAATATACACCAGAGACTGAAACAAAGGATGTAAATAAGTGAAATGAAAAACGTAAACCAATGTACCATGTACAAATTCTGCATGACATACATGGCTTGCATTTGTGACACGTTCTATTTCTACTGAACACCATGGGTCTAAATTCAAGCTCAAGTTTGTCCCAAACTGCTAGGTTCATCTTGATAAAACAAGGAGTGCCTGTGTTGATCTTTCAAGAAACATTTTTTTTGAGTGGAAGGGAGAAAACAGCAATCCTATGGCATTAAAAGTTTAATGAAAGCTTAGAAACTATTTGATTTACAAGCTTTTAAAAAGGATCTCACAACTTTCTTACCTGGTGTATTCGTTCTGGGCTGAGTAACTTCAGTAGTGCTGTGCGTCAGAAGCTCTGGTCTGTAAAAATACAACTGGTATCAGGATGAGAGCATTTAAGACCGCCTTTACTTCACATATGGTTCACTCTACCTTCATTTGCAGTGAATGAAAAATCATCTTGGTGACTTTAGATTAGTTTGAAAATAGCAATTTACAAAGAGTCAGGTGGGACCACCTCTACATCCTCAAAGGCATTTTAGGCTAACTTGCGGCGAAACAGCTGTGTTTGGCCGGATCCCAGGTCAATCTCGGGCTTCTGCCCTTCAGGTGGGCTAGACAACAGCGCAGGGAGGTGCATCTGGCATTGTCACCCTGAGGCTTGTCCCAACAAACAGATCCACAAACGCGCAACCCCAGTCAGCAAGCAAAGTCTACCTCAAGGACAGTTCTTCTGTATTAAATGGGCCTTCCACTCCCATACTCTGCCCTCAAATTACCCATTCTGCTACCTTCCCAACTCAAGCCAGACAGACCCTTTTAAGAGCCAGTTCAAATTGTTTTAAGAGGAATCAGCGTTAAAACCTCTTCACCCCTTCACTGACTGTAGAGGACACAAAGCTAGGCTTCCTCCCCAGGGCCATCTCAGTGTATCATGCCCTCAAGGGCATCACTCCCTTCCACACAGACTGTGTGGTTATCTGAATATGCAAGGCCACCTGACACCTCCCTGCTCTGACCTACTTAGGCTATTTCCTTCATTTGAACCCCCTTTCTTGCATCCTCTGTGCACAAGTGAACCCTCTGCATGCTGCCCTGGCCCTCTTTCCCAAAGCTGGTGCTTTTCGGTATTGATTGATGTAACAAGCCTCCCAAGGACGGAGTTTCTGTTGGATCCAATTTGGTATATCTGGTACCTGGTACTACAGAGACACCTGCTTGAAAACCGAATCTAAATGTAATACCTCAGTTTTAAATACGGGGAGTAAAGTCCAACTGGGAGGGGGGAAAGCCCATTTATATGAAATTAACTTTTCTTAAAGACAACATTAAATATGTTTCTGTAAATTATAATCCTACCTTTTGATAACAAATTTAATTCGATTGCCCACTTGAATAATTTTTTCCAGCCTTGGGATCCCATACCACGAGGGACTTCTAAAAGGAATGTTTTCTGGCAGTCCTTCCACGTAGAGGTCATTAGGGTGTGCTTCAAATTTCTGGTAAGGTACAGCCTTAGCTTCGGTGCTCCCTAAGGCTTCAGCTTTATGAAAGAAAAGCAATTCAGAAGACTGGAGACTAAATTTTCGTTGAAATTATATTTTTTTTAAAATTCATAATAAAGGACATGTCAACTTTTTAAAAAGCATCTTTAAAATAACCTTAACAATCACTGAGTACAAAAACAGGAACATGGGAATGTATCTTACTATTCTGTTTCTGAATAGGCGCAGCACTGAAACTTTAAAATGTAAAAATGTAATTACTAATTCAACTTTAAAGCCACATCCAAACAGAGGTGTAACAAGAAAGAATCAATTTACAAAATATTGGCATTTATAGGTGTCCCTTGTATTCTGTGTGTTACATTTAGATATTTTATAATCTGACGGTTGAAAAACAGTGCCTTCTTGAAGAATCTGTATTTCTTTGACTCTCACTTTGACTTTCCTCTCAAATTCAAACGCCTTCTGCCTTAATTCCTTCCTTCATTTCACCAGTACCAAATCTGAACGGTTCTACTATATTGTAGGATCCCGACAGTCTAAGTAAGGAGTGTGTATTTGTGTTTTTGTTTTTGTTTTTTAATATTTATTCATTTATTTGGCTGCACCAGGTCTTAGTTGCAGCATGTGGGATCTAGTTCCCTGACCAGGGATCAAACTTGGGACCCCTGCATTGGGAGCTGAGAGTCTTAACCACTGGACCAGCAGGGAAGTCCCGGGAGTGTGTATTTGAAAAACCAAATACAATGTAATTTAGATCAGAGCTGTTTAAAGAAATATTACCTCTGAAAACATGGTAAAGGCTTTCACACTCACACCTGGGAGTAATATTTATTATAGTTACTCTGCTAAATATAACAACAAAGGACACAAACTTAATTCTAAAAAAACTTCCTATAAAATAAAAAAGAACCAAATTGTTGGAGCTACGAAACAGCACAAGTTACAGAAAGGGGGAAGGTCAGTGCATTAGCATTCATCTCATCATGAATAAGGTCTCCTCTATATTAAGTAACCTTTCCGTCTCCCTAGTCATTCTGCTTAATTTTGCCTAATTTTTTCCTGAACACTTAACACTTTCTAGCATACTACACTATTTACTTGTTGCTTTGCTATGCGTATCACCCTAATCTATAAACGAATCCTTGGGGAGGGGGGAAGCATTCACTGTCTTCTGTGGGGCTGAGTTCTCAGCACCAGACACACAGGGGTTCATAGGTGCTGATCTGCAGTGTAACTTTCAAGACTTGGGTTTGATATGATCGACAGTCTTAAGTTTTCCTCTTTCCTTGCCAGGAGCCTTGAAGAAAGCAACAATTCCGCTGGTGTCTCTCTCTCTAAAGTTGAAGTACAGGCCAGGAGCAGAATTTTATTGTTTGTAATTTAACAATATATAAAGTCTTTTCTGTTTTTAAACTTTTTAATTGGAGGATAACTGCTTTACAATGTTGCATTGGTTTCTGCCCTACAGCAACTCAACTCAGCCTTCAGTATAAATATATCCACTCCCTCTGAAACCTCCTTCCTCCCCCACCATCTCACACAAACTCTTTATCTATTTTCTTAGCTCTGTATTTCCTACTGGCCCATTTTTCTTTCTGTGACTATACTACCACACGCACAGCTTTCTTCTTCCATGAGGGAAAAGTCAGCTTACTAGCGAGCACCAATGCTCTACTAGGATTGGCTGTTTCTTACAGACCAGGTTCGATTTCTAGAACTAAACGTCCTAGAGGCTAAAGTTTAAGGCTGTTCATGTAGATGCCCATTATCTATGCCAACTAGTTATGAATTAGGACAATACCGTGGTGGCATCTCTAATGATAACGTTCACAATCTTCTTTCGCTAAATGGCTTGGAAATATAGTGATTTTTAAAGCGTAGATTCTTCATTGTTCCTTAGCGGATTTCTGACCAGATACACACAGAGGTAAATTTTCATTAAGCTACCCAAATATTCATGTTGGGCAATCAAGGATATGAGGGGGAAAAACTTAAACTCTGACTTTTCCTCAAGGCATTCAGAGTCTCAGGGAGCTAAACCATGTAAGTAAAACTGCAGTACACGGATTCCGAAAACAGCAAACAATTAAATGGACTAAGTTTGTAGTTGCCACTGGAACTACTCCTAAAAGCTGGTTTCCTGAGTCTGTAGAAGCCAGAGCCATAAGCCACTCTCGGAAACCAGGGGAGGAGCAAGAATCTGCACCCAGGAGACTTCAACTTTTTGTGTAAAACTCACATGGTTTCTTTCACAAAACTGAGAAAAGCCCTGTGTCCTCGTGATTCTCTGTGGCACTTCTGGGCTTCCTTTGATCTTTGCAGTGTTATAATTCAGTGAGGCCCCATGTATACTATATGACTGAAAGGCTCAGTAATTTCTCAGTAGTTTTTAATGACACTGGTCCATTCACTATTTGTTGGTCATCTGCTCAGGCACCAAGCACTGTTCTAGGAACAGCCGAGACATACAGGATGTGGGCTGTTGTACAAACTGTATTATAGTGGAAGGAAAAAGGCAGCCATTAGTCCTTTAAAAAAAATTAAAGCATGATGACATAGGGTGTGCTTCGTGGTTTATGTCAGATGAGCAGCCGGTGAAGACCGCTCCAAAGAAGACACATGTACACCGAGATCAAGGGCAGGCACCACACCTCTGCGGGAAGAGCATTCCAGAAACAAGAGTGCTGACAGTGCAGCGGTCTGAGGAGGGCACGGCCTGACAAAAGCAAAGAACAAGCAGGTGGTCCTTACAGCTGCCACCGAGTGAGCGAGCAGGAAGGCGGGCCGGTCGGGATCAGGGGCTGCGGGACTCACTCACAGCACAGAGGGAGGCCCCGGAGCACAAACAGTGACAAGCTCCATCGTAAGTTTTCAGTGAGTCTGAAAGCTGGCTGCTTTGGGAACGGCTTTGACTACAGGGAGACAGCAGTGACGAAGAGAAAGACAGCAATCTGCACTATGTTGCCCATGTCGAGTCAGCAGGAGGCCTTGTGGAAATGAAGAAACCAAGCGTGACTGCAGGGGGGTTGGCCTGGATGCCCGGGGGAGGGTGGTGGCTCTGGGAGGACGGGAAAGGGACGGGCTGCAGGGGGAGTCAAGGACTCGACTTGAGATGCGTGGAGCTGGAAGAGCTGCCAACCAACTGGGTGAATACACGGGTCCACTGTTAAAAGAGTTTTCAGGGCTAGAAACTTGAATGTGAAAGTCACTATTCAATACAGACGATACACCATTTTTAAGGTAGACAGAGTGAGACCAACTACGGAGAAAGCACAGCCAGAGGGCTGAGGACTGAGGTGTGGACTAGCATCCAAAATGTAAAGACTGAACTTAAGGCAGGGGCTGAGGAGAGAATGAAGAGGACAGCCAGTGAGATGGAAAGAAATGCAGCGCCAGTAACGTTTCAAACTTTCCATAACAACAGTTGAAAACGCTTAAGTAAGAAAGTGACAAAAGCCGTCACGATGATAAACCAAAGCTAAGTACTGTAACTGTTTGGAGATACGAAGCCCAGCAAGCACTGCAGACACCGCCTGCCTCCAGGACAGGGCGCCTCCGGCGGCCAAACACACTCCACTGGGCCACACTGCTACAAGGACTCCCTGTCTGCGAGCCGCTCAGTGCAGAAAAGCCTGTCCGTAGTATCAGTAACCTAGTCAAGAGGACACAGGGGTTCATCACAATGTTCTCTCCCCCTCCGCACAGGTCTAAAACTTTTCACAATATATGTTCAAAAAGCAAACAGTAAAAGAGAGCTGGAGATGAGCTATCCATGGTATCTACTGTCTTAAAAAGCAAAATTTGGAAAAATTATTCTGTTAATACTTTAGCTAGGGAGGAAATTAGACTTACCAAATTTTTTACAGAAAAGCTGATCTACCATCTTTCGTAACTTAGTGATTCTGGCATACCACTCTTCCTTGACTGTAAGAGTAACATACACAAATGCTTTAGTTTGACGACATTAATAAAATTACTAAATATCATGAAATAAATTATTAAGTAGGCAGTATTGTTTTCCTGTTCTAAAATTATCTCTAAGATTTCATAATGTGTTTATTAAAACAGTGCTAACACTGAATGAAAAGTGTAAAAATTCACAAAACAATGACAAAATGAAAATGTATAATTTAATAGTAATACTGCACAGGTACTATAACATGTCATCATTAAAGCTAGGAAAGAGAATCCATTTTACTAAAGAACAGCTAGCAGGCAGTTTTTGTTACAATACGTTTGGGGTTATGATAACGTGGGCAATCCTTTTATTATACCAACTGTAAGTGATAAAATTTTCATTTTATGTCCCCACCCAACGTCCTCCACTACAGAGCAAAAGCAACTAGGAGAACAAATCATGACTATATTTCCTTCAAAACACATTTAACCAACAAGTGATGATGCTCGTGGCTTTCTGTGCTAAGTCTTTAAGTTGTGGGTATCAGAATGGATGATCATTCAACTGATTAATCTCGACTAGCATAATAAACTGTTCAACACATTATGCCAGAGAAATTTTTCATCTCAGTGGAGAACAGAGGATCGTCCTTTTATAGTCTACCCAGAAATGTGATGTTTACATTTATTTATAATGAGTTATTAAGAAGAAAAGGAGATTATTATTCTCGAGAATCTACAACAATATTCCTTGTATATCATGTTCTGATTTAACATACAATTTGACATAAGACTGGAGACCTACCTCCTGAAGCTGGTTTATCAAGCTGTAAGTCTTCACGTGTTGAATTCAAAAGTTCATGCCTGAAAGGTGAGAAAAATTACTAAATATTTACCCCATCAATATTCAGCAAAAGTAGTAACTACTGGCACTTATATAATAATTCAGTTTTCAAGGCCAGATTTCAAAAGATAGCCTGGACCCCTGAGCATAATGAAATCCTAAGATATTTAAGACAACTTGGTAACTGCAAGTTGTTTCATAGTGGTCTTCATGGAACATATGTGCACACACACACACACACACACACACACACACACACACACACACACACATACACAGAGTTAACTTGGTAAATCAAAGGTATTTTACAAAAGCAGAACACCAAAAGAATCAAACTACAAAATTTTAAATGAGATTCTTCAATTTCAGTTTAAATTCAAAATAACCTTACTTTAACTTATCTATAATCTAGCTATAAAAATCCTAAATAAACTTCAAAACTAACTGAACTAAATGTATTTCAGAATACACATGCTTTAAAAATTTTCCAAATACATAAATACTCCAAAGAATTTGCACAATCTGACTTATGTATCAGTATTTTATTGTAATATCCTCAAGTAACAGAGCAGGAGAAGGAGAGTGGGATCACAGAGAAGCATGACAATGTATTAACTGTAATCTCAGAAATGCTGGAAACTAATACAGGATTAAGGTAATGGAGGAGCTGTGAAATAAAACATTTGCTGAAGTATAGAATCACCCCTCTCAATAAACAAATAGTATATGTGTATCAAGACTAACCACATTTAACATCTGGGGAAAGGGTTACTAAGTATTTTCCAAACGTGGAAGATGGCTTCCAATAAATGAGGATATCAAAAGGACTTGAACAGAACATGCAAGGCATGAGTATCTTGTGACAAACTTGCACAAAGATTTAAATACCAAATATATAGTTTTATATGCTTTAATATTAGCAACAAGCAAAATCTACAAACTAATCTGCATATTTTCCTTAGTTATTAAAAAAAAATTTGAAACTTCTAACAAATTAAAAACCAAGCACTGTAAGAAAATGACAGTATAAGAGTTCTGAAAACTATATGCTTCTTAATATCTCAATGTGTGTTGGGGGGGGTGCGGGGGCAAGGTTGTTTACGATTCCTGCCTAGGACTAGTGTCAGGGCTTTTACAACAAGCCCTTTTTGTTTACCATTCAGTTTCATGAGAGACTATGAAATATTTACTTCCTCCTTCTCATTGCCATAATCCCTCATCTGTTTAAAAAAAGGAAAAAAAAGGCGTGGGCAATCAGGTAAACTGCTGGGCTATACTGGACATATCGTGCTGGACTGCCATTATTATCATCCTTTAGAGCTTGTTCCCCATGCCCAGAAGCCTCAAATTTTAATAAGCACTGGAATCACCGGGGGCCCGCATCACAGACAGGCTGGATGCAGTAGGTCTGGGCAGGATCTGCGATTCAGTGTCTCTCATAGCTTGTAGGTGATGCTGATGCTGCTAGTCTGCGTGGCTGCCTACTGCGTGGTCCCGTGTAAGCAGAGTCACACTCGACAGCACTTGACTGATCATGGGAAAATGGAGGCCAAAATCCTTAAACTATCATTTGTTTGAAAGCAGAGTATCTGTAAGTAACAAGCTTCTCTGTAGAGGATAGCTCACCTATTAACTGAGGGGTCTCTTGGGTCTTTTTCATCCTTCGTTAAATTCTGTTGTTCCTTTATTTAAAACCAATGCAGAAGGAAGTCTGCTTGGTTATACTCATTGGTTAAGGTGTTTGTTAATGTTTCCATTTTCTCAACCAGAATAAAGAAAATCAACATTTCTGCAAATGACTATCCTGCTGCTGTTACTGACCTTGCTATTTATAGCCCTAAGTCAGGAAAAAATTAAATCAGTTATAATATGTACATAACTCAAAGACATCCATATTAGGACTTAAAAATCAAAGTCATGTATAAGTGAACCCCCCCCCACCCCCGCTGAAAAGTGAGGACTACAGAATAAATCCATCGTGGTGTTCTCGTTCCCAGGCCTGCGCCTGACTAAGGAATGAGCATTTGACACAAACTGAACTAAGGAGAACTCGGGTTTTCCTGCTCTCAGAGAAACACAGGCAGCTAGTGCCTCCCCTCAGTAGAGGTGTCTGGCTGTGATTCCTGGACCTGCTGCATCCAGACTCAGAACTAGTCTAAGGAAGCTATCAGTGTAAGGAAGGAAGAATCTGGAGAGAAGCAGAAGCAGAGCCTCACTGTTCTAATCCTCCTATCTCCCAGCTAGCTGAGATAAGACGCTTACTGACAATATCAGTCCAACCTGAAGGAGGGTTTCTGTTATTTACTGCTGGAGACATCCCAACTGCTACCCAACCTCTTTTATGCTGGAATCTCTGATTTCATACATGTTTGTCTGGCTATAGAACTGAAGGTTCAACTCATTTTCACGTAGAACTTGGAAAGAATGACTGAACAGTTGTATCTGTTACCTCTCAAACAAAGGATATGACATCAGTATAATTTTCATTCCTTACTGTGACATGGTTTTGTTCTCTGGAACCTAGTACTTTCTGCCTTTATCCTTAGGGCACTGAAACTTCATGCAATGTGACTAGGCATATATCTTTGTTTTCTTCTCATTTATCCTGCTCCACACATTTTTTTAGGCTTGGAAAATAAATGCTATGTGTTTTTGACACTGTCCCTCTCTTTTCACGTTAAGTTGGATGTCACACGCATTTGAGCAAACTCCAGATGGATAGCGGACAGGGAAACCTGGTGAGCTGTAGACCACGGGGTCACAAAAAGTCGGACACGACTTAGTGACGCAACAACAAGCAGATGTCACTGGATAAGGACTCACTAGTCTTCCTCATGTCTCATGCACATAATCGTCTCTATGATTTATAATACTAACAAATCTTCTAGACTTTTCATTGAAAATTTTAGTGCAGCAATTATATTTAATAATTTCCAAAGACAATTCGTCTTCAGGGGTTCCCATTTGCAAATGCATCTAATACTCGCTTCATGTAGCTGAGAGAAAGTTTCCATACATCTACATTTGCTGAATATAGTGATAAATGTCCTGATAGTTTTTTAAATCTTTTATTGTAATCTTAATAAAATTTTAGTTGGTAGAAAATATGGAAATGTGTTATGTGGTTGCCATTTTTTAATGGAAGCAGATACATTTCCAAATGCTACACATACTTAAAAAAAAAAAAACACCTTCTTGCTACAACCCTTATGTCAGTACTGAAGAACTTATAGCATTCAGCTACTTTCTTTCTTTTCATTCTTCTACTGTTTATTTCTACAACCTACTTTATTTCCACATACATTTTTTTAAATTCAGACCTAAAAAACAAGACAGTCATACTTCAGTATTTTTTTAGTATACTTAGCAAAAAACTGGAAAAGAAAATACTGGTTGTATGCCAGTCAGGTTTGGACAGGGGTTCATATTCCAAAAGCCAACTATGTCAAAACTTACACAGACACACTGAAAAGCAGAAAATAAAACAACAACTTACTTTAAATATAGCCCCTAGTGGCTAGTGGGCTTCCCTGGTGGCTCAGACGGTAAAAGCATCTGCCTACAATGCGGGAGACCTGGGTTGGATCCCTGGGATGGGAAGAGCCGCTGGAGAAGGAAATGGCAACCCACTCCAGTATTCTTGCCTGGAAAATCTCATGGACGGAGGAGCCTGACAGGCTACAGTCCATGGGGTCGCAAAGAGTTGGACACAACTGAGCGACTTCACTTCACTTCACTTCAGTGGCTAGTGAATATTTGTCAACAATATAAAAAGATGCAATAATCAAGGTCAAAGAAAAAGTTTAAGAGTCTTACTTCTTAATCACAAAACGAATCCTTTCCTTTGCAAGTAATATCCTCTCAAGGCGAGGGATTCCATAAGTAGATGGCCTTCTAAAGGGGATTCCTTCTGGAAGTCCTTCTACATAAAGATCTTCCACGTGGGACTGGAAAAGAGGGTACGGGATCGTCACAGGACCTTTGGCTTTTATAGCTTGAGCTTTAAGGGTAAAAAGAGAAAGGAAAAAATTATGAAATGACAAGGATTCAGCACAGATAGCAAAAAAGACTAATAATCGAATACACAGATATTACTCGGTAATTTTTATAACTATTTTAAAATTTCATTTATTATCAAGGCATCAAAAGAAAAATAGCACAAAAGAACTGAAAGGAAAAGAACACCAAAGATGCCAGTACTTTACTTAACCCCAACTGCAAGGATATATTAACAATATATTATCTTGAAATACTAGAGGCAGACCTTCCTTTGAAATTTTAACCACAAATGAATCCAGAAAAATATACTAGTAAATATCAGCTAGTACAAACAGCATATAATGAAGAAGTAATATTTTTAAAATATGCTTTTGTAAAAAGGATTTTTTAGTAAAATAACTGAAGAACATTTCTCCGAAATGTAGAAATTCTAAGATTTGTGTATCCAAGAGCAAAATAATACAACAGGTGCAAAAAGCCAAAAGGATGGGAAGTGTTACAAATCAAAGATAATGAACAGACATTGATACTTTTATTAAACTACAAAGAGTCAGTTTGTCTAAATAATAATGGACATGTAAATGCAATTGGGTGTTACATAGTACATACAACGTTCTTAGTGTGACAATGGAACTCAGATTAGGAGAACACCTTCCTCTCACTGAACTCAGCACTTTTCCGTGAGAAGTTCTGAGAGGTGACATGACATGATGGCTTGGACACCAGAGCTTTAAAATGCTTTGCATCAAAGTCTACAACAAATATATATAAACAAACTCTCAAATATGCAAGCTAAAAGTTAAAAGGAAATATTAGTTGACAATTAAATAAAGGAAACGCTTGTAAAGCTTTGCTCTAACCTAGAAACAAAACTTCTAAGATTTGAATAGACACCATCCATGGCCTTCTCAGGGACAGATTAAAAAAGGCACAACACTGGCAGAATGGGACTTGCTCCTGTTAGATGAACAGTCCAATGTTAAAAAGCTCGAGAACAAAACATCACAAGAATGACTGAGTTTAAGACTTACCATACTTTCTTTCAAACAATTCTTCAACTTGTTTACGCAGATCAGTAATTCGAGCATTCCATTTCTCTGAAAATTTAGAGAAAAAGTTAAAACTCAGTAATAAATCTCTGCTTGGGGCACTAATATGCTTTTAACATGACCCAACATCTCAAGACTTATTTTCTATATAATATATCCTAATTTGAAACAAACTGTCTATATAATTTTACTGCTTTCCTAAGAACAGTTTTTTTTTAAATGGTACTTAGAATTAGTTCAATAAAGATTGGAGTTAGGGGTGTTTAAAGTTTATTTTCAAAATCCTTCTTACTGAGTACTTTTTAAAAAAAATCATAAATTCTGTAAAGCAGGCGGGCAGAAAAGACCCATACAATTAAACACTACAATGTGAGGCAAAAATGAGAGAGTCTCCAAGGCTGTGCAGGAAACCTTCCAACACGTGTCAGAGTTGTACTGAAATAAGAGTTTATGCATAGCTGTAACTCATGATAGCATGCTAAAAAACACATGCAAACTCAGCATGAGTGTGGCGCACTGCATGCGTGCTCAGCCGTGTCCGACTCTTTGTGACCCCATGGACTATAGCCCACCAGGCGCCTCTGTCCATAGAATTTTCGACAAAAGAATACTGGAGTGGGTAGCCATTTCCTTCTCCAGGAGATCTTCCCGACCCAGGGATTGAATCCATATCACTGGCATCTCCTGCATTGGCAGGTGGATTCTTTACCACTAGCGCCACCTAGGAAGCCCAGTAATTATGACTAAAGACAAGTTAAAATATATTAAAGCGCTATTTTTTAAAATGTATACAGGTAACTGTTCTATCTATTCAAAATAAGGATCACAAACCCAATTTGCCACTAATATTTCACTAAGTCCCTTCAAATGGATACATTGTCTCCACTGGGATTTGATTAGATTAGAAGCTAGTAGTTACACTTAATACCAAAATTCTATCTGGGGCTTCCCTGGTGGCCCATTCCTTGAGAATCCACCTGCCAACGCAGGGGATGTGGCTTTGATCCCTGATCCAGAAACTAAGATCTCATATGCTGCAGGGCAACTGACCCTGTGAGCCACAACTACTGAAGCCCACCAGACCCCTAGAGTCTGTGCAAGGTAACAAGAGAAGCCCGTGCATTGCAACCAAGTCCCACCACGGCCAAAAGATAAAACCAATCTTTAAAAAATTATATCTGAAATTAAAAAGTGATCTAAATCTCAGACAGATAACTGAATTACGAAGTCAGTAACAATGACTGTTAAGCCTGCCCGTTCTTTTTCTTTTTTGGTGGCTGTACCATGGCTTGTGGGCTCTTAGTTCCCCGACCCAGGACTATAAACCTGGGCCCAGGCAGTGAAAGTGGTCCTAACTACTGGATCACCAGTGACTTTCCCTAAGCTTCCCGTTCTAATTAATAACGGGAGACACCACACTGAACCGGGACCTTACCGAAGTTGAACTCCCGCACTTTCCGTTTGCCGGCATTCGCAGGTTCTGTGACGGGCGGCTGGGGAGGCTCACTGCTCTTTGGTCTCTTGGCAGGTGGAGGATAGTCATCATCTTGAAAAAGAAAACCATCATCACTGGAGGGACAGGCAAAAGGAATGACAGCCACTGCCTGTAAAGGTCTCAACATTGGAAAGACGTGGGGGATTGAAGAATGACTGGAACGTCAGTGGTTCATTTCTGTACTGCCATTTCAGCATCACTTTTCCCAGTCACATTTCCAGCTTTCCTACCCTTCTGGGAGCTGATCAAGTGAATCATCCTCATTTTCCTTTGTCTTCTTTTTTCAATTTGCTTGAAATTAGTTTGAATTAAGTCATTAGAAATTTCCTTTTCTCCTAACTCCTCTCAGAGAGCTGTCAAGAATTATACTGTATTTTAAGTCTTGCATGAAAAAGGTTTCAGTGGAGACAGCTAAGGAAACCATACAAATACGTAAGAAAGGGGGAAGAATATGTAGCTTGAATGGAAAAATATTTAAACTTACACAATATTCAAGCACATAAAGCAGGTTAGATAACTAACTGTACAGATAACTTTCAACAAACAAAACTAAAAGAAATAAGATTACATTATTTGTGAAACAAGCATTGGTGATTCATCCGATACAATACCTGTGTATGGCGATCATATACTTAAGCATAGAATATAGACCACCCAAGAAACCTGTAGTAAGATTTCTTTGTAGCTATGACTACAACTCAACTCTGCTATGATGCTTCAGTATATCTGGTGCTAGAATTAAGGACATTGGATCAAGTAAGAAAAGCTGTCACTGTCATATTCTTCTGATCCCTGGAAAATATCAGTTGGCACATGACTAAGATTTCTATTCAAACACCATCTGTAAATTACTGAAAATATCATTTTAAGAAATCTACACTTAAACATGGAATGAAGAAGATAATAATTATTGAGTTAAAGGAAACAGCAGTAACAAAGAGATACCATAAGATACAATAAATTACCCTTTTCAGGGTAATTTTCATTCTCATTTTATTGCTAAACAAATAGGATCACAGAATGTTACATGACTTAACTATGTTATGAGATCATGGATATAATTCTTTAAGCTATTAAAGAATAACTAATAACTAATAGATAAGCTCTCAAAGAATAACATGAAATCCAAACTTAGCATCATACGCCATGCTGCCTTGCACAGCAATGGGTGACTTTTATATACTCTGCATATTAATCAAGGGAATCTACGCGTAAGCCTAAAATACTTAAATGTCATTCCTCTCATAGCATCAGAGGACAGGGCACACTGATTCTCCTGTTCACTGACTGTGGGTTCTTCCTTTACAGGGTAATAGGGACTGGTGCCACAAACCCTGTGGACACCAAAATCCACGGATGCTGACGTCACTATAAAATTAGCATATTATTCACACATAACCTATGCACATCCTCCCTTATACTTCATATCATCTCTACATTACTTATAATACCTAAGACAATGTAAGTGCTGGACAGACAGCTCCCTGGCACCTGGCTAATTCAAATTTTGTTTTTTAGAACTTGCTAAAAAAATTGTTCCCGAATACTGTTCATCCATAGTTGGTTAAAGCTTGGAGATATGGAGGGCCAACTAAAACGTCAACAGATTTCTAAAAACCTGAAATCATTTACTGACCATTCAAACCAACAGGAGAAAAAAGTATTGCGTCACTGGGGCCAGATAAAGTCATATTAGGACTTATTTACATGCCGGGAAATCTGGAAAAGGAAATGGCAACCCACTCCAGTATTCTTTCCTGAAAAATCCCAAGGATGGAGGAGCCTGTAAGGCTATAGTCCATGGGGTCACAAAGAGCTGGACACAACTGAGCAACTAAGCACAGCACAGGCGCTGGTAAATATAAAAGCACTACTCTAACATACACTACTTCAGACAAAAGCTATCCCATAAACAACGTACGACACTATAAAAACTCTCAAGTGCTAAATTCCACTGTAGAAAAGCACATTCTGAAAAAAATAATCTGTAGTAAAGAACAATTTTAAAATGACAAACTACCAGTAAAACAAAAACTTGACTATGAAGAATCTTGGGCTCCTAAGTTAGTATAAGGATTAAAAATAGTCAAAAGATTCCATAATAGGTTTGAAACTAATTATTTAATGCCCCAAGTAGATGTATTTTGGAAAACATATTAGGTATCTCTAATGTTTGGCTTCTGAAAACAGACAGACAAAATCCTTTTCCAATTTCCAAACAAATTTTTAGAAGCCAAAGAATATTTTTAGGCTAGTCTGCAAAGGATAAAGTGAAATATACTTATCTGACCTATGGATACTATTCAAGCATTTTAACTGTATTCAGTGTATTCCTTTATGAACATTAAGCAATGATATTTAAAACAAAACAATTTTCCTTAAAGGCTAATATAGCCTAAATATTTCTATAAATTGTAATTTTAAATGACTGTTAATTAAATTAGATAAAATGAAAACTGGTAGAGTATAAAATAAATGAAGAAACTATAGCTTATGATGGTAACAAAATTCATCCAACTGTAATCTGAAAAGTTTGAAACTGAGGTGAAGGGGAAAGGGCAAGAGAGCTTTGCTTTTCTTTAGTGTCCAACAACCGCATTTCTTCAATCAGATTAACTTACTTTAAAACAAAAGGATTTAATAGTATAAATATATTTTATAAAAATAACCTCCTTGACCATAACTAGAAAAAAGACAAATCTAGGAGAGTGTTTTTTAACAAGTTAGCAAATGATTTAACAAAGACTGTAAAACATTAAAAAGCGTTTATCTCTCGAGACAATAATGAAGTCAATCTATTAAATGTGAACAGGTGAAGTTATTTGTGATAATAAAATACCACAACATAAATTCTATTAAAAGACTAACCCATTTCATATACTATGTAATTATAAAGAGTGTTTTAATTTATATGAAATATGGAATTACGTCAAGAAGAGCTATGAACTCAAACACACCTATTTTTTTTCTCCACTACTGCAGCAAAACACTCTGATTCTGGGAAAGCATGAGAAAACGTTACTCTTGACCTCACAATTCATTTCACAGAGGATTAAAATTATTTCTTTGTCGCAGAAATCAGTCTGCCTCTAACAATCAGTTTAGCAGGGAGCACTGTTTTCTAATTATCATGGCACTTCCACATTATAAACAATCACATTTGTGTAAAAAAAAAAAAAAAAAAAAAAAAACACGCATCTCTGGATGCTTCAAATTTAAGCCCAAACTAAAAATGTTTATATCTTCAAAACTAGAAGCTTATAAAATGAATTTCAAGGTATTTTAGCATGCAAAAGCTGCAAATGAGTGAAGAATATGGGCTAGCTATGCTGCAGCGCTAAAAACAAGCCTCCCACCCCATGAAAAAAGGGCAGGGATAGTCCCCAAGTCAAAATTTCTATCGAGAAAAACCTGGTTTTCCTTTTTGCAACATACTACTTACAGAAATGCCCATAAATAACACAGAAATCAGAGCTCAAATGTGTTACTGAATTTATCTAATTATTGATGAATGCATTAACATATAAAAACTTTTTTTATACTTATTATTTTCAACAAGATCAAATTGGTCATTTTATCAAATAATCTGATACCTATTCAAACTCAAAGAAATGAAACAAATCAGGTACCCTCTCCCTTGAAATTACTTGGAGCTATTAATTACCCTCCACATTTCAAATTAATAAATGGCATTTTTCACCCACGGATCCAGGTCCTAACGCCTCCAAAGTCCAATTTTTATATAATAATTGGATGTCAACTAAGTGATTTGTTAGCAACTGTAAAATTAAAAACAAAATATTCAAATGATAACATACTCAATTATATAGATTCTACAAACTCTCAAGTAACATTTATAAGAATAATTAAACTGAGTAACTATAATTGCTTTGCTTCCATTATCATCTGCTCTCTCAGTCTTTACAGCGGCCCTGTTTCTTCAAAAAGAAAGAATTTACTACTTCCTTATTCAAAACCCTCCAATGGACTTTCCTATCTTGTTCATTCCAAAATCTTTAACACTTAGTCCAGCCTTCAGTACATACAAGGTGTCTGATATTTGTGGACTGATAAATGAACGTTTGAATAGCAGAATCCTGAAAATTATGTGCGACAGTCAAAATTTTCTAAATTTCACAAAAAAAGGATACCATCAGAGGATGAAATCCACTACTGAAACCCTAAAACAGTGTTATCCAAAGAGTAGTCCATGTGTATATATATGAGGTGTTATGAACTGCATTCCTATGTGTAAATATTTATGTAATTAATTTATTTCCTGAAGAAAACCTTAAATTTCAAGGAGTTTTACTTAAGACATGAAATTTTAAAAATTGTAAAAAAAAAAAGAAGACATGAAACCCTTTCAATGTATTTAAAAGCAATCTGAAGACAAATAATAATAATCAGGGGGTTATGCCTCAGCCAAATGAACACATGTGAACGGCTCAAGTTGGGGAAAAATGTTTGAAAGTGAACTGCATATAAGGTAACTCTTTTAAAGCAAAATACTTTCCATTTTAAGCTCATTCATGACAGCCAGACTTCAGATAATTCTGGGGCAAGATTTTCTCTGCCCTTATCAAACACATGCCTAAGCCAAAGTCCTGACAACAGTCTGATTTTACCCAAAAATGAAGTCATGGTGTTTATGAAATCAAGGCAGGCACAGCCACATAACTCTAAGGGCCGTTTCCCAAACCGAGGTCACAGAGGTTCCACATGTGCACCACTGACTTCAATAACACACAGATCACCAAAAAGGGAAGGGAAGGCTAGCACGCTGCAGTTCATGGGGTTGCGAAGAGTCAGACATGACTGAGACTGAACAACAACAAATGAAGAGCAGATCTCCGCTCAGGGGACTGTTTCTTGCAGGATAACATGTCTGCATCGGTCTCAATCAGACCCTTCATAACACAGTCACATAATGGCAAATAAAGATACCAAGGTTAATGTGGAAAATCTTACAAAGCTCACTTGAAGACTAAGTTTCTTTTTTCTTTTCTATAAACTTTTTGGGAAATGCAGGAATATACAATAGGAGAAAACGAAAGTCAACACCATGCAAGCAGGACTGTCTTATTTCTTTTCAAGTACAAGGATTTTCCTAAAGAAAACTAACACAGTCCTCTAGGCACACTTCTCCTTTTAAACATGCCTTATTCGGGAAAGGAGGCTCCTACCCCCCACCCCACTACTAAGCATATTACATACACTAGAGGTCTTTTTCCAGATCTCTTATATGTTTTAAAAGTTACCATTTCAATGTGTGATATATTTTTCTAATATTAGAATGTATCGAAATTTAATTTTCTAACCATGGATATTTTTCTAGTTTCTACCATCTATACTCATCTTTCTAGAAAAAAAAAAAATACAATATACTTATCAAAAAGATGTGGATGTGAGTTCTCATTTGACCTTCCTTGTTAGTATCACAGACTTAAAATTTACCTTCCATAATATACAGATAACAATTTATTAACAATTTAATTAGAGTTGGTATATAGCTTGTTTGTGAGCATATATCCCATGGAAAATGTTACTAGGAAAAGTAATTACTTTACACAGACCTGGTATTTCTCTGGTCTTCTGAACATAAAGCAGCAGCCTCAATAGCAAAATTCTACTATTGGAAAATATGGATGATAAATCAACATTTTGGTACTATGTCTTAGTTTAAAAGAAATGGGATTTATCATTCCCTTCAAAGAATGAAAACTGAAAAGACTGACACATGTTTCAGGTTTGTAAGCTATTGATTTCTTAATTATTTTGATATCCTTTTAAAGGTTTACACTATGGAAAGCAAGTGTTTATTTTCTAAGCAATTCTAATATAGCCTTTATGGGTTTCAAGGTTTAAGATAAATCAGTGTGGTTACTAGTCCTATTTTAAAGGTTTATGCTAATAATTTTTTACGCTAATAATTTTATAAAATATTTATTTGCCTGCGCCAGATCTTAGTTGCAGCATGTCGGATCTAGTTCCCTGATCTGGGATTGAACTCAGGTCTACTGCATTGAGAGTGCTCAGTCTTAGCCACTGGACCAACAGGGGAGTCCCTATGCTAATAATTTTAATCATCATCTGCTTTTCTTATCTCTACAGGAAGGGAAAGATTCTGAGTATTTATAATATCTAGATTTTAACTTATAATTTTAATTTATAATATCTAGATATTATATAATCTAGATTTTCTTCTCACAGTTGAGCTTCTAATTTAAAGCCAATTATTAAGGACTTCCCTGGCGGTCCAGGGGTTAAAACTTCACACTTCCTCTGCAGCAGTGGGGAGGAGGGCGCTGATTCAATCCCTGGTTAGGGAACTAAGATCCTACAAACTGCCTGGTGTGGCCAATGAATAAACGAATGAATGACTAAATGAATAAATTAAATTATTAAATGCTAGACTAGAAACAATTCAAAACAATTTTAGGTTAGTAAAATTATGCTAATGATAAAATGTGTATATTAAATTAACTGAGATGTCAACATGCAAAGTAGGAGAAAATTTCTGATACTGGGCGAAAGCTACCAATCAGCTTATATGAAGACAAACATTTTCAGTAGTCTGAAATAGCCAAACACCATAAATAACCAGTGGACACCAGGAAAAGACAGGTTATTATAAACAAAGAAGAAAAGGAGAGACAGAGATGGCAAACCAAGACAGGTTATGCAGCAGTTAAAAAAAAATAGTGAAGTACCAAGATGTAAAGTTATGAGAAAAACACTATGGGAAATGTGATATATGTGTATTTCACTTGCTCATTATAAAGCTGTACACTGAAAACACCTATTAATTTTTGCCAAACTAAATGTATGTGTACATATCTAACTTATTTTTAGATGTCACAATAAAGTGACATCCACCACTGAGTAGAGAGACACTGGAGCAGGGCGGGGGTTAAGATTTTTGCTTTAGAAAAGAATTACTTTGAGGAGAAAAAAAAACTCATAGGAGTCATGTGAGATAACTTAAAAGGAAAAAAATCAATACACTTAATAATTATGAAATATAAGGCATGCTCCTGTTATTAATTAGCTGAACCTTTAAATAATGCAGGACACACTGGCTCATCTGAATTCAGGTGCTATCTCTGAAGAAGAAACTCTGTCTGAAGCAACTTGATATAGATTAGTTTAGAATATTTTTATAGCTGCTGCTTCAAAAGTTTTGAAGGACACATTATATGTTAGCATTTTAAGGGGAAAATTTGCTTTAGAAATTGAACTATCAATACTTTCTCCTCCACTTCACTAAGGCTGACAACCGGGGTCCCAGTACTAAGTAAGGCTCCTACGTCACAGCTCAGTAATAGGTTATAAATCTATTTCTGTGTGCACCCGGTCTGGTCATAGTTTTCTCTTTTTAAAAATTATCTGTTTCCCAATGGTAGAAAGTACCAGTATATAGCCTGGTCCACCACTCATCTTCACAGCTGACTTTTGCTGTCTAAAACTCCCAAAGCATTGGGTATGCTGTGGGATGTGGTTACTTTAGTCACACATACACATATATGCTTCCATTTTTTTTTTTTTTCCCACAAGTTTCCTTTAAAAATGAATGAAATGCATACTTGGCAATGTGAATGTGACAAATAATTTTTATGACCAGAAGTACACTTTTGGAATCAAGGCTTTTAGGTAACTAACCTTCAATAGTCACCTCAACTTCGGGGTCCTCACTTGTTTCTGAAGGGACATGTTGAGTAGAATCTTGAAAAAAATAAAATTCTAAAATGACATTCATTATAAAGCACTTTCTATTATGTTCCAACATTTTACGGATTTGATATTCCAAAAGCAGCCTACCATAAAATTTTACTGTCATTTGAATTCACCTCATACTTGTTAAATGAAAATCTCTGACCCTTTTAAACAGGGAGAAGAGAAAACAGAAAGTAGAGAAACTCTGGAAAACTATTAGACAATACCAAGTTACCTGCGTTAAAGGACCAAACTTTCTAGAGGAGTAAGATTATAATGAAGTTAAAATAAAATTTCCTGCTGTAACTAGAAGGTGCTAGGATATAAACAAAGGCTTTCTTATGTAAAAAAAAAAAACAAAAAAAGCTATTTCTCCTCTTCTTTCAGAAATACCAGGAGTGGCTTATATTGTTAAATAAAACCACGTTTTTGCAGTGGGAACCTTCATATCAAAACAGTGACTACTGTAACAAATACAGACAGGAGGACTGTTATCACCTGACTAACTTTGCACGTAACGTACTTTATAAAATTAAATATTTGTGTTACTACATAAAACAAATGTACATCAGAATGTTAGTGCTGGAAGCTCAGCTAGAGAGTATCTTTATCAACTCTCCTTTCATTTTGCAAAGGTTGAGAGATTAATTGATTTGCCAAAGATTATGTTCACTTGTTAGTAGAAGAATAAAGACTAGAACCTAACTTCAACTCTATTAACACTGCAATATGACAATAAAAATTTCCTCAAAAATAAAGTGATTCGAAGCCTAATATCTAAATCACATTGCCCAGTGAACACCAGTATGATTCATCTTGTAATCAGGTTATTTCCTTGTTGTAAATACTGCCTATCTAAAACAGGATTTTGTTACAGAGGAAATATCTAATTACCTCCACACAGTAAAAGAAAACAAACCAAAAAAAAAATTCACCAACACCATCTCTATTAAAAAAATTCAACAAGAAATTTAAAATATTATTTTGAATGAGTATCTCAGTATTTCTGTAAGAAATGTATTCCACTGAAGTGAAGTGAAGTCGCTCAGTCGTGTCCGACTCTTTGCGACCCCATGGACTGTAGCCTACAAGCCTTCTCCGTCCATGGGATTTTCCAGGCAAGAGTACCGGAGTGGAGTGCCTTTCCCTTCTCCAGGGCATCTTCCTGACCCAGGGATCGAACACAAGTCTCCCGCACTGCGGGCAGATGCTTTACCCTCTGAGCCACCCGGGAGGCCCATTAGAATACTCCACTTCTAAATCTGAATTTAGAAAGATTAGTCAACTTTCCAAAGACCTTTGGAACTCCCGCCACTCAAAGAGGGTAAAATATCAAATTATGGATTTAAAAAAAAATAAAAAAGCAAATATAAAGAATAAAAAGGTACAGAATAGACTCCTTTTTTAGTCTTAAAAAAATTAGGCTTGATATGACCAGCTTATATGAGAAATAATAATTCTAAAATAAGATCCAGTTGCCTTACCACTTATTTTCCTTGGGAGAAACCTACAAAAATTCTTTTGGAACTATCTAAACAGTTTACAAATTAGGAAGCCATTCTGCATGATAACGGTTTAACTCAAGATTCCAATAACTTAAAAAGCTATAGCTGAATATTCATTCAATCCTACAATCAAAGAAGGATGGCTGGTTAACAAAGCAGTTCCACAGGGTGGCTGTAGGTATAAGAATGAGCAGCTAGATCATCTCTCTTTTAGTAATCTTATGTAGACGACATTACCCTAATATGAACAGAGCCAGTAATAATTTAAATTTTAAATATTAAAACCATTCTTTCCAAATATGGCATAAGATGACCAAGAAAAAACGGGCAACGTTTTGCATCATGAAGAATTTTACTTACCACTTAAATTTTAGTCCCCACATGCTTTACTATTCAATACAGTAAAAGAGGGATAACATCTTTAGGGCTAAAAGAAAACACCCGTTAGCTAAGAAGGTACACCATAACAATCATTTTATTTCCAAATAAGGCTTTAAGGATAGTATTCCCTGTAGTACAGAACAACACAATATAAATACAGCAAAGTAAAAATTCCCAAATCTAACCTTCTGCTGGTACTTCCATTTCTGTTCCTTCATTGCCCTCTGAAGAATGATGGCTTCCTAAAAAGAAGATAAGCCCATATAATGAACCAATAAAGACTGACGCTGGAAGAAGAGAAACTAGGTAACAATGCAAATAAAAACACAAATGCAAGCTGATTCTTTTAACTTCTTAGCAGTTAATTCAAACAATATTATCTAATTCAGAAAAACATGTTAACACTTCTGTATGAAAACTCAAAGAATTACTTTAAAATGCAAACATGTAGAGTAGACCTAAGTAGGTTTGGGGATTTCATATGAGTTACTAGAACTACACGATATAATTACTGATTGATATTCCAATTTGAGAACTAGAATAATGGGTTTCAGAGTGCCAGGCTCATCTGCCATTTGATGCACTTACACAAAAACACACATCAGAGTCAGTCTGTCTTTGCTCCTAAGACTCTATCAAGTCGAGAAACACAAGTTCAGGTTTGGCTGTGAAACGTTTCTTGCTTTCCATTTGTACTACAGTGGAAGCTATGGAAACTAAATCCCCATTATTTAATCAAAGTTGCACTTAAAGGAAATGCAGAAGTTAAAACTTAAGATACTACCTTTAGTCTCAAAAGCATTTTAATTCAGGTAATATAATCTGCCTGCTTCTACAAACTGGAACATAAAGCAATGTATCAGGTTAGGCATTCAACAGTGAACAGGCTCATCCTACTGGAGAAACTTTACTCATAAACAGGAAAGAAGTCATCTAAAACCCAAGAGAGCCAATTAGGTTAAGTGCCCAAACTGCCCCGGACTATTGATCCTCTGTCCTTAAATGTCTGAGGTACTAACATCGAGAAGATTTAAAATCATTGCCTTCTTGTAGAAATAAAAATGTATTACCCATAGGGAAGAATAAAGCAAGGGGGCAGGAGGAAACATCAGGTCTATTTTGTCATCCACTGATAACTAATTTAAGAAACTATACTAAAGGTAACCCCCACCTCCGGACACAGGTTTTATACACTTTTATCTTGATTTTTAAAGAGCACTGACTACAGTTTAAAAAAACTGTCATTTAGTGCCTAGCACCTCCAAATTTAAAGTACCATGCTAAGACCAAAAATTTAGGGTTTTCCATGTCTAATTTTATGGAGCTCTAATTATCTTGGGATTCTTTTCCATTTATTTTATGTTCTGAAAACTCACCTGAGCTCAAAACAATGGGTAAATCTATAAATCTATAGCCAAGAATTATTCTTAACTCCTTAAATTATGCTTTCTCAACATACGGCTCCCCTCTACCCATTAAACATTAATATTTGAATTTATGGAGCACTGGATTCTTTGACTGTAATGCCAAAGAAAACAAAAATGTGAGGTCAATACAAGGAGAGATAATGGAGAAAGGACCAGTACTTAAAAAGGGAAGGCTGGCTAAGAATAACTAAGGTGATATTCCATCAGGTCATAACACGATAACAGTCCATGTAAAGGATGATTCTGTGCATACTTTTTGTTCTCTCCAAATGTACGTCAAGCAATTACATTTATATTAAAAGTAGAGCTAAAGAAAAGACATCTTGGGACTTTCCTGGTGGTCCAGTGGTTAATATTCTGTGCTCCCAATGCGTGGGTTCAATCCTGGTGGGGGAACTAGGACCCCACATGCTGCGTAGTGCAGTCAAAGAAGAAAAAAGAATGAAATCTAATGCACTCAAAGCCGGAATAAGCAGAGGTGAAGTAAAGCCATCACAAATAGCCTATGGTCATCAAGGGAGGGAACACTACACAGAAATTCCCCAAAAGACATTCAATCAATAAAATTAGGGATTTACAAATGATATCTTACAATCTTTCTAAACATTAAGTATCAACATGACCTTACTGATATTTACATTACTAACTATACAATATAAGCCTTATTTCTGACTATTCTGATATAAGGTATAAATGTGTACTTTACCTTAAATATGAAAGTGTGTCATGTACCCATTTCGAGATTCATTACTAGATTCACAAAAGGGAAAATTGGTTTTCAAAAATTGTTGCTTGTGAAGTTCATTTATGTTTCAAAAAAAAAAAGGCCAATACATTTCCTTTTCCATTTAGAAAAGTAATAATACAGATATAAATACAAAAACACAGTCTGTCCAGTATAAAGAAACATTACATAAGAACATTATGTGGGAAAACGGAAGTGAAAAAGTTATACCTTGCAAAGACTTCGAAAGGGGGAGTTTGTCATCAACATCATCAGTTTCAGAAGGGCCTGCTTTGGGACACAAAGATAACACTTCAAAACGAATCCCAAAAATAGATTTTGGGTCACTTCAGCAAACAAATTTGGGTGAGAGATATGGAATACTACAGCCTTTTCATGGGTAAAAAAAAAAAGCAAAAAAAAAAAAAAGACTGACAAATGAACGGTGTCAATTTATGGTCTTAGTGAATGGGAAAAGTGTATTCAGATAAAGCCATATACAGATAGTCAAAAGAAATTCTGAAAATGTCTAAATATGAATTGAATGGGAATGAAATGTCTAAAACGGTGGATATGGGTCATGTTCGTGACAGCAAACTGTAACTTTTACTTCATATAGGTTACAAGCGCAGATATATCTTACAAGGTGCATTTGTTTCTTCCTTGACAAATATTTGTCTTAATGCTTTGCCATACTAAAGAAAAATGCAGAATCAAATTGTTATACCTTCCTTAGAATCTCTAAAATCATGCAATTAACCTATCAATAAGCTTGAAACTCCACTGAAATAGAAATATGACAATTATTAATTCAAAAATCCTTTCTCTACAGATCCATAAAAATTTTTAATAACATGATTTTCCCCAATAATTAATATACAATGTATTTTGTCTTAATTAAACCTTCACAGACTGCTATAGATACTGACAACACACTTGCATGTATTATGCTTTTAGTGACAGTAATCGATTTAAAAGAGAACAAAACATTGTGTTCTCAACATCTACTTAACATAAACATGTTCATATCTGAAATAAATACAAACCACTTCACTTTCTCTGAATATTTTTTGGAAAACATCCTAAGACTTTTTAAAGGCTTTGCAAATGCATGAGGAATTTCATGAAGAGGCACAAAAGTATACATTATAAGTGAAGGATATAGCATAGAAAATAATTTCACGGAAAACAGAAAAATTATTTATATTTCGAGTCTCAATGAAGAGCAAAATGTTCGATGAGAGACCTGACTTCAAATGCCAGATTCACTGCTTCCTAGTCACGTAACCGAGGCTTAAAATATACAGAAAAAATGTATTGTACGATAGCAAAATATATTGACTTCATAATACTGCTGTCGCTGCTCTTCCACAAGTCTAGCTTATATATCATTATCAATATTGTTCTGCTCTAAATTATTTAATAAGGTCCTCTTTAAGCGAAAGTATATTTCTTAGGATTCCCATGGTATAGGATTTCTATTTTAAATAACATGTTTATTATTGATTTCTAATTAATTACAATATTTTCTGGCAATTTCTCAAGGCTATCCATAAGCAATTATAAAGTTTATTTTTGTAAAAGTTCCATATTTTGTAAATAAACATTTATTTGCTGGGTATGGAATTCTGGATATACATGAATTGGCTTATGTTCATCAACTGCAGAGTTCAAATACTCTACTTTATAAGCATCATCATTCGTTAAAATCTCCCATGACTGTATTCACAAATTTATCAACTACATCAAATTGAATCAATTTTTTACTTTGACTTTTGAGGCTACATTTTTAGGTAATAAAAGTTGATGATTATTCTATCAACTTAGTAATTTATTAGTATATTGATTATATAGCCTTACTTTTTGTACTTGTTATGTTTTTCCTTTTTTGGCCTCAAATTATTATTACTAAACTTGGTTTCTTTTGGTTAATATTTGCCCAGCTACCTTCACATATCACTATACTATCAAATTATGTTAATTTTAGGCACGTTTTAATAGCACATGACTTGGACTTTCTTTGTCATTAAATGAGTCGCACACGCACCCTCACAACTTGAGGAGTGTCTACCCGTTTTTGCAGACAAATCACGCTTTCCCAGTGCTCACATCTGACCCATCTTAGAAGGAGACTGATAGGTACATAGAGACGTGTCCAAGTCTATTTTAGAATTCCAAAAGTTTCGCAGAAAACATGAATGGTTTTAAAGTACAAGAATGAACAAATGAACTGTAGTATAATCACATATGTAACTACTGCAATGACAGTATTACATCAGTACGTGGGACTTCCCTGGTAGTCCAGTGGGAATCGGCCTGCCCGTGCAGGGGACCCGGGTTCGATCCCTGGTCCAGGAAGATCCCACTCGGCGCGGGGCAACTAAGCCTGTGTGCCACAACTACTGAGCCCGTGTGCCTAGAGCCAGTGCTACGCAACAAGAGAAGCCACAGTAATGAGAAGCCCGCACGCTGCAAACCAAGCAGTCTGTGCTTGCCGTAACTAGAGCAAGCCTGCGTGCAGCAGTCAAGACCTAGTGCAGCCAAAAACAAATGAAGGAAATAAGCCAGTCATAAAAAAAGGACAAATACTAAAAAAAAAAAAAAATACCCACAACCTGTTCCTGACAAAAATAGGTACATCTCAAAAACCTGTACTGATACAGGAGAACACACATAAAACACATATAGAGAATGATGCCATTTGTGCCAAAGTTAAAACCTGAGAAAAAACATAAAATATTATGTGTATGCCTGGATACACATCCAAAGATGTTCTGTGGAACTGTATACTCATTTAAAGTATAAAATCATTATCAGGAGGGGCAAACCTCAATTTCAGTGAAGTGGTTAACTCAGAGAAAAAAACGGGAATAGGAAGGGCCTAAAGAAGGGTGTCAATAATACAGTCAACATGTTACCTCATGTGAGATTCTGTAAACCTGGGAACATGTACATTATGTTTGTGGGTTTTAAACATTTTTAAAAAGCATTTTAGAATACAGTAGGCCATCTGAATCTGTGCATTCAGCATCTGCAGATTCAACCAAGCACGGATCAAAAATATTTGGAACAGAAAAACTCCAGAAAGTTCCAGAATGCAAAATGCAAAATGCGCATGCTGGCAGTTACTAAGATAACATTTACATTGTGTTAGATATTTCAGTAATACAGAGATGATTTAAATAAAGAATACAGGAGGATGTCTGTAGGTTACATGCAAATACTACACCATTTTATATAAGGGACTTGATCATCTGTGGATTTTGATACTGGAGGGGGTTGAGGGGGTGACTCTGGAACCCATTCTCATGGGTACTGACTGTACAACACAGCAGTGCAAATAAATGATCTGTAAGTACAATCAACAGCATGTCTCACAAATTACATGTTTTACAGAAGAGGCCTGATACATACTGATGGATTCTATTTACATAAACTACAAAAACAGACAAAACTAACTTAGGTTGTTACCATTCAGGACACTGGTAACAGGGCTGGAAAGGGGGCTGCCAGGAAAGGAGCCAAGGGAAAGGGAGCCTCCAGCATGCTGACCCCTAAAGCATGAGGCCAGAGACAGACAGAGGCAGATGAAGATTTCAGTACTTTTGTGGTGGACAGAACAAGAGGGGAGAAATGCCAGAAAGAATACAGCAGACCTGAATGATCATTTGTTAAGCAGCCTTAACAGATCTAAAATAACTAAACTTATACAAAGAATGTTCTCCAACTGTAATGGAAATATAACTAAAAATCAGTAACAGAAAGCTATCTCACAACTGCACAAGTATCTGAAGAGACTACACTTTCCATGTAAACCGAAGGACAAAGAGGAAATCACAAGGAAAACTAGAAAATGTTTTGAACTGAATGAAAAGAACTATTAATACTAATATGTCTAAGTTTATAGGGTGCAGTTAAACTAATGCTTAAGAGGTAAATCTACAGCATTAAGTACTTACATTGGAAATTATCTGAATGATTTAAGATCCCATGTTAGGAAACATAAAACTAAATTAAAATTAAAGCAACAAAAAAAAAGACAAGAGCAAAAAAAGAAAAAAATTACTGAAATTTTGCAAAAGCTAGATGTTTGAGTAAAAAAGAAACAAAAAACAGAAACAGTTCCAGAGCCAGAACCAATTATAGTTAATGGTAACAATGAAAAACATTAAACACTTACATATAAATCTTATAAAAAATATGTGTAAGAAATGTATGCTGAAAACCAAGCACTGATGAATCCCAGAAGAGCTAAACAGACAACATTCACATATCATGCTCGTGCATCAGAAGACTCAATATTAAGATATTCAGCCAAATTTAGTCTATAGATTCAGCATAATCTCCACCAAAATGCCCAAGGGCTTTTGTAAACTGTGGTCCTCAAGACAATACAATTTTGGAAAAAGGCAGAAACAGAAATATCTATGTAACAGGATACACTTGAGAAAACTGACAATGTAACAGAATATTCTGAGATGTAAAAGTATTACAACAAAAAAACAATAGCCTTTTCAACAAAAGGTGCTGGAAAAACTGGATATTCATATGTCTAAGTTTGAATCTGGAATTCTGCACACTATATATAAAAATTAGGTCTAAACCAATTATAGACTTAAATGTAGAACTATTGAAATGCTTATAAAACACAGAAGAAAATCTCTGTAAATTAAGATTTTTTTTTTTTTAGGTATGGTACTTAAGCACAATTCACACAAGGGAAAAATTCCCCACTAAGTTGGACATCGTCAAATTAACCTATTTGCAAATCCCATCACAAAGGACTTTTATTCAGAATATACAAAGAACTGCAAAAAATACCAAAACTGCATGGACTGCATCTCTCAGGCTAGATGAAAATCAATAGTCTGGCTCCCACCTTCTTCAACTGCACTTGATCTTTCCAGCAATCTTTTCTTCCACAAATATCCGATTTCCACTCCCATTACTCAAGCATTACCTTAATCACTCACACTCCCTGTTTTAAAGGGGGAAAAAAATCTTACATAATCCTGTCTAGTAACAGCAAAGCTAAAAAGACAATGCCACAGATAAAGGCAGAATTTAATTTTAAAAAATTAAATATAATGTGCTAAAAAAGATTTTATTAAACAGTGTTTATTAAGTATGTTAGCAAGGTACCAAAAACTGCTAAATGGCTAAATATTTTCCAAAATTTTAACTTTTCAATTAAAAACTTTTAGCCATGTGATTACTACCATCATGGCAATAAAACAATCAAAGCTGACATAAAAATTATGAAATTCACTAGGAGACAACTTAATATATGTACATAGATTTAATATATATGTATACATGATTACAAAGTAAAATAAATTTATCCCTAGCTTTTACAATACTCCAGAACTGATAAAAACTTATTATTTTAAATGAACTAAACCTATTAGAGAAATGCAAATTAAAACCAAAAAGAGGTATCACAAGACACCCAATAAAGTGGCTAAAAATAATGCGGACCACACCCGTGTTAATGAGGACACGGAGCCACAGGAACTACTGTCCCCACTGACGTAAACGCACAACAGTAAAAGCACAGTAGCTTAAATACCTACCACAGATCTCAGCTACTCCAGTTCTAGGAAATCTACTCCAGAGAAATGAACGCTATTTCCAAACAAATGTTCATAGCAACTTTATTTTTCATAGCCCCGAACTAGAAACAACCAAAATGTCCATCAATAGACGGAGGGATAAATGGTGGTATCGATGAACAATGGCGTAACATTCAGCAACAAGATGGAATTAGCTATCGACATAGGCAACAATGTGCATGAATTTCAAAACAATTACATGAAATTTGAAAGTCACAGCTCCCCACCCCAAGAAAACAGTACATACTTTATGATGATTCCATTTATATAAATTTCTTAAAGCTGCAAACTAAAATAAAATGACAGAAAACAAATCAGCCATTGGCTGGGGAGAGCTGTGAATTACAAAGAGGCTCAAGGAAATTTGAGCGTTATGGACACTTCATTATCTTGAGTGCAGTGAAGACTAATGTTTTTGGGTTTATGGGTATACATAAAACCAAACAGATCTTATACTTTAAATGTTTAATGTACTTTATGCATCTATGACAATTAAACTTACCATAAACTAGAGATGTTCTTCTAAACTAAAATCCATCAATGCAGAAAAGCAAACTGCATTGTTAAATTATGACCTTTAATTCCTTCTTGATTATCACTCAAGAAAAGATACAGAATAAAATGATAAATACCTAAAACTTAATAATGTCTGATCTTTTACAGATTTTTAAAATAATAAAAATAATGTGAAGTTATTTTTGTTCTACAAATAGATATTAAAGGTTTAGAAGACCTTTTATGCCTTGCAAATAACTCTGAAAAGTAAAATTGAATTCTATCTTAAGCCACAACTTTTACTTGTCCTTTTAAAGAATATTAATGATTATTTAACATTTCCCCTGCAGACTGACTTTGAGTGCCCCATTTTGAAATCAATTTTATTCCACTGAGAAATTACAAATACACCTGCTAGTCAAGGACCAAAGGACCAATCAATAAAACAATATCTAAGAAATTCAGGCAATTAACAAATTTTAATTATAACCACCAATAATTTCTAGAAAGAAAAACTTTATTAAATAGTACTACCTTGAATGTTATATTGATAGTAATCAGGATCTTCAGATTCTTCCTTCACTGTCACAGCTGCCATTTCCAGAGAAATGCCTATAAAAGCAAATTAAATTATAAATTATACTTTGAGGCATTCAGATTGTATAGAGAAGTCCCCTGTGCTCTGCTACTAATGCAAAATAATGCATTCAATTCATATTTTAAAGGTTTTCAAAAGACAAATGCTTGCAAGGTGTCATAGGGACAAAAATAACCTAAAACCCAACTAAGACAAAGTTTTAACCACCCTACTATCATTCTGGGATTATTTAATGCTAAATCTGTCTTCCAACAAGTTATCTTTGCAATTAAAGAAAATTAGTCACACTGCTTTCAGAGTTTAAAATATTTTTATAAATCAATGAAAATTACCTGTAAACATCAATTTTAATGACCCCATATTCCAGAGTAAAGATGGCATACTTCTTAATGATTTTAATAATGAGATATACTGATTTTTTTTCCCTCCTAACATGTCCCTTTATTAATAAAAGGTAACAAAATCATACCTTTTAGCATAACACTTTGCCCACAATGAGGATAAATAATTTGAAGTAGACCTTTGTGGCCAGATATAAATGAGTGCATCTTGTACAATTCCATGTAGAGGAAAATCAAAATTAGAGAAAAGAAACCTATGTTGTTAAAACTCAAGTAATGTCAATTATACCTCAAAAAAGCTGAAGAAAATTAAAATGCATAAGCCTTAGGTTAAAAAATCACATTCAAGCAAACCGCTGACTTTCAGAGAAGAGTAATGAGAGGGGAGAAGGAGAGCCCCTTCTTGGGGTGTCGTTAATATTCTGTATCCCAGTGAGTGTTAAGTCACAGGAAATTTTATTCATTGGCCATATATACACTTGTATTTGGCATATATTATACTTCAATTTTATTAAAAGTTTTAAAGAAGATTCTTAACAAATTATTTAGTGAGTTCTTAATAAAAGGTACTTTCCCCACGTATTCAAAAACAAAGTGTAAGGCAGAAAAAAATAAACCTATTAAAAAAAAAAAACCTTTATAAATAAACCACTATGTGTACTATTAATCTACAATTAAGATGGTTAAAAAATTCAAAAAATATGATTTTTCTCAAGTCAGCAAGTCTATTTTTGGATCCAAACTATTCAGAAGACAAATACATAAATAAAGGGGAGAAGATTTACAAAATGGTGATTTCAGCACAATAAACTAAAAACTAAACCAAGATTTCCTGTGACGTGAAAGAGAGAAAGAAAAAAAGCTTCTGTGAAACACACTGTGTAACAAACTCAAATATTTATTCCCAGTAAGGAGAATTCAACACTGCCTTTCTTGCAGACCCCTCTAAAAATAACATACATTAAAATTCTCATTCATTCCGTCTCTCTTTCTCTCTTACACTTACACTTCTCCTAACCCCAACAATCCATTTCAAATACCATTAGATTGCTCTGACCAAGACATGCAGCTGCATCAGGGAGTTTCAATGGCCCACAGCAGGCTGGCAGAAGGACACTATTTATTTATTTGAGGGGGCAGAAGAAACTGAGCAACAGGCCTGGGAGATGGAGGAAAACGGGGGTCACGCATGAGCGGTGACAGCCCAGCGAAAGTGTCAAAGGGCCAGCAAGACAAAGAGGTTAGCAACGAAACCTGCATGAAATGAAATATGCAAACATGCTAAACAAGGTTTCCACCACTCTCAGAAAATTCTGCAGAAAAGGAAGGAAACAAAAAAAAACCCTGGGGTGTCCAAGAGTGGAACTGAAGATATGGACATGAAAAAATCATAGATGGAGATGGATAAACATACGTATATAAGTACGAATACACATAAACAGATATTCCAGCTTTGCCTACTGAGAAGCAACGATATTCCAACTGCAGCAACAGCTAGCACCAACACATCATTTCTTAGCAGAAGAAAAGAAGGGAGTGAGGGAAAAAGAAGGCAGACAAGAAAACACTAGAATTGCAATGAAACAAAAAAGAGAGGCAATAACAAGCGTTGGTCAAGCGATGGAAACCCAAACCCTCACACACTGCTGCTAAGAACAGAAAATATACAGTCACTAAGGAAAACAGTTCATCAGTAGCTTAAAAAGTGAAGCAAACAACCACAATTCACTCCTCTGAATCTACTAAAAAAAAGTAATGAAGACACATCTCCGCACAGACACATATACAGATTTTCATACTGTTATTCAAAACAACCAAAACTGGCAAGAACTCAAATGTCCAACAGATGGTGAATGGATTAAAGCAGTATATCCCATACAATGGAACAATATCCAAGTATGAACTATGTATATATGCTACAAGGTTTTAGAAGATATGCCTCAAATCATGAACAAGCAGCAGTAATATTAATAAATAATTAATATTATTTATTAATGTCACCTTTTAGAATAAATTTGTTCTACTTCACATCAAAGCAGTAAGTAATGAGTCCAAATACAAGCTTATAAACTAAGGGAAAGTCTTCTTTACTTACATTTCACAACTGATTCTAAAAGCACTGGTACATACCAGAATCTTCTGAGGGTTCTGTTTTTACTTTGACTGGGCCACAGCTGAAAGGAAAAGAAACCCTGATGAAGCTCGGCATGATGAGGGCCACTTTCACACAGCGCTCAAATGCCCGGATCTCACAGGGTGAACTCAACTCACCTGACCCAGAAACTGCAATAGTGACTCACTTTAAAATTCACATATTTATTTCCTGCATCAATGACTTGTCAACTGAATCTAGAAATCTAATTCCAATCAACATTTTGGGAGGGAAAAGTAAAATAAAACAACATAGTCTTACTAGAAGGCCTTCCTATTCACAATGTGGTCACCAGGCTAATCACACCAGCTTCATTCAGGTTAACTACTGCCACTCAGAACTACTAAGTCAAAAAGTGCATTTTCACAGGCCCTCCAAAGGATTCAAATGCAGGCCTTTTTAATATTCTAATACATCAATAATCTAAACACTAAAACTTGCTGAAGTGTGGAGGTTCATTAGTACTAATGAAATATGCTTTACCTTCCACTTGGAGATAGCATTGACCTTTCAGCATCTGTAACCATCACACGACCACCTAGGTACAAAGAAAATATTAAGATTTAGATTTTTCCAACACTAATATGAAATATGACTATGCTTCCAAAGGTCCTAACTACAGAATCAACAGGGGAAAGGGAGTTCACAGCTCAAGGTCATTCTAATGAGTATTGCTGTTAGTTTGAAAGAGTGTCTTTTTAGCCCCTCAACCCTCCACAAACCTCCCATTAATGAGAAAGCTCCTATTTTTATCAGTGAAACAAGTATACCAATATACTATTACTGAATAAGACAATACTGATGTATAAAGGAAGTCAGATTTCTATTAGGAGTAGATCTGGGGACTTCCCTGGTGGTTCATAGGGTAAGACTCTGCACTTTGACTACAATGGGCACAGGTTCAATCCCTGGCTGGGGAACCAAGATCCACCATGAGTCCATCTCTGACTCAGAAGAACTGGACAACAATGACTGCTAACAGGTACAAGGTCCTTCTTAAGGTGATGAGACAGTGTGATAGCTGTACATCTTGGAGACACACTGCAACCCACTGGCTTATACACCACAGAAGGCTGAATTCTATGTTTGCAAAAATTAAAAAAAAGGAAGAAAGAACAAGACTGGCTCCATCAAATGCTGACAAAGATGCAGAACAATTACAGTTCACACACTGCTGGTGGGAACGTGAACCAAACCCACCACACTGAAAGCCACTTTGGCAGTGTCTTAAAAAGGCAAATATGTAACTGGCTACCGTTACGGTCTCGCCATTCCCTTTGTCTACCCAAGAGACATGAAAACAATGTCCACATAAAAACTTGCACTCAAATATCATAGTGGCTTTCTTTATAAAAGCCAAGAAATAGAAACCCACATGTGCATGGGCAAGTGAATCAGTAAACAAATTGGGAGTTTCTGTACTGTGGAATACTAGTCAGTAATAAAAAAAAAATAGTATCTGTTGATACACGAAACGCGGAAAAATCGCAAAGCAAGAAGCCAGACAAACAAAAAAGAGTACATACTCTAAGATTCCATTTCCATAAAAAAATATAGGAAATCTCCGCTGACAACATGAGTGAGAGTCTGGGGACAAGGCAGAGAGGAGGAGAGGAATTACGATGGGGGGTGAGGAAGCATGGCGGTGACAGAGGTTTCATTATCCTGATTGCAATGACAGTTTTCACGGCGTATGCATGTGTCAAAGCTCAGCAAACCGTACACTTTGAATATGTGGAGTTTACTGTGTGTCAATCATATCTCAATAAGCCTGTTAAAAGTTTTTTTACACTGGAAAATGCAATCCCATTATAATTGCAACTTTTCAATTACTTTGAAAGTCGGTATGGCAAAAGAGCTGAGCCATACAAAGCCACCCACCTGGACAACTCATTATTTTAAACACTCTATAGAAATATTGTTTAACTAACCACTAGGACTCAATGTTTCAGAACATGTTTCTAGAATCACAGACTTCATAAAATACAAATGGCAAACTACAGCTAATCTGCAATATATCAGGGCAAAAAAATACTGATCAAGAAAAAAATGAATTTTAACTTAAACATGAAAACCAAGTCTATACTTTCTCAATCTCAAAAAGGACACATACAAAAACCTACAGCTAACTCAACGGTGAAAGCTCGAATGGCTTCCACATAGTATGGAGAACGAGGTGACATTTGCTACAGCCATGTCCTACTCAATGCTGCACTGAACATCCTTGCCAGAACAAGACTAAGAAATACAAAACACTCAGACTGTGAAGTCAACTGTCTTGATTTACATACAATACAATTCCCTCTGTAGAAAGTCCAGAAATAAACAAGCTCAACTAACCAACTGCCAAAAAGTCGTTCCATATACCATATGGAGTGTATATTTGAGATGGGTGAACTTTATTTATAGCATGTCAGTGATACCTCAATAAAGCTTCTAAAAAATTAACCTTTTCATCGTAGTGAGAATAACAGAGGTTATCGATCAGAAAACAATATATGCTTGGGTATCCATATATCATCTTGTCCTTTCATGTTTACATTGCTTAGAAGTTGCCAATAACAGTGATTATTTTCTTTTATAAGTCTCAAAGGGGTGTTGCTACTGCTAAGTCACTTCAGTCGTGTCCGACTCTGTGCAACCCCACAGACGGCAGCCCACCAGACTCCCCCGTCCCTGGGATTCTCCAGGCAAGAACACTGGAGTGGGTTGCCACTTCCTTCTACAATGCATGAAAGTGAAAAGTGAAAGTGAAGTCGCTCAGTCGTGTCTGACTCTTCACGACCCCATGGACTGCAACCTACCAGGCTCCTCCACCCATGGGATTTTCCAGGCAAGAGTACTGGAGTGGGGGTGCCACTGCCTTCTCAAAGGGGTGCTAGTCTTTTAAATACCCCTTTTCCCTTCAAAAGGAATGTTGTGGACTTCCCAGAAGGAAGTCTTGTTGAAAACCTGTTCATTTTTCAACGGCCCATCTTAATTCCCTCTTCCTCGTAAACTCCTTCCTGGGCTTCCTCCCTGGAACCTCCACTAACTGTTCCTCCAGTGGGTACACCGTGCTCCTCCTGTGGTGACCCCACCCTTAGACCACCAGTACTGGACACCTTTACTGCTTACACATGGCTGTGCATTCCCTCCCCACCCAATCCTGTGTTCCATCTCTCTGTGCCCGCTCAGTGGACACTATGCAAATTAAATCCCTCATAATTCTGGGGTATGAGGGCAGATCCTTACACCCTGCAAACACAAAGCCTTGAATACATCATCAAGCAAGCGGCCGAGCTGAAAACAATAAGTCTCCGGTTTTTCAGCTCAATACCTTTCACTGGTTTATATAAACATTGTACCACTCCACTCCAAAATGTCTTACATTATATTCGCAAAGAAAATAAAGGAGACATCATTACAATGTATTAAATTTTTGACACAACAGGTTTAGTAATTGGTCCTGTTATAATGTAAGCAAAGCAATCACTTACCTAGGTGCTTCTTTGGCTCTAGGAAAGGTCTGCAGCAAAACAGAACAAAATATTACATGTAAACACAAAAAGTTATCAAAAAGCATAAATTTAAATGGCTTCTATAGTAAACAATCATAAAAACAGTAACTTAAGGTGAAGAATCATTCAACTTTATTTGAAAAAGCTATTGACGGCAAGGGAGAAAGTACTTCACCTTTTAATGATAAATGAAATCCCTGCTTTGTTCTCCAAAATCCACTTCAGGGTTGCGAGATCATAGTTTTCAGGGTGTTTGAAAGCTACTCCTTCTGGAAGCCCCTGCACCACCACAGCCGACTGATCTCGGAGCATCTTTTCATATGGAACAGGCACCACTGTTGACTTGCCTAAAGCTTTCCCTGAGGTTAAGAGATAGGGAAAAGGCAGAAAAACAGTCATCATTAAATGGTAAAATTTGAAAAACTTAACCATGATCAGTTATCACGGTTCAATAAATGGCATTAGTAGGTTTTTTTGGGTTTTTTTTTTTTTGCCATGTTGCTTGCAGAATCTCAGTTTCCCAATCAGGGATTGAATCCAGGCCACACCAGTGAAAAACCCAAAACCCTAACCATTAGGCCACCAGGGAACTCCCCCGCATTCATGCTTTTCAGTTCAGTTCAGTCGCTCAGTCTTGTCCGACTCTTTGCAACCCCATGAATCGCAGCGCGCCAGGCCTCCCTGTCCGTCATCAACTCCCGGAGTTCACTCAGACTCACGTCCATCGAGTCCGTGATGCCATCCAGCCATCTCATCCTCTGTCGTCCCCTCCTCCTCATGCCCCCAATCCCTCCCAGCATCACAGTCTTTTCCAGTGAGTCAACTCTTCGCATGAGGTGGCCAAAGTACTGGAGTTTCAGCTTTAGCATCATTCCTTCCAAAGAACACCCAGGACTGATCTCCTTTAGAATGGACTGATCTCCTTTAGAATGGACTGGTTGGATCTCCTTGCAATCCAAGAGTCTTCTCCAACACCACAGTTCAAAAGCATCAATTCTTCGGCACTCAGCTTTCTTCACAGTCCAACTCTTATATCCATACATGACTACTGGAAAAACCATAGCCTTGACTAGACAGACCTTTGTTGGCAAAGTAATGTCTCTGCTTTTGAATATGCTCTCTAGGTTGATCATAACTTTCCTTTCCATAACTTTTCTTCCAAGGAGTAAGCGTCTTTTAATTTCATGGCTGCAATCACCAGTATTTGATTTCAAAACTACTCTCTAATACTAGAGAGCCCTATTCCTATGTTAGCAGTGGTCTAAACCTGAAACGAATTCAAAAAGCCAAAATGGAAAGTATATATTGATAAAATACACACATAAAATTCACACAAAAGGCAAGGTGCAATGGCCCACTGTGGTATAATACAATCTTTTCATATACAATTCAGCCTCAGCACATGGAACCCTGACAAATCCTACTGTTACCATAAAACACCAAGCAATTTCGGGCTAATATTCTCGTTGAAAACTTATTAGATAAACACACCCTACATTCACAAGCGAACGTATCCTCTCGGCTGTCTGTGGGTATCAGACAGGCAGGCCCACACATGCTGGAAACTTCGGTCCCCAGAGTTGAGTTCTACCTACAACTTCACAGTGTACCCTTTATCCTCCCCCTCTGTTTATTGCATAACTAGACTAACGAAAGGAGCTTTTTTCCCAGGGACTTGTTGAGATCAGCACACTTGTCAAAAATAAACAGGACTCTTCAGGTCATTATGCTGTGTCACTGCAGGTTCTCTGGTGGGGGATGCGGACAGTGGTGAAGTTAAGCATTTGTAGAAGAGGCAAGGGGTAGACAGAGAATCTCTGCACCCTCCTCTTTAATTTTGCTGTGAACCTAAAACTACATTAAAAAACAAAACAAAAAAAAACAACTCTAACAGCTAAAGAAAGGTCATTCATAATGTTAACACAGTATCTGGGAATCAACTCATTCAATTGTGAAAGTGTGTTACGTGATTGTTAAGTCAATTACTTAATCTGCCTTTTAGAAAAGTCAACTATATAACATATTTTTTTAGACAATTCAAGTGTATAACCCTACCATAGCAAAAGCAGAAATAGTCCTCAACTGTTTTTCTGAGTGTTTCAATCTCCACAGCATCGACACTCATCCGATTTGCCTGGGCTGTAGATTTCATTTTATGCATCTCTGCAGCCTTTTCTTCTTCTTCAACACCTGTAAAATATTAATGCTATAAAAGGTCCATATCCATTATCTTAATATCTGATTTTTGCTAAGAATATTTTTTCTAAATGCTAACACTTGATTTGACACAAAGCAAAGAGAAGAGGAAGAACTTTAAAAATAAGAACCTAAAAGACAAATGACTTGAATGGAAATTATAAGAAACACAGATCATCTCGGAAACAAAAGCAGCTATAGGTGACAATTCTGCCAAGTAAAAATTAGGTACTAGTAATTTTAAAATGAAAAGATACCTTAGAGTAACTACAAATTTAATATGGGAAGATTATCACCACAAAATCATTCTTGTTGCCAAGTCTAACACAAAAGCTTCTATAGATACTTGACGTATGGCTACTTAGCACTTGAAATGTGCACAGTCCAAATTAAGACGTGTTGTACATTTACAATATAGCCTGGATTTCAAAGATTTAGTGCCAAAAATTGTATGCAAAATACCCCATTAATAATTTTTTTGAAGAAGGAAATGGCAACCCACTCCAGTATTCTTGTCTGGGAAATCCCATGGAGAGAGGAGCCTGGCAAGCTACAGTCCATGGGATTGCAAAGAGTCAGACTCAACTTAGAAACTAAACCACCACCCATCCTTCAAGGTACTAGACATTTTTACATTCACCTATTCATTTTAAAATCGTCTAGGAGATAACAAAGTTCATCTTCCTAATGACTTACAAGGTTTCTACAGTGATTAACAAGGTTTGGATTAAACAAATCAGTGGTGGGGGAAAAAAGTCAAATAAAACAGAATTGCTTAGTATGCTTTCTGAAGGACTGAGTGTCTGTTATACAAGAAAATAACATATGATGGTGATAATGACCTTTAATTGAGATTTTTTTTTTAGAGATATCATTTGTAAGGGGTTTAATTCTCAGAATGCCACCATCAAAATTGAAGCTCACAGAGAATGTAAAAACAGAAAGCAAATAGGTCTAAGAATATCCTGGCATCAATTATTTGTATTTAGTGAAAAATGTAAACCTTCAGTGTATCTCTCAAATGACCTAGTGCTGCTCACAGAAGGTGCTGACGCTTAAGTTTGATGTGCTGTGCCCCTGGTTCTGGATGTCCCTTGCTAAAACCAGGAAATAAGATGGAAAAATATATCTGGGTAGAAATGTCACTGTTGATTTGCGAGCTATAAATGTTCACCTTTTAAAAATAATTTAAAAGTATAAACAAATGATTAATATGTAAGTTGATATAGAGGCAAAAAAGCAAAAAAAAAAAAAACCATATGAGCCATCCTGTATTTTGGATGTTGCTTTAATAAAGGATTTGCACAGGTGTACAAAAGAATAATCTTCATATTGATTATATATATTGAATGATGTTTTAGATGTCAGGTTAAAATATCTGCACTAAAACAAATGATGCATTCTCCTTACTTTTTATTAGAAAAATTTTAATTACCTAAGTGATTCACCTTATTTTATTTCCATAGGATACTGTCTTTCAAAACCCTGGAAAAGAGCTTAGAACTCTAAGAATTTCTAAACTGACTCATAAACCCATTGGTTTGGTTTCGGAAGACAATTGATCTTATCTGCAGAACAATTTATAGGAAACGAGTATCAGGTACTTAAGCATTATATACCAAAAGATTATTCTCTGTGGCATCAATGTT